>NC_059334.1:8405780-9005780 GCF_018350155.1 Leopardus geoffroyi | reverse complement strand
TTAAGATCCAAGGAGCTCAACAATACCAAGTAGCATAAATGCCTCCCAAAAGCATAACAATGCACAACATATTAAAACCACTAAAGAGAGAGAGAAGAATGAGAATCCTAAGTGCAGCCAGCGAACAAAGAAACATGACAGACAAGGAATAAAGACAATTTCACCAGGAGCCATAAAAACTAGAACACAACAAAGTGACATGCCTAATGTGTTAGAAGAAAATCACTGTTATTATAATCCCAGCATAAAAGGAGTCATTTGAGGGGCGCCTGCGTGGCTCAGTCGGTTAGGCGGCCTACTTTGGTCAGGTCACGATCTCGCACTCTTCGAGTTCGAGCCCCGCATCGGGCTCTGTGCTGACAGCTCGGAGCCTGGAGCCTGTTTCAGATTCTGTGTCTCCCTCTCTCTCTGACCCTCCCCCGTTCATGCTCTGTCTCTCCCTGTCTCAAAAATAAATAAACGTTAAAAAAAAAATTAAAAAAAAAAAAAAAGCAGTCATTTGAAAAGCACCTGGGGGTATACATGAAAATTTATTGACTAATTTTAGGATGTGTGCAGGAAGGGTGGGGATCTGCAGAAGCTTTTTCCAAAAACGAGGAAGCTAGAAGGCACTATTTTTCTTTGCCCTCCCAGAGCCTGGCCAGACACTTATACAAGCCAGTACAAACACTCTGCATCTACATTTCTACCACAATGTACCCCACCCAGTGCTCCTCTAAAGACCTACTCCATCAACCCACCCAGGAGGGTGCTTCTCCAAAACCGCTCCCAGCCCACCCACCTGGCAGGCAGCCCCGGTGAGGAAAGTGCCTCTCCAAAGTGACTCAAGCCCTGGGGAAGTGGGGAGGTAACCGCACACACCAACGCACCTACAGCTCAAGCAGCTGAGACTCTCAGTTGGCCGTGCAGGGAGCTGTGATCAGTGCACCCAAGCTGTCCCAGCAGCTAAATGCAGACAACCAGGCTGAGTACTGGCTCAACCTGTGAGCAAGCCGGCATGGTGCAGCTAAGCCTCTTGGCTAGACAGGGAGAAAGATTCCCACCCCAGTGTGCATGCAGCAGGCAAAGCGGGTCATTACAGGTAGCTGAACAGAGTGCAAGATACACCTATCAGCATGCTCACAGCAATCACAGCTCAGCAATAATAGGACACCCTTGAAGCATCTGGTTCTAGTGACCAGAGGGACTGCACAACAGGGAAAAGAACCCTATCTACACAACGCCAGTACTTTCAAGATGAGGATGCATAGCTGACCTATTACATAGAAACAGAGAGGTAGACAAAATGAGGAGACAGAGGAATATGTTCCAAATTAAAGAAGAAGACAGGGGCAGCTGGGTGGCTCAGTCAGTTAAGAATCTGACTTCAGCTCAGGTCATGATCTCACGGTTTGTGAGTTCAAGCCCCATGTCAGGCTCTGTGCTGACAGCTCAGAGCCTGGAGCCTGCTTCAGGTTCTGTGTCTCCTTCTCTCTCTGCCCCTCCCCTGCTCGTGCTTTGTGTCTCTCTGCCTCTCAAAAAATGAATAAACATTAAAAATAAAATTTGAGGGGCGCCTGGGTGGCGCAGTCGGTTAAGTGTCCGACTTCAGCCAGGTCACGATGTCGCGGTCCGGGAGTTCGAGCCCCGCGTCGGGCTCTGGGCTGATGGCTCAGAGCCTGGAGCCTGTTTCCGATTCTGTGTCTCCCTCTCTCTCTGCCCCTCCCCCGTTCATGCTCTGTCTCTCTCTGTCCCAAAAATAAATAAACGTTGAAAAAAAAAAATTAAAAAAAATAAAAAATAAAATAAAATAAAATTTGAGGGGCGCCTGGGTGGCTCAGTCGGTTGAGCGACCAACTTCGGCTCAGGTCATGATCTCGCGGTCTGTGAGTTCGAGCCCCGCGTTGGGCTCTGTGCTGACGGCTCAGAGCCTGGAGCCTGTTTCAGATTCTGTGTCTCCCTCTCTCTGACCCTCCCCTGTTCATGCTCTGTCTCTCCCTGTCTCAAAAATAAATAAAACGTTAAAAAACAATTAAAAAAAAAATAAAATTTGAAAGAACAAGACAAAACAACAGAAAAAGAGCTAACTGAAATAAACATAAGCCAATGTGCCACATATGGTTCAAGCTAATGGTCATAAAGATACCAAACTTGAGAGAAGAGTGAATGAAGTAACCTAAACTTCAACAATGAAATATAAAATATGAAAAGGAACTACTCAGAGCTGAATAGAATAACTGAAATTTAAAATACATTAGAATACTTCTTCAACAATAGATTAGAGGACGCAGAAGAATGGATCAGCAATCCTGAAGACAGCAACCAAGCCAAACAGCAAAAATAAAAAAGTGTAAGAAAAAACTGAGGGTAAGTTAAAAGAGCTCTGTGACATCATCAAGCCAAGTAACATTTATACTATAGAGGTACCAAAAAAAAAAAGAGAGAGTCAAGGAAGCAGAAAAATTATTTGAAGAAATAATAGTTGAAAACCTCCGTAATCTGGAGAAGGAAAAAGACACCCAGGTCCAGGATGCACAGAGAGCCCCAAACAAGATGAAGTCAAGGAGGCCCACACTGAGACACATAATTGACACAAATCAGATAAAAGATAGTCTTTTTTTTTTTTTTTTTTTTTTTTACTGTTTATTTTTTATTTTTGAGACAGAGACAGAGCATGAACAGGGGAGGGGCAGAGAGAGACAGGAGACACAGAATCTGAAATGGGCTCCAGGCTCTGAGCTGTCAGAACAGAGCCCGACGTGGGGCTCGAACCCACAAACTGTGAGATCATGACCTGAGCCGAAATCGGACGCTTAACCGACTGAGCCACCCAGGCGCCCCTGGATAGTCTTAAAAGCAGCAAGAGAAAAGCAGTTACACATAACAAAAACCCCATAAGGCTATCACTGATTTTTCAGCAGAAACTTTACAGGCCAGAAGAGACTGGTATGATGTAGTCAAAGTGCTGTAAAGAAAAAAACCTACAAAAAAGAATATTCTACCCAGAAACACTATCACTTAGAATTGAAGAGATAAAGAGTTTTCAAAAGAAAACAAAGTTAAAAGAGTTCATCACCACTAAACCAGCTTCAAAAGAAATTTTAAAGGAACTCTTTGAAGTGGAGACAAAAGGTCACAAGAAGTAGGAAAATTAAGAAAGAAAAATATTTCACTAGTAAAAGCAAACATATAGTAAAGGTAGTAGATTAGTTACTTATAAAGTCACTATGGAAGTTAAAATGCAAAAATAGTAAAATCAATTATATCTACAAAAATTACTCAAGTGATACACAAAATAAAAAGGTATGTCACATCACATAGGTAAAACACTGAAGAGGAAGTAAAAATTTAGTGCTTTTATAGTATGTTCAAATTTAAGTGACCTTCAACATAATATAGAGTACCATACACATAGGATATTGTAACCTTAACCCCATGGTAAACACAAACTGAAAACATTTAACAGATGCACAAAGAAATGTAGAGAAAGGAATCCACGCAAAACACTAAAGAAAACCATCAAACCACAAAGAAAGAGAGCAGGAGAAGAAAGGAACAGAAAACAACTACAAAACCACCAGAAAACAATTAACAAAATAGCAGTAAGTACATACCTATCAACAATTACTTTAAATGTAAATGAACTAAATGTTCCAATAAAAAGACATAGGGTGACTTAATGGATAAAAAAACGAGACCCAACTATATGCTGCCTACAAAAGACTCACTTCAGAACTAAAGAAACAAAGACACTGAAGGTGAAGGAATGGAAAAAATACTTTAAGCAAATGAAATAATAATTCTAAAAGCACCAGGGATTATCAAAATCAAACAAAATACACTTTAAAACAAGGACGGTAACAAAAAACAAAAACGGTCATTAACAATAACAAAGGGATGAGGATCAAACCCAACAAAAGGATATAACAACTGAAAAAATATATTCACCCAATGTAAATAGGATCCAAACACATAAGGGAAATGTTACCATATGAAAAGAGAAACTGACACTAATACTATGGTAGGAGACTATAACAACTCGCTTACATCAATGCATAAATCGCTAGAACATAAAACCAATATGGGAACAGTGGCTTTGAATGACACATTAGACCAGATGGACATAACAGCATCTATAGAACATTCTACCCACAAACTGCAGAATACACATTCTTTTCAAGTGCACATGGAACATTCTCCAGGACAGATCACATGCTGGACCACAAAGCAAGTCTCAACAATTTAAAGATGAATGAAATCATATCAAGTATCTCTTCCAACCAAAAAAGGATAAAACTAGAAATGTTACAAGAAAAAAACTAGAAGAAACACAAATATGTAAAATCTAAATGTAAGTCTAAATAACATATTACCAAACAACCAACGGGTCAATGAAGAAATCAAAGACAAAAATCAAGAAATATCTGGACAGAAATGAAAACACAACAGTCCTAAATCTTTGAGACACAGCAAAAGCAATACTAAGAGAAATTTATAGTGATAAAGACCTATCTCAAAAATGAAGAAATAACTCAAATAAATGATCTAACATCTAAAGGAACTAGAAAAAGAAAAACAAACAAAACCAAAAGTTAGCACAGAAGAAGGAAATAATAGAGATCAGAGCAGAAATAAATGAAATAAAGACTAAAAAGAAACAAAAAGAAAATATCAATGAGGCTAAGAGCTGGTCCTCTGAAAAAATAAGCAAAATTGATAAACCTTTAGCCAGACTAATCAAGAAAAAAACGTGAAAAAATTCCAACATATAAAATCAGAAATGAAGCTAAGTTAAAAATGACACATTAGTACAAAGGATTATATTACTATAAAAATTACACTGGACAACCTAGAAAAAATGGACAATCTAGAAAAAAATGAATAAATTCCTAGAACATAGAACACATAAATAAATAAATAAAAAACATAAATTCCCAGAACACCAGAAAAACCTGGTAAAAAAATTACTAGAAATGAAACTGAACTGGAAGTCAAAAAACTCCCAACAGAGGCACCTGGGTGGCTCAGTCAGTTAAGCATCTGACTCTTGATTCAGGTCAGGTCATGACTTCACAGTTCGTAGAATCAGGCCTCGCAATAGGGTCGGCACTGACACCATGGAATCTGCTTGGGATGCTCTCTCTCTCTGTCCCTCCCTGGCTCATGCAAGCTCTCTGTCAAATATAACTTTAAAAAAACCAAACAAACTCCCAACAAACACAAGTCCAGGACCAGGACCAGATGGCTTCACAGGTGAATTCTACCAAACATTTAAAGACTTAATACTTATCCTTCTCAAACTATTCCAAAATACAGAAGAGGAAGGAATGCTTCCTAATTTACTCTCTGAAGCCAGCATTAGTCTGATAGAAAAACCAGACAAAGACACACACACAAAAAGAAATCCTCAGCAAAATACTAGCAAACTTAATCCAACAAGATATTCAAAAAATCATTCACCACAATCAAGTGGGATTTCTTCCAGGGATGGAAGGATGGTTCAATATACACAAATCAATCAATGTCATAGTCAATGGTGAAAATCTGAAAGCTGTTGCCCTGAGATCAGGAACAAGACAAGAATGTCCACTCTCATCAATTTATTCAAAATAGTACTGGCATTCTTAACCATAGCAATCAGACAAGTAAAAGAAATAAAAGGCATTTGAATTGGTAAGGTAGAAATAAAACTGTCAGTACTTGCAAATGATATAATACTACATATAGAAAAAGCTAAAAACCCCAGCAAAAAACTATTAGGTCTGATAAATGAATTCAGTAAAGTTGCAGGATACAAAATCAATCACATAAATCTGTTGCGTTAATAACAAAACAGAAAACGGGGCGCCTGGGTGGCTCAATTGGTTGAGCATCCGACTTCGGCGCAGGTCATGATCTCACAGCTTGTAAGTTCGAGCCCCACGTCGGGCTCTGTGCTGACAGCTCAGAGCCTGGAGCCTGCTTCGGATTCTGTGTCTCCCTTGCTCTCTCTCTTCCCCTCCCCCTCTCATGCTCTGTCTCTCTCTCAAAAATAAACATTAAAAAAAATTAAAATAAAATGTCCATACTATGCAATGCAATGTACAGATCTGCAATCCCTATCAAAATACCAATACTGTTTTTCACAAAAGTAGAACAAAAAATCCTAAAATTTGTATGGAACCATGAAAGATCTCAAATAGCCAAAGCAATGTCGTGAAAGAACAATGCTGGAAGGATCACAATCCTAAATTTCCAGAAATACTACAAAGACAGAGTAATCAAAACAGTATGATACTGTTGCAAAAATACATACGTAGGTCAACGGAACAGAACTGTGAGTCCAGAGATAAACCTATATGTGTATAGGTTTACACACACATACCACTTCATCTATGACAATGGAGGCAAGAATATACAATGGGGAAGACATCTGCTTCAATAAATGCTGCTGGGAAAACTGGACAGCTACACGCAAAAGAAAGAAACTGTACCACTACAGACAAAAATAATCTCAAAATAGATTAAAGACCCAAATGTAAAACTTGAAACCATAAAACTCTGAAAAGAAAATACAGGCAGTAATATCTTGGATATCAACTTTAGCAATACTTTTCTGGATCAATCTCCTTATGCAAAAAAATAAAAGCAAAACAGAAATACATCAAACTGAAAAGCATTTGCACAGTGAAGGAAACCAACAACAAGATAAAAAGGCAGCCAAATAAAAGGGAGAAAATATTTGCAAATGACATGTCTGATAAGGGGTTAATATCCAAAATATATAAAGCATTCTTAAAAACATTAAAAAACCCTAAAGAATCCAAGCAAAAAGTGGTCAGAATGGTGGGAAAGTAAAGCGTTGCCGCCACTGTTTTTCATACTATGCAAAGCAATCTACAAGTTCCCCAAATAATTAAACATAGAAATACTATACAACCAAGTAATTCTACTACTGGGCATCCCCCCCCAAAAAAACAAACATACTACTTCAAGAAGATATGTGCACTCCCGTATTTATTTACAATTGCCAGGATATGGAAGCAACAATAGTGTCCACTGATAAATGAATGGATAAAGATGTAGTATACATACACAATGGAATATTACTCAGCCACAAAAAAGAATCAGAGCTTGTATATTTGTGATAACATGGTTGAACCTAGAGAGTATTATACTAAGTGAAATCAGACAGGGAAAGACAAATACCACATAATTTCATTTATATTTCACTTACATGTAGAATTTAAAAAACGAGCAAACAACAGAAAAAAAAAAGACTCCTAACAACAACAAAAAAGAGAGAAACAGACCCATAAACATGGAAAACAAACTGGTGGTTGCACGGGGGCTGTAGGTTGCTAAACTGTCTAAAGGAAACTGTCTAAAGGAAAAATAGTAGAATTGTACTATGTGTATATAGCATAGGTTAAAGTAAAATAAAATATGTTAAAGTAAAGTAAAAAATAACATAAAGGGCAGGAAGGAAGAACTGGGAAATATACTGTTGTCTGGTCATTATACTATATCCATCATGTGGTTTAATATTTGGTTTAAATTAATAAATCTGATTAAAAATGTGTGTTATAAGTCCTTGGCTATTTAAAAAAAATTTTTTTTAATGTTTATTTATTTTTGAGAGAGAAAGTGAGAGAGAGTGAGGGGCGGGGAGGGGTAGAGAGAGAAGGAGACAGAATCTGAAGCAGACTCCAGGCTCTGAGCTGTCAGCACAGAGCCCGATGCGGGGCTCAAACTCAAGGTGAGGGGCGCCTGGGTGGCGCAGTCGGTTAAGCGTCCGACTTCAGCCAGGTCACGATCTCGCGGTCCGGGAGTTCGAGCCCCGCGTCAGGCTCTGGGCTGATGGCTCAGAGCCTGGAGCCTGTTTCCGATTCTGTGTCTCCCTCTCTCTCTGCCCCTACCCCGTTCATGCTCTGTCTCTCTCTGTCCCAAAAATAAATAAACATTGAAAAAAAAAATTAAAAAAAAAACAAAAAAAAACAAAAAAAAAACTCAAGGTGAGATCATGACCTGAGCCAAAGTCAGACACTCAACCAAATGAGCCACCCAGGCACCCAAGTCCTTGGTTATTTTAAAACTTAAAAAAAGAGGTATAAATAATAAGTTAATAGCAAGGATAAAATGGAATAATAGAAAACACTCAACTAAAATCCAAGAAAAGAAAAAGACAAAGATAAAGAACAAATAGAGCTAGCAAAATGGAAGATTTTAACCTACATGTCAATAATCAATTTTTAAATGTGGATATTCTGATCAGACCAGATAAAGAGATTGTCAGATTGGATTTTTTAAAAAGTAGGACAAATTACATACTGTCTAGAAGAAACTCAACTTTACCTATAAAAATACATACATTCGGGGTGCCTGGGTGGCGCAGTCGGTTAAGCGTCTGACTTCAGCCAGGTCACGATCTCGCGGTCCGTGAGTTCGAGCCCCGCATCAGGCTCGGGGCTGATGGCTCAGAGCCTGGAGCCTGTTTCCGATTCTGTGTCTCCCTCTCTCTCTGCCCCTCCCCCATTCATGCTCTGTCTCTCTCTGTCCCAAAAATAAATAAACGTTGAAAAAAAAATTTTTTTTTAAATACATACATTAAAGATAAACGGATGGGGCGCCTGGGTGGCTCAGTCGGTTGGGCGTCCGACTTCGGCTCAGGTCATGTTCTCACGGTTCATGGTTTGAGCCCCACATTGGGCTCCGTGTTGACAGCTCAGAGCTGGGAGCCTCCTTCCAATTCTGTGTCTCCCTCTCTCTGGCCCTACCCCACTCATGCTCTGTCTCACTCTCTCTCTCAAAACTAAATAAACATTAAAAAAAATTAAAAAAAAAAAGATAAATGGAGAAATACAACATAAACAATAATCCAAAGAAAGCTGGAGTAGCTATGTTAATATCAGACAAAATAGACCATATGAGACATTATCAAAGATAAGTAGGCACATTACTTTAATGATAAAGGGTCAATTTTCCCAGACAAAATCAAATATATATCACCTATCAAAGGATCTTCAAAATATGAGGTAAACACTGATAAGACTGAAAGGAGAAACAGAGTAATACAGTCGGAGACTTCAGTATTTCTCTCAGTAATTAACAGAAGTAAAGAGGTAATTGGAAAGACTACAGAAGACCTAAACAACACCATCATTTAACTAAACTAAGTGACATTTACCAAACATGCCACCCCACAACTGTGGAATATACTTTTATTTTTAAGCGCAAGTGGGATAGTCATCAAAATAGACTGTATTCCGGGCCATAAAACAAATCTCGATGAAATTACAAGGAAGGAAATCATACATATTATGTTTGTTGGCCAAACTAGAAATCCGTAACAGAAAAATCTCTGGATATCTCCAATTACTTGGGAATTAAATAACACAATTCTACATAACCCCGGGGTTGAACAGAAGTTTCAAAGGAAATAGAAAATATTTTAAGTGGAATCAAGGTGAAAACACAACTTACAAAAACTTGTGAGATGCAATTAAAGTAGTGCTTAGATGGAAATTTAAAATATTAAATGCTTTATTGGAAAAGAAGAAATGTTGCCAAGCAGTAAGATCACATTCACTGGTGAATTTTCACCAGAACAAATTCAGGCAGGTGGTGGGAAAGAACCAAAATTGCATGCAGTGGGTTAAAATGGAAACATGATGTGCAGAAATATTTTCCAGGGAATATAATTTGAACTTCCTGCTGAAAACCAGCACATGAAATTCTAAACAAAAACCAAAACCATTTTCATGAAGAGTTACAGTAAATTATTTCTATTGCCCTTCATCACTTCTCAAGATACTAGAAGGTTTTATCCCAGATTTGAGTGGACCATGAACAGCTCATTGTTTAGATCTGAGTAGTATGATCTCTTGATAATCTAAACCAGTTATGCTTTGGCAATATGTCCTCTCTTTCTACCATGTTCTCAGACTTCAGTTTCAGGACAGTCTTCATGTCCCATTAAGAATCATTATGGTTTATTCTTATTTTCATTGCACTTCCTGTAATAATGTTTGCTACTCCCTATAGTAATGGTTGCTACTGCTATCCAAGACAAATGTAGAGCTCAGCATAGAAACTTCAAGCACTTGAAGGTTACTGCCACACTGTGCCCTTAGCTCTGCTACTAATCTGCTACTCCATATTTCCTCCTAAGTTGACATGTACCTATTTCTACATTTACATCTTAATGGTCATACCTTATTCAGAAGATCTAATGTAAACAAAGTAGGAAATAATAAAAAACAACTCACCTGGGATTTGTCCATTTTCTGCCGTTCTTACAAAAGCATAGAGTCCTGTGCAGACACAACTGAGAAATAACAAAACAGAGATGAGTCATAAATGACTCCCCTACATCTTGCCTCCCCTACAGCTCCTGGATTTACTGGCCTACAAATACTCTGTACACCAGTGGGTAAAATGCCTTCCTATGGGACACTGTCCTATTGGCTCCTGAAAAGAGACGGCCACATAGAGATAGTGCCAACAGAGGAAAATATCTAATAACAGGCTCTCAAAAAAATAAATAAAAAATTTTTTTAAAAAAGCTCTGACTTTTTTGCCAATTTTGGAGGCATAAATACTCCTGCCATGGCCAATTTCAAACTACCCACATGATGTCACTGCACAGAGTTGGGAAGAAATATAGTATTTTTACCATACTGATAGATAAATAGCCTAGAGAACTGAGATATGAGTAAAAGGAAGGAAACTAATTAGGAAGTGAGAGTTTTGAAACTGATCACAGCCATGAGGCTCTTAAGCAGATAAGACTACTAAATGTAGTACAGTATCCTAGAGAGGAACACAGAACAAAGAACATTACAGAAAAACTGAGAAAATATGAGAAAATACAGACTTTATTGGCTTACTAATTGGGACAAATGTACCACACTTACGTAAGATGTTAAAAATAGGGAAAGTTAACATGGGGTATATAGAAATTGCTGCTGGGTGAACTGGGGAGATCCTGGGCCATGGAGCCTTGACCCCAGAGCCCTCCCAAAGATGTCACCAAAGGTTCTTGGTCTCATCACAAGAAAGAACTCAAGGACAGACACAACACAGTGAGAAAGTTTATTAAAGTGAAAGTACGTGCGCGTGCGAGAGAGTGAGAGAGTGAGAGAGTGTGTGTGTGTGTGTGTGTGTGTGCGTGTGCGTGAGCTGTGGCGGACGAGGCTTCCCTATCTAAATATTCATCCTATTCCTAAACAGAGGAACCCATTTACCCTTGCTCGGGGAGTCAGGTTTTGGAAGTCACTCCCCATGACCCTCTTTGTGCAACAACTCCACCTGATGTAGTTTCTATCTGGGACACACCAAGGAGCAAACTCTTGTTACTTGGGTTACAAATCTGGCAATGCAGATGGGACTGTTGTCCTTCTGAGGTCCTGCTGTCTGCTTACCTGGTTCCCCACCGATGGAGCAGTTGGCAGCGGTTCATCCGGGCTCACACATCCACACTGGGGACTGGGAGAGGAATTCTTGGAGGGGACTCTCCCTTTGTGCGGTCTGTGCCTCTGGACTGATGCTGCTGACCCCTTGAAGGAACTGCGGCTGCCCTGAGCCTCTTGCTCTGAAATCTCTCCACAGAGGTAGGTAGGTGGTATGGATCCTATGGTGTGACTAGAAGAGTATCTTCTTTGAGTTGTCTCACAAAGCCTGGCAGGCCGGCAGTCAGTTAAGAACAGGGCCTCTCCAGTAAACACTCTGGGGGACTGAACACTCAATTAGAGTCAGGTGCAGACATCCCTGAGTGGCACAGGACAAGACCTGGCCACTCAGAGACTGAGTGCCTCAGCCTGGCAAACGAGAAAGTGGCCCAACTGAGACTAGTCTAGAATCAGTCATGGTAAAGGGTATCTCCATCTTACCCGTTTGACCTGTTTGATCTGTCTGTTGGGGACACCTGTACTGCTCTGTTTTTCCTCTTAAAAAGGGAAGTGTGCCTTGAGTTATTGAATCTAAACCAGGTTCTCCCTGAGTCACTCTGCCAATAAATCCTTTGGGACCACCTGGACACTGAGGGGATGGAAGAGGCAGCCTGTGCCCCAGCCACTACTCTGTAAGGCACAACTACCCACACCCACTTAGACGCCTTAGCATTAACTTTCTCTCCTTGTGAGCCTGGTTTTAAGTCAACCGAGTCTCATACATATTGTGGGTGAGGTTGCGTGGCATTTGTGTCACCACTAACGATTATAAATTACTTTGTGGAGGGTAAGAGGAAACCCTAAGAAAGAATCCCAGAATATGGGAGGGATGAATTCTATTCTGAAGGAGAGGCCGTTGGGCTATAACCTCCAGAAATGGAAAGCATTTATTCAAATACCCTCCCTTAACCTGAAAACATAGGACTTTCTCCTGAGCTTATTCTGTAAAAGAGAGAAAATGGGAAGAGATTTCATATGGTCAGTGTTTTATGGCATTGTATCAAAATGTGGGGTTGCAAAGGAATTCTAAGATTTGGAAAATGACGGTTGAACCTAAAACCCTAAAAATGCTTCCTATATTCTGATGGAGAAGACCTGTTCCAGAAAACCTAAAGTCAGGGAATCTTTGCCCAGATTGCCATCTCCTCCAAGTCGTTAGATCGTAATCAGCCTCTGCCTTATTCCTCTGGTACTCAGGCCTTGGCTCCCCCAGTTTTATAAGCACCAGCCCTTAAACCTTGACTAACATCCTCAAACCTTCCCCTATGTCTCCTGTATCCCTTTATCCTCCTTTGCCAGATAGCACTACCAGATTAGGGATCAATTTCAAGCCAGGGATGGGATGTTTCCATTGAGACAGACAGAGACCGATGGAGTCTGAAAGAGACAGGAGTCTCTATAATGTCCACATCCCATTTTTTACCTCAGACCTGTATTACTGGAAGGCACACACTAAAGGGCTATGGGCTGACCTGATTAATTTACAAAGTTAATGCAGGATGTCTTTTCTACCAACAATCCAATGTAGGCAGATATTCAAGCTTTGCTAACCACCGTCTTAATGAGAGAAATTTGCTTTGTTAGCATAAGCCAGACATGAAGCTGATAATCAGCCAGGATCAAATCCTCGAAGAACGAACGAGGCAGCAGTGGTAAGAGCTGACCCTGAGTGGGATCCCCACTCCCATGATGGGAGACAAAGTTTAGGGCATATCAAGGCTTTTCTTAAAAGCTATGGAGGAGTGCTGGTGCATAGGGGCACAGGTACCCCAATGTTTATAGCAGCACTTTCAACAATAACCAAATTATGGAAAGAGCGTAAATGTCCATCAACTAATGAATGGATAAAGAAGATGTGGTTTATATATACAATGGAATACTACTTGGCAATGAGGAAGAATAAAATCATGCCATTTGCAGCAACGTGGATGGAACTGGAGGATATTACGCTAAGTGAAATAAGTCAGTCAGAGAAAGACAGATATCCTATGTTTTCACTCATATGTGGATCTTGAGACACTTAACAGAAGACCATGGGAGAAGGGAAGGGACAAAAAAAAGAAAGAAAGAAAAAAGAAAAAGTTACAAGCAGAGAGGGAGGGAGGCAGGCAAACCATAAGAGTCTCTTAAATACTGAGAACAAACAGGGTTGATGGGGCCTGGGGGAGAAGGGAAAGTGGGTGATGGGCATTGAGGAGGGCACTTGTTGGGATGAGCACTGGGTGTTGTATGTAAGCCAATTTGACAATAAATTATATTTATAAAAAGCTATGAAGGAGATAAGCGTATCTCGTATAAACTGTTCCCTTAAATTTAAGGGAGATTCAACACAGGACAGATGAGAATCCATTAGCCTTTACGGAAAGGCTGCAAAATTGCTCAAGATGAAATACAAACTGGGACCCCGAGACTCAGCATAGTTTATATGGTCCTTAATAACCTAGTTCATACCTCAACCTGCTCCAGACATTCAAAGGAAACTCCAGAATTTGGCAGAGTCTCAAAACTAACTCCTCAGCTTCTAGAACTAGCTTTCGAGGTGTTCAATAGAAAGAATGTGATGGAAGACGTTAAGACCAGAAAATGAGAAAGCAAGGTCTCCTTTGATGGTAGCTCTCCGGCCTACAGGAAGAGAAGGAAAGACACCCCAAGGGTGAGTGCTCCCAGTCCCCTCCGCGGGATCAAGAGACCAGAAACAAAGTTGGGGTCCAATCAATGTGCACACTGTAAGCAGGAAGGGTACTGGAAACAGGATTGCTCAGACTGCTCTTGGAAAGAAAGGAAGAAGCACAAAGCTGAATCAGTTCACTTGTCCCTCACTGAAGGTATGAGAGGGCCATGGGGCTCCCCAGCTGGTCTTGGACCATTAGATCCTCATCTCCTACGAGGAGTCCCAGGTGACCTTACCAATAGGAGGAGAGCTAGTTGAATTTTTACTTGATTCCGGAGCTACTTTCTCTGTACTGAACACCCAGAAGGGTAGCCTTTCTAACAAAAACTGTAATATAAAAGGAGTCTCGGGAAAAGGAGATACCAAAGTTTTTAGAGGCTTTGACTTGTGAAATAAGACAAAACATGTTAAAATGCTGTTTTCTATCTGTGCCAGAATGTCCCATTCTTCTTTTAGGATGAGATATTTTAGCCAAAACAGGGGTCACTCTAAGTTCAGGACAGGGCAAATTACAAATTCAACTCCCTAGATACCAAGGAACCGAATTCATGGCATTATTACAACATATGCCAGTATTTAAAAGAGAGAAAATCCCCACCACGCCCCCCCCAAAAAAAAAACCTTAAGCCAAGTCAACTGGAAAAGTCTGGGTGTAAGGGCAGGTGGGGGCATGCCATTAATGCCCCATCTGTAAAAGTAAAATTGAGACAGCTAGATTGCTGGCTCAAGGTAAGGCAATACCCTTTAAAACCAGATGCTATACAAGGGATCTTCTTAACACAGGGGTTGATTAGGCCATGTAGATCCCTAGGTAACACCCCAATTGTACCTACTAAAAAGCCAGAAGTAGGGAATACAGATTTATTCAAGACCTCAGAGCTGTCAATGAAGCTGTTTGAGACATACATCCTATAGTACCCAATCCCTATACTCTACTGACCAACTTACTGAGTAACAGCAAATATTACACTGTGTCAGGTCTAAAGGGTGCCTTTTTCTGCATCCCACTAGATCCTAAATTCCAAGAACTATTTGCTTTTGAGTGGGAAGATCCTGGCTCCCATCAAACACAACAGTACTGCTGAACTGTTCCCCCACCATCTTTGGGAAAATTCTGGGATGAGATTTAAGTGAGTTAAATTTAGAAAAACAGCACTGTATTATAATATGTAGATGATATTTCAATAACTAGTCCCACCCAGAAAGTTTCTGACAAAAACAGTTGATCCATGTTAAATTTCCTGGCAGACATGGTATATGGTCTCAAACGAAAAGGCCCAAATTTCTAAGGAACCTGACAGCGAAGCCTCCTCCAAGAGAGAAAAACGGTAGTATGTCAGCTAGCCCCACCAAAAACCCGCAAACAACTGCATAAGTCTTTGGGAATGGCTGGCTTTTGCTGTGTTTGGAGTCCTGCTTTGGGGATGACTGCAAAACCTCTTAGTAATAAGCTGTGGGAATCTGAAACAGATTCATCTGCAAGCGATAAGTCCTGGGGCCAAGACTTCAATAAACTTAAAGCCCTGCTTAGGAAGGCTCCAGCCTTCACACTGCCAGATCTTAAGCCATTTGATTTGCATGTTAATGAGAGGCAACTGTAGGGATATTAAAACAAATGCTGGGGCCTGTAAAAAGAGCAGTGGCATATTTTTCTAAGCAATTGGACATGATGGCCAAGGGTTGGCCCCCTTGCCTAAGAGCTGTAGCAGTGTATCTTGATAAAAGAAGAAAAACTACGTGCCAACCTATGGCTGTTCGGACCCCACACCAGGTTTCTACTTTACTGGAAAGCAAGGGATGTATCAGTGGCTGTCCCAAAACAGAATGCTATGATATCAGGCCATGCTGAGAGATGCCCCCCAGACACAACTGAGGCCATGTCACACCTTAAATCCAGCCACCCTACTCCCTGATGATGATTATCCATGATTGTCCATAAGTGTTTGATCAAGTTTACTCTAGCCACAAAGATCTCAAGAGTGAACCTGTCTATCCAGTGCAGAAGAAATCAGTTTTACACAAAATGGACTAGGAAGGCAGGATATGCAGTAGTACCCTTAAACCCTCCTAGAGAAGCTAAAGGCCTGGGCCCAGGCACCTCAGCCCAAACGGCAGCAGCAGTAACCGCAGTAACCGCACTAACCAGAGCATTCCAGCTGGGTAAAGACAAGGTGTTAACCATTTACACTGATTCTAAATATGCCTTCTCTATAATGCATGTCCATGAAGCCACATGCAGGGAAAGAGGACTACAGCAACCATAGAGAAATTCAATATGGCAAGGAAATGCACAGGCGGCTCGAAGCTGTACAGAAGCCTAAAAAAGCGGCAGTGGTTCATCGTAGAACCCATCCAAAGGGAAATTCAGAGATAACAAAGGGAAATAATTTGGCTGATGCAGCCGCAAAAAGGGTTGCCAAGTAGGGAGATTTTGCAGCTAGCTCTAATTCTGTCTTTATCACTAAATAAGTTTTCTCCACCTACCCCCAGGAGATAGAGGAGGCTTAAAATTGGGCTACCAATGGTCTCTTAATCAGAGGGTGGATGATAAATAACAATGGAAGAATCTGGGTACCCAAGCTGACTGCCTGGGGCCTCCCTAAGAGTGCACACGACTCGACCCATTATGGTAAAGGAGCTTTATACCTGTGGTTAATAAAGATCATGAGCATCCTGAAGGTGAAAGAAATTATTGAGAAAATAACAAACCAATGTGCCTATTGCTGGACAAAATGTACAAACCAGACCTTAGGTACTCCCTCTGGTTAGAGCAACTAAAATCTGGGGGACAATACCAGGGGAGGCGTGGCAAGCAGACTTCACTGTAATGCCAATGGCCCCTGGAGGGTTTAAATGCCTTTTGGAGTTTATAGATACATTCACTGGATGGACTGACGCCTTTTCCTGTAGGAAAGAAAAAGCTAATGAAATAAGAAAAGGCTGGAATAAGAGATAATTCCTCGATTTGGATTGCCAAGGTCAATCCGAAGTAATAATGGGTCAACGTTTACATCAATAATTATTTCTGAGATAGCCAAGACCTTAAATATCAAGTGGAGGTGACAATCTGCTTGGAGACTTGAGTCTTCTAGGAAGACAGAATGTGCTGACAGAACCCCAAAAAACACCCTGGCAAAGTTATGCCAGGAAACACAGGAAAACTGGCTAAAGATACTACCAATAGCTCTCACCAGAATGAGAGCTGCCCCAAAGGGCAAACTAAAGCTCGGCCCATTTGAAATGACTTACAAGAGGCCCTTCCCAAAAGGTTCTGATTTTTTTTTTTACCTCCAGACCCAGAGGTTTCTGTAGACACTAAGCATATACTTAATCCCCGACAGGTGATGGACATGCTCAACAAATACGGGAATTTTGGCCTCCCTCTAGCCAATGAGATCAAGCTTTACCCTGGGGACTGGGTGTACCTCAAACTTGGAAAAGTGGGGCACCTCAGAATCACCTATACCCTATATGGACAGGGCCCCACCCAGTACTAGGAACCACACACCCCTCCTTAAAATTAGAGGGAGTCGTACCTTAGATCCACCATGGTAAAGAAGGCGTCTGCACCGAGACCCAGAAGGAGACGCTACCAGTGCCAGATGACAACAGAGACTCCAGTGAACCACTCGAGGGCCTGAAACTTCTGTTCCAGAGACACAAGATAAGTGCAGCCTCAAAGAATAAGAGTTCTCCGGGCATCTGGGTGGCTGAGTCGGTTAAGTGACCAACTTCGGCTCAGGTTGTGCTCTCATAGTTTGAGAGTTTGAGCCCCGCTTCGGGTGAGCTCCAGCCCACTTCAGGCTCCACGCTGACAGTGCAGAGCCTGCATGGGATTCTCTCTCCCTCCCTCTCTCCTTCTCTCTACCCCTCGCTCACTCGCTCTCTAAAATAAATAAACTTAAAAAAGAAAAGAAAAAGGCTTCCCAACTCTAAATAATTTTTTTTTTCTTCAGCCTGTATTGTTTGCTGTCAGGTCCCATAATAGACCATCATTATCTCCGTGATTATTAATGATCTAGCCCAATCTACTTTGTTCTGATTTTTATAATGAATACCCTCTTAATATTAGTTCTTGTCACCAATATGCTAGAGATGTCAAAAGCCATAAACACAGAGAAGCATCCCTGGGAGCGAAATTCTCTAGTAGATATAAGAAGGATCATAGCAAACGGAAACAAACTAAAGAACCGTATGGCCTGTGTTCCACCCAATAAAAAATGACCATAACATTAACTTCATTATGAGCTCCCCCAAATCCTTTGAAAACCCCCCTTCCATAGCTATACAACTAGGCCATTCCCACAGGGCAATACAAAGTGTCCACCTTACTCCAGTTATTAATGATGCAGAGAGGATAACATGATACTTAAATTCCACCTCAAAGCAAAAGCCACGCTACAAGTATACTCCTGAGATAGGGAATGACAGCCAAGTCCCAACAACTATAGTTCCTTTTACCTTTGACGTTAATGATGATTGCTCTCCAAACAAAACCCATTAGTGTGCAGAAAAGAAATATCACAGTACTGCTGGGACATGGAAAAATCAAATGGAGAGCATGAACAGGACTGGCCAGACCTAGGGGGTTTGGGAACTGCTTTATTTGCCACCCAAGGCATTGAGGATGAGGGCCTGAGATCCAGTAAATCACGAAGTAATACAGGGAATGGACCCTAGTCTCCTGGAGCCCAAAACTGCTTAACTGGCTTTACCTTAGTAGAGCCTGCAAAGCCTGTGCACACCCAGGACACCCATGGTATGTATACCTTAATTTGTTGATCACCTTTTCTTGTGGCCACTAATAATCTGACTGCTCTTACTGCTGTTTGGACCTTGCACAGTTAACTGGCTGGTACAATTCACATGCAAATTCATGAAGGCCAAAAATTACAGATGGTCATAACACAAATATATGAGTAGTTTGAGGTTAAACCTGGTGATCCACAGACATATCTACAACGGGCTAAGGGAAAATTCTGTTCTACTAACAATCCTAATGACCAAGCCCATGTCCACCAGGAAACAACTACAGAAGATGGACCTTTGCCCTGTGCCCCTCAAGAATGAAGAGGAAAAAAAAAAACAAAAACAAAAACAAAAAACTAGAGGAGGGATTTGTCACCTGCTAGACCCTAACACCTAACCTTTACTGTTCACCAGCTTGTACTCACCAATCTCTGTCCCACACTTTTCCTTAAGCTCTTTCCGGCTTCTCTAAACGCAGGCAAATGCAAACTGGAATCACCTGTCAAGGGATAGCGAATGCCCCAATACCAACTGCCCCAACACCGCCAGGACCACTTTGAGCTTAACCCTGAGCAGGCGGGATCATGGAGTGACCTCTAGAAGGTGCGGCAACCACCATATTATAATACTAACATCTTGGTTCAAATAGGAGTACCATTTACATAACACAGAATGTGTGTGAGTATAGGTAGGTTGCCTTAAGGCGACTGCAGGACCTTACTCCATCTACAATACAATGACAAAGATCCCCTTTCTAAATATTCATCCTAACCCTAAATAAAAGGAACCCATTCGGGTCGCCTGGGTGGCGCAGTCGGTTAAGCGTCCGACTTCAGCCAGGTCACGATCTCGCGGTCCGTGAGTTCGAGCCCTGCGTCAGGCTCTGGGCTGATGGCTCAGAGCCTGGAGCCTGTTTCCGATTCTGTGTCTCCCTCTCTCTCTGCCCCTCCCCCGTTCATGCTCTGTCTCTCTCTGTCCCAAAAATAAATAAACGTTGAAAAAATAAAAAAATTAAAAAAAAAATAAAAGGAACCCGTTCAACCTTATTCAGGGAGTCAAGGCTTTGAAAGTTATGCCTCATGAGCTCCTTATCTGCCGCAAATTTTCCTTTGTACAACTCGACCTGGTGTAGTCTGCATCTGTCACTCGCCAAGGAGTGAACTCAGGTTAGTTCGGTTACAGTGGCACCTTACGCAACAGGAAAACGAAGAATTCCTATGCTATGCCCTGCAGTTCCAGGATCTACCCCTTTCTGGGACTGAAACTCTGGGGAGGGATCAAATGTCCCAAGGGTCTCTTCAGGATGCGATTTATTTCTGGAGACCCAGGTCTTTAACTTCACAAGAACCCACAGGTTCTTTAGAAATTAGGATATAAGATTAGAAGGCAAATTCATATTTGGAACCTTCACCCAGGACCCCAAATCTGCACCTCTTGGAACTTCTTGTCCCCCTAGATAGCTGGGGCCACTGAGGACAAAAACAAAGGTGATGACGTTCACGGCACTTGTTACAGAGCTGTAAGCCAAGATCAAAAGTCACGGGGCTCTCCACGCAGGCAGAGCGCACCCTCACGCATGCGCACGCCCCCCACCCCCGTCCCGCGGACGCACCGGCAGAACCACCCTCTTAGAGCTGGGGGGCCATTCGAACCCAAGCCAATGGTCCGGACCTGGACGCCCCTGCCCGCTGTCTGGGGTCCCGCTCCTCCCCACCGCGGGTCAACGCCGCTTCCCACCCGGCCCACGCTCTAACCTCTGCTGTTAGGAAGGTGGGCAACCAGGACCTTGAGAGTTATTGGGAAATCTGGAAACGGAATATAGGGCTTCTCTAAACCTGCAGGCGCAGGAGGGGCACCAGGAAGATGGCGGAGCTGCGCGTGCGCAGCACTCTCCACGGCTAGGGCGCAAGTACTGCTGGGTAAGCAAATAAAATTCAAGACTACGTCTACCATAGTCCTTCGCTTGCACTCCTGTAAATAAAAATGTAAATAAACCTATCCCATTCAAAGGGTATGGACATTGTTACTCTGGCAGGTCTGTGGTTCTGGCCCTACATAGAAGAACTACTAAATGTAATTTGTGGTCCTTTACTGCGTCCTGGTTTTGGAAAAAAAAAATCTTTAAAAGACATTTGCGGACAATTATGGGAATTTGAGTATAGATGCGCTATTAAAGAATGTACTTAGTTTTAGAGATACATACTGAAGTATTAAGGAGTGAAATATACCTAACTTTAAAATATTTCAGCAAACATAAGATAAAGCAAATACGGCAAAAGGTGAAATTTGTCCAATATAGACAATGGTATGTGAGTGCTCCCTTTTTTCTGTGATTGAAAATAGAAACTTCAATAAAAGATTGCAAAAGTAAAAAAAACTGGGAGTATCATTTAGACACAAAACTAATAGGAAAGCATGTATCAGTTATCAGTTCTTGTGAATAGGGAATTTAATTAAAATGTTAAAAAATGGAATCCAGCAATACAGTAAAAAAATAACATCTCTACCAAGCAAAGTTTGTCTCGAAATTGAAGAAAAGGAAAATAACTTTTCTAAATTAAGGACGCAATATATTTTTTTAAATAAGCCAGAAAATATATGCATACTTTAATAAAAAAGATTTTACGAGTAATTCCACTTATTGGGTTATATGCTAATATAATTCAAAGATTTATATAAAGAATGTCCTTCACAGTTTAGTTGAGTCGGTACAAATATTCAGTAGATTTTATGGTAAATATGCTAATCCATGAAATTCAATAACAAGCAGCAGCCTTTAAATGTAATAAAGTGGGGGCACCTGGGTGGCTCAGTTGGTTAAGCATCTGACACTTGATTTCGGTTCAGGTCATGATCTTACGGTTTTGTGGGTTCAAGCCCCATGTCGGGCTCTGTGCATGGAACCATGAGTACCCTGCCTAAGATTCTCTGTCTCCCTCTGCCCCTCCCCTGCTCACACTCTGTCTCTCTCAAAATAATACATAAACTTAAAAAAAATAAATGTGATAAGGTAGAAGTATACTAAATCATACAAGGGATATTCAAAATATATTCTGAAATAAAAAATAACAAACAACAACAAACACGCCAGTAACATGGAGCAATCTATGAAACGTATGTATGTATTCATGGAGATATGACAGTGTCTGTCACAAGGTAAGGACTCAAATAGACATCATTCCAGTCAGGCTATGTAAGTGTATTTATTGTGTCAGTGAGTCTGGGTGTATGCATTTTTGTTAAAGAGGTTATTTCTGTATGACTTGTATATTTGTGTGTGTCCATCGCTTGTGGGAGTGACCACCACAGACTCTCTTGAGAATAAGGCAGGTACTTTAATATATAAAACAGTTACAAAAAAAGAAATATATATATATATATATATATATATATATATATATATATGGTTATAAAATATAACAGTAAATAAAAATGATACATTTATTGTGTAAAAATACTTGTATATCTATGGGTGAATTATCCTTCATCGGTAAATAGTAACTACATCCATGGTTCTGCAGGCCAAAATCTGAAATCACTCGTTTAGGCAGAATTAAGATGACCCTTTATTTTTAATTATTTTTCCAACACCTCCCATCCAGAACACTGGGGTATATGAAAGAGGACTTGGGCTGCCTCCATTTTGACCTCAGATTTTCTAGTCGCATCTTTCTTTCCAACTGGTCTCATGGCTCCGGTGGAGGACCCTGAGGACCAAGCATCCACCCCCCCCCCCCCAAACCTGACAGTACCCTTTTAAGGAATAAGGACTACCCCGAGCCTGCAAGACCCCACCCATGTTTGACTCCAAGACAATGATCATTCGACTCTCACTGCCTCCTTGCAGTACCCACCATCCTTTGCCCCACATTTTGAAAAATAAACCTGGAAGCATTTTTAGCACTTGGGGGACAGTCTTTGAGATGCTAGTCCGCTGTCTTCCCAGTGTTAGCCTCACTAAAAGTAAATTCCTTTCTTGTTTCACTACCGCTAGTCTCTCTGCCTTCTCAGCAATTGGTGGCTGAACCTGGTCTGTTTGGGACTCCCACATCCAGTTGCTCCACCCTGCGAGCCAGCTATGTGTGTATGTATACATAATATACACATACTCAAATGTGTATGTATATTTTGTCTACATGGATTTTAGGTTTTAAAGTTAATCTTACCAAAAAAAAAATTTTTTTTTGTCATTACACTGAATGGAAATTCATTTTTGTTGGCACAAAACTAAGTTAATGTCATAATGTGACTGACCAGGAAATCACTGCACATTCAGTGCATATTCCCTAGTGAAAGGAGTTATTTTATACTATTAGCATAAAATGAGTAAAAAAAAAAAAATCTCAGACTGTGCACTCACATTAAACTTTTCTTTCTTTTGGGCAATGGTATGTGTGGTACTAGTTTTCTGTTTTAGCCTATACGTATTTTCTCCTTATTACAGATTTCACGTGTCATTTGCATAATTTTGAAAACTAGCATTCCTAAAATAAAAGTCAGATGTCAGTGGGCATTATTATTTGAATGTATTGTTGTATTTGGTTCCAAGTACTTGATCAATATTCGCACCGCTTCCGGTTAGTTATCTGTTTTCAAGCCCCCTGACTGTGGGCTGCCACTGTCACCAGCTGTCACTGTGAGTAATCACGGGGGGGGGGGGGGGGGCGTCCCGAAAATCCCAGCAGCGCTCAGGCGGCTGGAGGAGGCCAGGCCGTATTAGCATATGTCATCCAAAATGGAGTTGCTATCGAGGCTTCTGGGAAGCGTAGTTCCAGAGTGAGGCGCGCGGGGCTTTTGGGCATGCGCAATTCTCCTTTTGATAGTCGCCATCTTCTGTCTCCTGCCCCAGGGCGGGATAGGACTCCAGGGCCTGCAGGTCTCCGCGGTGCGGCAGAGGGCGGGGCCTGGAACCTGCGCGGGCCGGGAGCGGTGGCCGAGCCCCTGCAGGTGTGTCGGAGGCCTCTCTGCGGGTGCGAGGCCGGGGGCGGGGGGAAGCCGGGTCTCCGCGGCTGCGACGAGTCGGAGAACTTGGAAGGCGCCGCCCCCCTCTGAGCGCCAGGCTGGCCTCCGAGGACTGGGGAGGGGGCCGGGCAGGGGGCTTGGCGGGGAAGCCCGTTGTCCACCTGCCGCCCCTCCCCAGAAGCCTGGCTCTCGACCTGCGGAGCCGGGCTGCCCGAGTTGGCCTGGGCCGCGGGAGCAGCGGGGAGGGACGCGGGGGGAACGGCTGTTGTGACGTGGACCCCGGGCCCGCCGCGTCCGCGCTGGCGTGGCTGCTGGCGTGGCTGTCGGCGCCGCGGCGGTGTCCGCCTGGGGGACCTGCGCGCGTCCGGTGCCCGCCACTTAACTGGGCAGGATGACCTGGGTACGACTCGGACATTCATCTGTAAAATAACCACACTAACTACTGGGGTTGTTTGCTGTATTAAATAGGGCCGTATATATAAAGTTTGATAAGGACTCAATAAAGGTGAGCTGCTTTTATTATTACCGAGGTATGCTGTTCTTTTCATTCTTGGCTCATTTAATCATAATCATCATGACCATCCTTTGAATCGGCATTAACCACCTCCATTTTCATAAACAGGAGTACGAAAGGTCGGAAATTGATTGGTTTACTCAGCGTTAGCGGTGACGGGGGTGGGTAAATTCGTTTTATTTACTCTTTGGTTCATGCGGTTTCCTACAGCCTTGGGCTGTATTTAGTACAATAATTGTCCCTAAGCATAACTGTGGAGTGTAATGGACCTAACCTAGTGTTCAATTAACAAAAATTCTTGAGGTTTCCTCAGAACCCTTGTGTCAAAAGGATAATTGAGGCCCTTCCCTCATTCTCCAACC
This sequence comes from Leopardus geoffroyi, assembly GCF_018350155.1. Classification (NCBI taxonomy): domain Eukaryota; kingdom Metazoa; phylum Chordata; class Mammalia; order Carnivora; family Felidae; genus Leopardus; species Leopardus geoffroyi. The sequence continues at coordinate 8,981,114 of NC_059334.1, read as the reverse complement.
TATTTGTATTCTCAGAGGACTGTTACACATGTAAATTGAGCCCTGAATCTTACGTGTTATTGGAGAAGCTGGGAATCCTCTCCAAGCCGGAGACTACTTTCTAGAGGGGGAATGGGACACACTTTGTTAAAAAGACAAAAACTGGAATTTCATCCTTGCTCCGTGTTATTAAGGTGCTATCATAATGCCTCTGGCTGGTGTATCTGGGCTTATTATTAGGCATTTTGTAAGCATCAGGCCATCGGGAAGAGCTTTCTGCTATCTCAGCATTATGGCATCTAGTTACCTTTTGCTTACCTACATCAAGGGCCTGTTCTGGGATTTATGGTGTCAAATTGTTATTTTAGAAGTTAGATTTGTGTCCCTGTCATCATTCTTCGAGGCCTAATTAAATTTTACCCTTGGCCCAGCCCAGGCTTGGAGGGGACAGTGAATTCCAGGGTACTGTCGGGATTTGTGGCACTGAGTGAAAATTTACAGAATCAAAATGGTACATGAAAGTTTCAAAATTAGATCTAATTCCTCCTCACGTTAAATATAATACCACTGAAACGAAGTCACTAGGTTTGTTAATGCCAGAGACTAGCACGGAACCAAAGTCTCCAGGTCCACTGCACCATGCTTAAGTCAAAACTGGTGTCTTAGAGAAGTGATTTTTGAGAAACTGCAATTTAGGGAGAAGAGACATGTTAATTTTTGAGAGCTCTGAAGACTTTCTAACTTCGTGGGGTTTATAATGTTAATAGGAACAATTGTTATGTAACAAACACTTCTTTATCAGTGCTTTTCAACATCATTTGTAATGCCAGCATAGGGATCCACACTTTGGATATGTGTTACACATTTCGCCTAACTTGCTCTTATTGGATGTTTAAGTTTTCAATTCTTTTGTATTATTTAGTAAATGGGTACATAATTTGCAAAACAGCTAGTAGGAAAGAAATGTTTAGATTCACTCAAAAATTTCCCAGATTCATCCAGGTTGTATCAGAGTCACCAATGGACAGGTGGGTATTCCTTTATCATGCCCTTTCTATTCCTTCTCATGGCTCAAAGGGATATTTTCCTAGGGGTTTATGTTTGACTAAAATGTATGGAAATTTCTCACAGGTGATTCCTGAGCGGCAAGATAAGGTCTCTTAAGACTTCTGTCTTCCACCTTTCCCTGTTCTGGCTTCATAGTTTCTATCCTTTCCCAAGAGCAGCAGAAAATGAACAAGTATCAGGTGAGTCATTTATTTAGCCCTGTGTGTGTGTGTGTGTGTGTGTGTGTGTGTGTGTATTTTCAGTGAGTTTTACGAAAAAGAGCCCATATATTAAACTAGAAAAGTGGAAATAGTTAAAAATTACCTTCAGGGAAAATACTGTTTGAATAACACAGCAGTTCCAGAATGCAGACCCCTGGCTTCCCCAAGACCTTTTCAAAGGAGTGTATCAGGTCAGAACCTAATACTAAGATGCAAATTGCCTTTTACACTGATGGTGTAAAAGCAGTGGTGAATAGATTGCTGTTGGACATGAATGAGACAATGATAGCAGGTGACTGTATTCAACAGTGTACTCAACAGTAAAAAATTCACCTTCACTTAAGGACAGCCTTGATGAAACAGTAAAAGTAACTAATTTTATTACATTTTGACCCCCCGAATACCCATCTTTTTTTTTTTTTTAATATTCATTTTGGAAAGAGAGAGACAGTGCAAGTGGGGGAGGGGCAGATACAGAGGAAGACACAGAATCCAAACGAAGAAGGCTCCAGGCTCTGAGCTGTCAGCACAGGGCCCAGTGTGGGGCTCGAACTCGTGAACTGTGAGATCCTGACCTGAACCAAAGTCGGACACCCAACTGAGCCACCCAGGCGCCCCCCAAACACACCCCTTTTTACTATTCAGTATGACCAAATGGGAAGTGCACATACAGTTCTTTTTGCTGCATACTGAGGAATGATGGTTGGTCATTTAGGAAAAGCACTTGTGCAAGTGATTTGTGAGCTCTCCTGGCCACCTTTTTTGCTTGAAAGAGCAACTGTCAGACAAACTATAGTTATTCGGAGAAGTATTTACCATTTTCCCAAAAATGGCTGAAGTGAGCCTGTCACTTCAAGGAAAATGACTCTTGGTATTTATTGCCAATGTTAAAAGTTGAGGTTTCGGGGCGCCTGGGTGGCTCAGTCAGTTAAGTGTCCGACTTCGGCTCAGGCCATGATCTCACGGTCCGTGAGTTCGAGCCCCGCATCAGGCTCTGTGCTGACAGCTCAGAGCCTGGAGCCTGTTTCAGATTCTGTGTCTCCCTCTCTCTCTGACCCTCCCCCATTCATGCTCTGTCTCTCTCTGTCTCAAATAAACATTAAAAAAAATTAAAAAAAAAAAAAAGTTGAGGTTTCAAGTGAAACTTAGAATTTTGGAAAATTGTATCCTCCGCTGTGAAGCAGACAACTTCTAACGTATAAGATTTTTCTGAGGAGATTGGTGGGGATACGAATAAATGTGATATATTTTCTATATGTGTCAGCATTTGAGTGATATTCCTCGTGTATGTGCTCAGAGGTAAACAAGCAGTTACAAGGACAGCATGATACAGAGAAGTGAGGAACAGGGGATAAGTTGATTGGGGAACACCGCTCTAAAAAGTAATATTTGAGGGGCGCCTGGGTGGCTCAGTCGGTTAAGCATCCGACTTCGGCTCAGGTCATGATCTCAGGGTCCGGGAGTTCGAGCCCCGCGTCGGGCTCTGTGCTGAAAGCTCAGAGCTGGAGCCTGCTTCAGATTCTGTGTCTGCCTCTCTCTCTGCCGCTCCCCTGTTCATGCTCTGTCTCTCTCTGTCTCAAAAATAAATAAACATTAAAAAAAAAAATTTTTTTTAAGTAATATTTGAGAAATGTCCTAAATTAAATAAGGGAACCAAGTAGAATTCTAGGAGAAGAGCATTCTAGATAGGAAGAACAATAAATACAAGCACCTTGAGGCGTGTTCCAGAAACAGTATTCAAGACATTGAAGCTAGAGGCAACCTAGGGAAGAATGACCTAGAGGTAAAATCAAAGACGTAGAAGGGGCTAGAATATGTAGGACCTTGTGGGCTGGAGAAACACTGAATTTCAATTTTATTTATTTATTTATTTAAAAGTCATTCAAAACAATGTGCATAATGTATATGTAAATTTTAGGGAATATTAATGAAACACAGCTGTATCCCCTATCTGGCTTAAGAAATGACAATTACTAGTATCTTGGAAGCCCCTGTGTGCCCCACCTTAATCTCCTCTCACCATTCATTACCCAGAGAAAAATGAATGCTGAGTTCTGTGGTAACCATATCTTTGTTTTAAATTCCCAGCCCTTTGGTAAGCACTTGACATAGTCACTCTTACATAACTATCACAGCCCAACTTCTGACATGGTATTTCTACTGTATCATAAATTTTTTGAACAGACATTATCTTTTTTTTTTAAGCTGAAGTTTTTTTAAGTTTGTTTATTTTGAGAGAGACAGAGACAGCATGAGCAGGGGAGGGGCAGAGAGAGAGGGAGAGAGGGAGAATCCCAAGCAGGCCCCCAGCTTCAGTGTGGAGCCTGATGCAGGACTTGAACCCACGAACCGTGCGGTCATGACCTGAGCCAAAACCAAGAGTTGGCCACTTAACTGACTGAGCCACCCAGTGCCCCAAACATTTTACAGCCAGTTATTACACAGGGCTTGTTGGTATTGGATTCTTTTTTCTAAGTTTGTTATGTATTCTGAGACAAAGTGAGCAAGCTAGGGAGGGGCAGGGAGAGAGAGAGAGACAGAGACAGAGAACCCCACTGTCAGCGTGGAACCTGATGCGGGGCTTGAACTCACAAACTGTGAAATCATGACCTGAGCCAAAGTCAGATGCTCAACCGACTGAGCCACCCAGGCACCCCCCCTATGTAGACATTATCTGTTACTAACTAAAAATCGTAGCTTTTGGGCATGATAGTGGGAGAAAGAGGCTTTGGAAAGAGGGAGAAATAATGTAGGAGGAAGCTCAAAAAAAACAAACAAACAAACAAACAAAACCAAACTTACCTACTCTACAGTTCTGCTTCTGTCAGTTTTGAATGTATATCTATGTGCCATTCTCCTGATCCAGAATTCACTCGACGGTGCTACAGTGTTTCCCCTGTGTTAGGCTCTGTAACTAATTGCTGAGTTGAACGGTCAGTTTGGGACAGCACAAATGACTAGCGAGCCTTTTTGTTTTTTGAAGTAACTTTGAGTACAGTGTTCACGACCAACTCTTAGAAAAGTTCATTTTCTGCAGATACTGTATTTTTTTATTTGTTCATAGCCATTTTGGTCAAATTAGATCTTTTTTATCCCTAAAGTTGTGTTGGCATAAATTTCTTCTCTTTGAAAACATCCTTTATAATTACTGTTTTTTTAAAAAAAAAAATTTAATGTTTATTTAAACATTTGAGAGAGAGAGGGACAGAGCCAGAGCAGCGAAGGGGCAGAGATTGGGAGACACAGAATCTGAAGCAGGCTCCAGGCTCTGAGCTGTTAACACAGAGCCCGACGTGGAGCTCGAATTCACAAACTGAGAACATGACCTGAGCTGAAGTCGACCGCTTAACCGACTGAGCCACCCAAGTGCCCTTATAATTATTGTTTTTATTCTGCTTGTTTCCTTGTTTTAGTGAGGATCTGCTGGTGGAAAATTCTCACTTTGGTTTTTCTGAAATATAAATGAACTTTTTCACTGTGTATACAACTCTTGGTTGGAAGTTCTTCTGTTTTAAAACATTGAAAGCATTTCACTATATTATACTATTGAAAACTCACCTTTTAATTTGTCAGACATCTAAAGTAAATTTGTGTGTTTTGGACTAGCTATTTTTAAGATCTTATTCTAGTACGTTTGTGTGTGGATTTTTCATTATCCTAATGAGATTTGTTGTACTTCGTGTAGGTTGAGCATTTTGAGTATTATTGACTTTTAAGCTCTACTTTTGTGTTATTTTGTTTATTGCTTAGCCTGGTGACTACAGTATGCACCATTAACTTATCACCTATGTCTGCAAGTAATATTTATTCATGAACAATATAGTAACTTTCTTCAGCATAATTCAATTTACATCCTCCCACCCGTGTGGTCCTTGTCTTATATCTCACTTTTACATACAGTTTTAACCCCAAATATTTGTTATTTTTACTTTAAACGGTATTGACTTTTTAAAGTAACTTGAGTATGCACGTGTGTATGCACATAAAATACTGCTTTATGTTTATACAAATATCTGTATATACAGGTATCTGTATTCCTTCCTACAGGTCTGGGATTGTCTCTGATGTCTTTTCCCTTCAGCTGAAGCAGCTTGTTTTATCATTTCATGTAGTGCAGGAGTGACAGCGACAAATTCACTTCTTTTGTCTTTCTGATAATGTCTTTATTTCACCTTGGTTTTTAAAGGATATTTTTTTGCCAAATATAGACCTCGATGCTGAGCATTTTATTCATTTCTGCATTTATAGGATGCCTTTGTCTTCTGTTTCTGAGATGTCAGTCTCATTGTTATTCATCTGAAATAATGTGTCTTTTTCCTCCACTTGTGCTTAAGATTTTCAGTCTTATCTTGGGGTGCCTGGGTGGCTCATTCGGTTTAGTGTCCAACTCTTGGTTTGGGTCAGGTCATGAGCTCACAGTTCATGAGTTCGAGCCCTGCATCAGGCTCTGTGCTGACAGCAGGGAGCCTGCTTGGGATTCTCTCTCTCTTCCCTCTCTCTCTGGCCCTCCCCCACTTGTACTCTTTCTCCCTCTCTCTCTCAAAATAAATAAATAACCTTAAAAAACAAAAGAGATTTTCCATTTTATCCTTAGTTTTTGACAGTTAGACTGTGATGTGCTTAGGTACAGTTTGTTTTGTTTTATCCCTCTGGGATGATAAAGACTTATGGTTTGTTCCTTTTATCATTTCAGGAAATTCTTGAACACTTTCAGATATTTTCTTTGCCCCATTCTCTCTTTTTCTTCCTAAGATCTAAGATTGCAGTTACACAAATGTTAGACACCATGTACATATTGTCCTGAATATCTTCAAATGCTGTATTTAGTTTGGAGGCTATTTTAGTTTTTTAGTTTGGATATTTCTGTTGAACAGAGTTTTTTTCAAGTTCATAGTTTCCTTCTGTTTTGTTAATTCTCTTCATAAGCCCACAGAATCCACTTCTGATACTGTATCTTTTAATTCTAAAAATTCCTGGGTTTTTGTTTTTTCTGCTATGACTCCCCATTCTTTCATTTCCAGTCTGTTTTTTCATGAAGTCATTTAACATTTTATTGTAATTACTTTGAAGTCCTTATCTGCTAATCCCAACATCTAGGTTGTGTCTGCTTCAATAGGCTTCTTTGTTTTTAAGTCTGTTTACTGATTTTGAGAGAGAATGTGTGCATGCGTGTGAGCTGGGGAGGGGCAGAGAGAGAAGGAGAAAGAAAGAATCCCAAGCAGGCCCCACACTGTCCATGCAGAGCCTGATATGGAGCTTGATCCCATTAACCTTGAGATCATGACCTGAATGGACGCCTAACCAACTGACCCATCCAGGCGCCCCTAGGCTTCTTTTTTTAGTATGTATCAAAATTTTCTACTTTTTTGCATGTCCCCTAATTCTGTATTATGTGCTAGACATTTTATAAAGGGACAGTAGAGGTCAAAGTAAATAATAGCTCCAGAAAAAGGCACATCCCTTCATCAGTCTGGTTGCTAAACTGATCTGAGATATACTTGAGCTGACCCTGGACATTAGGGTCAGTTCACCACTGGCTTCAGATGATTTCAGGGCAGGATGCAGGCTTTCTCTTCAGCACAGCTTGGGATCTGAGCGCCACCAGGTCTCCAGTGATCTGCTGTGCAGCCTAGCCACCAGCTAGGCTACTGAGGAGTAACTGAGAAGTTCCTGCAGAGCCTTCCCCATCTGAGACCTCTCGTCCTGCCCATCGTCTCTGCCCCCAGCCACTGGAGGGTTGACACCACGTACTCAGTAGAGGGCTCGGGGGAAAACTGGTGGCTGTTTGTACTTCAGAGCATCCGTGTCTGTTATGGACCTTCCTAGTTGGTTCCAGAAACTGCTTCCCCGACTTATTATATGTGCTGCTGAAACATTCCCTGGTTCTCCAACTCAAAATAAATTGATCACCTTGAGACACTTGGGAAGTAAAAGTGCGGCAGACACTAGGCTTCTGTTTTGAATATGAAACCAGATAGTATCAAATGGCAGGTTGGCGATCACTTGCTTTGTGACTAAAGCTCTTAGCGATTCTAATAGGTCACAGAAGCCCGCAAGCAAACATGAACATTTTGCGAAAAGTTGGCCTGGTTCTCTCTGTCCCCTACTAGCCCCCAAAAGTGAAAGAAGTTGTGGTTTTCTTTTCTCTTCTGAGTTTTTTTCCTTTGTTCATCTTTGGATTCTTGGTTCTCTTCGAGGTTTTGGAAAACTTGTAATTTTCTAGGTTAGGGGCTTGTTCTCATGGTTATAGTGAGATCAGCTTCTCTTTTCCTTTTCTACATTCTATTCAGAACTAGCTTCTTATCCTTATTCCTGAGATGCCAGCTCTAAGATATTTTCTGCCCTGCATTTTTTCCCTGCTTATGAAATTTGAAAATGCCCTGAGAATACGAATTAAAGGCATAGGACTCATTCCAATCAATTTCTTTTTTTCTGGGATTTTGATCCCTCTAAGTCTGGTGTGTATGCCAACGTTTGATACTTTTATAGTTTTTTTAGTGCGTTTTGTGGGTATTGGCTTTTGCTTTTATTAATTATAGCAAAATAGGGGCGCCTGGGTGGCGCAGTCGGTTAAGCGTCCGACTTCAGCCAGGTCACGATCTCGCGGTCCGTGAGTTCGAGCCCCGCGTCAGGCTCTGGGCTGACGGCTCAGAGCCTGAAGCCTGTTTCCGATTCTGTGTCTCCCTCTCTCTCTGCCCCTCCCCCCGTTCATGCTCTGTCTCTCTCTGTCCCAAAAATAAATAAACGTTAAAAAAAAAATTAAAAAAAAATTATAGCAAAATATACATAAAATTTACCATTTTAACCATTTTTGATTGCATAGTTCAGTAACATCAAGTACATTCACATCATGGTACAACCATCACCACCATCCATCTCTGAAACTTTTTTCATCTTGCAAAACTAAAACTCTACCTATTAAGCAGTAACTCCCCTTCCCCCTTCCCCTAGAAACCACCAATCTATTCACCTATGAACTTGACTGTTCTAGGCATTTCATATAAGTAGAATCATACAGTATTTGCCCCTTTTAACTGGCATATTTCATTCAGCATAGTGTCATCACTGTATCATGTGACAGGATTTCCTTCCTGTTAAAGACTTTAAAATGATATTCATCTGTTTGTGTTTACATTTAGTTTATGCATTCATCTTTTTTTTTTTTTTTGCTATTGGTGTTTTATTAAAAATCAAGATTCTATAACTTTTAATGAGTTAATGAGTTCCATCTTTACTTTTGCATCCACTTCTGATAATATTCTCAGCCGACTTCTGTGATGGAGCTGCTTCTCTACTTTTAAAAATATTTTATTTTCTTAATGTGTCTTTATTTTTGAGAGAGAGCATGAGGAGGGGCAGAGAGACACAGAATCAGAAGCAGGCTCCAGGCCCTGAGCTATCAGCACTGAGCCCAACGCACGCTCAAACTCACAGACCGTGAGATCATGACCTGAGCCAAAGCCAGATGCTTAACAGACCCAGGCACCTGCCTCTTCTCTACTTTTAGCTGTGGAGTTTGTTCTGCTTGTCTTGGTTGTTTGCTGAGTTATTCACGGTGATGTGTTACCTGCTTGTATCCATGGGATGGAGCGAGCTTGGGGTCCTCCTACTCCACCATCTTCTCAGCTTCTCTGTTATGCGTTCGTCTTCGTGGACACTGGGACATTTGCCCCTTGTGGCTATTGTGAATAATGCTGCTATGAATACTTGTGTACAGGTATCTGTTTGAGTCCCCGCTCCGAGTTCTTTTGGATATATAACCAGGAGTGGAATTACTGGATCATGTGGTAATTATAGGCTTAGGTTTTTGAGGAATCGACACATATCCTCTGTAGTAGTTGCACAATTTCACATTCCCACCAGCAATGGACAGGGGTTCCAGTTTCTCGATATCCTTGTGAATACTTGGTATCTTCTGTGGTGTAAAGTCGTTTTTGTTTTGTGCTGTGTTCTTATCTTCCTTATTTAACTTAACAGCAAAATCCATTCGTTTTGGGTATACATTTTAGTGAGTTTTGACACATGCATAAAGGCACAGTCATCACCACAGTGAAGATATAGAACGGTTTCATCATCTCAAAACTTTCTTGGTCCCTCTCACCACCACTAATTCCTGGCAATCACCAGTTTATTCTTTATCCCTATAATTTTGCCTTTTCTTGTTATGTCATATAAATTGAACCAAATGGTATGTAGTTTTTTAAGACTACCAACTGGCATTTAGCATAATGCATGAGATTTAATCATGTTCCAAGTATCAGCAACTCATCCTTTTTCATTGCTAGAGACTAGGAACTTGTATGTATGTACCCCATTCATTAATCTGTTCACCAGCTGACAAACATTTGGGTTTCTGGCAGTTATGAAAGGAGCTGTTACAAATATCTGTGTTTAGATTTTTGTGCTTAGATTTTCTATGTTTAGATTTTCATGTATCTTGGATAGGTACCTAGGCAAGTGCTTACTTGGTCATGTTGTAAGTATTTGATTAACTTCATAAGAAACTGCCAAACCGTTTCCAGAGTAGCCGTACTGTTTTGTATTCCCACCACAAAGTGCAGAGTTCTGCTCGCTTCACATTTTTGTCCGCATTTGGTATTGTCAGTTTCTTTTTTTTTTTTTTTTTTTCAAGAAAAAAAGGGATGCTGATAGGGATGTAGTGGTAGGCCATCGTGGTTTTAATTTGCATTTTTCCTAATGACTAATATACTGGAAATGTTTTAATGTGCTTATTTGCCATCTATATATCTTCTCTGCCCGAATGTTTTAAATTAGGTTATTTTCTTACTGAATTTTGAGTTCTTTATATGATCAAAGCATTTTGAGAGTGCTCTGTGATTTTCAAATATTTGCTCGCTTTCTGTGCCTACTCTTTCCACTCAACTATAACTTTCACAGAGCAAATTTTTCTGACTTCCAGATTTTCTTTCTAAATTTTTTGTGGTGTTGTATCTAAAGAGTTTTTGCTTAGCTCAGAGTCACGAAGACTTTTTCCTATCTTCTAAAAATGCTGTAGTTTTACACTTTGCATTTAGGTTTATAATTCATTTTGAGTTGATTTTTGTATATAAAGTATAAGCTATTGGCTGAGGTTCATTTTTTGTATATGGATGCTCATTTATTCCAGCTCCCATTTATTGAAAAGCAAATTTATATACACTACCTTAATATATACTAGCTTGACATATATGTATTTAGAGAAATGATTACGGATGTGTGTATACACGAGTTCATACACATATATTTTCTAACTCTGCCGAAGTGCCTGTAAACAGTGACGAGAGTCTAGTAGCAACAATCATACGTGGTTCACAGGTGTTGATTTCTAACTACCATCCTCCAATGAAAGGGAACTAGAATAACATGGAGAAATATTTGATTTGAGGGATGAGGTAATAGAAATTTAGAATAAGCCCATATAATTTTGTAGTGTCACAACGTATGTGCTCAGAAAGATGAGGACGTGTCAAGTGGACATGGAGCCAGCCTGAAAGACCTTCTCGTAGGCAAAGCTGGAACAATTGAGCAACAAAATAACACACTACTGGATTCTTTTTTTTTTTTTTTAATTTTTTTAATGTTTGTTTATTTTTGACACAGAGAGAGAGAGAGACAGAGCATGAGTGAGGGAGGGGCAGAGAGAGAGGGACACAGAATCCGAAGCGGGCTCCAAGCCCTGAGCTGTCAGCACACAGAGCCCGACACGGGGCTCAGACTCACGAACCACAAAATCATGACCTGAGCCGAAGTTGGACACTCAACTTCCTGAGCCGCCCAGACGCCCCACACACTATTGGATTCTAACGCAAAACATTAAATACTTGAAGCCATAGCGATATAAATAAATGACTGAACAAATAAGTAAGCAGGGAGAAGAGGATATTCTTTGTGAAAAATTACAATATATGTAGATAGTGCCAACTTCTACAGGTGGGGCCTACTCCCTCTTCGAGTATGTGCTGGACTTAGTAAATTTCTTTTAAAGAATACAGTGTGAAAAAGAAAAAGCTACTCTACAGTGGAGAAAACTGGCAAAAACTACCTTAACAAATAATCTAGGTTATCATCACCAGTGGTATTATGGACCCACACTGATATATACTTTTATACTTTATACACTTTTCAGTTTTATTTATTTAGAGAGGGTATGCGCACACATGTGAACAGGAGAGACAGAGAGAGGGAGGAGAGAATCCCAAGCAGACGCCCCCATACTGATATATTATGATGAGGACTCTTTGTTATTCTCCCTCAAAACCTATAATCTTCAGTTTAACCAGCATAAACCCTAAATTAAATTACTTCTGCAATTTGACATCTATTCTGGGTGTATTCCTTCATTTCCCTTAATTTCTCTAAGACTGTCTTGTTTTTGTGTGTTTAATTTTTTCTAGTGTGCCATTTTGATTTACTCATTTCCTTTTATTTTTGTGTTACTTTTAAAAGTTATCTTCATACTCTGGTTTCTCTTCAGATCGTATAAATCTTTCGCCTTTTAAAAGTTATCTTCTAGTGGTTACCCTGACAATTACAATTAATATCCCTAATTCCTAACAATTTGAAGTGATACAAATCTAGCTTCACTTGCATAACAGCAACTGCTGAAACAGCTCATTCTTCCCCCTTCATTTTGTTAGTGTCACATATATTCGTATTTTGTGTGCCCACTAACCTAGATTTACAGTTAACTATTTTATTCATTTGACTTTAAACCATACAGCACATAAAGAGGAGTTATAATAAAAAATACAATAGGGGTGCCTGGGTGGCTTAGTCCGTAAGCGTGATTTGTGAGTTCTAGCCCTGTGTCGGGCTCTGTGCTGACAGCTCAGAGCCTGGAGCCTGCTTCATATTCTGTGTCTTCCTCTCTCAGATCTGTCTTACTCTCTCAAAAATAAACAAACATTAAAATCAAAAATAAACAAACATTAAAAATATATACAATAATACAGGCTTTTATATTTTTCTACGGTCACCTTTACCTGTGTTCTTCATGTGGCCTTGAATTACTGTCTAATGTCTTTTCATTTCAAGCTGAAGAACTCCCTTTGACATTTCCTGTAGGGCAAGTCTGCTAGTCCCCGAGCCTGTATCTTCAAATACCTTTTAATTTCTCCTGCACTACTGAAGGACAGTGTTGCTAGAATTCTTGTTTGGCAGTTTTTTTCTTCCAGGAATTTAACGCATCATAGTGCCTCTGGTCTCCAAGTTTCTGTTAAGGATTTAATCATAGTGAGGATCTTGCTGCTTTTGAAAGACTTTTTGTCTCTGGTTTTGACAATTTGATTATAATGTATATTGGTATGGAGCTCTTTGAGTTTTCCTTTTTGGAGTTCACTGTGCTTCCTGTGTGTACATTTATGTCTAGCATCAAATATGGGAAGTTTCTGGCCATTATTTCTTCAAATATTATGTCTCTTTTCCTGCCTCTTCTCCTCTGGGACTCCCAGTTTGCTTCTGTTGGTATGATTAATGGTGCCCTCACAGGTCCTGTTAGGCTCTGTTCATCTTTCTTCATTCTTTGTTTCCTTCTCCTCAGACTGATTCATTTCAAATGTCTTCAGTCTTACAGATTTTTCTGCCTGCTCAAATCTGTTTCGATGTGTTGTATTGAATTTTATATTCCAGTTACTGTACCTTTGAATTTCATAATTTCTTTTTGGTTTCTTTTTATAACTTGTACCTTTTTAATATTATTTGTTCATACATTGTTCTCCTAGTTTCTTTCAGTTCTTTGTCAGTGGTTTCCTATAGCCCTTTGAGCACGCTTAAGAGAGTCGATTTAAATTGTCTAGTAAATCCAGTATTTGCATAATCTGAGGGATGATTCCTGTCAATTTCCTTTTCTTTCCCCCTGTGAATGGGCCTACTTGTTTATGCCTTTACCTTTTGGTTAGAAGTTTTGTAATATGAATAAACATTATAATGTGCTTAACTCTGGAAAGCAGGTTGTCCCCCTCCCCATGGTTTGCTTTTGCTGCTCGCTGAAGGCTGGACTTGTTCATTTGTTTACTCCAATTTTTCAAAGGCTATGTTTCTTGTCAAGTGTGGTCATTGCCATTTCTGTTCCATTATCTCAGAGGTCAGCCGGTGATGTGACAGAGATTTCCTTAAACTTCTGGAACCAAAAAGAAAAATCAAATACTCACTCGATATTTACATATTGGCTCTGCACTGGGGCACTCCTTCTCCATTTAACCATGCTGTCTACCCTTTTGCCTTACCCTCCACCTCTTTTGAAGAGCCCTAAAATTAGCCAGAGATGGATGTCAGCCCCAGTGTCCTCTCTAGTGTTTTCTGAGCCTGTGTCCAGCCCTGGGCATGCACATTGCTCTCTGGAGTCCCTGGTTTATGCACTGTAGTCTGTGCAGGCCCTTTTTCTCCCTACTGTCTTCCTCCTCAGCTTCCACCTTCCCGGGCATCTGGAGTTGTCTCTGCTTTTCCCACCACCGTGCCACAGACCGTACATGTCATGGCGTAGTTTTCATTGAGTCTGGCCCAGGATGCCATTCCAGACCTAGAAGGGCAAAAGGCAGGCAAGCCTCTGCACTCACCCACCAGGAAACCACTAGACAGATCAATACACTTAGCAGTTTTTGAACACAAAATCTGTATTGTCTCACCCTGTCAATCTGCACCAGGAACACAGGCACTGTCCCTACTGCCCTTGCTACACTGGAGAGGGGGTTGGTAGGTGGGCAAGCAGAAATACCAGTGCTTTCTTCATGGTTAGCATCCTCTTTCTTAAGTACCTCACTAGTTGCTCTAAGCTTTTCATTTGTTCTTAGAATTAGATTCTAGAGTTCTGAAAAAGTTGATTTTGTCAGTTTTTGCCAGCTTAATGGTTGCCTCAGTTGGAGGGAACAATTTTTGAAGCTCTCTACCATCACTCACATCAAAAGGTTTTTAACTACAAGAGCAATTTACTGAATAAATACGTAGGACTATTCAGCTCTAGGTATTTCTAAGTGAGATTTAATATTTTCTTTCCAGGAATTGGTCCATTCCATCTAAGTTGTCAAATTTATAAACTTAGAATTGTTCACAGTATTCTTCTTTTAACATTTGCAAGGCCTATAGGAATTGTCACCCTTTTCATTTCTGATATTGTTAACTTGTTTTGTTTTCTTCATCATTCTGGATATAATTTTATCAATTTTCTTGATCATTCAGAGAACTTTTTGTTTTCCAGTAACACTAAACAAAAGTGCTCAAATATTATTTCCAAATATTTGGCACTTTCCTACATAATTTTGTATTTGATTTCTAAGTTTAAATCAGCTGTGGGCAGAGAATCTATATGATTTCAGTTATTTTCAGATTTGTCTTCTGGTCAGAAAATGATCTTGTCAGTATTCCATGAAAAGATGTGAGCACGTTGTTAACATACTAATCAGTAATCTAGAAAGGACAGTGTAATTGTTTAGTATGCACAATAGTCTATTCCTTTTCATGGTCTCTGAATGCAATCCATTTTAACTCCCCACAGCTTCCTATTATGGCTATCCCAGAAATAAGTTCTTAGTGATCTCATATCTGTTAGCTGTCATTTCTGGCTTACCACGTGCTTTTCCTTCTTGTTTCCTTTTCAGTGTATCCAAGTACTTTGGAGAACAGTTGCATAGTTTGTATGCTTTTAGTATCCTTATGTTTACAAAAACATCTGTTTTTAAAAAGTCTGAGAGAGAGTGAGTGAGCATGAGCAGGGGAAGGGCAAAGAGAGAGAGGGAGAGGAGAATCCCAAGCAGGTTCCACACAGAGATACATATGAGCCCCAAGAGACAGGGCTGACTCACAAACCAGGAGATCATGACCTGAGGCAAAATCAGCAGTCAGAAGCTTAACCGACCTAGCCACCAGGTGCCCAAGAAGACATCTTTTTTAAAATTTATCCTTGATTGAAAATCTGGCAAGGCATGGGATTTTAGATTCAAAACGTTTTTCATTAGATCTTTGTGGGTGTTCCTTCTTTGTCTTGTAGCATTTGGCTCCGCATATGAAAAGTCACATGTCCATTTTATTATCTTAGGTATTCTCTTAATTGCCAAAGCGATATTGCTATAAGAAAACAGTACTTGTAAGTATTTCATCACAGGTGTTGCCTTGTAAAGCAAAACAAAACAAAAACAAAAACCCTTTTGTATTATAAGGGAATACAATGTGTATAACACCATTTTGTGTTTCTCTTTCTGGCTGCTTTGTTCCCACACTTAGAGCCAGTGTCTTCCTCTGCTTTATGTGGTCAGTTCATTTCACCAGTTCTTGCCTTCAACTGAATGCTCTTTATTTTTTTATTTATTTTTTTTTTCCAACGTTTATTTATTTTTGGGACAGAGAGAGACAGAGCATGAACGGGGGAGGGGCAGAGAGAGAGGGAGACACAGAATCTGAAACAGGCTCCAGGCTCTGAGCCATCAGCCCAGAGCCTGACGCGGGGCTCGAACTCACGGACCGCGAGATCGTGACCTGGCTGAAGTCGGACGCTTAACCGACTGCGCCACCCAGGCGCCCCCTGAATGCTCTTTAAAAAGGGGGTGAGGACAAGGAATCCTAGAAGCTTGACTCTGATCAGTTTCCCTGCCAAATCCGTTGTTCTGTCCTTATCAAACTCCAGGCCTTTGTTTTCCCGAGCTGTTAGGATGTGCATCCAAAAGCTGGTTTCTCTGAAGAATTTTAAGTCTTCCCAAAATTTCTCCAATCATCGTGCTTAATGACTACAGCTTTCACTCCCTTGCTGTGCTCTTACCCAATTACTCTACCTTGGATGTTTACATTTGGCTTCACAGAACTGCCCATTTGTTGTGAATCTGTCTGTCTTTGGTTTCTGAGCACTCTCCTCCTGGCCTGCTCTTCTATTTACAGAAGTTCTGTCAGGCTTCGGTCTTGGCCTAGTTTCTCCTACCATCATCTTGAAAATTCCTATTTCCACAGACTTCTTTTTCTTTTTTCTTTGGACTCTTCCAGAACCCTGCTAAATATATATGACAATATTATTTGTGGAAATTCACTTACATGCCAAAATGGACAGTTCCAGCTGTATGTTCAACAGTCACTTCACAGTGTGAACAAAATTCAACTCATTGCCTCTTTCTGCCCAACTGATTCTTTTTCTCATTTTCTCAATTTCTTTTATAGAATAATGTTAGCTGGCAAAATACAAACATCTCCACACAACCTGCTGTATAGCTAGGAGGCAGGACGCTTCAGTTTATGTATAAGTTGGGAGATCACTGTCAAGAGCAGAAGCAGCTGGGAGCTCCCCCCAGAGCAGGAAGTCAGGAGGGGGTTGATGGAAGACACAGGATGGTGAGGTCACAGTTGTAAAGGAACAGAAGATCAAGTGGACTCTGCCACAAGCAGAGGCGCTCACCCTGATCGGGGAAAGATGGGGCAAAGTCTGGAATCGTGGGGTCCAAGTACTGGCACTGGGATTAAAAAAGAAGGGACTCAGAATGTGTGCAGGAACATCAGCAACTCAGAGGAAAACAAATAGAATTCCTGTGTGCCCGTACTGAAAGCACGTAAGAAAACAAGCAGCTGAAATCAGGTGCCCTAAAAAAAAAAAAAAAAAAACACTACACAGAATCTAAAGATACCTCCCCCAGTAGTGCTTTCTTCAAGAATGTGAACATATGGGGCTCCTGGGTGGCTCAGTCGGTTAGGCGGCCGACTTCGGCTCAGGTCATGATCTCGCGGTCCGTGGGTTCGAGCCCCGCGTCGGGCTCTGTGCTTACAGCTCAGAGCCTGGAGCCTGTTTCAGATTCTGTGTCTCCCTCTCGCTGACCCTCGCCCATTCATGCTCTGTCTGTCTCTGTCTCAAAAATAAATAAACGTTTAAAAAAAAATTAAAAAAAAATGTGAACATACTATGCCAATAGAGACATTTTTGAACTAAGTAACACTTTCCACCCCTCCCCAACATAAAATAAACTTTTATCTTCATTTTATCATGAACCAAAAATATTACTCAACATGTATATAATGCTAATACAAGAAAAATTGGAATGTGTGAACTGACATTTTTTCAGCTGACGTCAATACTCCTCCCCCAAACACACACAAAGTAGAGGAGAGTACAGCCTTCCAATATTACGTGTTTCAGACAGGAAAGAACCTGAACCCCAGAGATTAAAGCCTCAGAACAGACATGGAAAAACAAGTAGATATAAAATGTAAGCAGATTAACTCAGGAAAGAAATGGTAGAACAGCACATCATCTCAGAATAGAAGATTAAATTTCAGGGCACCTTGGGGAGAAGACGAATGAACGCCTGATAAATGATACACAGGAGAAATGGAAAAGAGACCCCAGGAAGTGGGAGGGGGAAGAATTAACTGGAAGAGGAAGACAGGGTAACAGAAGTAGAAGCTGAAGTAGAATCCGTCAATAGCAAAATCTAAAACTAATATTTAATCAGAGGAAACTTTCCATAAAGAAAAGGAAAACTGAATTACATACTGAAAAGACTCTCTGTGCCAGAGAGAACTGACCCAGAATGGTAAACACCAAGAGAGAGTCTAGTAAAACTATTAGACCTAAAAGCAGAGGGAAAAAAAAGAGTCCTCTAGGCCACAAAGAACAAAGTCTACATCTCTTGGCAAGGAAAGAAAATAAAATTGACATAACTCTTTTCTTTTTGAATGGACATAATTCTTATTAGCAACTTATATGTAAAAGAATAGAATGGTGTTTTCAGGAAAGAAATGTGAAGCAAGAATTTATATCCAATGAAGAAGTTCCTCAAATTTTCACATTTCAGATTTTATGAAATATAAGCAACAATTGGAAGAAATTTCATAGCCCTAAATAGTCCTGTCAATAAAAATGAGAATGAAAATAATTAGCATTATAGTTCTAGCCATTATCAAACTATAGAGGTACTATGGGAAGTAACCTCCCCTTCTCTCAATAATTAATTTCCAAGGAAGTTATTTCTTACCCACTGCTGCTACTTTATTTTTTTTTTTTTCATGTTTATTTTTGAAAGAGAAAGAGTGTGAGCAGGGGAGGGGCAGAGAAGAGAGGGAGACAGAATCTGAAGCAGGCTCAGGCTCTGAGCTGACAGCACAGAGCCGGATGCAGGGCTTGAACCCACCAGCTGTGAGATCATGACCTGAGCAGAAGTCCGATGCTTCACCGACAGCCACCCAGGTGCCCCCACTGCTGCTACTTTAAATGTTTATTGCTCATGTATGCCTCTTAATTTTGTAACACTCCATATTTCTGATGTGCTCTTGCCTCTTCTTTAGTGTTTTTTTAACTTCGAAAAAGCACGAGTGGAAGAGGGGCAGAGAGAGAGAGAGATGGAGAGAGAGAATCCCAAGCAGGCCTACGCGGGGCAGGGCTCGATCTCACAAACCAGATGATGACCTGAGCCGAAATGTAGAGTTGGTCACGTAACCGACTCAGGCACCTGGGTGCCCCTTTAGTGTTTTCTTCTAAGCTGCCAGTCTACTCCTGTAGCTCTGCTTACTACCCACATGTATCACCAAAAACATGTAAGACAGTCCACATAGTATAAAATACTAGAATTAGTTTTTTAATTATAAATAGAAATAAAACTTGCCAATTTTTTTTTTTAATTTTTTTTCCAACGTTTATTTATTTTTGGGACAGAGAGAGACAGAGCATGAACAGGGGAGGGGCAGAGAGAGAGGGAGACACAGAATCGGAAACAGGCTCCAGGCTCTGAGCCATCAGCCCAGAGCCTGACGCGGGGCTCGAACTCATGGACCGCGAGATCGTGACCTGGCTGAAGTCGGACGCTTAACCGACTGCGCCACCCAGGCGCCCCGAAACTTGCCAATTTTTAATAAACGATTACAAATATAATAAGCAGGTACCAATTCAGTGGGTATGCAAAATACATTTTAATGATCCAGAGACACATTCAAAATTATTCCATATTCTGTCACTGGACCGGACTGTATTACCTTCTAACTAATCTTGTCCAACACCCTATTCTCATATCAGACTGTCTTCTTTGTAATTTTCCTCAACTTGCCATTTTTCATGCATCCATCCATGTCTTTGTCAATTCTGTCTTCTTTGCTCCCAAAGTTTCCATGAGTCAGCTTAACCTAGAAAATCTAACTTGATAATACCAAATTCAAGTAACCACTCCCTCTTGTGACCATTTTATAGCTCGTACATGTTTCTGTCAGAGCACCTGCCACGTGTATTGCATTTGAGTATTTACGTCTCTGCCTCCTTGTCAGACTGTGTGTTCCTTCACAGCAGGAACAGTTGCTTTCATTCATCTATGTATCTCCTGGCAGGATTCCAGGCATGGAGCGGTAGCTCAGCAAATAGAGTGAGCAGATATTTTATCTACGTACAGAGTAGCAATGTATCCAGCTTTCTAGAGTAAACCTGATGGCACATTAAGAACTAGTTCACAAGTGGTTTCTTCATGGTACTCCACTCTGAATACTTCAGTTTCAACCAAAATATGTTGTTACAGGGACCTGTAACATTCAAGGATGTTATTGTGGAATTCACCCGGGAGGAGTGGCAGTTACTGGACGCTGCTCAGAGGACCCTGTACAAGGAAGTGATGCGGGAGAACTATGGTCACCTAGTCTCAGTGGGTGAGGAAAACTTCCCCGTGTGGAACTGCCAGTAGTTCACATTTCCTTTCCCAGTTGCTGCAACATGTAAGGTCCCTGTAGGGCTGCGCCATATTGGCTTTGTTTCAGGGGTCAAATGTGATGAGGCCATTTCGGGCACCAGAAAGAATGTGTGTCCCCACCCTCGCCGGGGAAAGAATCTAAATTTGCCGAGCCAAAGTAGGACTTCAGTGTTCTCCAACTGTACTTCCTTATCCTTCACAGGCCCTAAGTCCCCAGTAAACCGTGTTTTCTTCTCCATTCATAGGTTACTGTGTGAATAAGGCAAATGCAGTCTTCAAGCTGAAGCAAGGAAAAGAACCGTGGATACTGGAGGTGGAATTTCCACGTCGGAACTACCCAGGTGAGAGAGAAATTAGAACCCCTGTCGCTAGTGAGGTGGTTGGTGCCTTTGCCTTCTGAAATATGTTTCAGGAATCTCTTTTTTAAATGCCCTATACATCTGGGAATGACTGAGGGCACCTGGTCTGCATATGCAAGCAACATAAATCGCACCTCCAGTTTTCATTCTTTCCACATAAATTCGTCCTTTGCCAGACTTTGTAAAATAGATTTACTTTTCTTTCCTATATACAAAACTAATTCCTGCCTAACCTTGCGTGTACACATGAGCAACGGAGGGGCAGAGAGGAGGAGAGAGAAATCTAAGCAGGCCCCGCGCTGTCAGCACAGAGCCCAATGTGGGGCTCAATCTCACAAACTGTGATATCATGACCTGAGCTGAAATTAAGAGTTAGATGCTTAACCAACGGAACCACCCAGGCACCCCTAAAGTGTTAGATCTTAAATCTGACCATAAATTTTTCTTCGAATGCCATTTCCCTCCTTTTATTAACAATGAAATGTGCCTCAGTTATTCTCAGCACCAGTTTATTAACTTCCTATTCTCTCTTTAAACTCTGAAATTAGGTTACAAGTCATTATGCCTTTCATCAGTTACATTATTTCAGAGTTGATACTTCCTTTTAGATGGTGTTTGTCTTTCACACAGGTACTGATTATCCCTCCTAAAATCTGCACCTTATTTGGAGTGTTATAACACTAAGATAAAAAAACAAAAACAGAAAACCCACTAAGATGATCTCACTCTGCTCCTTAAATGCTTTTCCTGTACTTGTGAGCTTCTGCGTTGCCAGGACTAGGAACAATGCCTGGTATTTCTTAGTTGTTCACTAGATGTTTGTGGAAATATTCAATCTGAACTCACAAGAGACAGACCCTTTCTTCTGCTCTATGCCTTTCACAGTCACTCCTGCAAGGGCTCATCCTTTCTTAAGACCAAAGACACACAGGCTCTTGTTTCCTGTGCATCTCACTTAGCCTTGCACATGTCCCCGTCACGTTAACTTCTTACATCTTCCCTGCAAAGGCCATGAAATTCCTACCCCAAGCCCCTGCTCTTTATCTTTCGCTTCCTTTCAGGCCTTTAAAGAGGAGTAAATCTAAAGGTCAGTAAAGGTTCCAGGATCATGTTCAATAATTAATCCTTAAAGATCATGTAGTAAATTGAAGCAGAAATGTCGAAACTAAGACAGGAAAGCAGGGGCGCCTGGGTGGCGCAGTCGGTTAAGCGTCCGACTTCACCCAGGTCACGATCTCGTGGTCCGTGAGTTCGAGCCCCGCGTCAGGCTCTGGGCTGACGGCTCAGAGCCTGGAGCCTGTTTCCGATTCTGTGTCTCCCTCTCTCTCTGCCCCTCCCCCGTTCATGCTCTGTCTCTCTCTGTCCCAAAAATAAATAAACGTTGAAAAAAAAAATTGTAAAAAAGAAAGCAGTGGAAGACTGGCATTGGGTCGTGGTAACGCTACTTTGGAGATGCAGTATTTTTTGGTGGTCAGGCTTGAAAACATCTGTGCTACAAATGGAAACTCATCCTCTTTATGATGGCTTGCACACTGCTGTTTAATCATCTTTCCTTTGGGATGTATGTGTTCCTGGGTCTTCTGTCCCGGTGAAAATTACGCCAGTGAGACGGAGAGAGCCCGGAGTGTGGAACTGTTCCTCCACACATGTTGTGATCTAGTCACTGTAGGGACTAGACTAGGCATCTAGACTGTCGTGTGTGGGTACAGAGGAAATAAAGTAGAAGTTTATAGTCACTAATGAACAGTAAATTAAATTCTGGCTGACAAAGGCTTAGCTTTGCATCCAATTTCATCTTTCCCCAATATTTCCAGTGGACACGGTCGTCTACTAATTTTTCTTGTCATCCTACTTACTGTTCATTGTCTATAATGGGCTTACCGCATTCTGAGTCCCAGATTCTTGTGCAGCACTCTGAATGTCTTTTGTTCTCTGCTCCCCATTCTTTTTCTTTTTCCTTAACTTTTTTCTCCAGGTTTTTAAAATGTTTGTAAAGTGTCAGAGTACTTGGGTTTATAATGACATTTCTTCCCTTGTCTGCTCCAACCGTCTTTAGTGTTTATATTTTTTCTAAACCAAAGGCATAGAGGAAATTTGCATATAAGAATTCCTTTATTTGGGGAGATTGGCCTGAAGCCTAAGAATCAGCCCTACAACCATAATAATATGTTAGGATTTAAATAGCATTAAATTTTGAATTCCTTTGTAGAAGACCTTTGGAAGATTCATGACTTAGGAGCAAGATCCCAGGGAAGCCAAGCTGAAAATTCAAGGCAAGTTCAAGATTTTGATTTTAAGATGAAAAGACTTGTAAAAAAAAAAAAGTGTTGATGGGAGTACTGGAAGTGGGAAGGCACTAGTTCATACTAAACGTGAGAAAACTAAAACACTGGAGTGAATTCCAAAGAATTCACTTTCCAAATGGGAAAGCCCTCTTCCCCAGTGGAGATCTTCTGTAGGACCAGGAGATTCAAACTTTGAAGCAGTCTTTCATTTCTTCAATTGCACAGGAAGGGAGGCTTTGTTACCCAAAGCAGATCTCAGGCAATTAAGAGACTGCATACAATGCAAAGGAAGGTTCCTGCTACTTAATGTTAAACCACAGTGTGTGTCAGAACATTCATAGTAGAGAAACCATGAATCGAATCAGTATGGGAACATCTCTAGAAATGGGTTCTCAGCCAGAGTATCTTATGTATTACTGACTTTGGGAATTTCTCTCTAGGAATGGAGAACTCACAAAACACCAGCAAACTCCTGCCAGAGAGAAAATCTATAAATGTAGTGAATGTGGAACGTCCTTCTGCCAGAAGTCTATCCTCCTAATACATCAGCATACTCACTCAAAGGACAAACCCAGGGAATGTGGGACATCGGTCCCTAGGAATGGAGACCTCACAAGACAACAGAAAGGTCAAGCCAGAGAGAAAACCTATGAATGTAAAGAATGTACGAAAACCTTCTACCACCTGTCCTCTCTTAGTAGACACTTGAGAACTCATGCAGGGGAGAAACCCTACGAATGCAATCAGTGTGAGAAATCCTTCTACCAGAAGCCACACCTTGTGGAACATCAGAAAACACACACAGGAGAGAAACCCTATGAGTGTAATGAGTGTGGGAAGTTCTTCTATGTTAAGGCATACCTCATGGTACATCAGAAAACACACACGGGGGAGAAGCCGTACGAATGTAAGGAATGTAGGAAATCCTTTTCCCAGAAATCACACCTCACAGTACATCAGAGGACACACACAGGGGAGAAACCCTATAAATGTAAGGAATGTGGGAAATTCTTTTCTAGAAATTCACACCTCAAAACTCATCAGAGAACTCACACAGGAGAGAAACCCTATGAATGTAAGGAGTGTGGCAAGTGTTTCTACCAGAAGTCAGCCCTCACGGTGCACCAGCGAACTCACACAGGGGAGAAGCCCTTTGAATGTAATAAATGTGGAAAAAACTTTTACTATAAATCAGACCTCACTAAACACCAGAGAAAACACACAGGGGAGAAGCCTTATGAATGTCAAGAATGCGGTAAATCCTTCTCTGTGAATTCAGTCCTCAGATTACATCAAAGGACTCACACAGGAGAGAAACCCTATGAATGTAAGGAGTGTGGGAAATCCTTCTCTCAGAAGTCACATTTTATCATCCATCAGAGAAAACACACAGGGGAGAAACCCTATGAATGTCAGGAGTGTAGGAAAACTTTTATCCAGAAATCAAAACTCACTGCCCATCAGAAGACACACACAGAGGAAAAAAGCTTATAAACAGTATGAATTGGGAACTTTTTTCTGAGTTCATCCTTCAGAATAACCAGATAATTCACACAAGGCCAAAAAACTTAGGAATATCATCTATATGGGAAAGTTTCAGTCATAAGAGTTTTTCTTGACAGCAAATACACAAAAATTCTTTGAATCTAGAGGAAGAAATTTTTACCATATGTTAGACTTTAGTGTCAGACACTCTACAAATTGTAAAGCGTGAGAGAGACCATTCTTTTAGAAGTCACAGTATACTGCACAACACAGAAATCACATGAGAGAAGAACAAATAAAAAAAACGAAGGTCAGGAAGTTTCTGGTCAGGGCAGCCATCCCTAGATATCCCAAAGCTCACGTGAATGAGAGCCTCCTATCTGTGTCCATCCTGAGCTTCAGAAATACTTTACAACAGGTGGACTCCGAACGCTCAAAGGGGTGACTAGATGTCGAAACAGATCCAGAAGCCCTTCTTGAGAAGTGACGTCTCTGTGACCTTCAGATGAGCGATGCCAGGATAGAACCATCGCAGACATCTCAAATACGTCAATTTCCTGACAAAAACTCAGTATCCGTATTGAGTGGGAGTGACAGTTACGCCAGAAGTCATGTTGCAGCGACTGGATTGTGAGGGTCGGGTTATTTTTTTCTTTGAAGAAACCTGCAAATGTCTAGATAGATAGATAGATGAAGCTTTTTAAAAAGCACAAACCCATTGAGAAGCCAGGCGACATCCTTAAACTCACGTGAAAAGTCCTTGAGTGGAGCTGACGTGTGTCTGTGTGCTGCTAGGCCGATCACAGATGTCTGTGCGTACACGGATCCCATCCGTAAGTGTACACAGGAAAATCCGTAACCTCAGCTCCGCAGCTCTCACGTGCGTGAGGAGATCCCACGTCAACCCTCAGCATCGACTCCTGTTGTTCCAGTGTGTATTTTAAGTGTACTGTTCTTTTAAAATTTAATGCATCTCTATTTCCTGGCATTTTTAAGTGAATTCAGATGTTCCTGAACTGATCCTTCAGAAAGAAGCTAAAAGTCTTTTTGTAAAATTCTCCAGCTGTCTCGTGGTCAGCCAAATTTTGCATTAGGGACACATTTATTCCTAAGAAAAAACAGCTGATGGAAACAGTCTGTATGATAAACAGTGCTGTGTGAAGAAGGAGTGTCTGTCCCACTGCTGACGTTTTAGGAGGGTGCAGAGGTATCTGCAGGAGAATTTTGTGTGAGGAAGGATGTTCTTCACACAACATGGCAGCGGTTAAGAGTGTGGACTCTGGACTCCCACTGCCAAGGCTCAGATCCCATGGGGCATGCCACTTACCCTCTCTGTGCCTCGGTTTCCTTTTCTATAAGAGAAGTGAGAATGTTAGAATTGCTTGGAGGTATGAGTTAATATTTTTAAAGCACTTAGAATAGCGTCTGAGAGACGAGAAAAGCGTACGTTGGCTACGACTATCACTATAATTGTATTTCTTGAATGATGCTGGAAAACAAAAAGGTTGGCTCCCAGCATTCATCACTCACTTTCTTGCTGTAGTGCCTTGCTTTGGCTTGGTTGTGCATTTTCCTACGAATGATTCAGATACTCACGTGTGACCCGCTGCCTGTCTTTGTAGCCTTACAAGCCAACAGTGGTTTTACATTTCTAAATGGTTGAAAAAAAAAAAAAAAAAAAGAATATTTTGTGACATGTGCCGATTATATTCAGATTTGTGTCCATAAATAAAGTTTTACTGGAACACTAATAAAGTAATAAAACAGAGACCGCAGTCTCTGTTCTGCCTGAGGCTGCCTTCAGCACTGTAAGAACAGAGTTGAGTAGTTCTGACGGGAGACCATATGGCTCACAGAGCCTAAGACAGTTACTGTCTGGCACTTTACAAAGTCAAGTTTTTCTGTTACTTAGGACTGAAGACATCACAATCAATGTATACAGTGTACTTTTATATATGCTACATGTTCCAGGAGTGATGCACACAGCAGTTTGTGGGTGGGTGGTTTTTGTGGTATATTTATTTTGTACATTGTATTTATATGTTAAAAGCCTAAGCATTAGAATTTTTTTTCAAAGAAATGTGTTTTACTGGTTGAACTGTCATAAAATGCAAACATCTTCTGATGGAATGTAGCACTACGTGTATGAAATAAACATTGTCTGAATTAAACAGAATTGTTAATTTGTCCCTACTTAAAATATTCCTTTACTTTATTACAAGTCTATGGCCCGCTTTCCCTGTATCATTTTATAATTTTCTCACTGTCCTATGAGAAAATACCATCTTTATGTCATACTTAACGTAATTGAATAACAACAAAACCCTTACAATACCCAACCCAATTCCACCAGGTACATTACCAGTAATCTACATTACTAGTATCACTACATTACTAGTAAAATTATTGAACTGCCTGAACTTCATTCAGTTGTCAAATGCTGCTCCAATCTATATCCTGCCCTTACCTCCCCTTCCTAACGATGACTTTCGTGATGCTCAACTTCTTACGCATGCCTCCTTCTGATTTGTCTAATGTTTACCACTAATGAATACCTAGTATATTTAGTGACTGCATGATTTATATAACTTCCGAACATTCAAATACAATATTGTTACCAATATTCTACCCAACACTGACATAAGCATGCCATCCTGACTACAGTCATCTTTAGGGTAGTTCTTTATTTCAACCTGCTTTGAAAGCAAATATATTTCTAAATTTCCCCTGGCTTCGCAGCCAAAAATTAAATAAAAATTAGTATTTTGTGGGGAAAGTCCAGTAACTCTGCCAAACCTATTATTAAGAATAAAGTCGGGGGGGGGGGGGTGGGGTGGGTGGGAGGGTGGGGAGGGTGGGTGATGGGCACTGAGGAGGGCACCTGTTGGGATGAGCACTGACTGGGTGTTGTATGGAAACCAATTTGACAATAAATTTCATATTAAAAAAAAAGAATACAGTCTGTACTGGGGCGCCTGGGTGGCTCAGTCGGTTAAGCATCCAGCTTTGGCACAGGTGATGATCTTGGCGGTTCATGCGTTCGAGCCCTGCATCCGGCTCTGTGCTGACAGCTCAGAGCCTGGAGCCTGCTTCGGATTCTGTGTCTCCCTCTCTCTCTGCTCCTCCCCTGTTCGCACTCTCTCTCTCCCAAAATAAACATTAAAAAACGAAAAAGGAAAAAAAGGATAAAGTCTGTGCTAATGAAAATCTTCTAAAAATACTCTGATGAGAATAAAATATTCCTGGTCTTCAAATTCAAGATGGGAACTGGACTGCTTCTTGGCAAGAGCCTCAAGCCACGAATTAGTAACCACGAGAATTGATGGATCAGAGAGAAACGATCGGTGTCTTGTCACCACACATGCTTATGAAGAAGACCAGCCAACCTGACAGTTCCACATTTCTGAAAGCCAATCAACACCAGCATTCAGTTCGCCCGTGCTCGGAACGTCAGTCAGGTGCAGCCTCACTCCAGTGACCAAACCTTTACAACTGAAAGCCAGCAAGTCAGTCCCCCAACACTTCTGCTTCTAAAAGCCTGCCAATCCCTGAATCCACTTCCCAAGCCCTGAATCACTTTACTTTCCCGGACTGACTTATGAGTATAGCCCTTCTCTGGTTAGTATGGTGGCCAACGGTGGACAGAATCAATCCCTTCCTTACTCCGTTCTAAAAAGATCCTTTTTTTTCCTCATCCCCTTCAATCTGGACTGGCCTCCTGACTTGCTTTGGCTTCACTAGAATGTGACAGATTCCAGGCCAACCCTTCAGAAGTGTGGCAGTTTCCTCTTTCCTTCTTGAAGCTAATCTTCTTTGTGCACAAAGTCCAAGTAGTCTGGAATCACCAAGCTGTGAAGAAACTCAGGCTACCAGAGGTGAAAGCCCAATATAATCCCAGACACAGAAGCGAAGGTTCTTAGATCTTCTGGCCCAGCCAAGCGAGACTTCCGCTAATGCCAAGTGCAGGAGCCGCCTACTCCACCTACAAGAACAAACCACTATAAAAGCCATGAAGTTTTGAGTGTTCCTGTTACATAGTAATAGACGAGTGAAACCGACAGGGAGCCAGAAGTCAAGCTTGCTTCAGGTACTGACCAGTCTCTTCTTTGATAAAAGTTTTACGGTACATGCAGCGCAAGTCTTGCTGCCATGAAGAATACCACAATGACCACCATTCAATCTGACATCTAACAAGGATTTGCCCACACACCACAATCTATTGCCACGAAAAAGAAGCAATCCTAGCTAAACTAGACCGTCTCATGCTGCTGCCCCAGCCACAGCTGTATGCTGAGTATTAGAAAGACTAAACCCAAGTGCAGGGGGGAAACTGTCCAGACACTGTCTTAGATAGAATAAAGATTCTATCTAAGAGATTTAACAGTTGACCAGATCATGCTTTATCTGTAAAGTTCACACAGGGCTAGGGGCCCTCCCTCTTCGAGCATTATAGCGCTGGACCAAAGGGGTATTTCTAGCTGTCTGGCTGATTAGGGCAGGGGAACTGGATTCTATGAGAGAGAGTAGGAGGCTGGGGCTGCTACTAGTTGGTCTGCATATGCAAGAGGTGCTCCAGGCCCAGCCCTGTGCGGTCTCTAAGGGAGGCAGACTCTCCCTGGCCAAGAAGCTTTTTAAGCTGTCAAACGTAAAATACAGAAAATGAAAAAACATGATTAATATACGATGCTTTGAGAAATGCTTAGTATTCCTTAGCCCAAAGTTCTACAACTATTACTAACAATAATGACAATGTGATCTATACTTTTGAACGTTTATTTATTTTTGAGACAGAGAGAGACAGAGCATGAACAGGGGAGGGGCAGAGAGAGAGGGAGACACAGAATCTGAAACGGGCTCCAGGCTCTGAGCTGTCAGCACAGAGCCCGACGCGGGGCTCGAACTCACAGACCGTGAGATCATGACCTGAGCCGAAGTCAGACGCTTAACCCACTGAGCCACCCAGGCGCCCCTATACTTTTCAAATCCCTGTAAGTTCACAGGGTGCCTGGATGGTTCAGTCAGTTAAGCGTCGGACTTCAGCTCAGGCCACGATCTCATGATTTGTGAGTTCAAGCCCCATGTCGGGCTCTGTGCTGACAGCTCAGAGCCTGGAGCCTGCTTCGAATTCTGTGTCTCTCTCTCTCTGCCCCTCCCACTTGTGCTCTGTCTCTCTCTCTAAAAAATGAATAAACACTGAAAAAAATGTTAAATAAATAAAATCCCTATAAATTCTCATAAAATTGTTACTAAATGATCTGAGATTGGGCTTGAATTTCCCCCTCATAAAGCTTAAGTTTAGATTTATCAAAAAGCCAATGTCACGTACACAGTCATACGCCTGAAAAGTAAAAACTCCATTTCTAAAAGTAAAGTCACCAGAACACCTACAAAGTCTACAAAGATATTATATATGTTAAAAGAGACACCAATCAATGTTAGTCTTAAAATCACACTGAAAAGGACCATTTCCTATATTTATATTCTTTTTTTTTTTTTTTTAATTTTTTTTTAACGTTTATTCATTTTTTGATAGAGACAGAGCATGAGTGGGGGAGGGGCAGAGAGAGAGGGAGACACAGAATCCAAAGCAGGCTCCAGGCTCCGAACTGACAGCACAGAGCCTGACGCGGGGCTCGAACTCACGGACTGTGAGATCATGACCTGAGCCGAAGTCGGACACCCAACCGACTGAGCCACCCAGGTGCCCCTATATTTATATTCTTAAATGCTACAAGAATAAAAGCATGGAGGAAAATTACCAGAATAGGTCATCCATTTATTTCTGACTTTGGAACAAATGAATAAAACGGCTTAAGTCACAAAGGTCCTACAGACTGAAATAACTCCATTCATTAGAATAATACCAAGAAATTAAAATTGATGTTGAATACTGTAGACAGAATCTTTCTAGATGTCTGATTTCCAGGTGCTTAAAGGTTGCTACACGGCCAGTATGCTCAGCCTCCATTAAATGATGATTCTGCGCTAAAGAGACTAAAGCCTTTATGGTCAAAACTGTTTTGTCCAAAATGAAGGAGTCTGAAAACTTCTAATGAGGAAAATGATATCGATCTAATGTAGAGTTGCTCATAGAAGGACACTGACCGATTATATAGAGACAACCTGTCACATGTACTTAACAGTTAAGCTCTCACTTTTTTTCAGACAATCTATAAAAACTCATCTTTTCTTGGATGTCCTGGATAGGCTACGTAAAGACAGACTTCCCAAACTGATTTCTGTTAGCTGCCAAACTACTACTCACTTTACCTAAAAAGAAAAAAATAAATAAAAAGTAAAAAGGTAAGATTCACTGTTCTCATTGTAGCTACGATTTACCATTTTATCTTCATAAATGAATCCTTTATTTTGGCACGACTGTCTGGTATAATTTGTAAATTATACCAGAGTAAATTTGTGTACAGAATGCTAAATATCTCTTAAGTAATTCTTTGACAAAATATGGACTCCCTAATTACAGACATCCTTGGAGAGGCTCCAACATCATAATCAGCAGTTAGTACCTTCACCTCATCATTCCCTTGGCTTGAAATTCCGTTCCTTTCCTCTCAAACTCTCGTCACATTGGGGGAAATCCTCACAAGATTGTGACCTTCCCATCTCACGTTTGTCAGAAGACTGGCCTCAGCTTTCCACGTAGTGCCTGCCTGGTCTATTTCATTTAGAATCCTCCCTAGGGGAGCTTAAAATTGGCCACAATCTCCCCCGAGAGAGACTGAGAGGAGCCAGAGGTAGCACCGCAGGCCATCCCTGCCTCTTCTCTTCTAGGTGCAAAATGTTCATGAACATGAAGCTGGAGGACTGCCATTCCTGGAATCTTCCATGACATGTGCCCTGGGGGTCACCAGTCCAATTCCCAGAAAAGCAATACGGTCAGGGGAGGTGCAAGGTTCTGTGCTACAGATAACCTTTTTAGGGTATCGGAAGCCTGGTAATTTTAAGAAGAAAATATTTCTTGCAAGCAGAAAAGAATCGAGAATAATATGATCACCTATTGCCCTGTTAACAAGTAAAAGGCTACAAAAACCAAAGCCCATGCCGATCTTTATAAAATCATTCACCCCACTGTACCCTTTCCATTCTCAGCTATTCTAAACTCCTTTATCCTCTGTATCTACTTATACTTTTACTCTGTATGTTTGTGTCTAGAATAATATATATTTGGGGCGCCTGGGTGGCTCAGTCGGTTGAGCGTCCAACTTTGGCTCAGGTCACGATCTCGTGGTTTGTGAGTTTGAGCCCCGCAGCAGGCTCTGTGCTGACAGCTTGCTCAGAGCCTGGAGCCTGCTCTGGATTCTTTCTCCCTCTCTCTCTGCCCCACCCCTGCTCACACTCTGTCTCTGTCTCTCTCAAAAATAAATAAACACTAAAACAACAACAACAACAACACTAGAAATAACATATATTTTTGCTTTGCAATTTTTCTATCTATGGTAGCATGTAAGCTCTTCTAAACCTTGCTATTCAATTCTATGGTTTTCAGGGTTATCTATATGATCTATGTACAGTCAAGTTGATGAAACTAGTACATACTATTCTACTTCATACAAGAATCTTTTCAGTTGTAGAACATTTAGTTTCCAATTTTTTATGATAAGGGAAATATAATTTCATTATATAAAGGAGTAAGAGATTCACTATTACAGCTGAATGTAATTATTGCTCATTGCTGAGGAGTAAGAATCCCTTTTTTTTTTTAATTTTTAAAAACATTTATTTTTGAGACAGAAGCAGAGAGAGAGAGAGTAAGAGAGAGAGAGACAGAATGTGAGTGGGGAAAGCACAGAGAGAGTGGGAGACACAGAATCTAAAGCAGGCTCCAGGCCCTGAGCTGTCAGCACAGAGCCCAACGCAGGGCTCAAACTCACAGACGGCGAGCTGAAATCAGATGCTTAACTGACTGAGCCACCCAGGTGCCCAGAGTAAGAATTTCTTTATAGAGAATTTTAAACATTTAAAAAAATCTCAACACACTATAAGAAATAATTTATTATATTTCATGACCCAGCATAACCACACAAATTTAAATTAATTCATTCACAAAATTCTGTTAAGTACCTACCATTCATCAGGAACTATTTTAGGCACTTGGAAATAGCGAATAGAAACATCTCTACCTTAATAATGCTTGTATTGTAGTGATGCGCAGGGTGTTGGGGGAGGAAGAGAGTTTAGGAAATGTAAAAAAGTAAAACATATAGTAGACAAGATGGCAAGCATTATTTGAAAAAATAAAAGAGGAGAGAGAATTATAGAGAGAGAATTCAAATTTAAAAAGGTAGTCAGGGAAGGTCTCACTGAGAAAATGACATTCCAGCCAATAGCTGAAGAATGAGTAAGTGAACTTTGTGGATATATGTGGGAATATGTGATATGTAAATATATGATAAAGGCTATAAATCTATATATATATCTATATGTATATTCACATGTATTCATAAATGAATATATGTATATCAACTTGAAATGTTTCATTAAACAGTATCGTTTCCACCTATGACGTATTACTATATTTGATAATCAATTCTATTTTACCATTTTACTTATTGATATGAGCACTTACTAAGTCTTAGATTATGAGTTTCTCTAACCAAACTCATTTGTTTCCCAAACACTTTTTTCCCCTACTTTTTTAACTTCACTTCCCTCTAAGCAATGTGGTATTCTTCAATGACAATAAAAACTTAAATGTGGTCATACCCTCAACAACGTCTTAGCACTTACTACGTACGAGGCACTATTCTTGGCATAGGGTTTAAAGCAGTAAAAGAAAGCTCCGTGTGCTCGCACAGGCTTAATTCTAGGTGGGGAAGACAGGGTAGGGATCAAAAAGTAAGAAACTCATGGCTCACTGCAGGAAGTGCTAGGATGAAAACCTAAGAGAGCTAAAGAACTGATGGAGGCGGGTGCGTGATCAAGGAAGTCCTCACTGACGTCACACTGACTGTACATACGGGGATGTGTCATGTTAAAATCTAGAGTAAGAGCATTAAAGACGGAAGAAAAACTATTTCTAGTATATACAAATACAACTGAAGAAATATATATCCTAAAAAAATTTCTGGAAAGAATACCTTCGCTACTTATAATGCAGTTTTATATTCTACTTCAGTGTTGTATATGAAAAGTTTGCCCAAATCCATGGAAAGAACTTTGCGACCTATTCATGGATGTCATCCTACAATTTTAAACCAAAGCTCCAGGAGTTATAAAGAGGAATGGGATTGCTGGGTCCTCTCAAGAGATGGCACCAATTTTGTTAGGGCCCAGAGAACAATGAAGTGGTAAGAACATACCCGTGAGGGGAGCACAGGGACAATGAGTGAGCTTAGCAGGGACTCTCCTCTGGAGGCCAAGTCTAATGGTGGGAGACGCTGCTATGGAACTGCTCTCACAAATGCCAAGAGAGAGGGTGAATTCCGAAATAGAAGCCAGCTGGCAAGACTAACAGTCGAAAGTACAGAGAGTAAAATACTATACAGGGCACAGGACCAAAAGGCAACGAGAGGGCCTCCACTCACAGGGGTCTGCGGTGACAGCTTATGGACAACACATTAATCTTTAAATCTTGGACCCATTGGGGCGCCTGGGTGGCTCAGTCAGTTAAGTGTCCGACTTCAGCTCAGGTCACGATCTTGCGGGTCCGTGAGTTTGAGCCCCGCGTTGGGTTCTGGGCTGATGGCTCAGAGCCTGGAGCCTGCTTCCGATTCTGTGTCTCCCTCTCTCTCTGTCCCTCCCCCATTCATGCTCTGTCTCTCTCTGTCTCAAAAATAAATAAACGTTAAAAAAAAAAAAATTTAAAAAAAAGAACAAAACTGTGGCCCTTTAAAAAAAAAAAAAAATCTTGGACCCATGTCAGTCATTTCAGGCTGTTACCAAAAAAAAAAAAAAAAAGAAAGAAAGAAAGAAAAGAAAGAAAAAGAAAAAAAATCATACAGCAGGTAGCTTATAATTAAAAGAAATGTTATTCACACTGTTCTGAAAGCTAGGGAATTCAAGACTGGGGAGCCAGCGTGGTCAAATTCTGGTGAGAACCCTCTTCTGGATTGCAAACCCGACTTCTCATTGAATCTTCATGTAGCAGGGAGCAGAGGAGAGGAAGCAAGCTCTCTGGGGATTCTTACAAGGACACCAAATCCAATTCGTGGGGGCCCCACCCTCATGACCACATCTAATCCTAGTCCCCAAAGGTCCCAATGCTTAATACCATCATATCGGGAGGCTTGGTTTCAACAACTGAAGGGACACAAACATTCAGTCTGTAACAGCTAGAAACCAAAAATTACCTCGTCTTTCTTGAGTTCATAATGCACATATGACAACTACAACAAAAAGAACAGTGCCAGGAAGGAGGTAAATGGACTTTTTCGGTTGCAAGTTTTCTACGTTTTATGCGAAATGGTACATTATTAACTCTAACTAGAAGGTGAAAAGTTGAAATGTACACTGAAAAAGCAGTTGCTAGAGCAACTAACGTACAATACAAAGAGATACAGATTGGGGCGCCTGGGTGGCTCAGTCAGTTAAGTGTCTGACTTCGGCTCAGGCCATGATCTCATGGTTTGTGGATTTGAGCCCTGCGTCGGGTTCTGTGCCGATAGCTCAGAGCCTGGAGCCTGCCTCAGGTTCTGTGTCTCCCTCTGTCTCTGCCCCTCCCCTGCTCGCGCTCTGTCTCTCTCAAAAACAAACATTTAAATTTATTTAAAAAAATGAATAAAATAAAAAGCCAACGGATCAATTAAAGTAGAATTCTAAAAAATATTCAAATTCAACAGTAAAAGAGGCAAGAAATCAGAACAACAACAACAGAGGGACCAATCATAAATAATGAAATTACAGAACTAAATCCACCAATAATTCACATTACATCTTCATGTAAGAAATGAAGAGAGGAAGGTAGATTTTGAAAAGGCCAAGTACCATCTTGAAAGACATCTGCCCCATGTAGGGCATCCACACCGTCTCTAGGAAATGGCAGTGCCCTTCTTTCTATTAAGGAGAAATGGCTTCTTCTGCCCATCTGAAGAGTTTAAGGGAACCTCAAGGCCCAAGTCTCCTGTGTACGGCTGCAAATTTCCCCATTCGAGATCTCAATTTCCCACCCCCATTCAGGAGGTTCCTGAATTTCACACAAGAGGTCTGTGACACCCGCACCATGGCGAGCTCCTGCTCCCCCGCAATTAAAGCTGGGGCATGACTTACGGGACATGGCCTTACATCTCGGGATAGAAGACTCCTTTGAAAGCTTCTATGGCGGTCTGCTGTCCTTTACTGTGTGCCCCGTGTTGACAGTTAACTTGAACCCATCTTCAAGCCTCCTAAGGCAGGAAAGTCGGTAACTCCACAACTCATAAACTTATCATTGCCCCATCCTGTTCAAGTGCTGCAGCTACTGCGGAAGACCAGCCTACCCCTCCTCACCCTACTCTACCACATTCGAGAATCCTTCTTTCACGGGACGAGGATTAGCCTCCTACCACTTACCATCAGCAACGTGGACTTCACTGCCATCTGACTAATAAGCGATCTAGTTTTAGATTCCAAAACTCAACTTCTCATTTGTAGGCCCACTTGTGGCGCCAACACTACTGCTCTGGGTTGGAACGAAAGCAGAGACAGACAAGGAACTGGGCACACAGAATTGATTTTGGATGTCACCTAGGAAAACCAGAGGGGGATGGAGAGAGTTGGCCAGGAAAGCAGGGAAGGTGAATAAAGCGCCACTGGAGGAACGGCGTCTAACACCACTGTGGACTCTGAGTAACTGTATGGGATGCACCTCAGAGTAGATCCTGCTGAGGGACGGCCTGGGCAAAATTCACATTCAGTATATTCTTTTTTTTACCATTTTCTTACTGTTTGCTCATAGTCCACTGGTAGTGATGTCTTAAAACTT
Source organism: Leopardus geoffroyi (assembly GCF_018350155.1). NCBI lineage: Eukaryota > Metazoa > Chordata > Mammalia > Carnivora > Felidae > Leopardus > Leopardus geoffroyi. The sequence continues at coordinate 8,945,189 of NC_059334.1, read as the reverse complement.
CGAATGAAGTATGGAAAATTATCAATTTCTTTACAGGTCCTATTTGGAAATCTAATTGCCCTTAGTATTTTCTCTACATACACTAAGTACCAAATCAGGTGGTGTTATTTTTTGTGTGTCTGTTTTCAATATGAAATAATTTAATAAACTTATGACAACAGCCTTATACTTACCAAATTTTTACCCATTTCCTTCTCTTTTCTGAATTTCCAAGACTCCTTCTGTTACTATTTTCTTGAAGAACTTCCTTTAGCCACTGTCTGTAGGCAGGTCACCAGGCAACAAATTCTGTTATCCTTTATCTGTTTCCCCAAGGCTATTTTTCATATAAAGCTCACAGGAGACAATATTTTCATCACTTGAACAATTGTATGCCATATACTTCTAGCCTTGCAAGGTTTCAGAGGAGAAATCTCTTGCCATTTGTATCGGTGTTCCCTAAAAGTTAATACACAGTTTTTCTCGAACTTCTTTCAAGATTTTCTCTTCACTATCAGTTTTTAGAAGTTTTAATCAAACGTGTCTGTGCATTGACTTATATTAATTTATCCTCTTGTGGTTTATTTTCCTTCTTCAATCTGTACATTCATGTTTTCGGTCAAATTTGAGAAAGTTTCAAATACAGGCAAACCTCGTTTTATTTTACTTTGCTTTACTGCACTTCACAGATACTGCATTTTTTACAAATTGAAGTTCTGTGGCGATCCCGCGTCCAGCAACTCTTTCGGCACCGTTTTTCCAAAAGCATTTATTCACTTCATGTCTCTATGTCACCTTTTGCTAATTCTTACAGTACTTCAAACCTTTTCATTATTATTATTGTTGTTGTTATGGTCATGCGATCAGTCATCTTTAATGTCGGTATAATAATTGTTTGGGGTCACCAGAACCATGCCCACACAAGATGACGAACTTAATCATAAATGTGTGTGTTCTGTTTCACCGACCAGCCGTCCCATCTCTCTCCCCGTCCATGAACCTCCTTATTCCTTGAGACACAACAATGTTGAAATTAAGCCAATTATACCCTACCGTGGCCTCTCAGTGTTAAGCGAAGAGTCACATGTCTCTTGCTTTAAATCAAAAGCTAGAAATGATTCAGCATAGTGAGGAAGGCACGTCAAAAGCCAACACAGGCCAAAAGCTACAACTCTTGTGCCAGTCAGCCATGTTATGAATGCAAAAGAAAAGTTCTGGAAGCAAATGAAAAGTGCTATTCCAGTGAACACACATGATAAAGTAAAACAGCCTGTTGCTGATGTGGGGAAAGCTTGCGTAGTCTGGACAGGTCACACCAGCCCCAACATTCCCTTAAGCCAAAGACTACTACAGAGAAAGCCCTAACTCTCTTCGATTCCGTGAGAGCAGAGAGAGGTGCTCTGCAGAAGAAAAGCTGGAAGCTAGCAGAGGTTGGTTCATGAGGTTTAAGGGAAGAAGCTGTCTCCGTGACATCACAGTGCCAGGTGGAGGGGCACGTGTTAGTGTGGAAGCTGCAGCAAGTTCTCCAGAAGATCCAGCTGAGAGGGTTCAGGAAGGCGGCTACACCGAACACATTTTCAGTGTAGACAAAGCAGCCTTCTATTGGAAAAAGATGCCGTCGAGAGAGAGGTCAACACCTGGCCTCAAAGCTTCTAAAGAAAGCCTGACTCTTGTGAGGGGCTAATGCAGCTGCTGACTTTAAACTGAAGACAATGTTCATCTACCATTCCAAAAAGCTTAGGGTCATTTACAATTATGCTGAATTTACTTGGCCCGTGTTCTATAAATGGAACAAAGCCTGCATGATGGCACATCTGTTTACAACATAGTGTACTGAATATTTTAAGCCAACTGCTGACAATTATCACCCAGATAAAAAAGATTCTGCTCGTGGACGATGCAGCCGGTCACCCAAGAGCTCTGATGGAGATGGACGAGATTAATGTTGCTTTCATGTCTGCTAACACAACATCCATTCTGCAGCTCACGCTGCAAGGAATAGTTTTGACTTTCAAGTCTTACTATTTAAGAAATACATTTTAAAAGGCTGTAGCTGCCAGAGATAGTGATTTCTCTGATAGATCTGGCAAAGTAATTGAAAACCTTCCGGGGAAGATTTCCTATTCTAGATGTCAATAAGAACACTTTGTGATTCACGGGAACAGGTAAAAACATCAACATTGACAGGGGTCTGGAAGAAGGTGATTCCAACCCTCATGGATGACACTGAGGGGTTCAAGAGCTCAGGGGAGGAAGTAACCACAGACGTGGTGAAAAAGCAAGAGAACTGGACTCAGAAGTGGAGCCCGAAGACGGGACTGAATGGTCGCATCTCATGATCAAACTTGAACAGATGAGGAGATGCTTCTTATGGATGAGCAAAGAAAGTGGTTTCCTGACATGGAATCTGCTCCTGATGGAGATGCCATCAAGACTGCTAAAATGACAACAGAGGATCTGGAATATCTCACAACATAGTTGATAGACCAGTGACAGGGTCTGAGAGGGATGGACCCCAAATTTGAAAGTTCTACCTGAAACAGAATACTAGCAAACAGCAGCACATGCCCCAGAGAAACTGCTTATGAAAGGAAGAATCCACTGAGGTGGCAAACTTTGCACTATTGCCTTAGGAACTTGCCACAGTCACCCGACCTTCGACAACCACCACCGTGATGGGTCAGCAGCCATCAGCACTGAGACAGGAGCCTTCACCAGCCAAAAGTTACGACTCCCTGAAAGCTCAGATGATGGTTAGCATAATTTAGAAATAAAGTATTTTTTTTATTCTTAATGTTTATTTATTTTTGAGAGAGCATGTGCAAGTGCGCCTGAGTGAGGGAGGGGCAGAGAGAGAGGGAGACACAGCATCCAAAGCAGGCTCCAGGCTCTGGGCTGTCAGCACACAGCGTGACGTGGGGTTCGAACTCACAAACTGCGAGATCATGACCTGAGCCGAAGTCAGACACTTAACCAACTGAGCCACCCAGGCGCCCCAGAAATAAATTATTTTGAAATTAAGGTATGTACTATTTCTTTCTTTAAATATAATGCTATTGCACACTTAATAGATTACAGTATAGTGTAAACATAACTTTCATATATACTGGGAAACCCGAAAATTAATTTACCTTGCTTTATTGCAATATTTGCTTTATTTTTATGGCCTGGAACCGACCCTGTGATATCTCTGAGGTATGCCTGTATCTGACAGAGAACTACAGTCCAGAATATATGCAGTACTCTCAAAACTCCACAGTAAAACCACAACCCAGGTAGAAAATGGGCAAAAGACAATAGAACCTGTTTCACACAGACAGCAAATACACTGATGAAAATATTTTAAACACCATTAGGGAAACACAAAGTAAAATGACAATGAGCGTTCACTACAAACCTATCAGAATTGCTAAAACAAAATATAGTGATAACACAAATGATGGTGAGGATGCAGAGAAACTGATCACTCATACATTATTGATGGGAATATAATACCATGCATTCATAGCAGCATATTTCTAATAGCCAAAAACTGCAATAAAACCAGATATCTATCGATGAATGAATGGTTAAGGAAACTGTTATATATATAAAATGAGGAACACTATTCAGCAACAAAAAGGAATGAACCACTGATACACATAACTTGGATGAATATCGGAGGTATTATATCTAATGAAAAAACCCGATTCCAAAAGGTTACGTAACATACATGTTTACACATAAATACAAATTTCTGAACTGACAGTGAGGCCACATCAGAGTAAAGGCGGTGTGGTTACAAAAGGGCAACACAAGAGGCCCTTGTGATGAGGGAACAATAGAGTATTTTGACTACAGTGGCAGATACATACAACCTACAAAAGTGACAAAGCTGTATTGTACTAAATATATACACGCAAACAAATGAAAAATATCTGGAGAAATCTGTACAAGACCTGAGGATTCTATCAACGTCATTATCCTGGATGTGATATTTATCCAATGGTTTTGCAAAATGTTACCATTAGAGAAAACTGTGTAAAGTTTTCACAAGACTTATATGCATTGTTTCTAAAAACTTCATGTCAATCTACAAGCATCTGATAAGAATTAAAATTTTAAAAAATAGCAAGATGGTAGATGTTCAAATAAAAACTTACTCCAAATAAAAGCACTCAAACAGAAGGCAGAGATTATCAGACAGGATAAGAAAGTAAGTGCAAACTCTATCCTATAAGAAATTCACTTTAAATATAAAGACAAATACAGATTTTTTAAAAAAGATGGCATTAGATATACCATGCAAACACTAATCATAAAAGGCGTAACTGGTTACATTATTATAAAAAAAATTCAGGAAGATCAGTTTTGCCAGGAATAAGTAGAAAAATTTCACAATGAAAAAGAAGACCTAACAACCTTAATGTGACCGTACCTAACATTAGAGCTTCGGGTTATATGACAAATGACAGAATAGAAAAACACAAAGTCACAATTACAGTTGGAAACCTCAACATGCCTTTCTCAAAAATGGATAAAACGGTGAAAGGGAAATTTATCATAAATACATATAATTTGCAAAACATTATCAACCAACTCGGCCTGACATTTTATTTCTTTTTGCTTATTTATTTAGAAAGACAGTGAGAGCACATGAGTGGGGAGGGGCAAAGAGAGGGACAGAGAGAATCTCAAGTAGGCACCACACCCCCAGCATAGAACCCCATGTGAGATCGTGACTCAAGCTGAAACCAAGAGTCAGACGCTTAACCAATGGAGCCACTAGGCACCCCGTTTTTGAACATCTCGCCTAATAACAGCAGAATACATAACCTCTTCAAATGCGCATGGAACATTCACCAAGAAAGATAAACTTCAGTGAAATCATAAAGATTATTTTCTCAGAACACAAACAAATTAAGTTAGAAATGAATAATAGAAAAGTATGTGAAAAAATACCCATATATTCAGAAATCACACAAGGCTTTTCTAAATAACCCATGGTAGGGGGCGGGACATCTCAAGGTAAATTAGAAAATTTTTTTTTTTTTCAACGTTTATTTATTTTTGGGACAGAGAGAGACAGAGCATGAACGGGGGAGGGGCAGAGAGAGAGGGAGAAACAGAATCGGAAACAGGCTCCAGGCTCTGAGCCATCAGCCCAGAGCCTGATGCGGGGCTCGAACTCACGGACCGCGAGATCGTGACCTGGCTGAAGTCGGACGCCTAACCAACTGCGCCACCCAGGCACCCCGAAAATATTTTTGAACTAAATGAAAATGAACACATAACTGTCCAAAACTTCTAGATGCTAGAGTGAAATTCAGAACTTTAAAAGCTTATAATTAAAATGAAAATAATATCAAAACCAATGAAAAACCCAGGTTTCATTATAAGAAGTCAAAGAAAGAACAAACTAATCCCCTAGTGAGTGGAAGGATAAAAATAGTAAAGAAATGAAGTCAATAAAATAAAAAAAGGATAAATAGAGAAAAATCAATGAAACCAAAAGCACGTTCTTTTGAAAAACATAACCAGGAAAACTGGTAAATTTCCTTGAAACTGATGAAGAAAAAGAGAGAAAACAAATTATCAATGTTATAAATGAAAGAGGTGACTGGTATAGTTCATACAAACATCATTCTTCATGAATACTGACACAACCAACTTTTTAACACAGTGTCTGCAAACCAAACTCACCCATGTATAAATGACAGGTCACAACCAACTGGATTTTATTCCAGAAATACAAGGTTATTTGAACATTTAATATATATATATATAAATTAATCATATTAGAAAAATTTAAAAAGGAATCATATGACTATTAGATTTTGTGCTTAAAAGACCAATTGACAAAAATCAAACTCCATTCATGATACAACTCTGAGCAAACTCAAGTAGAAAACACCATTCATGGCGGACATGAGACATGTGGTGAATGACACATAGCTGTCCCCAAAGACAGAATAAGACAAGAATATCTTGTCACCAATTCTCTTCAGCATTGTAGTGAAAATGCAGAAAAGGGGGAAAAAAAAAGATGTAAAAAGCATAAAGATTAAAAAGGAACTGCAGGAGACATGGTCATATACCATTATTAGAAAACCTTAACCAAAAAGCCACCAAAATGAAGTTTGCTTATCAAGGTTACAGGAAACAAGGTCAATACACAGGGATCAACTGTGCTGCTACTGATTAACAAAGAACAACCAAAAAGTGAAAGTACATAAACAGTACTGCTTATAAGACACAGACCTAGGGATAAATCTAATAAAACACACCATATCCATACTCTGGCAATACAAAATGCTGCTTCAAGAAATTAAAGATCTAATTAAATGGAGGGAAAGAGATCATATTCATGGATCAGAAGACTCAATATTATTAAGATGTCAACTTTCCCCAAACTGACTTACATAGTCAATAAAATCCTAAAGCAGTATTAAAACAGCCTTTCTTTTCTTTTTTTGGAAATCGACAAGTTCATGCTGAAATGTATGTGGAAACACAAAAGACTTAGAAGGTCCAAACGATACTGGCCAAGAGAACAAAGTTGGAGAATTTATACAATTTCATTTAAAGACTTATTAACAAAGGTATGGGAATACAGACAATGTAGAGAAGATAAACAGGTTAGTGAGACAGAAAAAAAGCGTCCACAGGTAGAACCCCCAAAAACACAGACACAAATACAAATAATCAACTGAGATTTTTAAGAAGGCACCAAAGTAATTCAATGGAGAAAAGACAGTCTTTTCAATAAATAGTACTAAAACAAGTGAATGTTCAAATGGAAAAATCTAAATTTCGACGCTTAACACACACTATACACAAAAATGTATTCAAAACAGATCATACACCTAAACATAGAGCCAAGGCATTTAGAAAACAGGGGAAAATCTTTGATGCTACTGGGTCTGTATAGATTTTTTAGAAAATATTAAAACTGATAAGCTGGATTTTATCAAAATGAAAAACTTAAAAAAAAATTTTTTTTTTTAATTTTTTTTTTTCAACGTTTATTTATTTTTGGGACAGAGAGAGACAGAGCATGAACGGGGGAGGGGCAGAGAGAGAGGGAGACACAGAATCGGAAACAGGCTCCAGGCTCTGAGCCATCAGCCCAGAGCCTGACGCGGGACTTGAACTCACGGACCGTGAGTTCATTACCTGAGCCGAAATCAGAGGCTTAACCGACTGAGCCCCCAGGCGCCCCATCAAAATGAAAAGCTTTTTAAGTGGCCTCTTAAAAATTGAGAATATTCACAATCAATACAAATAAGACAAACAACCTAACTATGAAAAGGGCAAACGATTTGAACAGATGCTTCACAAAGTAAGATACACAAATGGCCAGGACTTGAAAGATGCATAACATCATTATTAGGGAAATGCAAATGAAAAGCACAGGGAAATTCCACTAGGCACATGAAAATGGCTTCAGTCAAAAGTCACGGTACCAAAGTACTGGCAAAAATGTGAATAACTGCGACTCTCACACAAGGGTGACGGAAATGCAAAACGTAACAAGCACTTCAGACAAGTCAGACATTACATATACTAACCTACAAACCCAGAAATTTTACTCCTCAATATTTACCCAAGAGAAATAAAAACACGCCTACATTAAAATGCACAAGAAGTTCACTGCAGCTATGTTCTTAATAATCAAAAACTGGAAACAGAATGGATAAAGAAGCTGTAATATATGCATACAATAAAATACAACTTTGCAATAAAAACGAATGTGTGACTGATACGTGCTAAAACATGGATGCATCTCAAAATCATGCAGAATAAAAGACAGATGAGCAAGAGGACATCTTGTATAGATCCATTTACGTGAAATGATATTAAGAACATCAATCTAACCTAGTGACAGAAAGCAGATCACTGGTTGCCAGGGGCCAGGAGGGAGGAGGAAGTCCCAGGAGTGGCTGGGAAGGGGAAGGAGAAACCCTCCTGGTGATGAGGGTGTTGTCTCTCTTAATTGTAGAAGTAATACGTGTGAGTATACTCTTACTAAAATTCAAGTAGGAGGTGACAGGGTGGCTCAGTTGGTTAAGCGTCCAAATTCAGCTCAGGTCATGATCTCGCAGTTCGTGGGTTCAAGCCCCACATCCGGCTCTGTGCTGACAGTTTGGAGCCTGGAGCCTGTTTCAGATTCTGTGTCTGCCTCTGTCTCTGCCCCTCCACCACTTGTGCTCTCTCTTTCAAAAATAAATAAATATTTTTAAAAAATGTTTAAACAGATCTTTCTTAAAAATATACATATCCTCACAAAAAAAAACAAAAAAAAAAACTAAAAAAAAAAAATATATATACATATCCTCAAAAAACTAAAAATATAACTACCCTATGACCCAGCAATTGCACTACTAGGCATTTATCCACGGGATACAGGTGTGCTGTTTCGAAGGGTCACATGCACCCCAATGTCTATAGCGGCACTATCAACAATAGCCAAAGTAAGGAAAGAGCCCAAATGTCCATAGATGGATGAATGGATAAAGATGTGGTGTGTATATATACAATGGAGTATTACTCGGCAATCAAAAAGAATGAAATCTTGCCATTGCACTACATGGATGGAACTGGAGGGTATTATGCTAAGTGAAATTAGTCAGAGAAAGACAAATATCATATGACTTCACTCATACGAGAACTTTAAGAGACAAAACAGATGAACATAAGGGAAGGGAAACAAAAATAATATAAAAACTGGGAGGGGGACAAAACAGAAGAGACTCATAAATATGGAGAACAAACAGAGGGTTATGGGAGGGGTTGTCAGAGGGGGGATAGGCTAAATGGGTAAGGGGCACTAAGGAATCTACTCCTGAAATCATTGTTGCACTATATGCTAACTAATTTGGATGTAAATTTATACACACACACACACACACACACACACATATATATAATAAAACTCAAGTTGGATACTTAAATAGGGTATATTTAACCATATTTAAATGACTGCCCAGAGTTGATTTTTTTTAATTTTGAAACATTGTTTTAATAATGAAACTCGTAAAAATTTGAAAATCACAGACAGGAAAATAGACATTATTGTTACAGTTACATAATCATATATTATGCTTTATTAAAACAAATCAACTAAAGCATATGTATAAATATCAAAACCATACATCTGAAGACAAAAACAAGTTACAAAACACGTGTTCCCACCGATACCCTAGCAAATCAATCACACACACACACACACACACAAACATACATTAAAATATTATTGTAAAAGTAATGAGACATGGATCAATATTAAGTAAATCGAGAAAAGTGCTGAAGGTGGAAAAAGTTATAGGGTATGGGATAGTTTTGAGGACGGTATGCAGAGAATTCAACTATTCTTGTAGTACATTACTTCCAACCTGCATCAGGCACACAGGCACACAATGGTTATGCTATTGCTCATAATCTGACACACATAGGAAATATGTCAAGTTTCTCCCCCCTGGAGAGACAGGCTATAATTGGGTCAACAGGCTTGAATTCAAGCAACAAAGCTAAGATGCTCTTCCTGTAAATTTGAACTGGGGCACAAAGGTCATATGCACTAGAGTACTACAGAGTATACACTCAATGTTATTTCTGGTTCCAGAACCTACGAAGAGGAAGCAGACACATCCTTCAGACTGCCCCTGGCTGGTGGCGGTGTACATTCTGGGCTGGGCTAGTCCACGGTGGGAACCCCTACAGTAGATCCCAGGAGGAACCAGACCATCACACATTATTTGCAGAGGTAACAGCATAGTTGGGGGGCGGACTAATCAAAAACATACGATGGCTCATGATAGGGAATGTCACGGGGTGACACGTGTTTCTCCAAAAGCGAAATCAGAGACTGAGAAGATTATTCTGTTTATTTGTTCTTTTCAAAAAGCTTCACATTGCATGGTTAGTATTTTTATAAATGTCTACCATCAGCTTTATTTCTATTAAAGAATTTTGAGATCAGAGAAAAGCATAACTTTAGGGATAAGAGATCTAAAGGAAAATTTCTGTCCATATTTCCTAAAGACATACTTCCTTCAATACAATCTTCAGATATAATAAAGTCTGAATTTTGGTAAAGCCTGTACGTTCAAAACACGTTTAGGACTTCCTCTCACTATCAATTGTGTTGCTCAACAAAGGGCATTTCTGATAAAGTTGCTCAACTACGTCTGCTGCATTCTTTGGGTATCCCCCCTATTACTCCTCTGACCTACAAATGAGTACAACTTGTGGACGAAGGTCTCAAAAAAAATGTAAGATGCTGACAGTTTTTCCCAAATGTGGTCTGATTACTAATGGCCAAATTCTGGAAGAACATTTTCATATCTTTGATTGACAGGATTACCTCCTATGTAACTTCTTGGTTTAATAAGCTCTAATTCATAATAAAATAATCCCCCATACTCCCTACACGTATCAGTAGGCTTTCTTCCACATGCAGTCATTTTTAGTTGTCTTATTTACATCAGATTTTGAAACATTCATCAAATTCAGAGTGTTTTCCCCTATGAGTATTCTCGTTTGCTCTGGAAGATGACTTCTGGTAAGAGATTTGCCATTCTTTACATTCTCTGAGTCACGTCCTTTGTAAATTTTCCATGGTATTTTGAGGTATGACTCACGAGAGAAAGATTCCTCTCACTGCTATATTTACTAGTTTTCTTCCTCTGTGTGTAACCTTGGATGTACTGTGATAACTGATTTCTTGGCAGTTACCTCGCACTCAATACATTCATAGGGTTTCTCTCTTACGTGTCTTCTCTGATGTACTTTGAGGCCTGAGTTGCAACTGAAGGTTTTCCCACAATGCTTACACTCATAGGGTTTCTCTCCTGTGTGTGTTCTCTGATGCTTAGTGAGATCTGACTTATGATAGAAGGACTTCCCACATTCGTTACACTTATAAGGTTTCTCCCCTGTGTGTATCCTCTGATGTACGGTGAGAACAGATTTCTCTGAAAATGATTTCCCACACTCATTACATTCATAGGGCTTCTCACCTGTGTGAGTTCTCTGATGTGATCTGAGGACTGAACTGCAAGTGAAAGTCTTCCCACACTGATTACAGTGATAGGATTTCTCCCCTCTGTGTGTTCTCTTATGTACTATATAGTCTGGCTTAAGGTAGAAAGTTTTCCCACATTTTTTGCATACATAGGGTTTCTCCCCTGTATGACTTCTCTGGTGTACTGTAAGGTATGAATTCCTAGAGAAGAATTTCCCACATTCCTTACATTCATAGGGTTTCTCACCTGTGTGAGTTCTGTGGTGTTTAGTGAGGTCCGATTTATTGTAGAAGGTTTTCCCACATTCTTTACACTGGTAAGGTTTCTCGCCTGTGTGTATCCTCTGATGTACTGTGAGAACTGATTTCTCAGAAAAGGATTTCCCACACTCGTTACATTCATAGGGTTTCTCCTTTGTGTGAGTTCTCTGATGAACTTTTAGGCCCGAGTTACGACTAAAGGTTTTCCCGCACTGATTACATCCATAGGGTTTTCCCCCTATGTGAGTTTTCTCATGTTTCGTAACATCTGACTTGTGACAGAAGGTTTTCCCACAGAGCTCACATTCGTAGGGCTTCTCCCCTGTGTGCGTTCTCAGATGTACCGTAAGGTACGAGTTTCTGGAGAAGAATTTCCCACACTGATTACACTCATAGGGTTTCTCGCCTGTGTGTGTTTTCTGATGTATTGTGAGGACTGAGTTGCTTATGAAGGTTTTTCCACATTGGTTACATTCATAGGGCTTCTCCCCTGTGTGAATCCTCTGGTGTACTGTGAGATAGGACTTATGGTAGAAACACTTCCCACATTCCTTACATTCATAGGGCTTCTCTCCTGTGTGAGTCCTCTGATGAATTATGAGGTGTGAACTCCTAGAGAAGCATTTCCCACAGGCCTTACATTCGTAGGGTTTCTCTCCTGTGTGGATTCTCTGATGTAAAGTGAGGAGGGATTTCCGAGAGAAGCATTTCCCACATTCCTTACATTCATATGGTTTCTCTCTTGGATGTATTTTCTGGTGTTTGGTGAGTTTTGACTTTTTGCAGAATGCTTTTCCACATTCGTTACATTCATGGACTTTGTCTCCTACGTGTGTTCTTGGAGTTATATTAAGAACGGACTTCTCCCAGAAAGGTTCTCCCAAGTTGTTATATTCAAATACTCTATCTCCTGTGTCAGGGAAGTCTGATCTCCTATTGAAACTAACCACTCTACCAATGTACTCATAACCCTTCACCTTTAAATGAACTCTAGGTTTCAAGAGGGAGGACTTCTCAAATGTTTTACCGTATTCATTAAACTCATGAAGATTTTCCATTCTTTGTGCTATCTTACAGACTACGAGGGTTGCATTATTACAGAACGTTTTATCAGATTCATTATGTTCACGAGGACTCTCTCCTATACCAGCTTGGTTATATGGGACAAGTGCCTTCTCATGGAACTCTTTCCTGTATTCCTCATATTCCTTATTCCTTTGAATTAAGCATTGTTGTACATTTTTAATTTTCTGATATGGAATGAAATCTTCATTACGATTTACATATTTTTGATTTTGAATGAATTCACAAGGTTTCTCCCCCATTTGAGTTTTTTCAGGGTTACTATGAAGGAAAAATTTCCCACATGGAATGAGGTCATCAGGCTTCTTACTTAAATAGTTTTTCTTATTAATAATTAATTCTGAAATACATTTCAAATTCATACCACATGAGTCACATTTACAGGGTATTTTTATGGAAGGAATGCTGTCTGTGCTGAAATTAAAAATGTTTCCTAACACATTACCTCTGTGTACAGTCAGTGTTTTGTTGTTGATAAATGGAGCCTGCCAGAAATGTCTGTGCTGGACTTCTTGATTCTGTTCTAGTTGGTTATCAACTTTGCAGACTTCTAGAAATGAAGGAAAAAAACAAAACAAAACAACCACAACAATCATAAGTAATGAATCTTATGGTAATTATGATGAAATTACACTTACAAACAAATGCCCTTTTACACAGTTGACTTAGTTTTATGAAATAAGACAGATCCAAATAGTCGTGTTGCCCCATCCTTTTGTATCAGAAGAAATAAAACCATAAATAAAAACGTTGAAAAAAAAAAATTAAAAAAAAAAAAAAAAAAAAAGGGGGCGCCTGGGTGGCGCAGTCGGTTAAGCGTCCGACTTCAGCCAGGTCATGATCTCGCGGTCCGTGAGTTCGAGCCCCGCGTCGGGCTCTGGGCTGATGGCTCAGAGCCTGGAGCCTGTTTCCGATTCTGTGTCTCCCTCTCTCTCTGCCCCTCCCCCATTCATGCTCTGTCTCTCTCTGTCCCAAAAATAAATAAAAACGTTGAAAAAAAAAATTAAAAAAAAAAAAAAAAAGAAATAAAACCTGACAGGGTGGAAAAAGGGGGATAGAAACTTATAACAAACACAACTATATTTGGCAATTTACGAATATGTACTTCAAGACTTCATATACACAGTAGAAATAAATATAAAGCACGGTGAAGAAAAGGAAACAGTCATTGAAAAAAAAGGGGGCTGATCTAGGAATGGGAAATACAGAGAACTAGAGAGGCCCTAAAGAAGTAGATGAGAATGCCCTAAAGAGGTACCAGAGGGATGATCTGATATTCTGAAGGATCAGACTTTAGGTAATTTTCTTCCCATCCTTACATTGTGCACCTAAATTCTATGGTTTACATGTTTCCAGTTTCATCCCCTTCTTTTTAAAATTACCTCTGTTTTGGGGTGCCTGGGTGGCTCAGTTAAATGTCTGACTCCTGGTTTCAGCTCAAGTCATGATCTCACAGTTTGTGAGTTCGAGCCCCACATCAGGCTCTGTGCTGACAGCATGGACCCTGCCTGGGATTCCCTCTCTCCCTCCCTCTCTTTCTGCCCTTCCTCCAGTCTATCTCTCAAAATAAATAAACTTAAAAAAATTTTTTTTTAATTATGTCTATTTTGTTACACGTTAACTTATTATACTGTCAATGCCAAATTAAATCCCCAAAACACCGATTTCTTTGTGCTTATGAAAGGACTCCTGTAACGTAGCTTCTAAGTTTCCCTCCAGTCATGTTACTTACAAATGTCTACCAGGAAATATGAAATCAGATGAGAAAGAAGGCTGAAATGACCAAATCCATCAACCGTTTTTAGTTGTGGTATATTCAGCTTAGTCTCAGAGTTTGTTCAAAAGGGAACCTCTGCTATCACCAGATGCTAGTTTTCCCCCATTTTAAACATGCTCTGATATAATAGTAATAATTTTTTCTTGACACTCAGATCTCCACCTTTCCTGGTTTTATTCATAACCATGGAAGACCTGACCTAAAACACTAAAAGATATTTACATTTATTTACCCTAAGAATTCTCAGCCATACTTCACGTTACCTTCTTGCTTAGTACATACAATGTAAAACCTATTCACAGCCCATTGTCTCCAAGTGCCATCACAGCAAACAGACTGCAGTTATCATTCTGGGGGGGGGGGGGGGGAAGGGACTTTTTACTAACAATATACATAATTAGTTGTTGTTCAACTAATCACTTCACAAGTCCATAATAAATGTCTTCTTTCTAGAAATGCCAGACTATTAATTTGCCAAAACTTGTTCAAGTTCAACCAATACTTTTCACTCAGCGAGCTTACATTCCCACTTTGGACTTGCTCACAACTTCATTCTTCAGGAAAATGACATGTCTCGTAATTCATGTCTTCACAAACTTCTCTACAATTTCAAGTCCCACATACACTGAAATTTAAAATCAATCACATTCGGGGCGCCTGGGTGGTGCAGTCGGTTAAGCGTCCGACTTCAGCCAGGTCACGATCTCGCGGTCCGGGAGTTCGAGCCCCGCGTCAGGCTCTGGGCTGATGGCTCAGAGCCTGGAGTCTGTTTCCGATTCTGTGTCTCCCTCTCTCTCTGCCCCTCCCCCGTTCATGCTCTGTCTCTCTCTGTCCCAAAAATAAATAAACGTTAAAAAAAAAAAAAAAATTAAAAAAAATAAAAATAAAAAAAAAATAAATAAATAAAATCAATCACATTCTATACATCTCATTCTATCACAACGTTAGATTATACTCCCTTGAAACATAAACATATCCTGTTAATTGCTGAAATTTAGAATACTCAGTAGTCTTTTTTTCTTTTTCCAACCGCAAACTATGGTATCAGAAGTATTTATATCTGATTTCCTCTAAATTCATCTGAGTGGATTCTGAAAGTAATGGTCCTTAACAAGTGGTGTGCTTTCCAAAACAAAGATCAAGTTTGTTCTTGATCAAATTTATAATTTTGGACGAGAATCTACAGGTTTATAACCCAACATGTGGGTTTAGAAATTAATTTCTTGGGGCGCCTGGGTGGCGCAGTCGGTTAAGCGTCCGACTTCAGCCAGGTCACGATCTCGCGGTCCGTGAGTTCGAGCCCCGCGTCGGGCTCTGGGCTGATGGCTCAGAGCCTGGAGCCTGTTTCCAATTCTGTGTCTCCTTCTCTCTCTGCCCCTCCCCCGTTCATGCTCTGTCTCTCTCTGTCCCAAAAATAAATAAACGTTAAAAAAAAAAAAAATTAAAAAAAATAAAAATAAAAAAAAAATAAATAAATAAAATCAATCACATTCTATACATCTCATTCTATCACAACGTTAGATTATACTCCCTTGAAACATAAACATATCCTGTTAATTGCTGAAATTTAGAATACTCAGTAGTCTTTTTTTCTTTTTCCAACCGCAAACTATGGTATCAGAAGTATTTATATCTGATTTCCTCTAAATTCATCTGAGTGGATTCTGAAAGTAATGGTCCTTAACAAGTGGTGTGCTTTCCAAAACAAAGATCAAGTTTGTTCTTGATCAAATTTATAATTTTGGACGAGAATCTACAGGTTTATAACCCAACATGTGGGTTTAGAAATTAATTTCTTGGGGCGCCTGGGTGGCGCAGTCGGTTAAGCGTCCGACTTCAGCCAGGTCACGATCTCGCGGTCCGTGAGTTCGAGCCCCGCGTCGGGCTCTGGGCTGATGGCTCAGAGCCTGGAGCCTGTTTCCAATTCTGTGTCTCCTTCTCTCTCTGCCCCTCCCCCGTTCATGCTCTGTCTCTCTCTGTCCCAAAAATAAATAAACGTTGAAAAAAAAAAAAATTTAAAAAAAAAAAAAAAAAAAAAAAAAAGAAATTAATTTCTTATAGTATTTTCTGAATGAATGTATATAGGCTCTCTCACCCAAGAGTCACAGTTAATGAATTAAGTAATGACCCAATATCTACTCTATGTTATATAACAAAAAAAAGGACGCTCTCAGAAAAAATTATAATCCAGATAATAGCTTCATTCAAAATCCATACACCATCAGGAACCAGGTTCTACAGCAGATAATGTAAACCAAAGCAATGAAGGAACATTTTACATTACAAAAGGTGTGGAAAGCTGAGTGTAAACTTAAAATTCATGACGATGATATTCTCAACAGGAACAGTAACAGACCGTTTCTGTGAGCCAGGTACTGTTCCATGTACTCTTCATGTATTAATTCACAAGAATTAGCAAATACATTAGAAATGAAATGTGACATTGTAGGGCAGGAAAGCATATCTGGGGGTAAAACTCAGGAAGAAGGATTAAATGGGAGTTTAGCACCAGTTCTGTGCCACACAGATGAGATGTAGCCACATTTAAGGGTCATTAAGTGAGGAAAACTTAAATTTGCTATATTACATATTGGGGAAAATATAACTCAGGATATTAACATGACAAATCAGATGCTTTGTGGGGCAAAGTCTAATTTCATTTAGGAATTAGACCATCAAAGAGTAAAACAGTATGCCCAAGTGTTTTGGGGGATGTCAGTGCAAAACGAGAATATAAAATAATTTGCAAAGTTTACAAAATAATAACAATACTGATCTAACATTAGGAAGGAAGGAAGAAGGCAGAAAAATAAAATACTATGACGGTCAGTTGTAAGAGTAGAAGACTCAGAGAAGGTAACAAATCAAGTGGGGAAAATCTATGATTCGTAAATGCTAATTGTAATATTAGTTCTTGTCACACTGAAGGGATCAGTATGTCCTACCCAGGACGTCCTACACACAGGAAAGTAGAACGCTGAATGTTGAGTGGGCAAAAGATGAAGATAGAAGCGTGGACTTCTCAGGATAAACGAAAACCTGGTATCTTAGCCATAGGAAGGTACTACCCTATTCTGAAGATCCAATTTGACAAGATGTCTTTTAACAGATAAATTTAGTCGGTTCGATGGTGATTATCGAAATGTTGCAAAGTCCTCTCTTGCATTTTACTTGGTACTTTATATTGGCTACAGTTATCCACTCTATTGATTCTTCTTTCCTTTTTGGGCGAATTTTGTATCTTTTCTACTTTTTCTTCTTTACAACTTTGAAAGCTACACACACTGGTTTCTCAGCTTTAGGTGGCTTTCCGTTAATCTTACCATAAATACTTCAAATCTAAAGTAATTCAAAATCTTGAACCTCTTTTTCTGAATAAAAGAAGCATCAAACTCAATTTGACCACCTCTCACCTCGTTTATATGCAGTTATTGTTTTGCGGATCATAGTGTCATGTTTAGTCCCACACATTAGATATCTTCATCATTTTATACACATTATTGTTCAAATTTACCTGGATGTTTTCTAATTTCCTAATCACTAACTGCTCTTTCTCTCATCTCCAGCATCCTTTTGGGGATCATATTCTCTTTTCTAGTAGTATCTCCATTAGAATTTTACAACGAAATTACACAATAAAAGGTACGGCTTCTATCGTTTATTTCAGGATCAACCCAAGTTTTACGATATGCTCCGACAAGAACTCTCCCGTTGACTAAACCTTAGTTAGGCTCCACTGAGCCTTGTTCTCAACTAGGCCTTTCCATGTTTATCTATGCTGAATTCGGTTCTAGCAAGAGTCCTTTTAAGTCAGTCTAGTGGGAAGCCCCTCACCCTTGATATCTGATCAAGTTCCTTATTCCCTGCCCTTGATGTGCCTGTTCTGCACTTAGCAAGAATCCCCCTACCCCTGATGTCCCTCTTAGTACTGTTCTATGCAGTGATCCCCCCAGATTGTTGGCTATAAGTCCCTAGCTGCCTTAGCAGTATTTGGAGTTGAGCTCAGTTTTACTGAAGCTTCTCACTTACTATTCCCATAGCTATTGAATAAAATCTGTATCTATCACCTTTAGCTGGAGTCTGGCTTTATTCCTCTTTGAAATAGCATCAGCTCAGTCAACTGCCGCAAGAGGAACCGGAGCAGAGAGGTAAACCCTCTGTGACACAGGCTTGGAAGGGCGGCTGAAAATGCAGCACAGACACTGATGAAATTCTCCTGACATAGGACACTCAAGGACTATGGAACACAATCAAATACAGCCACACATAAGTAACTGCAGTCCCTGCCAAAAATAAAGGATGAAATACATCAAACCACAAATTTAAGAAACAGAAAGCAGGGGCACCTGGGGGGCTCAGTCAGTTGAGCATCTGACTCTTGACTCTGGCTCAAGTCATGATCTCACAGTTCGCGAGTTCGAGCCCCACATCGGGCTCTGTGCTGACGCGCGGAGCCTGCTTTGGATTCTCTCTCTCCCTCTCTCTGCCCCTCCCTCACTCGTGCTCTCTCTCAAAATAAACAAACTTAAAAAAAAAAAAAGAAAAAGGAAACTGAGAAAACAGCAAGGAATACCCAGAAAACCTCAAAAATCAAATCAAAGCTAAACAGCTGAAAACCAAAATGAAAAGAAAATCTTGAAAGCAACAAAACAGAATATTAAAGAACAGAAGAACAAACACTTGAAAATCACAGGAGGAGGGACATTAAGCCAGAAGAAAATGAAGTGGATCTTTCAAGTATGTACAGAAATGAGTGTCAACGCAGAATTTTGTATCTAGAGAAAACATGTTTCATAAATGAAGAGGAAATAAAGGTTCTTTGGACAAATCAAAGTGGAGAGAATTCACTGCCAACACATCCATGTTGTAAGAAATACTAAAAGAAGCATTAGAAAGAGTAAGCTGCACAAAGAAATACAGTGCTAATGATTTAAAAAAAGAAAGTAAATAAAAGATGCCTTGTGGGGTTTGAAGTAAAATATCACATAGAATGGGAGGAACAGACGTATATTGACATAAGATTGCAAAGCTACATGTAAACTAGTATGTCATTTGAAATCAGACTGATAAATTAAAGATGTTGTATTCCATAGGGCAAACACTTAAATGCTTGAAATATTCTTATTAAAAAATAGAGGTTTTCACACTAGGTAAAATAGACTCAACCATACGGGTCTTTGAATGCTATCGATAGAAAATCCACTCTAATTTTTTTTTTTTTCAACGTTTATTTATTTTTGGGACAGAGAGAGACAGAGCATGAACGGGGGAGGGGCAGAGAGAGAGGGAGACACAGAATCGGAAACAGTCCCCAGGCTCTGAGCCATCAGCTCAGAGCCTGACGCGGGGCTCGAACTCACAGACCGTGAGATCGTGACCTGGCTGAAGTCGGACGCTTAACCGACTGCGCCACCCAGGCGCCCCGAAAATCCACTCTAAATATAAATAGGCTAAAAGTTAAAAGATGGAGGGGTACCTGGGTGGCTCAGTTGGTTAAGCCTCCAACTCTTGATTTCAGCTCAGGTCAAGACATCATGGTTTGGGAGTTCAAGCCCAGAGTTGGGCTCTGAGCTAGCAGTGTGGAGCCTGCCTGGGATTCTCTCCCTCCCTTTCTCTCTGCCCCTCCCCCGCTTGTGCTCTCACCCTCAAAATAAATAAATCAACTTAACAACAAAAAAAAAGATGGAAAAAGATACACATGGAAACGTTAATTAAAAGAAAGGTGAAGGTACTATGTATGCATCTTTCTTTTTTTGCCTCCAGCATTCTGACTAAAAACTGAGGGTTCCTGTGACTAGCCAGCCCACCTCAGATTTGATAATTTGCTAGAACAACTCACAGAACTCAGAAAACAATTTACTTATTTATTACTAGTTTATTATAAAGGATTCAACTCCGGAACAGCCAGAAGGAAAACACACATTGGCAAGGGTTTGGGACGTGAGCGGTGTGTGAGCGTGTGGAACTCCGGGCACGCAACTCAACACTCAAACTCTGTTGTTTAAAGTGTTTACAGAGGTTTCATTGCCCAGGCTTGAATGATTAAATCACAGGCCACTGGTGGCAGCCAGCCCCTTGCTGAAGCGGTCTAGTGGCCCCCAGCATCCAGTCAGCCCAGTATACCAAAGACCCTCTTTTCATGCCAGAGACCCCAAGGGATTATGGAGTCGTGTGTACAAGGAATCACATATGAAGTTTAAAATTTTGTTATATTCTAGCCTCTGTCACTACCTAAAAACTGCAATAGACCCCCACAGTTCTATCTGAATGAAATTCAAATTTAGCGGCATGGCTGAGAACATCAAGATCAAGTTCATGCTGAGGTCTCCAACTTTACTCCATGCTGTTGCTCACTGCACTTGCCACGCCAGAGCCACACCAGCCGTCCTGCCGTTGACCCGACAAGTCAAGCACACTCCCCTCTCTCTCAGAAAACGCTCTTCTCAGGGATCACATGGTTTAGGTCCTTTTCAACTAAAATTCTGAAGAAGCCACCTGGGCCACTTGGCTTAAACAGTCCACCTATCCCAAATGCCCTCGATCACATCACCTCATTTTCTTATCTTTAAAACCCTTCATAATGGGGCACCTGGGTGGCTCAGTTGGTTGAGCATCCGACTTCAGCTCGGGATGATCTTGCGGTTCATCAGTTCGAGTGCTGTGCTGACAGCTCAGAGCCTGGAGCCTTTTTCCAATTCCGTGTCTCCCTCTCTCTATGCTCCCAACTCACGTGTGCATGCACGCGGGGGCTCTTTCTCTTTCTCAAAAATAAACATTAAAAAGAAAATTTAAAAAAATAAAAAATAAAACCCTTCATAGCATTCAGCATGACCTGAAATTATAAGATTAAATTATTTGCACCCTTGTTTATTGTCTACTTCTTCGTCTATGGTCCTTACCTCTGTGCCTCCCTCCTGAATCTAAGCTCCACGAAAGCAGAATCCTTGATGTATCTCTGATGTATCCCAAGCTTTTAGGAGGGCATTAGTTAAATGTTAGCTGGAGGTGTAAACTTCCTGAATGCCTATTTTAGCAAGGCACTGTGATTTGTACCTTGCCTCATCTGATGCTCGTACGTATTGTGACAAAGGTCTTACTATTGAAATATACAATGAGGAAACAGAGGCTCACAGAGGTTAAGTGACTTGTCTAAGCTAATAAATGGCTTACCTAGGATTTGTGGAGTAGGTGTATGAATATCAAAGCACACTTCAGAGCAAAAAGTTCTACGAGAGATAGAGACATCATCATAACGGGGTCATCTCATTAAGAGAAGAACATAAAAATCCTTATATTTATACACTTAATAATAATTCTTAATAATTCTTTAAAAAAAAGTTTTTTTAATGTTTATTTTTGAGAGAGAGAGAGAGAGAGAGAGAGAGAGAGCGCACAAGCAGGGGAGAGGCAGAGAGAGAGGGATCCACAGTCCAAAACAGGCTCCAGTCTCCGAACTGTCAGCACAGAGCCCAACACGGGGCTCGAACCCACGAGCCGTGATATCATGACCTGAGCCGAAGTCGACGCTTAACCAACTGAGCCACCCAGGCACCCCAATAATAAATCTTTAAATAGATAAAGCAAAACCTAACAGAACTGAAAGGAGAAATAAATGAATACAAAATTCTAGCTGGAGACTCGAACGGTGCTATCTCACTGTGTCACTGACAAAGCTTTTGAGTGTTCTAGCCCCAATCCCATCTTGTCATCAGCCCAGTGACTTTTAGTTTACTGCTTCATATGGAGCAGTGATTTTTCAGGAATGCACATATCGTGTTATAACAGGTGTATTCGTACACCTTCATTGCTCTCCACTTGTTTTTAGCCTCCTTTTATCTACACAGACACCCAGCCTTTGTGTTGCCCAGATTTGCAACTGGTACATTCTCTTCTGTCAGCTAGCTCCCACAATTGCTTTAATTAGTTCTTCAGTTAAATTCAAAGCCCACCACCAGTCTTTTTACCATGCTTTCTTTCTGTCACTCCTTGGTTACCTGATACTCATTCTCTAATAGAGGCTTCCAGGAACAATGATCCTAGGGTTCTTGCCTATTCGAAAAAGATTTGTTCCTCATTAAAGAAGATCTTCTTAAATGGGTATAATACTGTCAATGGAACACACTAAGGATTTTGTAGGAACTGCTGTGCTAATTCTTACCTACAGATTTAACTATGGAAAAGTCTGAAGCTAGTTGGACTTTCTCTTATGTTGGCTGGTTATCAAATTGACTCTTTGTTTTTGAAATCCCGTCCCTTTATTAGAATCTATCCTAATGTGGATGCGACTGGCCCTTTTATACAGATTCAATTGCACCTCTCCCTCCAACCGCCCCCACAAAAAGTGTTCCTGGGTTGTTTTAAATATTTGTTCTATTTCCTTTACTTTCCCATTTGGGGGACGAACTGTAGGCAGAGCATGCGGGGGACCTCTAATCTTCAGGACTCGTTTCAGCTGCTTCTCGCTCGCATGTCTCACTTCCTTCTGAATGTAATTTCAACACTATCTCTTCTTTCTCGCGATTCCTCCGATTTCCTTTCTTGACTGTGATTTTATTTTTTGTTTCAATTCTTTTCTGACTTTGACACCCCACAATTTGTTCTCTATTAACATCTTTCTTAAAAACTTGTATCACAGAGGTAATTAATTCCATTAGTTCTCTCTTTTGAAACTCATTATTTAATATTTGGTCACAGTATTTATCTACTTTATGACTACTTTGATCAAATGACAATTCAATCACCTACTATCTTTCTTGCCGATCTTTGTCCTCCCTTTTTTCTTGCAACAGTTTTGTATGTATTTTGCGCTGGTTCCTGTTCAATTACTCAGGCTGAAAGGAGGTGAGCTTTGTAAGGAACAGCACGCTGCACAAGGTTTACTCGAGAGAAGGGAAGAGAGTCACGTCTTAGGCTGACAAGGTAATTCCTTATGAACAAGCATTTTGCACATGTACTGGACTCAGTTTATAGATCAGCCAAACTCTGCCTTCCTTCATAGCCAGAGCGGCCTTGGCAGCGGCTTCTCTCTTGGCGATCCCTGCGTCGGGTCACCGCGCTGGCACTGCTGTCGCTCCAGAGTGAGGAACGGCAGGTGTCGAGCTGACTTCCAGAAACTACATGCCCCGGTAACTGAACTGGACCCACGGAGGCTCTGGGGCCCCAGCATCTGCCCAGACAAACCGTCTGATGCAATCCAGAAAAGAAAGGTACTTAAACCTCTACAGAACAATTGCATCTAATAAAGGAGAACAGGAAGAAGACCACAGATCTATCGTTCTCCCTTCCACCTCTCCGACACGCCGCTCTGGGACACAGCGGTTCACATGAAGACTCTGACAATACCCTATTGGTCCGAGCGACCCGATGTGCTAATTACAGAGCTCTGGTCACCAAGGCAACTGCCGTCTGGAACTTTCCTTTCCTCCTAACCGCTTCCCTCATTTTTGTAGAAGGTCTGCACATCCTTACCAATTGTTACCGAGTGAGTTTTTGCTTCAAATTCTGTGTCCTGCAAGTACCCGCTAAGAGCGCGTAAGATTCTCTCTCCACATTTAGACGTCTGTGAGGCGGTTTTCCCAGACATAAAGCCTCTCTTGCGCTATCACAGAAGCAGAAGAGGCTACTGGAAGATATGTTTGGTTTCTACACTTTACTACATCTGCTTGGCAGAAGCAAACTGCATCCGAGGGAGCTCAGCCTTCTAGGGCACAGCACTGCTGTTAATCTAAGTTTTACGTTTCACACCTCAGACTACGCACTCTGTTCACGAAAAGCACTGCGCCAGTCCCCCGGAGCATCAGAAATGCTTTTGTTTTCTACCGGCCTGCTGATACACACGCTCCTTGATTTGTCCAATTTCACACCATTTACACCTGTACTGATTTGGGATTTCAGATATCCTCTCGTGTCATAGTGACATGTATGTGGTTCATTTTCCTTAATGCTTCTGGATGGTTTGTGAGCAGAGAGAGAAAAAAGGCTGACGTTACATATTCTTCAAAACGTTCATTTTGTTTTTGAAAACTGTCTTAACTTGGCTACAGGACGCCACATTCTCTGTTTCCACCTTATCCCCAAACTGCTTTTCTCTCTTCTTCACTGAGCTTTCTCATTTTAATGACTTCTGAAAGCTGGTAGCCCAGGGGACAGTCTTCAGACCTCTCAGATCTGTTCATTGGTACCTCTAAGGAGAGGCTGTCTGGTCCCTTAGGCTCAGACACTAAATTTAAAAACTTTAAGTACTACCATAAATTGATAATTTCCAAATAAATCATCTCCAACCTGGGGTCTCCCCTAAACTACCTCTGCTCAAACAGTCAAATGCTTACTTACTCCCAGGTAAACCTGGACAGTTTATAATCACCTGAAACTTGGTATGTGCAGTCTAAACTCCTATGACTTCTAAACTGCTTCTCACCAATCTCCCCCCATCTTGGCAACCGGTAACCATTCATCCAATTGCTCTGGATGAAATCCTTGGAGTTGCTGACTCCTTTCTTTCTCTCACATTCCTCATCCAACTCACAGCACATCTTATAGGTCCCACCTTCAAACCATAACCAGAAGCCAACCATGACTACTCTTCTCCGCCACTCCCAACCGGGGGTAACCTATCCCCCCTCCTCAGAGACTGCAGTACTGTCCTGCTGGTCTCCCTTTCATCCCTCTGCCCCAGTAGTATTTTCTTTGCCCAGTGGCCAGAGAGAAAAGTTAAAAGAAAAATAAGCATATGTTGCTTAGTAGGTAAAATCCTACCAATGGCTTTTCATTTGACTCAGTATAAAATCAGTCTTTATCATGGCCTGAACGGCCCTATGTAATTTGAGCTCCGTTACCTCCACAATGTCAACTCTTACCACTCTCTGCTCACTCATTTCCCCTAGTCCACAGTGACACGTGTGTGTCCTCAAAAACACCAAGTACATTCCTGCCTCGGTGGACTGACATTTAATGTCTCCTCTGCCATCCATAATCCTCACCTCATTCCGTTCAAGTTGGTATCACCCAAGTGCCTTCCTGAACCTCTTTTCTCAAGTATAACATTTCATCAGTTTTCATCTTTAACTTCCTCGCTATTTTATTGGCATATTATGCGTTTGGGCGTTATGTATGAACTGTTGTTTGTTTCTTATCTTTCTCTCCCTATCAGAATGCAGGGTCCACGAAGTGAGGAACAAATTTAGTTTGCTGAAATATTTCTGGCGCCTAAAACATTCGTGCCACACAGTGGGTACTCAGTATTTGCTGAATGTGAAAATGAACATACAAGCAAGCACCTGAGAATAAAAGGAATTCATACCATGCCATCGGGTGTCCATCCGTTTAACACATACTAACTCACCTGGGCAGCTCTGGTCTAGGGACTCTTCCTCTACAAGCCATGGCTGCTGTCCTTGTTCCAGCCTGAAGATCACGTCTGGTTTAGGGACGCAGCACCCTGTGAATGGGAAACGACATGGCAACTGGGCTAGGCCCATGGGTTTCAAGGCCTTTGAAGAACACAGAAAACGAAGCTTCAGGGGCCAAATACAATCTTTCATTGAAATAGAAAACATTTTTTTTTTTTTAAGATTTATTTATTTGGGGGGGGGGGGTGGTGCAGAGAGAGAAGGAGACACAGAATCGAAGAAGGCTCCAGGCTGAGGTGTCAGTACAGAGCCTGACACAGACCGTGAGATCATGATCTGAGCCAAAGTCAGACGCTTAACCGACTAAGTCACCCAGGAGCCCCGAAAAAGAAAACATTCTTTATGGTGTTTCAACAATCCTTCCCCTTAATACTTGAGTATCAAGCCTCCATATCACTAAATTCAACAAAGCTTCTACAGGTTTCAAATCAAGAAAGGATGTGCATACTAGGAGTCTACATGGCAAACAACCCCTTACCCACTGCGACAAGGTGGCTGTAGTTCTCCAGCATCACGTCCCTGTACAGGGTCCTCTGGGCAGGGTCCAGGTGCTGCCACTCTTCCTGGGAGAAGCCCACAGTCACGTCCTCAAATGATAAGGATCCCTGAAACAGCACGTTTGTGTTTAAGTGTAAGTAATCAGAACTGGAAGGCATGGAACAGCTGTCAGAGAACCGTTAGGGAGTTCGCCATTCACAGGCAATTAGAAAATGTGTTATGGCATGTCTACTTGTGCACTTGACTGGAAAGGTCCTCACCGTTGTGCTAAGTTACCGGGGTCGTGGTACGTGCCTACGTGCCATAAAGACCTCTCCTACTCTGAGGATCTGAAGACCAATAACACCACGTCACTGTCCTCAAGGAGCATATAATCTGACAAACACACATAAACGTGTAAGCATGTAACTGCAATGAGATGTTACTACAGGAAAAAGATGCACGATGTAGATGGAGGTTACAGAGGGGAGAAAAGTTCTACTCCTGCTACTGGGGTGGGTTTCACTGATAACAGAGTATCATTCACGAAACTCGGGCAACAGCATCACCATGTATATGTCCAAAATATGTAGTGAAAGCAGTAACAATGAACACACAGGGGAGTACTGTTGGGACTCTGAGAAGATAAAGAGCTATAGTGGTATTCAGGGAACGTGGTACGAGCAATTCTGGACGTAACTCCAGTAGAATAGGGGCATCCAAAATATTTGGTTACTCTTCTAAGAAACCTTTCTTTCATAGGATTGTCAACTTATAATGTGAATCTATATATTAAGTTTCCTCGTTATTTTTTTTCTAAGTCACTTTTATTGTTTTCAACTGAATAAATTTGGCACGTAACATTGTATAACTTTGATACACCTATATATTATAATGATTGCCGGCATAGCTCTATTTACCACATTACCTAATGATAATACACGGTATTACTGTCTATATTCATTTCACCGTACATTAGATTTCTCCATTCTTTTTTTTTTTTTTTTGGATTAAAATAAATGTAGGGAGGCATCTGAGTATTTTCTTCCCATTACTGAACAGACTCTTGCACAGTCCCTGGGTTATATATGACCCACTTAGGAGATGACCACTGTGGAAAATATTGCAAGAAACAGACACAAGCAGGCAGAGACAGAGACGTATCACTCCCAGGTTATCAAAACAAATAGCTAATAAATGCTCATGCCATATATTAAAAACTAGTTAACAGGGAAAAGATTAGACTATTACCCAGAAATTTTTTAAGTATTATTGAGAATAAACAAGGAATACCCGAATAAATGAATACACTATATTCATGGATTGGATAACTCAATATTACAAAAACCTAATTTCTCCCCAAATTAGCCTATAAATCAGAACGATTGGTTAAATCCAGACAATCAGAATTAAAATCTTGGCAGATATTTCTGTGGAAGCTGACAAGTTCATTCTCAAACTTATGAAGAAACTCAAATGACCAAGAATGACCAAAGCCATCTTGGAGAACAAAATGAGTAAACTCACAATGATGTAGGCAGAATTCCAAGATGACCTCCAAAGAGCCTCACACTGATATAATCTTCTCTTAAGTGGGAGAGACTTGTGTTCCTGTGATATTGTGTTCCTTGTGTTATGTTATATTCAATGGCAAAACAGGTTTTGCAAGTATAATTAAGATCCCTTAATCAGCTGACTCTGATCTAAATGGGAGATTGCCTTGGGTGGGCCTGACCTAATCATGTGAGTCACTTAAAGAGGGTAAAATATCAGAGACATTCTTCTACTGATCTGAAAGAAGCAGGCTACTCTGAGTTCTAGAGCTATGTAGAAATAAATTCTGCCACATATGTATGAAAGGGAACCCAGGTGACACTTTGATTGCAACCTTACGCCTAAGAGGACCTAGATAACCTATTTCCAGACTCCTTATCCACAAAAACTGTGAGATAATAAATTTGTGTTGTTCTTACCTGTAAAATTTGAGGTAATTTATTATGAAGTACAAAACTGATGTACTAGTGGATATAAAGATTATTCCAAAGTTAGAGTAATTTAACAGAGTGCACTATCAGTAAAAGAATAAACTGAAAGATCAATGGAGCTAAATTTATAATCTAGAATCTGACCCACAAACATGGACACCTGGTTTATTAAAAAAAAGAAAAAAAAAGTGTTACTAGTAAAGCAGTGAGAAAAGGACACTGAAAAAAAAAATTTGATTTCAATCTCACATAATATGTGAAAATCAATTCCAGATGGACTGTAGGTTGAAATGCGATCAGTAAAACTTCCAGAATATTACACAAAAAACTATCTTCACAATCTGTAGACAAGCAAAAAAAATTTAAGCAAGACACCAAAAACACTAACCATAAAGAAAAAGAGTGAAATTAATAGGAGGACAGTGAAGTTAAGAGCTTCTATTAATCAAAAGGAAATAATTTTTTAAAAAAGCAAACCAGAGAACAGGAAATTTTAGCAACATCTTGAAATGATACAGGGATTACATCCAAAATATATAAAATGCTCCTAAAATCAGTAAGGAACAACATGAACTAATGGAAAAATGGGAAAAGGACCTAACACAGTGACTTCACAAAAGAAAAGATCCATGGCCAATCAACATGAGAAAAATGCTCAACCCACACCATCAACCACTGAGTGAAAGGCTATTGGGAATAAGAACATTCACACAGTCTCCAAGTGTCCTGTGACAGATTATGAGTTTACAAAAGGAGACAAGAAAACTCTACTTTTCAAGTGGGGTATTTGGTGGTATTATTAATAATGGTACAGTCATACCTTACAAGTATACAATAAATGAGCCTAATAAAAATACACAATCTGACTCTAATCATGAGGAAAAACAGATCCATCGAACCAGACATGGGGGCCACTCCACAGACCTGCTTCTCGACATGGCTGCCCACAGCCAGGCATCATCCCCAGACCTTCGGACTTAACTGGTATGAAGCATAGTCTGGGTCCAGGAATATTCGAAGAGTTTCAGATGATTCTAAAGCATTAAGTTCAAGAATAACTACTCAGCAAGACATGTGACCAGGACTTAAAAAATAAAAATCTATCATATGAAAGAATATAAGGGTATGATCTTTAATTGGATCCTAAACCCAGTAAAGTTTAAAGGACACTTTGGGTACAAATAGGGATATCACAGACAAAGAAAGTATGTGGGGAAAATGCTTCTATCTTTTTAACTTTGAAAATATAAAAGCTGAAGTAAAATACTTAGACATGAAGTCATAACAAAAAATGAACAAAACCTACATAAAGAAAGCTGTGAAAACACTCCTTTAAGAAGCTATTAGAAGAAACTGAAAGCTAGCCCATGTTCTCACATAAGAAATCTTAGCATCAAAAAGATTTTGATTCGTAACATTAATAGGGCAATTTAATGCAGTCTCAAAAAAATACCATCAAGCTTCTAAGTGGGCATAAAACAAGTTGGTTATATATTTAATTGGAAGAAAAGCAAAGTAGGCCAAGAAAAACCTGAGAAAAGAGCAATGAGGAGGAATTAATCTACCGGACAGTACCAGATATAAACATAAAGCTGCCATAATTAAAATAACGTGGTACAAGACACATAAATAAAAAAAGGGATCAATGGAAAGAGACTCAAATGCATCTGGAATTTAGTAAATGATAAAGACAATATCATAGAGTAGGAAAAAGAATCTTTCATTAACACTGATAAGATAACTTGGAGCACCTGGGTGGCTCAGTTGGCGAGTGACCAACTTCAGCTCAGGTCATGATCTCACGGTTTGTGAGTTCGAGCCCTGCATGGGGCTCTGTGCAGATGGCTCAGAGCCTGGAGCCTGTTTCGGATTCTGTGTCTCCCTCTCTCTCTGCCCTTCCCCCCACTCACCCTCTGTCTCTGTCTCTCAAAAAATAAATAAACGTTAAAAAAAATTTTTTTAAACAGACAGTGATAAAATAACTTAATAGGATAAGAAAGATAAATGGGATCCTTTCTCATCTATACATCAAGAAAACTGCAAACGGATTGGTCAAGGTTAATGTAAAAGACTCCGTAAGGTATAGAAGAAAACATAGGTGAGTTCCCCGATAACTTAAGAAAGAATAACATTTTCCTAACCGTGACTAAAAATCCTGATGCAATAAAATAAAATAACAAATTTTACCAAAAAAATTAAAAACCAAGCAAAGAAAACCCTCTGCAGAGTTAAATAAAGTTAAAAATAAAATCAAAAGTAAACAAAAATGACAACTCAGAGGTAAGTATTCACAACTTAGGTGACAAAGAAAGGGTTAATATCCCTATATAATGAGCTCCTTAAAAGGAAAAAAAGCAACTGCCCCATGAAATATGGACAAGAACTGAGAAAACTCACAGGAAGAGAAACACTAATGGCACTAACTAAACCTTATAAAATCAAGCTCACCCTTTAAAAAGAAAAGTGAAGGGGCGCCTGGGTGGCGCAGTCGGTTAAGCGTCCGACTTCAGCCAGGTCACGATCTCGCGGTCCGTGAGTTCAAGCCCCGCGTCAGGCTCTGGGCTGAGGGCTCAGAGCCTGGAGCCTGTTTCCGATTCTGTGTCTCCCTCTCTCTCTGCCCCTCCCTCGTTCATGCTCTGTCTCTCTCTGTCCCAAAAATAAATAAACGTTGAAAAAAAAAAATTAAAAAAAAAATAAAAAGAAAAGTGAAAATAAAAATTATACCGAACCATTTCACTCCTATCGGACTGGCAGAAATCCAAAAGAATAACAGCATATATACTTAATTTAATTTGCTGTTGACATAAAAGCATCCTGATATCCTGCTGTTGAGAATGTAAAATGATTAACCACTAAGAAGTGGAATATGGCAATAGTTGGCTAAATTACAGATGAATTTACCACTTAACGCAGAAATCCCACTTCTGGGAACCAACCACAGGGCACGCTAGCCAAAGAAAGAAAAGACATAGGCACAAGGCTACATCACTATTTATATTTACAAAAGACTAGAAACCACCCAAACACTGATCAATAAAGAACTGGTTGAATGTGCTTTGATAGACTCACACCATGGAGTGGTGCGGAGCGACTGGAAAAAGAACTGGGGAATATCTCCGTATAGTGCTACAGAGTGAACTCCATAATATATTATTAAGTGACAAAAAGTTTAAGTGAGAAAATCAAGTATAATATGCGACCCACAAAGACCTACACATGAGTCTGCTTAATTAAAAATAACAAAATGAGAATCACTGTATTGTACAAGTAAAATTAACATAACACTGTATGTTAATTAACTGGAATTCAAATGAAAACTTGGGGCACCTGAGTGGCTCAGTTGGTTGCCGGCCTGATTCTGGATTTCGGCTCAGGTCAAGATCCCAGGTTGTGGGAGCGAACCCAACATCAGGCTCTGCACTGAATGTGGAGCCTGCTTGAGATTCCCTCTCTCTCTCCCTCTGCCCTGCTCATGTGCGCCCTAAAATTAAAAAAAAAATTTTTTTAATTAAAAAAAAAACTTAAAACAAAATGGTCACCCTCAAAAGGTAAGGGAAGGAACAAGAAACAGGATGGAGGGGACAGAGATAGAAGCCAGACTGATTTCTGAATCTGCTGTGTATTATATGTATAGTTCATCTTCAGAAAACTGTGTTTTTTATACTTAAACAAAAATAATTATCAAAATGAAAACAAAACCCTAAAACAAATAGCAAATGAAACAAATGAATCTAATTGTGTCTCAATTTGATGGTACACCTCAGTGAGAAAATATCTGCTGAATTTAAGGCATAGGAATGTGACTACATATCACAATGGGAATATACCCAAAGGATAAAAGGACTGCAGAAAACAAACAAAAACAAAAAACACAAAAAAAACCCCAAAACCCAACAAATAAAAACAAAAACCTTGAAAAAAAGATTCACAAATCTGCCTACATCAAAATACAACATTTCCACGTGACCAACAATACCGTAAAGTTAAAAGATAGAACAAACCCTGGAGAAGATATTTACAACGAATAAAAACAAAGATTACTATACAAAACTCATAAAGGATATTTATAAATTAATAAGAAACACAAGAACGAAATCAAGAGAAAACTATGTAAAAATATACAAAATATATAAGCCAACGTTTCACAGAAGAAAACTGAAAGACACAATCTGATAAAATAATCAGAGAAATACAAATCACAACAATGAGGCTTTCATTATCCATCAGACTGGCCATAATTTTTAAATTTTTTTAAAAATGTTTATTTATTTTTGAGAGAGACAGAGAGAGAGAGAGAAAGAGAGAGAGAGAGAGAGAGCCGGGGAAGGGCAAGAGAGAGAGGAAAACACAGAATCCGAAGCAGGCTCCAGGCTCTGAGCTGTCGGCACAGAGCCCCACGCAGGGCTGGAACTCACGACCTGTAAGACTAAGACCGGAGCTGCAGTCAGAAGCCCGACCAACTGAGCCACTCAGGTGCCCCAAGCAATACTTTTTAAATAACAATAACAACCATCAATAAGGAGGTAAAGAACTCTGTGCTATCCTATAAGCTGGCGTGAGCCGTTTGGTTACTTAGGAGACCAATCAGGCAGTACCAAGGGACAGTGCAAGTCCTTTCCTTTCATGGTCCAACAATCCTAATCATGTGTGTAGGCTCTGGTGTGCTTGAAATGCTTGCTCTTACTCGGGGAGAGAAAATGTAAAAGATGTTCACTGGAGAATTATACATAAAAATGAAAGATGAAAATGGCATGCCTTAAAGAAACGGACAACTAAAATGTATGGTGTCATAACAACATTAGAAAGAATTAAGTATTAATCAACTTGGATAGATCTTAAATGCAATATTAAATTTTAAACACAGAGCTGAGGTAACATACACATCAAATGAGATACAGCCTTCAGAATTCTAAAAATCATATACAACAAAAATATATATTCCTTCATGATACATACATACGGTTGTCTCCCTACACAAATGGAATGACAAATCAATGTACATACGCAAATAGAAGCGAACAGTGAGTCAGGGATGAAAAGCCAGGAGTGGTAGGGTGATTAATGGCCCCAGAGATATTCACATCTAATCCCTGGAACCTGTGAACATTCCTGTACATGGCTGAAGGGGCTTTGCATAGATGATTAAGGTAAGAATCTTGAAAAGAGATTTTCCTGGATTATCCAGATCTTGCCTGGAGCATAATGACAGGTGTCCTAACAAGCTGGCAGAGACTGGACTACAGACGGGAAGGCGACATGAAGACAAAAAGGCAGTGATTGACGTAATGTGCTTTGAAGATGGAGGAAGGTGCCACAAGAGCCCCCCCACCCCCACCCCGCCAAAAAAGCGAGGAAACAGATTCTCCCCTCAGAGCCTCCAGAAGATACCTGTCCTGCCACTGCCTTGACCTTAGCCCCGTCAGAGTCATTTCAGACGTCAGACTTCCAGATCTGTAAGAGGACAAATCTGTGTCGGCTCCAGCCACTACCTCCGCGGTAATTTGTTACAGCTCTAGTAGGAAATTAATGTAATAGGAAACATGGTCTGCCAAGTCAAGATTCCACGAGGGAAATCTCACTGACAGGAGGAAGGGGCTTGTGTGGAGTCACAGGAGCCAGCAGTAGGGACCGCACAAGAGTACAGGCAGAGAGGTCGAGCAACTCGTGCCCTGAAAACGATTCCCGAAGCGGGTCTGGGTCAGGAAGGTAAGAGCGGGGAACCGCCCAGGGTCCATCCCTCCACAGAAACATCAGAACAATGGCAACAACTATCAGAATGAATTTTATCAGACCTCTGGAAAAGAGGGAAAGGTTGACAACCACCTACCGAAGGACGGATACAGAAGGCAGCTGAAACCTGGTAGGAGAGACCCGTGTGGCTTTGACTTAGCCTTGCTCCACCTCAGCCTTACAGGGGGCCCTCGTGGGCAGAGCCGCCACAGCAAAGAACGCAAACTGGGCTGCTGTCCTAACAGAAAGTTACGGTCGCAGTGCCGAGGCTAGACTTCAAGACTATGGTGTTGGCAAGGTGGTTCCTTCTGTGAGAGAAGAAGCCGGTCAAGGCTTCTTCCGTGGGCTTGCAGGCGACCGCCTCCCTGTGTCTCATCATCTTCCCTCTGTACGCAACTCTGGGTCCAAATCTCCCTTTGATGAGGACACCAGTCATACCATATTAGGGCCCACCCTAATGATGTCACTTTAACTTGATTACCTTGGTAAAGATCCTACCTCCAAATAAGGTCACATTCTAAGGTATCGGGGGTTAGGACTCCAACACATGAATTTTCGGGAGACACAATTCAACCCACGAGCTGGCTCAGCAACAGTCTTGGAAGATGAAATCCCACATTCTTGGTGTGGATTCCTGGTGCTGGAGAGAATAGAAGAGAGCTGGTTCTCAAACAATGGGGACTGTCTGTTTTGACCTGTCTAGTGGAGACATGAAAAGACTAAGGCAAAATACTCATATAACTGTCACACATCACAGGATACAGGGAGGGCACCTGCTGAAAACATTTGAAGGCAAATGAACCAGCTGCTGCCACCAGGGGCAAAAGATAACGCGTGGGGCGAACAAGACATGCCAAAAAAGTCTGGCGAGAAACGCTGGGGAGTGGAATAGCTTGAGACTGAAACGCTTCCACATGTTCCTGGAAATCTAGAAGACACACGTATTCAGGACAGGGTGCATGTTCAGAAAAGACCCAATAAAGCCCCAGGCTCTCACCTCTGGTGGCCATCAGTTCTGCGCCAACAGGAAGTGAGCGCGAGGGAAGAGTTGTCAACGGCCCGGTCTCGTGCCGGTGGTGGTGGTATAACCCAACACACCTAGACCCCAGCAGCAAGGACTCAGAGATTTTTGGTTTTGTTGGCCCCAGGTATTTAACAAAATCTCTAGTTCACCACTGGGGGACACCTGGGTGGCTCAGTAGGCTAAGTGTCCAACTTGGGGTCAGGTCGTGATCTCGCGGTTCATGAGTTTGAGCCCCGCATCAGGCTCTGTGCTGACAGCTCAAAGCCTGGAGCCTGCTTTGGATTCTGTGTCTCCCTCTCTCCCTCTGCCCTTCCCCCACTTGCATGTGTGCGCACTCTCTTTCTCAAAAATAAATAAAAACATTAAAAAAATTTTTTTAATTACTAGTTCACCACTGGTAAATGGAATACACTTCTGTAATGAAATGGAGCAAATACAGTCTTTACAAAAAAGTCTTTCTTTACAGAAATTCATTACACAACAACAAAACTGCACCTTACCTAACAGTAACAAGCCTAAGGGGTGTAGGAGAAAAAAAACAGTCTCTTCAACTAATGACACTGGAACTGGATATCCACATGCAAATGAATGAAAATGGACCTCTCCCTCATATTATACACAAAAATTATCTCAAAACAGATCAAAGACCTACATGTAAGAGCTAAAAACTACAACTCTTAGAATAAAACAGGAGAGAATCTTCATGATCTTAGACTTGACATGGATTCTTAGACAAGACAT
Organism: Leopardus geoffroyi; assembly: GCF_018350155.1. Taxonomy (NCBI): domain Eukaryota; kingdom Metazoa; phylum Chordata; class Mammalia; order Carnivora; family Felidae; genus Leopardus; species Leopardus geoffroyi. The sequence goes on along the minus strand of NC_059334.1, from coordinate 8,909,719 downwards.
CAATGGCAAATGCAATAAAGAAAAAGAGAAACCAGATTTTACCAAATTATAACCTTTTGTGAATCAAAGGACATGCCATCAAGAGAATGAAAAGACAACTCACAGAATGAGAAGAAATATTTGAAAATCATACATCTGATAAAAGTCTAGTACCCAATGCGGCGCCTGGGTGGCTCAGTTGGTTGAGCATCCGACTTCAGCTCAGGTCATGATCTCGTGGTTTGTGAGTTCGAGCCCTGCGTCAGGCTCTCTGCTGACAGCTTGGAGCCTGGAGCCTGCTTTGGATTCTGTGTCTCCCTCTCTTTCTGCCCCTCCCTGACTAGTTTTCAGTCTCTCAAAAAATAAAGTAAAAACATTTTAAAAAAATCTAGTACCCAAAATACTAACAAAAAATCCAATTTAAAAAATGAACCAAGGATTTGAGGGGCGCCTGGATGGTTCAGTCGGTTGAGCATCTGACTTTGGCTCATGTCACGATCTCACGGTTTGTGGGTTCCAGCCCCACGTCAGACTTTGCGCTGACAGTGCAGACCTGATTCACATTCTGTCTCTCCCTCTCTCTGCCCTTCCCCCACTCTCACGTAATCACTCTCTCTCAAAAATAAACATTAAAAGAATAATGCAGAAAAAAAATAAAAATAAAGGGTGCCAGGAGTAATAATAATAATAAAAATGGGCCAAGGATTTGAACAGACATGCATGCAAAGCAGATATCCAAATACCAAACAAGCACATGAAAAGGTACTCATTAGTCATTAGGGAAAAGCAAATCAAAACCACAATGAGACATTACTTCATACCCACTAGGATGGCTAACATAAAAAGACAACAAGTGTTGTCAACAACGAGGAGAAACGAACTTGCATACATTGCTGGTGGAAATGTGAAATTGTGCAGCCACTGTGAAAAAGTCTGGCGGTTCCTCAGTAAGGTGAGAATACAACTAACATATGGTCCAGCATTATCACTTCTGAGTAAACACCCAGAAGAACTAAAGACACATATTCAAGCAAAACTTGCACATGAAATGTTCAGAGCAGCACTATTCACAATAGTGGAAAGGCAGAAAAAGACCCAATGTCTATTAACCAATAAGTGGATAAACAAAATGTGGTCCATCTATGCAATGGAATATTATTCACCAATAAAAAGGAATGAAGTCTTGGTAAAAAGGCACAAACATTCAGCTATAAAATGAAGAAGGCTTGATGATCTAATGTGTCACATGGGGCCTAGAGCTGGTATCCCTGTATTGTACAATTAAAATTTGCTATGCCAGTGATACCTGAGTGGCTCAGGCAGTTAAGCCTCCGAATTCAACTCAGGTCATGATCTCACTGTTCGTGGGTTCGAGCCCTACATAGGGCTCTGTGCTGACAGCTCAGAGCCTGGAGCCTGCTTCAGATTCTGTGTCTCCCTCTCTCTCTGCCCCTCCCCTACTCAAACTCTGTCTCTTCTCTCTCTCTCTCTCAAAAATAAACATTAAAAAAAATTGTTTTTAATAATAAAACATTAAAAAAAAAGTTGCTACACCAAGAAACGAAGAACTACGTGAGGTAACGGACGTGTTTGCTAACTAGACGGGAGGAGTCCTTTCACAATGTATACAAATATCAAAATCATCATGATGTACACTTTAAATGTCTTAGAGTTTTGTCAAATACACCTTAATAAAGTTGGATAAGAAAATGAAATCTGTAACATCCTACAATACAAACAAACTTTTAGATTTTTTTTTTTTTCAACATTTATTTATTTTTGGGACAGAGAGAGACAGAGCATGAACGGGGGCGGGGCAGAGAGAGAGGGAGACACAGAATCGGAAACAAGCTCCAGGCTCCGAGCCATCAGCCCAGAGCCCGACGCGGGGCTCGAACTCCCGGACCGCGAGATCGTGACCTGGCTGAAGTCGGACGCTTAACCGACTGCGCCACCCAGGCGCCCCATGAACAAACTTTTAAAGCATTCTGCTAAGTGAAGGAAGAATGACGTACAAAAATACATATCATGTGACTGTATTTATATAAAAGACCCAGAAGAGGCAAGTCTACAGCAACAGAATGTATTTTACTGGTTGCCAGGGACTGAGAATTCCAGAGTAACTTTAAGGACACACCATCCATTTAGCCTACAGGAGCTCTAGGTTTTATCAAGGGAAAACAAAAACAAAAATAAATCAAGATCATCGGAAAGCTGTCTACGTGGCTTCAGTAACACTGTCTCCTAAAAAACCTCATTAACTGGGCTCTGCTCAGCTCTTTGTCTTTTGCTTCCACTGAAAGATAATTACAGGCATTCTGGTTGCCACCAGAAGGTTGTTTATCATCTACATAAAAGAAACAAAAGTTGTTCTATTCACCTCTCAATGCCAAAAAGTCTTTAGGCTCCAAATGGAGTCAGATTGCTTGGTGCATGATCAATGTAACGGTCTTTTTTTTTTTTTTTGGTCATGGCTATAAGGTCAGAAATATTTGCAACTTAAGTTTGCTAACCATCTAATTTCATTTGAACTGTGTGTGTGTGTGTGTGTGTGTGTGTCTCGTCAACTTTGCCCTATTGATCTGTTGTTACTCCAATGCTACTGGTCTATAGACCTCAACATCACCTGCAATCCTGTTCAAAATGAAAATTTTCGGGTCCCATTCTATGGTTTAATAAACTTTCCAGTTTTGATCTGATGTGCATTAAAGTTTGAGAACCATTGTGTCATGCTGTTTCCCTCAGGTTCATTTTATCTATTTCTACTTTTCATTTAAAATACAGGAGTCGTTACCCTCATAAAATCCATTATAAAACAAAGCATAAAATGACTTCAACAACAACTCACATAGGATTTCTTCATAATTTGCTGGTCTTTCTTGGAAAAATGTTGAAATCTCTGAAAGTATAGCTGGGATAGAAAAACAGGAATGAAGTCATTAAAGATACAGATTGCTTTGCAGTTCCTGGATTTGCCTTCTTAAAAAGCTGCCAACATCACCAGGATAAAACGCCTCTCTATAGGCATTTTATATCCTTTTCACCTTGGAGAAGGGGCAGGAAAGGACATAAGATAAAGCACCCACATGTCCACATGGGACTGTGATTTGGCCACGCAAAGCTTGGGTGTGCAATTTTTCACTGGGTGAATGGAACTCTTGTCTATTGATATTTTACAATATTGATATTTTAAAATAGTTTAAAATAATAACCCCTTTATTCTACTTCAAAGTTTTAAAAATCAGAAAATTGGTTAAACAAATGACAATATGCTAAATGAAGGAACACTACACCTTCAGCAAAGGTTTTATAATAAAAGTTGTTACATCTATATTTCCTTGTTTACTCCCCAAATTAGAGAACTCAACCAAAGCTGTGAAAAAAAAGGACGGAGGCACTTTCAGGTAAGGGTACTTTTTAATTGTTTTTCTAAAATAGATGTACACTCTGAAACGGCTGTCTTTTAAGAGATGTGTTTCCACAGTGATGATGTGGTCAGCACTGGCCTGGGTGTGGGGAGATTCATTATCTACTTTGGGCTCTGCCCCTAACACAAAACCAGGGAAATTCACTTACACCCTCAGCACCAATTTTTCCTCACCTTTTAGGAAGAAAAACAAACTCTTCTTGTACTGCTATCCTATAAAGAACTCATCCGCACACCTTTAAATGTCAGATTCATCATGTGAAAGACAGCTCGGAATCTGGGAAGAATGAGTGAAAAATAAAGAGAGTGGGGGATGAGCTGGGATTGGTGAGACAAGACTGACTCAGATCTGGTTTTAAGACCCTTCCTGCACGTCCTTGGAGCGCCTCCAATGAAGTTCTATTTCCGGTGTAGCCTAACTGTCCTCCATTGGTGCAACCCAGATGCCTCTCTTCTGAAACCTGGTCCAGACTTCCCTTCATTAGGCAGCCCTGAAGGATTCTGAAGGTGGCAACATTCTCAAATCTCACTCATTCTGAACAGGCTGTGCAAACCTAGAATCTGCTCCTCTCTGGGAACTACACTGCCTCTGCTCAAAAACTCAGTCAAATCATGGAATGGTTCTCTCCAGGTAAGATTCTGTTCCCAGAGACTCTTCCTTACTTGACAAAACGTGCTTCATTCAAAGGTAGATGAGAAATGTACCTAAGGGGCAAATTCTTTTTAACTGAATTGTCACCCAGACCCACAGTTCAACTGTATTTGTTGCTCCATGGAATCTCTCAGGTCAGACCTTCAATAAACTCAAATCAAGGCTTCTGAGAACAGTTACAGACCTAACTCAGAAACAATTATGCTGTCTATCAGAGGCTCTGAAGACATCTAGAAATCCCTCAAACAGAACTGCCATGGTAAGATTCAATCGTTCAAATTGTTTCTTCACATGCCAAATTACTTCTGCTAAGCGTTGTGCAGGATGCAGTGCTGGCTTTTATAACCAAGATAGTAAATTGCAAAGACCATGACATTTGGAGAAACAACTAAAATTGTCTTCTAGTTTATCTGCTAATGTTGTGACTTCGGGCATATAACTTTCCTCTCGGTCTCAGTTTTCCAATTTGTTACAGCAGGGAGAGCTATACCCACCTAAGTGAGCATAAAGTAACGAATAAGAAGTCTGTTAACAGTCGCTAATATTTACTGCTAGGCCTCTGAATAACTCCAGGAGGCAGGTGTTATGAATACCTTCAGTTTTACAGACGTAAAGTCTCAGGTAGGTTATTTTTCCCAGATGACTCTTTTATACCCGGTGCTGCCCTGCATCAAAGCACCCGCTCAACCCGGGCCCCCTCTCTCTGCGGCTGAGCGCACCCACCACGCATGCGCACTGGACGCTCCTCCCGCGGCCGCACAAGCCACGCCCCGGGATCCACGCGGAACGTGCATCTTCCCCGGGGTACCTCGTCCCCGCATCCCCGCATCCCACGCCGGCCCCTCCCCCTAACACAAACTCTCCGGTCCCGGAGTCCCTCCACCCGGCAGAAGCCTCCCCCACCCAGTCTCTCGGGTACAACAGCCGAGGGTCCCGCCGGGGTTCGCGGGCCTCTTCCCCACGCTAGGCACCAACGCTCCCTGGAGCCGCTCAGGGATCCTTTGGGAGCTCTCCAACCCTCTGGCCTCGCCAACCCTCCCACTTGGGCCGCACCAGCTCCCAGAGCAGCAGGCAGACCTGCAGGATCGTGGAGGCTGCGCACCGACTCTCACCGTAAGCGGGAGAACCTAGAAGGGCCTGCGAAGTTCTGCACATGCGCAGAAGGAGCCGCAGAAGACCCGTTCCCATGACCACGCGCGGCGGACTCTCAAACTTCCGGACTCCATTTCCCACAAGTCCGCTCGCTAAGGACCTGGAGAATTTTGAAAACGTTGATGTTTCTTTAGCAATTCAGAGATTGTGGCAGGTGGTTGTCACTTCTGTATGCAGCCCTGTATTTTTTCAGTACCTCAGAGAAAAAGTCTTAAAGCCTATGTGCCTTTTGAACACCAAGCTACCAAAGGAGGCAAAAATGTAAATCGATGTATGTTATTAACATAAATAGGAAAGTTACCTTGAATAGTAGAAAGCCAAACGAATTAAATACTAGGAAATGCTAGCAATGAAATAAAAATAATAGTAAACAATATATAAAATAATAGCATTTCTCTCAGCAGTGAGGAAGATAAGCCCTGGACCCTTCAAGTATCAAATAAAATAAATCCAGACTTCGGTAAGGAGAAACTTATTTCAAAAAGACTATTGCAATGGGAACAATGCTCTGACTTCAATCTGAAAGCATCTCAAAATTGAATAGAAAAAAGGGGCAACTGGCTGGCTCAGTTGGGGGAGCATGTGACCCTTGATCTCAGGGTTGTGAGTTCAAGCCAAATGTTGGGTGTAGAGATTACTTAAATAAGGAAATAAACTTTAGAAAAAGGTTTTTCTATTTTTATAGGGAGGATGGAAAACGCTCAGCAGAAATTTTCGAGAGGAAACTGGGCAAGTGAGTTGGGGAGGTGAACAAAAAGCATGATGGGGTAGTCTCACATGAAATGTTCCCACTGTGGTCAGCCAACCTTGGGATGAGCTGTTCAGGGAGCTGTTCAGGCTCAGACCTGAGGACAAAACAAAATTCAGGGCTTGTGAAGGGAAGAGAGGCCTGACCAAAGTTTAGTCAAGCTAAGTCAGTGTAGACCTGACCTATAAGAAATTCTAAAAGGCCTTCTTTAGCCTGAAAAGGAAGGGCACTAGACATTAGACAGTAACTTGAAGCCATATTAAGAAATAAGGAATACCAGTAAAGATAACTACACAGGTAAATATAAAAACAAGTATCACTGTATTTTGTGTTAGTAAGTCCTCTTTTTATTTCTCATGTAAGGTAAAAGACAAATACACCGACAATAAATGTCAAACAATACCAAGAAACACATAAATTACCTAAACTCAAGAATAGAAAATCTCAACAGATCCATAATAGACAGAGGTTAAATCAGTAATGAAAAACCCCTCAACAAAGAAAAGCCTAGGATCAGATGGCTTTACTCATAAATTCAACCAAATATTTAAAAGGATAATTAACATCAATCTTTCCAAACTCTTCCACAAAATAGTGGAGAGAACATTTCATTCATTATTATGCCAGCATTCTCCTTATTAAGAAGAGACAACAAACAACAACAAAAAAGACATCACAAAGAAAAACTACAGATGAAAATTATTAGTATAGTTATAAAAATCCTTAATAAAATACTAGCAAATAGCCCTAGTATATGAATTAGGTTAATTTTTAAGATACGAGATCAATACTGAAAAATCACCTGTGTTTCTGTACAGCAGCAATGGAAAAGGAAATTAAGAAATTCCATTTCCAATAGCATACAAAAGAATAAAATACTAGGAACAATCTTAAGAAAGAGATAAAGAAATTGTAGGTTGAAATCTGCAAAACATTGTTGCAAGAATTGAAGTGGACTGAAATAAATGGAAAGACATTCCATGTTCATGCTATGGAAGACTTAATGTTCTTAAGATGGCAATATTACTCAAAGCCATATACAGGTTCAATGCAATCGCTATCAAAATTCCAACAGCCATTTTACAGAAATGAAAAAACCAATTCTCAAATTCATAAAGAAATAAGCATCTTGAATAGCAAAGCAATGTTGAAAAAGAACAAAGTTGGATGACTCATACTTTGTGATTTATAAACTTACTACACAACTACATAAAAGAGAACACTGTGGTGCTGCTTTAAGGATAGGTATATAGAAAAATAAATAGAATTGAGGGCCTAGAAATAACCACACACATCCATGGTCAATTGATTTTTGACAGTATGTATTAGCAAATAAAGACATAGATCAATGTCTTTATCTGTCTTTAGAACAGATTCAGAAACCCACACAAATACAGCCAACTGGTTTTTGACAAAAGAGCAAAAGCAATTTAATGAAGAAAAGATAATTTTTCAACAAATAATGCTAGGACAATAGGACAAACATGCAAAACAAATGAATCTAGACAGAGAATTTACACTTTTCACAAAAATTAACTCAAAGTGGATCATAGACCTAAATGCAAAATCGCAAACTAAGAAACTTCTAGAAGATAACAGGTGAAAATCTAAGAGACCTCAGGTTTGGTGACATATTTTTATATACACTACAAAACAATCCATGAAACAAAATGGATAAACGGGACTTACTGACATTATAAACATCTACTCTGTGGAAGACAGAGTAGTGCTAAGAGAATGAAAAAACAGACAACAGATTATAAGAAAATATTTGCTAAACACACATTTGATACAAAATTTGCAAAAAAAAATTCATATCTAAACCATACAAAATATTCCTAAAACACAATAAAAAATGAGCAATCCACTTATTGTATATTAAAGTATATTATAAGAAATAACAGAAATGTAAGGATTTAAAATACCACATAATAATTCTTATGACATGTAAGATTGGCAACATTTTTGAAAGTTATATGAAAAGTTTAAACAAATTGACATTATTTATTTTTGAAGGAGACAGAGCATGAGCGGGGGAGGGGCAGATAGAGAGGGAGACACAGAATCTGAAGGAGGCTCCAGGCTCTGAGCTGTCAGCACAGAGCCTGATGCAGGGCTCAAACCCACAAACAGTGAGATCATGACCTGAGCTGAAGTCGGATGCTTTACTAACTGAGACACCCAGGCACCCTGAGCTCTTTTTTCATATGTCCTCCTTTTGTAATCTAATGATATTAATAGAAGTTTAAGTTCTTTGATCATTCATTTAGTATTTTAGTTGCCCTCATCTTCAACCCATGAGCTCACCCTTTTTTTTTTTTTTGAGTCATCAGATTTCCTATACTATCACCCTCTGCTATTTTTCTAATGAAAAAATTCAGGACTAATACTTTTTTTTTTTTTAATTTTTTTTTTCAACGTTTATTTATTTTTGGGACAGAGAGAGACAGAGCATGAACGGGGGAGGGGCAGAGAGAGAGGGAAACACAGAATCGGAAACAGGCTCCAGGCTCTAAGCCATCAGCCCAGAGCCTGACGCGGGGCTTGAACTCACGGACCGCGAGATCGTGACCTGGCTGAAGTCGGACGCTTAACCGACTGCGCCACCCAGGCGCCCCAGGACTAATACTTTTTATGTGGTGTTCCAATAGAAGAAAAAAAGGAAGACATTTTTTCATATGCTATAACCTGTATGAAACTTGAAGACATTGTGCTAAGTGAAATAAGCCAGTCATAAAAAAACAAAGACTGTATGATTCCAATTATAGAAGGTCTGTAAAACAGTCAAGTTCATAGAAATAGAAAGTAGAATGGTGGTTGAGGGGCTAGGGAAAATGGGGAGGTGTTGTTTAATGGGTTTAGAATTTAAGTTTTGCAAGATGGAAAAGTTCACTCCCCAACAATGTGAATATACTTAAGACTACTGAACCATACACTTAAAAATGGTTAAGACTGAGGGACACCTGGATGGCTCAGTCAGTTGAGTGTCCGACTTCAGCTCAGGTTGACCTCATGGTTTGTGTGTTCAGGCCCCACATTAGGCTCACTACTGTCAATGCAGAGCGTGCTTTGGATCTTTTGTCCTCCTCTCTCTCTGCCCCTCCCCTGCTCATGCTTGCTCTCTTTCAAAAATAAATAAAACATTTTTTTAAAAATGGTTAAGATTGTAAATTTATGTTACATGATTTTTTACCATGATTTTAAAAGTTATACAAAAATAAGCTTTTATATGTAGGAGTCCCCCACTTATCTGCATTTCCTTTTCTGTGGTTTCAGTTACCCATGATGTATTATCAAAAGGTCAGTGGTAATGTAATGCTATGTCACAATGTTTATGTCATTCACCTCATTTCATCTCATCATGTGGGCATTTTATCATCTCGCATCATCACAAGAGGAAGGCTAAGTACAGTACAATAAGATATTTTGAGAGAGACCACATTCACATAACCTTTATTATAGTATATTGCTATAATTTTTGTTTCATTATTAGTTATTTTTGTTAATTTCTTACTGTGTCTACTGTATAAATTAAACTTTATCATATGCATGTATGCATATAGAGGAAAAAATTAGTATGACTAAGGTTTGGTACTGTATGTGGTTTCAGGTATCCACTGAGGGTCTTGGGACATATCTCCATGGCGGAGGGTGGACTACTGTACCAGGAAAACAAAATATGTTTGTAGTAAGCCCTAGGGCAATCAATAAGGAAATGACTCAAAAGTTATAATGAAAAAAAATCACTAAGGAAATTGAAATGCCACATTAGAGAATATTCACTTAATGCAGAAAATAGTAAAGAAGGAGTAGGTTAAAAATTAGATATTTAGAGGAACCTGGGTGGCTCAGTTGGTTGAGTGTCTGACTTCAGCTCAGATCATGATCTCACAGCTCTTTGGGTTCAAGCCCCATGTCAGGCTCTGTGCTGACAGCTCAGAGCCTGGACCCTGCTTCAGATTCCATGTCTCCTTCTCTCTGCCCCTCCCCCACTTATACTCTGTATCTCTCTGTCTCTCTCTCAAAAATAAATAAACATTGGGGCGCCTGGGTGGCGCAGTCGGTTAAGCGTCCGACTTCAGCCAGGTCACGATCTCGCGGTCCGTGAGTTCGAGCCCCGCGTCAGGCTCTGGGCTGATGGCTCAGAGCCTGGAGCCTGTTTCCGATTCTGTGTCTCCCTCTCTCTCTGCCCCTCCCCCGTTCATGCTGTGTCTCTCTCTGTCCCAAAAATAAATAAACGTTGAAAAAAAAATTTTTTTAATAAATAAATAAATAAACATTAAAAAAATTTAAATGAGATATTTAGAAAACAAAAAAATAAAATGGCAGATATAAATCTAACCATATTATAATAACACTAAATGTAAGTGGATTAAACAATATAATCTAAAGGAAGTGTTTGTTTTATGGGCAAAAAAAGCAGTATCCTCCTATATGCTATCTACAGGAGACATATTTTAGATCTAGGCTATAAATAGATTTAAAGTAAAAGGATGGAAAAGTTGTATCATATAAATAGCAGTTTCCAAAAAGTTGGAGTGGCTATACTAACATCAAATAAAATAGACTTTGAAGCAAAAAATGTTACTAGACATAAAAAGGGGCATTTTATGGGTCAATCCATCAGGAAAATATAACAATTATAAACACATATACACCTAAAAACAAAGCTCCAAAACACATGAAGCAAAAACTGCAAGGTTTGAAGGGAGAAATAGACAACTCAAAATATTAGTCAGAGACTAATATTCAATATCTCACTTCCAATAAGATACAACTAGGCAGAAGATTAACAACAACAACAAAAAAGAAGACTCGAACAGCACCATGAACCAACTACACCTAAGAGAAATCTATAGAACACTCCATCCAACAACACCTGCATACATATTCTTCTTAAGTCCACATAAAACATTATTCAAGATAGACCATATGCTAGGCATAAACAAACCTAAGGAAATTTGAAAGGATAGAAATAATACAAAGTATGTTCTCTAACCACAATGGACTGGAACTATAAGTCAATAACAAAAGGAAATCTGGGAAGTTTACAAATAGGTAGAAATTAAACAACATACTCCTAATAACAAATGGTCCAAAGAAAAAAATAAGAAAGAATTTATATCATACCTTGAGATGAAGAAAACTGAAGACACAACATAACAAATATATAGGATGCAGTTAAAGCAGGGCCTAGCGAGGAATTTATAGTTGCATATGCCTATATTTAAAATAAGAAAGATCTCAAATCAATAAACTAAACTTCCACATTAAGACATTAAAAAGAGGAAGTAAAATAAACTTGAAGCAAGTATGAAGAGTTAATAACAAAAGATTAGAGTACAAATTAATAAAATAGAGACAGAACAACAGTGGAGAAAATCAATGTAACCATAAGCTGGTGCTTTGAAAAGGTAAAAAAAAAATTGGCAAACATTAACTATACCGATGAGAGGGGAGTGGACAGAGGAGAAAGTGGTACTCAAAGTACTAGAATAAGAAACGAAAGAGTGGACTTTACTACCCACCTTACAGAAACAAAAAAAAAGATGGTAAGAAATAATATGAGCAATTACATGCCAATAAATTAGATACCTTAGTATGAATGGGAAAATTCCTAGAAAGGCATAAAGGACCCAAACTGACTGAAGAAGAAATGGACAATCTGAGTAGACCTACAACATGTAAAGACACGAAGTGACTAATCAATAACTACCAGCAAGAAAAGCCTAGGTCTAGATGGCTTACAAGTGAATTCCACCAATTCTTTGCAAACACTTCACCAAAATAGAGGAGGATGGTACTTTTCCCAACTCATTCTATGAGGCCAGTATTATCTTATCAAAACCAAAGGCATGACAAAAAAAAAATAAAAAATAGGGGCACCTGGGTGGTTCAGTCGGTTAAGTGGCTGACTTCGGCTCAGGTCATGATCTCATGGTCCGTGAGTTCAAGCCCTGCATCAGGCTCTGTGCTGACAGCTCGGAGCCTGGAGCCTGCTTCAGATTCTGTGTCTCCCTCTCTGTCTGGCCATCCCCCGTTTGTGCTCTGTCTCTCTCTGTCTTTCAAAAATGAATAAATGTTAAAATAAATTAAAAAATAAAACAAGACAAGTATCTTTTATGAATTTGGGCACAAGAATCCCCAGCAAAATAATAGCACACTGAATCCTGCAACATACAAAAACATTACACATTGTGATGAAGGGGAATTTTTCTCAGGAATGCAAGGTTGGTTTAACTTTCAAAAATCACATGATCATCTCCATAGACACACAAAACAAGGAACAAAACCCAATATCCTTTCATAATAAAAGCACTCAACAAATGAGGAATAAAAGGGAATTTCTTCAATCTGAGAAGGATCACCCAGGAAAATCTACAGCTAATAACATATTCAATGATGAAAGACTGGATGCTTTTCCAACAAGATCAATTAAAATTCAAGGACGCCAGTTATTGTCAGTTTTATTTAACTTTGCACTAGACATTTTAGCAAGGGCAATTAGACAAGAAGAAATAAAAGTCATCCAGATGGGAAAGTAAGAAGTACATCTCTTTTCATCCAAGATGACATTATCTTGTTTATATAAAATCCTAAAGAATCCTTGAGTTCAGCAAGGTGGCAGCATACTAGATCAATATAAAAAATCTATTGTATTTCTATATACTTGTAATGAACAACTTGAAAATAAAATTAAGGAAACAGTACTATTTATAATAGCATCAAAAGAATAGGATACTTTGGAATAATTCTAACAAAAGAAGTACAAGACTTGTGCTAAAAACTACAAGACGCTGATGAAAACTTAAAAACCTAACAAAATGGGAAAACATCCCATAGTTTTGAAGCAGAATAGTATTGTTAAGATGGCAATCCTCCTCAAGTGAATCTACAGATTTGATGAAATCCTATCATAATCCCAACTGGCTTCTTCACAGAAACTGACAAGCTGATTCAAAAAATTATATGAGTTAGCAAGAGACCTAGAATAGCAAAAGTAATCTTAAAAAAGAAAACAAAGTTGGAGGACTCACACTCACCAATCTCAAAACCTACATAAAGCAGATGCATCAAGACAGCATAGTATGGACATAAGGGGACAATGGAACAGAACTGAGAGTCCAGAAATAAACCCATATATCTATGGTTAGCGGGGTTTTGGTCAAGAACATTCAGTGGGGAAGGAATAATATTTTAAAAAATGGTGCTGTACAACCAGATAGCCACTACAAATAAAGGTGGACCCTTACTTCACACCATATGAGAAGATTAACCCAAAATGTATCAAAGACCAAAACATAAGAGCTACAACTATAAAACTCTTAGAAGAAAACTCTTAGATAGGAGTGTAGCTGCATGATCTTGAAATTGGTGATGAGCACTTAGATATGACACCAAAATCACAAGCAATATAACAAAATATAGATAAACTGTACTTCTTTGAAATGAAAAACATTTGTGCTTGAAAGGACACTATCAAGAGAATGAAAAGACAACCCACAATATGGGATTACATATTTGCAAATCATATATGTTATAAGAAATTTGCATCTAGAGTATATAACAAACTTTGACAAATCAGTTCTTTATTTTTTAACGTTTATTTTTGAAAGAGAGAGAGAGAGCACCCAAGCTGGGGAGGGGCAGAGAGAGAGGGAGACACAGAATCCGCTGCAGGAGCCAGGCTCTGAGCTTTCAGAACAGAGCCCAACGTGGGGCTCGAACTCATAGACCATGAGATCATGATCTAAGCCGAAGTTGGAAGCTTTACCAACTGAGCCACCCAGGTGCCCCTACAAGTCAATTCTTAAGGCAACAACCCAATTAAAAATAAGCAAATGATCTGAATAAAAACTCTCCAAGGAAGATAACAAATGGTCTATAAACTTATGAAAAGATGTTAACTTGATTATTCATCAGGGAAATGCAAATCAAAACTACAGTGGATACCTCTTCACACCAACTAGAGTGACTAGAATAAAAATGCCAGGTAAAAACAATGTGCGTAAGGGTGTGGAAAACAGGAACCATCATACACTCTGGTGAAATTGAAAAATGGTGAATCCTTTGGAAAACAGGCTATCAGTTCCTCAAAATATTAAACATATAGCTACCATCTGAATCAGTAATTTAATTTTTAGGTAAATACCCAAGAGAAATGAAAACATATATCCATACAAAACTTACATATGAATGTTCATAGCAACGTTATTCATAATATCCAAAATGGAAACAACTCAAATGGCCATCAACTGACAAATGGCTAAGCAAAATGTGGTACATCCAATGGAGTATTATTTGGTCCAAAAAAAAAAAAAAAAAAAAAGAATGAAGTACTAAAACATGCTAAAACATGGATGAATTTTGAAAAACATTATGCTAAGTGAAAGAAATCAGTCACAAGAGGCCACATACTGTTTGATTCCGCATATTTGAACTGTCCCAAAGAGACAAATCTATAGAGAGAACAATAGATTACTAGTTGCTTAGGATGGGGACGGGGGTAATAAAGGTTTGGAGCTTCTTTTGAGGTGATGAAAATGTTCTAAGTTTGACTGTGGTGATGATCACTCTTTCCTGTGAATATACTAAAAATCATTGAGTTGTACACTCTAAATGAGTCAGTTGTGTGTTATGCAAATTATATTGCAATAAAACTTATTATTTTTATTTTTGTAATGGGGGAAGGGTAGCACAAGAGCTAACCGAAAGAGCCCCAGTGGCCAAAACTGGAACAATTTGAGCAACAAAATAAGGTAGGATCAAAGTGCCCGTGAGGCTCAGTTAGCTGAGCGTCCAATTTCGGCTCAGGTCATGATCTGATGGTTTGTGAGTTTGAGCCCCACATGGGGTCTTTGCTGTCAGCACATAGCCTATTTCCGATTTTCTTGTCTCCCTCTCTCTCTGTCCCTCCCCTGCTTGCTCTCTCTCTCTCTCTCTCAAAAATAAATAAACATTAAAAAAAATAAAGTAGGATTGTGTAAAGCATAAAGTAAATATCCAGGAGTCCATACTGTTATAAATGATTGAATAAATTAGTAAATGAGGAAGAACACACAAATTTTCTGTAAGAATTCCAAATACATTCGAGATATTCTGCCCACAAGGAGGTGAAGCATAACTCTCCCTCCTTAGGTATGGCCTACACACAGTGACTTCCTTCCAAAGAGGACAGTATGAAAACAGGAGAGAGCAAAGAGTAACTTTATAGAGGAGAAACCTGAACAATGCTACCTTAGCCAGGTGACAGGTGATTAACAGGGACACCTCAAAAGTGATAAGGCATGTTGATAGCATGTGCTCAAATAACACTTCAACCCTGGGATCTTCCTCCCCAAAACACAGAACTGCAGTCTAATCATGAGAAAAACAGCAGTTTCTAGTAGGACATCCTACGAAATACCTGATCAGGACTCCTCAAATTTGTCAAAATCGTCAAAAATGAGGAAGTCAAAAAAAGTCAGAAAAACTGTCACAGCCAAAAGGAGCCAGAGGTGACAAGTATATGCATTCTTCCTGGATAGCATTCTAGAACATAAAAAGGCATAGGTAAATAGTAAGGTGCCCTCGATAAAGTATTAATGTATTGATTCATTAATTATGACAAATGTACCAAACTAAAGTAAGATGTTAATAATAGGGAAAACTAGGTGTGGAGATACAGAATCTCTTGTACTATCTTTGTAATGTTTCTGTAAATCTAAAACTACTCTAAAATAAAAAATTTAAAAAAGCAATCAGTGTAGCTTGCGATATTAACACCGGAAGAAGAAAAGCCACATGCACATCTCAGTATATGTGGAAAAAAACACTTGATAAAATTCATCATCCATTCATGGTAAAAACGTCCCGTATACTAGGAATAGAAGAGAACTTCCCTAACCTGATACAGGGCATTGAAACCGACTTCCAGCTAACATCATACTTAATGATGAAAGAATTCATGTTTTCCTGCTAACACCAGGAACAAGGCAAGGATGGCCTCTCTTACCACTTTTACAACATTGTACTGGAATTTATAGCTAGTGCATAGGACAAGAAGAAGAAATAAAAGGCATACAAATAAAAAATAAGAAATACAAACAATGTCTACTTGCGGAGGACAGGTTTGCCCATGTGGAAAATCCCATGGAACCCATAAAAAAAGTTCAAAGAACACCTGGGTGGCTCAGCCAGTTAAGCATCGGACTCTTGATTTTGGCTCAGGTCATGATCTCATGGGTCCTGAGATGGAGCCCTGCACTGGGCTCTGTGCTGACAGCATGAAGCCTGCTTGGGATTCTCTCTCTCCCTCTCTCTCTGTCCACTGCTCATGTTCTCTCTCTCTCCCTAAATAAATATTTTTAAAAGCTCGAAATATAACAGAAGATTGCAAGATACAAAGTGATCACACAAAACCAATTGTATTTCAGGTAGCAGAAATGATCCATTGGAATTTGAAGTTATACATACAAAATATATGCCATATGTATATGTAATATACATATGTAATTATATATAATTTAGTGCTTTTTAAAATTACAGGTGTAGGGGAGCCTGGCTGGCTCAGTTGGTGGAGCATGCGACTCTTGATGTTGGGGTTGTGAGTTTGAGCCCCACACTGGGCGGTGTAGAGATTGTTTAAAAATAAATCTTCCTCCCAAAACAAAGAATCCAGTGAAGAAATGGGCAGAAGACATGAATAGGCACTTTTCCAAGGAAGACTTCCAGATGGCTAATAGACACATGAAAAGACGCTCAACATCACTCATCATCAGGGAAATACAAATCAAAACCACAATGAGATACCACCTCACACCTGTCAGAATGGCTAAAATTAACAACTCAGGAACAACAAAAGTTGGTGAGGATGTGGAGAAGGGAGAAAACTTTTGCACTGTTGCTGGAAATGCAAACTGGTGTAGCCACTCTGGGAAACAGTATGGAGGTTCCTCAAAAAATTAAAAATAGAACTACCCTACAACCCAGCAATTGCACTGCTAGGTATTTATCTACAGAATACAAAAATGCTAATTCCAAGGGGCACATGCACTCCAATGTTTAGAGCAGCATTATCAACAGTAGCCAAATTATAGAAAGGGCCCAAATGTCTAACAACTGATGAATGGATAAAGAAGATGTGGTATATATACACAATGAAATATTACTTGGTGATCAAAAAGAATGAAATCTTGCCATTTGCAACATTGTGGATGGAACTAGAGGGTATTATGCTAAGCGAAATAAGTCAGTCAGAGAAAGACAAATATATGACTTCACTCATATGTGGAATTTAAGAAACACAACAGATGAACATAAGGGAAGGGAAGGGAAGGGAAGGAAAAATTAGGTAAAAACAGAGAGGGAGACAAACCATACAGACTCTTAAATGCAGAGAACAAACTAAGGGTTGCTGGCAGAGAGGTGTGGGATACACTAACTGGGTGATGGGCATTAAGGAGGGCACTTGGGATGAGCACTGGGTGCTATATGTAAGCGATGAATCACTGGGTTCTACTCCTGAAACTATCGTTACACTATAGGTTAACTAACTTGGTTTAAAGACAAACAAACAAACAAAGGGAAAGAAAAAAATAAAATGCTTTTTAAAAAAAATGTTTATTTTTGAGAGAGAGAGCATGCATATGTGTGTGCGCGCAGGGGAGAGGTAGAGAGAAGGAGAGAGCTTCAGAAGCAGGCTCCATGGTGACAGCAGAGAGCCTGATGTGGGCCTGGAACTCATGAACCTTGAGATCATGACCTAAGCTGAAGTCGGATGCTTAACTGACTGAACCAACCCAAGTACCCCTAAAATGCTTTAAAAAAATCTTCAAAAAAGAAAATTACAGGTGTATGATTTTTGTAAACATGTGTATGTGTATAATTTATAAAAGTGTTTAAAAGTTTTAAACTTTTAAACTTTAAAAAAGTTTAAAAGTAAAAAATTTAAAAGTGTCAAAAACAAAATACCCATGTAAAATTTAACAAACATATATAAGAACTATATGGTGAAATCTATAAGCACTGATGAAATAAATTAAGGAAGATTCAAATAAATAGAGATATACCATGTTCCTGGCTTCTAACACTCAATATTATACATTAATCCCTCCCAAATTAATCTATAGACTCAAGTGTAATGCAGTCAAAATCCCAGCAAAACTATGTACAGATATGACAAGCTTATTATGAAATTAATATGGAAATGCAAATGATCTACAATAGTCAAAACAATTTTGAAGAAAAATAAAGTTGGTCTCACACTACCCAGTTTCAAAACTTACTCTAAACCAGTAATATTAAAGACAGTGTGGTATTGGTGAAAGGGTAGACAGAGACATCAGTGGAACAGAACAGAGAGAACAAAAATAAACCCACATAAACATGGCCACTTGGTTGCTGACATAGGCACAGAGCCAGCTCAGTAGAAAGGACAGTCTTTTCAACAAATGGTGCTGGAACATTAAAACATTCATATGCAGGGGCACCTGGGTGGCTCAGTCAGTTAAAAGTCTGACTTCGGCTCAGGTCATGATCTCACACGGGTTCCTGAGTTCGAGCCCTGTGTCGGGCTCTGTGTTGACAGCTCAGAGCCTGGAGTCTGCTTTGGATTCTGTGTCTCCCTCTCTCTCTGCTCCTCTCTGCTCGTGCTCTGTCTCTCTCTGTCTCTCAAAAGTAAAGGTAAAAAAAAATTTAAATATTCAGCTGCAAAAACCAAAAACAAACAAAAAGAATGCCAACCTACACTTCACAGCTTGTACATAAATTAACTTGAAATGGATTTTAGACCTACACAAATTTAAAATTCTAAAACTTCAGATAAACTGGACTTTATGAAAATGGAAACTTTTTGCTGTAAGAATGATACTGTTAAAATGAAAAGATAGGCCACACACTGGTTAAAAAAAAATATGTGCAAGTCACATTTCTGACAAAGCATTTGTATCAGAATAAAGAGTTATTGAAAACAAAAATAAAATAAACAATTCATCTTTAATACAGACAAAAGGCAGGGGGAGTCTGGGTGGTTCTGGCAGTAAACTGCAATCCCAGGGTTGTGGGATTGAGCCCCAGCTTGGACACTGTGCCAAGCATAGAGTCTGATTGATTTTCTCTGTCTCTCTGTCTCTCTGCCCCTCTCCCCAGCTTGTGCTCTCTCTCTCTCTCTCTAAAATAATAAAAACAAAGAATAACTTTTAAAAAATGGACAAAAGGGGCACCTGGGTGCCTCAGTCGGTTGAGCATCCAACTTTCGCTCAGGTCACAATCTAATGGTTTGTGAGTTGGAGCCCTGCATCAGGCTCGCTGCTGTCAGCACAGAGCCCTCTTCGGATCCTCTGCCCCCCTCTCTCTTCTTGCCCCTCCCCTGCTCGCACTCATTCTCTCTCTCAAAAATAAACCAACATTTTTAAAGTCTATTAAAACTCATTAGAAAACCAAATGGGCAAAAGATGTCACAAGTTCCTAAGGAAGATTCATGGCTAGCACCTAAGCATGTGAAAACATGTACATTAGTTTATAAGGAAATGCAAATTTAAGCTGCCATAAGGCCTTCACATCCCTACTAGAATAGAAAAACAAAACAAACACTGAAAATACAAAATGCCACCACTGTGGACTTTGAGAGACAGGAACTCTCACACATTGGTGGTGGGAATGAAAATCATACAAACATTTTGGAAAAGTTCTAGAATTTCTTATAAATTTAAACATATACTTACCATACAATCTGGTAATCTCACTCCTGTGTATTTACCCAAGTGAATTGCAAACTATGTCAAACACAAAAGTATCAACACAAATGTTTATACTTATCTATTCATTATCACCAAAATAGGTAACAGCTCAGCTATCCTTCAATAGGTGAATAAACTGTGGATCATCTATAAATGGAATACTGTTCAGTACTAAAAAAAGGAATGAACTAGTGCCTCACACTACCACAGGAATAAATCTTTTAAAAAAATTTTTTTTAATGTTTTTAAATTTATTTTTGAAACAGAGAGAGAGTGCACATGAACAGGGGAGGGGTGAGAGACGAAAACCCAGAAATCTGGGGCAGGCTCCAGGCTCTGAGCTGTCAGCACAGAGCCTGACGCGGGGCTCAAACTCATGAACTGGGAGATCAGGATCTGAGCTGAAGTCAGACGCTTAACTGACTGAGCCACCCAGGCGCCCCCTAGTGATTGTGTTTTTACAAATGTATTATCACACAACCTGAGTTTAAAAAGTGGGGAAATAGGAGCTGACCTAAATAATTCCATAAAGCCACATTTTGACTGGATACATTATGACTCAAAACAAAGAGAAATGTACATAAACTCTCTAGTTTGGTAAATTCTCACAGGGGTTAGCAATTCTGAAACTACAAGTACATTAGGGCAAAAAGAATAAACATATTGTACATAATGGTAGGCAGGTGTCTCAGTGTCTAACTGCGAAGTTAAAAGTAAGCAAGGGGTGGGTGGGAAGGCTAGAATGAACCCTGAGTTAGACGAAAAGGTATCAGTGTTAGCTTACTAATTTTCACGTAGGCAGTCACGTGTATGTATACTGTGGATACTGTGAACAGATACTGGGATGGATACAGTGGATACTGTGAAACAGATTACTAGCATGGATTAGTACATACATGTATTTCTTAGCTGTGGCAGCTGAGAGTGTCTAGAAACAATTTCACCCAGCACCAATGAGCACACCTAGAGCTCAGATCTCGATTTCTCCGATAAAAGGAACCAGGGCTCCTTGGAGAAAGGCCTGATTCTAGGGCTGGACAGGGAGAATTCAAGGAGCCGGGAGCACCTTGTGTGTCAAAAGGTAAGGAAGTGCTTTAGGGGCGCCTGGGTGGCGCAGTCGGTTAAGCGTCCGACTTCAGCCAGGTCAGGATCTCGCGGTCCGTGAGTTCGAGCCCTGCGTCGGGCTCTGGGCTGATGGCTCAGAGCCTGGAGCCTGTTTCCGATTCTGTGTCTCCCTCTCTCTCTGCCCCTCCCCCGTTCATGCTCTGTCTCTCTCTGTCCCAAAAATGAATAAACGTTGAAAAAAATTAAAAAAAAAAAAAAGGTAAGGAAGTGCTTTAAAAACAGTTATACGGATTTGTTAAAAGGACCCCAAAGCTAACGTGTGATAGCTCTCAATGCCAAAGCTGGGACAATTTGAGCGACATAATAACATGATAGCATTGGATGAAATGGAAAGAGTGGAGAGAAAGGAGCCAATTTAAGAAAAAGAGCAACAGCACAAATGAGTCCTAAATGGATTTTGCCAAGTGAAAAAAGCCACACCCAGAAGATACATATTCGATGATTCTGCAGACATTCTAAAAAGAGTAAAATTATAAAATGTAAAACACATCACAGAGTTGGGTGCAAAAGGTGGGGTTGAGTAAAAATGGTTGAGAATAAAATAAATATCTATGAGCCTGTACTGACGGAAATAAACGATGGAATAAATGGGGAAAACGAAAATTTTTGCTTTACAGAAGAATCTCAATAAATAAATATAGAAGAAGTAAAATAGAAAAGTCACCATTTAAAACACTGTAGTAAAAGCGGTTGCAGGCAAGATCCAGCAATGAAAGCTAAAATTAGTGGCCAAAACTCTAAATACAAACAGTATACTTGTGTAGCCTCAGAGGGTCTCTCCTCAAATTCACTAATAAATATTTGAAAATATGAGCAAAACTTCGAGATACAGCTTATTTCCTCTGCCCCTGAGTGTGCACTGGATTTGGAAACTCACTTTTTTAAAAGTTTATTTGAGAGAGAGAGAGAGAGAGAACGAACAAGCTGGGGAGGGCCAGAGAGAGAGAGAGAGGGAGAGAGAGAGACAGACAGAGAGAATCCCAAGCAGGCTTGTCCTGACAGCGCAGAGCCTGATGCAGGGCTTGAGCTCACAACCTGTGAGATCATGACCTGAGCTGAAAACCAAGAGTCGGACACTTAACCAAGTGAGTCACCAAAGCACCCCCAACCCACTTTTAACTGTAGACTGAAAAGGGAAAAATCCTAACCATATAGTGGAGAAACCTGTCAGGCACTACCTTAACCAAGTAATCACGGTTAGTAAGTCACATCATGTTTACATCCTGTGTCACCTGATAGGTAGGTAGGGCACATCCTCTCGGGGGGAATCTTCCTACAAATATATAACTTCAGTCTAATCAGGAGAAAACATCAAACATAAATTCAGGGACATTCTTCACAATACCTGACCATTATTCTTCAGCCATCTGAAGGACGTGAAAGATCAAAAAAACTCTTACAGATTGGAGGGGACAGTGACGGATGGTGACTGTACAGTGGTATGCTGGATTGATCCTGGACCAGTAAAAGGACATTAGTGGAAAAACTGACGAAATCTGAATAAACTCTGTAGTTTAGTTATAAGAATTGCACCCGAGTTACTTCCTTAGTTTTGATGAAAGTATCGTAGTTCTGCAAGACGTTCACATTGGGGGAAATTGAGTGAAGCGTATAGGGGAGGTCCCGGGAAGATGAGAGGGTGCTTTCTTCGAGTTTGGTATAAGAACACTTCAACGGCTTTTAGCACGAATACCGAATTGCTAGCTTGCTTCTTCCCCCATTCCAAAGGATAACCATGCTGGTCACAGATCCCACGTTTATAACTGAAATCCATGCACACCTTTCCTTCTCTTGGCTTGTGTCTAGAAGGCGCACTGCTTTGCTGCAGGCGTCGGGGGCACGGACAGAATGCTGGCTCCAGGCAGAAGTGAATATCTTAGATGATAAGCTCTGAACTCAGCAGACTCGACAGCTACGCTCCAGCTGATTTCTCGAGGAGTGGGCAGGTGAATCAGGAAAAGGGGAAAGGGAAAGGGAATCTTGAGAGAGGTACTGAACAATTTAGGCAACATCTTAAGGGCTTTAACAACGCAAATGCCTCCAAGCTTCACTAAAACCCTGTTCGCTGGCTACTACCACTAGCTTTTACAACTTAGGAGTGAGACGTCGCTTCTAAGGAGGATACGGGCACTTTCCCAGCCCAAGCTGCCAGGAGCAGAGAGCTCCAGCTCTCCGCCGCAGCCGCGCCGCTCCCTCCCTCTGCGCATGTGCATCCCCGCCTACTCCTCCCGGCTCGTCCTTCCCCGGCCTCCAGCCCCTCGTGGGAAACCTTCCCTGGCTTCCGGGTCCACGCGGCGAGGGAGCTGCGGGTGAGCCCCGGAGGGAGGGTGCGAGGGCCCAGGGGGCCCCGCGCGGCTCGGGGGTCCGGCGGGGGCGGCGGTGCCCAGTGGTGGGTAGGGGCCCCGCGGACATAGGAGGGACCCCAGGCTTCTGCGGCGCCTGCAGAGTGGAAGGGACGCGGGGTGTGTGTGTGTGTGGGGGGGGCATGGGCGTCTCAGATTAAGGGACCGGGGTCCCGCGTGGGAACGTGGGCTCTCCGGCTTGCAGGGTCCGCAGATGTCCAGCTCCAGCGCTAAGCGGGCTGCGCCGTCGTGCGGCCGCGGGTGGGGAGTGCGCGTGCGTGACGTGTGCGCTAGGCCCACGGGGAGGGGGTGGGGCTGCGGAAAAGAGTGAACGCGCGTGCGCGACGTGCGTGCGCGCTTCACGTTGTGACGTGTGCGCGTGCGTCTTATAGGCGCCTGGCTATCTAAGGAGGGGCGCGGTCGTAGGAGAGAACGAGTGAGCCAGGCAGGGCTTCTGATGTAAATGAAGGGCTCTGACCGAATAGCCGACGTGAGGCTCGGGCTCCTTATCTGTAAAGTGTGGGTGTCCGGAATCCTTGCCGCACTGCATTGTTCTGAGCACTCGCATTTTGTTAGCTGCTATTGTATTTGTTTGTTATGTGTGTAATACGTGCGGCTGGAGCGTGGACAAGTCTCTAGGGCCTTCATTGCTCAATTAACTCATTTGTGCAATGGAACAGGGAAGGGGCTGGACTAGCTAGCCACCAAGGCCCTTTCCTGGCTCTAACATTCCCCAGATCCCAAGTTATTATTTATTATGTATTCATTTGTTATTTGTTATGTATAAGCATGACTGTATCCTGAAGCCATCGAAGGCTGTGTGACGGTGGAAGGTCTGGGACAGAGTTAAGAAGAGCGAGGTGAGCTGGAGCTGAGAGGGGTGGGCACGCAGCCTGCACAGGAAACGTCGCCTCTTTGGAGAGTTTGTGAGGGCATGGTCGGGAATGAAAGGTTCACCAGCCATAGCTAAGGAAGTTCTGTCATCACCCCTCTCTGAACACTCCCTTCTCCCCTCATTTTCTGTTCACTGTTTCCGGAGGCGAGCTGCCCTCAAACAATGTCCTATTGTTGATGGCATCTAGAAAGATGCCGAGGTTCCCGCTTTCCTGACCTTACAGGCGTACAGAATGGTAGTGCAGGCAAGTCTCTTGTAGGGTTATCTGTTTTGACCTTATTTGAAAAGTGAGAAGGCAAAAATTGAGCCTGAGGAGCTGACTGACTGAGATTATGCAGTTTGTTAGTGCCAGAACCACGGTTAAAAGTTAGGTCTGCAGATGGCTGGGCCACTGCCCGTTGTGCCACTGTGAAGTCAAAGATAGTTTGTTACCAAAAGACCTTTTGAAAGTTGTAAGCAGGTTAGAACAAACATTAAAGATTTTTTACGTTGCCTTAAACAGTCCCATCTCTTTTTTCCAGAGGTTTCTTGGATTATCTGACCTCAAGGGATTAATGGTGTTAACTGGAAAATATTAACAATGTGGCTTGAGGTTTTTAATTTTTCCCCACCACATCAGTTTTTTTGACAAACCCATAGTGTTTCCTCCTTTAGGTTACTGTTCTATGTTAAACTCATCTTCTCATGTTTTTAATTTTTCTGTGTCACAGAACCTAAATTGGTAATAAATCAATAAGAAACAAATGTTTACATTCACTCAGTGAAAAGTATCATGTCTAAGCTCAACATATATCGGAGCCACACATGGACACGTAAGTATCTTGTATGTGGAGCTGTTGCGTAGGCAGGTAAATTCAGGAACTGCAAGATAGGCCAAGTCTCTCCTAACTTCCTTCTTCCTTGTTCCCCTCAGCTCTGCCTCCTTCACTAAGAGCGGAAAATGAACAGATCCCAGGTGAGTTTTTTGGTTTGTGTATTCCCACTTTGTTTTAAAACGAGTTGTCTAAAGTTTGTAAGGATTCATATTTTTAAAACGAAAAAGTAGAAGTGGACAAGAATTAGATTGAGGGCAGTATGTCAAGAGTAGCAAATTCAGGGGCACCTGCGTGGCTCAGTCGGTTAAGCATCCGACTTCAGCCCAGGTCATGATCTCACAGTTTGTGGGTTCGAGCCCCGCGTCGGGCTGTGTGCTGACAGCTCAGAGCCTGGAGCCTGCTTCGGATTCTGTGTCTCCCTCTGTCTCTACCCTATTTTTCCTAAATAGCTCTTGTTCCTTTCATTGGAGCACAGTATTAGAAACCAAGACTGGGGGACTAGGTGTGCCTTTTGCTAGTGGTGCATCATTGCTGGTAGACCCTCCCAGCTAACTGAACAAGGAAATACATGTGTGTACTAACCCATGCATATACACAAGTCTATAAATGTTTCAGTATACAACCATCTCTATCTACAGTAGGCTACGTATTAGTTCACACTGTTTTCTCCTGTTGTAATCATTACCACATGTAGCATTCTAACCTTCTCTCCTTGCTTGTGTGTAGTCTCCCACTCTAACAGTGAGAATCTGGCTAACATCAAATGGATTTTATTGACTTGATAGTTCAATTTGAGCATACATGTACATGTACATGATTTCAGAGTTGTTAACCCCTGGACTCTTGATTCTTCCAGGTCGGGGCCCTTATGAATTAAGGGGCTAGAAATATTCATGTGTAGGTTTTTTTTTTTAATTAAAAAAAAATTTTTTTTTAATGTTTTATTTATTTTTGAGACAGAGAGAGAGACAGAGCATGCATGGGCGAGGGGCAGAGAGAGAGGGAGACACAGAATCCGAAGCGGGCTCCAGGCTCTGAGCAGTCAGCACAGAGCCCGATGCCGGGCTTGAACTCACGGACCACGAGATCGTGACCTGAGCCGAAGTCGGACGCTCAACCGACTGAGCCACCCAGGCGCCCCTCATGTGTAGGTTTTAAGGAGACATAAGGTTTCAGATGCTAGGGTGTGAAATTGCCGGGTCAGTTATGTAATGTATGTTTAGCTTTGCAAGAAACTGCCAAACCATTTTTACAAAGGTGCTGTATCCGTTTCCATTCCTGCCAATTACAAATCAGAATCCTTGTTCTGCATCTGGACCTGAAATTGGTATTGCCATTATTTTGGATTTAACCATTCTAATGTGTCATGACATCTCATTTTTGTGTGGTTTTTTGAAAAATGTTTATTTATTTATTTTGAGAGAGAGAGAAAGAGAGAGTGCATGCATGCGAGCAGGGGAGGGCCAGAGAGAGAATCCCAAGCAGGCTGTGTGCTAGCAGCTCAGAGCTCGATGCGGAGCTCAGTCTCACCAACTGTGAGATTGGACCAAAGCCGAAATCAAGACTCAGACGCTAAACCGACTGAACCACCCAGGCACCCCTTATTTTTGTGTTAATTTGCATTTTCCTACTAACGGGTGATATTGAACATTTGTTCATATGTTTATTTGCTATCGTTATGTCTTTGGTGATATGTTTGTTCACATCTTTTGCCCATTTTTCAATGGGTCATTTGTTTTCTTACTGAGCTTTAAGAGTTCTTTTGTATTTTTTGGATACAAATCCTTTAGTAGATATATGTGTTGCAAATATTTTCTCCTAGTCTGTGCCTTGTCCTTTCATTTTCTTAGAAAATGCCTTTTGCCGAGCAGATTTTGTTTTTAATAATGCCCAGCCCGTGTTTCCTGCCCTTCCCCACAACCCCCTGCCATGGGATGTGCTTTTTCTCTTGTATCTAAAAGCTCATCACCAAATCCAGGGGCACAGAGATTTTTCTCTTATATCCTGTGTTCTGTATTTTCTTCTAGAAGGTTTTGCATCTTACATTTAGATCTCTGATTCATCTTTAGTTAATATTTGTGTAAGGTGTAGGGTCTCTGTC
This sequence comes from Leopardus geoffroyi, assembly GCF_018350155.1. Classification (NCBI taxonomy): domain Eukaryota; kingdom Metazoa; phylum Chordata; class Mammalia; order Carnivora; family Felidae; genus Leopardus; species Leopardus geoffroyi. The sequence goes on along the minus strand of NC_059334.1, from coordinate 8,882,765 downwards.
TAGGTTCATTTCTTTTGCATGGGTATCCAGTTGTCCACCACCATTTGTTGAGAGTATCTTTTCTTCTTTTATTGCCTTTGTTCCTTTGTCAAAAATTATTTGACTGTATTTTGGTAAATCTAATCCTGGACCCTCTATTTGTTCCATTGACCTGTGTGTCTCTTTCAGCAATAACATACTGTTGTGGATACTTGTAGCTTTATACTACATCTGGAGATCAGTTGATGTGAATTCTCATTTTTCTTCTTCCACATTGTGTTGGCTGTTCTAGATCCTTTGCCTTTCTATATAAGCTTCAGAGTCATTTTGTTAGTATCTGCAAAATAGCTGTTTTTTAAAAATTTTTTATTTTATTATTTTTTTAAAGTTTTATTTTGGAGATAGTGTGTGAGCTGGAGACAGGGGAAGAGTGATAGAGAGAGAGGGAGAGAGAGAATCCCAAGCAGGGCTTGGGGCTCGATCTTGTGGCCTTGGGATCATGACCTGAGCCGAAATCAGGAGTCAGACACTCAACTCACTGAGCTATCCAGGTGCCCCAAAATGCTGGGGTTTTTATTTGAGTCACATTGAATTTATAGATTAAGTTGGAAAGAATTGGTATCTTAGCCATATTGAGTCTTCCTCTTGATGAATATGGAACATTTCTCCATTTATTTAGATCTTTGATTTCTTCCATCAGTTGTGTTTTTCTGCAAACACCTGTAGATATTGTGTTATATTTATACTTGAGTACCTTTTTTTTTGGCACTATTGTAAATGGTATTTTTTCATTCATTTGAAAATTTGGAATTCCAATTCTTCATTTTATTTGTGTTTGTTTATTTATTTATTTAAAGTGAGAGAGAACGAGTCAGGGAGAGAGGCAGAGAGAAGGAGAGAGATTTCCAAGTGGGCTCCACACTGTCAGCTAAGGGCCCAACCATGACTTGATCCCACATACTGTGAGACCATGACCTGAGGCAAAATCAAGTGAGACGCTGAACTGACTGAGCCACCCAGGTGCCCTGTGGAATTCCAGTTCTTTATTTGGATATAGGAAAACAGTTGACTTTTTAATATTGACTTTTATCCTGTGGTGTTGTTGTATTTGCTTATTACTTCCAGTTGGTTTTTTCTTTCTTTTTATAGATTTCTTGAGGTTTTCTATATAGACACTCATATTGACTTCAAATAGAGAGTTTTATTTTTGCTTTGATCCCAGTGATCTCATTTCTTTCCCCCACCCACCTCCCCTCTGGCAATAACCAGTTTGTTCTCTATATTTAAGAGTCTCTTTTTGTGTCTCTTTTGTTTCTTAAATTCCATATGGTAGTTGTGTTTCTTTGACTTCTTTCACCTAGCACTGTAGTCTCTACATCTATCCATGTTGTTGCAGATGTCAAGATTTCATTCTTTTTATGGCCGAGTAATGGTCCATTGCGTGTGTGGTTGTGTGTGTGTGTGTGTGTGTGTGTATGTGTGTGTGTGTACCACATCTTCTTTATCCATTTGTCGATGCACTCTTGGCTTGCCTCCGTATTTTGTCTATTGTAAATAATGTTACATTTATATATAAACATAGAGGTGCATATATCTTTTCAATTCAGTGTTTTCATTTTCTTTGAGTAAATACCAAGTTGTGGAATTACTGGATCATATGGTAGTTCTATTTTTTTTTTTTTTTTTTGGGAGGAACCTTTATACTGTTTTCCATAGTGGCTGCACCCCTATCCCCTAATATCCCCCCCATCAGTATATGAGGGCTCCTTTTTCACATTCTCACCAACTCCTGTCATTTCTTTTTTGAGTCTAGCCATTCTGACAGTTGTAAAGTGATATCTCGTGGTTTTGATTTGAGTTTCCCTGATGATGAGTGATGTTGAGCATCTCTTCATGTGTCTCTTGACCATCTATATGTCTTCCTTGGAGAAATGTTTATTCAGGTCCTCCATCCAGTTTTTAATCAGCTTGTTTTTTTCTGTGCTGAGTTGTATAAGTTATGTATTTTGGAAATCAGATCCTTAACAGATATATCATTTGCAGATATCTTCTCCCAAGGTTTTATTTTTGTTTTATTGATGGATTTCTTTGCTGTGCAGAAGCTTTTTTGTTTTGGCGTAGTCCCAGTAGTTTAATTTTGCTTTTGTTTCCCTTGCCTGAGGAGACATATCTAGAAAAATAGTTCTACAGATGATGTCAAAGAAATTATTGCCTATGTTTTCTTCCGGTTTCAGGTCTCACATTTAGGTTTTTAATCTCTTTCGTGTATGGTGTAAGAAATGGTCCAGTTTCATTTTTTTTGCATGTAGCTTTTTCCCAGCAGCGTTTGTTAAAGAGACTGTCTTTTTCCCATTGTATATTCTTGCCTCCTTTGTTGAAGACTAATCGACTATATAACTGTGGGTTTATTTCTGGGCTGTCTGTTCTGTTCTACTTTGAATAGCCAAAACCATCTTGGGAAAGAAAAGCAAAGCTGGAGGTATCACAATCCCAGATTTCCAGATAGACTACAAAGAGCTACAGTAATTGAAACAGTATGGTACTGGCACAAAAATAAACACATAGATCAGTGGAGGAGAATAGAGAGCCAATCATGTATGTATGTATGTATGTATGTATGTATGTATGTATATATATATATATATTTTTTTTTTCTTTCTTTTGGTTTCTTTTGGGTCTTACTGCACTAGTGAGTGCTTCCAACACAGAGTTGAATAGGAATATTGAGACAAGACATCCTTGCCCTATTCCTGCCCTTAGAGGAAAAGTGTCCAGTCTCTTAACATTAACTGTGATATTGCTGTAAGATTTTTGTAGATGGTCTTTATCAAGCTGAGAAAGATCCCCCTATTCCTAGTTTGCTGAGAATTTTCATCATGAATGCTGTTAGATTTTGGCAAATGCTTTTTCTTCATCAATTGATTGGATCATGTAAATTTTCTTCTTGGCCTGTTGACGTATTAGATTGTATTCATTGATTTTTTTTTTTTTTTTTTAAACATTGATCTAGCCTTCCATACCTGGAATAAACTCCACCCGGTCGTGGTTTAAAATACATCTTATACATTGTCAGATTTGATTTGCCAGTATTTGAGGATTTTTGTGTCTATGTTAATGGGAGATATTGGTCTTTAGTTTCTCATGTCTTTATCTGGTTTTGGTATTAGGATACTGCTGGCCTCATAATATGAATTTTCAAGTGTTGTGTACTAGAGGAGATTGTGAAGAATTGGTATTTTTTCCTTAAACGTTTAATAGAATTCACCAGTGACAGCATTTGGGCTTTGTGCTTTCTATTATGGGAGTGATTTGATTATTTATTCAAGTTTTTTAAAATTTATTTTATTAAAAAATTCTTTTTAAGGTTTATTCATTTTTCACAGAGTGAGTGGGGAGGGTCAGAGAGAGAGGGAGACACAGAATCCAAAGTAGGTTCCAGGCTCTGAGCTGTCAGCACACAGCCTGATGCAGGGCTCGAACCACGGAGCATGTGATCATGACCTGAGCTGAAGTTGGACGCCTAACCAACTGAGCCACCCAGGTACCCCTAATTCAAGTTTTTGTTTTTTTTTTTTTTAACAGATATAGATCTATTCAGGCTATTTATTTTTTTGTAGGAAATGGTAGCCGTGTCTTTTAAGGAATTTGTCCATTTCATCTGATTTTTCAGGAATAGAATTGTTTGTGGTATTCTCTTATTATTTTAATGTCATTAGGATCAGTATTGACCGATCATTTCTGAGATTCATAATTTGTTTCTTTTCTTTTTTTCTTGGTTAGGTTTTCTGGAAGTTTATTAACTTTATTGGTCTTTTCAAAGCAGCTGTTGGTTTCATTGATTTTTTTTTTCACGGTTTCAATTTCATTGATTTATTCTAATGTTTCCTTTATTTTGGTTGCTTTTGGCTTAATTTGCCTTTCTTCTATAGTTTACTAAGATGGAAACTCAGGTTACTGATATAAAATTTTTCTTTCTGTTTTTTTTGGATGTTTATTTATTTTTGGGGGGGAGAGAGAGAGAGATGAGCAGAGGAGGGGCAGAGAGATGAAGACACAATACAAAGCAGGCTACAGGCTCTGAGCTGTCTGTCAGCACAGAGCCAGACACGGGGCTCGAACTCACAAACTGTGAGATCATACCTGAGCTGAAGTGTCAGACACTTAACCAACTGAGCCACCCAGGTGCCCCTAAAATTTTTCTTTTCTAATATATACATTTGATGGTATAAATTTCCCTCTATGTATTTCAATCCATTCCACAAATTTTGATAAGTGCTATTTTTATTTTTATTTTATTTAAAATATTTAAAAATTTCTTTTGAGGCTTCTTTGAACTATGGGTTATTTATAAGTGTGTTGTTTAATTTTCAAGTGTTTGGGAGATTTTCCAGCTATCTCATGATTATTGATTTCTATTTAATTCCATTGTAATCTGAGAACGTATTTTGTATCATAGCTGTTGTTTTAAATTTGTTAAGGTGTGTTTTGTGGCCGAGACTATGCTTTATCTTGGTGAAGGTTCCATGTGAGCTAAAATAGAATGATAAAGTGTGTGTTTTACTATTTTGGATGGAGTATTCTATAACTGCCAATTAGATCGTGTCGATAGATAGTGCTGTTCAGGTCATTTATGTACTTAACTGATTTCTGCCTCCTTGATCTGTCAGTATTGACGGAGGGGTGTCGAAGTCTCCCAACTATGAGTATAAATTTGTGTATTTCTCCGTTCAGTTCTGTCAGTTTTGAGGTACATATTTTGATACTCTTTTGATAGATGTATGTGTATGTTCTCTGTGAGGACTTGAATCCAGGTAATGAGTTAATTCCGATGCTGTGTTTCTTAGCTCTAAAGTGCCCATTTTATCTGTGTTCGGATGTGTGTACGTTGTGTGTCTGTAGACACATGTATCCGAGGGCCCGGAGACCATCCCCAGGTTCAGTGACTCAGCGGGTAGTCCTTCTTACGGCTCTGACTCCTTAACGGGCAGGTGTACAAAGCAGAATCAGGGAAGGGAAAAGGACGTGGAGCAGAGTTGAGAGGAAGCCAGGAGCAGACTTGTAAGAGTCTTCCCCCGAGACGCCCGTCAGTGCCCCAGCAGTGAGATGTGACAGCAAATGGGAAATGTCTGCCCGGGGAGCTCAGGAGACTCAGTGCTCAGAGACCAGGAGCTGATGACATCGGTACTCTCTGCTTAGCACAGAAACTTCGAGACCAGAAGGATGCACGTGTGTGCATAAAGCATATTGCTTACACACAGTTTAGGCTCAGCAAACCATTCGTATTAGTGCACGGTGAGTCTCCTGAAGTCCAAGTTCCCAGGTGCCAGTCAAGGGCGCCTCACAGCGGACCTTTCAGGGGCTAGCAGTCTCCGGCCTGCTCTATTACTTCTCTGCACGGCACCCATACCACGTATCCGTCAACTTACCTCCTCTGTTCCTTTATTTTGTTCGTGTTTTCCTCTGTTTTATTAGCCATATTAATCATAATTTGTTTTAAAGTTCTTGTTTATTAATTCCAATATCTGGGTCTCCTCGTGGTCTGCTCTATTTTATTACCTATTTCTTCTGTCACATAAATGATAATATTAAAGAGCTAACTTTTTCTTGGTTTGCCTTCCTTCCCAGTGTGCTGTGTGCACACCGTTGGCTCCTGCAGTGTGTAATTTAGTAAAGGTTAACGTATGCATCTACTCCTCAGATCGTAAGCGCTTGAAGCACAGGAACGATGTTTTCATCAGCAGTATTAGCAGCAAGGGGAACAGTTCCAGGCCCTTAGTGGAAACTCAATTTGTGCAAGATACTTCTTTTATCCTACATAGTATAGCACAAAAGAAGGCGTCCCGTATGTCAATTTTTAGTGAATCCTAAAGAGATAAGCTCTTTTAAATCTCTTCCGTGTCCTGTAGTTCTGACACTTTCATATAGAAAAGGAATATACCATTACAGGAACAAGTGTCATTCAAAGATGTATGTGTGGACTTCACTCAGGAAGAGTGGTATCTGCTGGATCCTGCTCAGAAGATACTATACAGAGATGTGATTCTAGAAAATTACAGCCACCTTGTCTCAGTAGGTAAGAATTTTTTTCCCTTGTGCCTGACTACCAGTACATTTCTGGTTGTTGAAACATAGGAATTGCCTGTGGAATTTTCTGATTTGAAACTCGAGATTCAGGGCCATGAGATGACCCGTCTCTCTCTGGCCCCCATAAAAAATGCTGTTTTCTCAGGGGTTGGTTCATTTGGGCATCTCCCTTGGGTAGCTCCCAAAGCTGTACCTTTCAGAGTTCCTGAAGCCAGGCTCTTTAACCATTGTCTTGTATTATTTTTTCTTAACAGGATATTGCTTTACTAAGCCAGAAGTGGTCTTCAAGATAGAGCAAGGAGAGGAGCCCTGGATATTAGAGGCAGGATTCCCAAGCCACTGCCACCAAGGTGAGTTAGTGAATTCATGGGCAGATGGAAGGCTAGGGGATGAGATCTTAGGCCATTGGTTTAGGGTTTATCACTTTTGAAATCATTCTTCAGAAATTTCTTTTTTTTAGGGGCGCCTGGGTGGCTCAGTCAGTTGAGCCATCCAACTCCTCATTTTGGCTCAGGTCATGATCCTGTGGTCTATGAGATCGAGCCCTGTGTTGGGCTCTGTGCTGAGAGTGTGGAGCCTGCTTGGGATTCTCTCTCTTTCTCTCTCTCTCTCTTCCCCTCCCCTGCACCCTCCCTCTCTCTCTCTTTCAAAATAAATATGCTTAAAAAATGTCTTTTTTTAGTCTTAGAGCTTTGGAAGTGAGTAAGGACGGTTGGCCCACATCCCCCTATTACCTTAATCATACTCCTCCATATGTCACTTCCACTCATAAATGCTTTCCTTGTCCTTTGACATTTTTCAGTGATTTACTTGTGCCCACGATGCAAACTTAGTTGGTTTCATGTCAGATAATTTTTCTTGGTTAGTTTATCTTTTAAAATTGTTTTATTCTCTTTGGACGCCTCGTGTTAGTTCGTGTGTATTCCTGCTGTATTTGTAGATATTTGTTTAACAAACATGTGGTGGGCACCCACTATGACCTGGTTGTGTTTTTAGGTAATTAAAAGAATAACATCCCTTTTATCATGGAGCACATATTACAGTGAGGGACAAGGAGCCTGTGTGTGTACGCACGCGTGCATGCTTGTGACTACATACATACAGTTTGTGATGGGGAGGGAGAATGATGGCATGTGCTATTTGGTAAGGACATCAGAGAAAACCTTTTGATGAGGTCCACAATAGAGATGAGACTCTAATGAGGTGAAAGTGTGAGCTGTTCCAGGCACAGGGAACATCTGGTGCTAAACTTCTCAGCTGTGTTTAAGAGTGTTTGAAGAATGGCAAGGGGGCCATTGTGGCTGGAGGTGAGTAGGTGTGGGCAAGATTGATAGGAGATGATGTTGTAGAGGTAGTGTGGCCCTTGGTAGTTTTTTTTTTTTTTTTTTAACATTTATTTATTTTTGAGGCAGAGAGAGACAGAGCATGAACAGGGGAGGGTCAGAAAGAGAGGGAGACACAGAATCTGAAACAGGCTCCAGGCTCCAAGCTGTCAGCACAGAGCCTGACGTGGGGCTCAGACTCAGAGACCGCGAGATCATGACCTGAGCCGAAGTCGGACGCCTAACCAACTGAGCCACCCAGGCACCCCAGGCCCTTGGTAATTTTATTTTGAGTGATGTGAGAAAACCTTGTGTTTTTTTTGTTTTTTTTTTTTTTTGAGTAAATGTAAGTCAGATTAAGTCATCAGATGTGATTTATTGTTTATGCAGTAAATACACCGTGGTGGTTAGATGGTGCTTGGGCGCGGGTAAGGAAAGAATATCATTTAGGAGACTATTCTGAACTCCAGAGGGGAGAGGATAGCAGCTAAGGCGATACTGGAAGTGCTGAGGAGCAGGAGATTTGTACGCGTATCTCGAGGATGAGAGCGTGGAAGAGAGACAGGAGTCCAGCCTGACTCCACTGCTCCGTCTCAAGCAACTGGGCCAACGAGGGTGCCCTCTACTGGGACAGAGACGTTGGAGATTATAAGGGAATCACGACATGTTTAAATTTGGACACGAGAAGCTCCAGAGAGCTGCTAGAATCCTGTTGTGTGTTGAACGAGAGTATGGATGTATGCGAGTGTGCTGGACGTGGTTGAGGCCAGAGCCAGAAGTGCCCACGCGAGAGGCGTCAGCTGTGGGTCGCAGGGAAGGCACGAGGCTGGGAGAGAGCTTCTAGATCGGAGGTTGGCGGACTTTTATGTAAAGACCATAGCACATATTTTAGGTTCCATGGGTCACATGTGGTCTGGGCGGTGGCGGCTGCTCCTCCTGCTCCTCTTCCCGCTCTTCCTCCTCCTCCTGCCCCTCCTCCTCCTGCCCTTCCTCCTCCTCCTGCTCCTCTTCCTGCTCTTCCTCCTCCTGCTTGTTCTCCTTCTCCTCCCCCTTCTTCTCCAGTGGCAGCTCCTCCTCCTCCTCCTCCTCCTCTTCCTCCTCCTCCTGCTCCTCCTCCTGCTCCTGCTTGTTCTCCTCCTCCTCTTCCTCCTCCTGCTCCTCCTCCTTCTGCTTGTTCTCCTCCTCCTCCCCCTCCTCCTTCTCCTCCAGTGGTGGCTCGTGCTCCTTCTCCTCTTCCTCCTGCTGCTGCTCCTCCTGCTTCTCCTTCTCCTCCTCATCCTCCTGCCCCTCCTCCTCCTCCTGCCCATCCTCCTCCTGCTTCTCCTCCCCCTCCTCCTCCTCCCCCTCCTCCTGCTCCTCCTCCTGCTCCCCCTTCTCCTCCTGTTCTTACTCCTCCTCCTCCCCCTCCTCCTGCTCCTCCTCCTTCCTGGTTCCTCTTCTCTCGCCTCTCTTCTTCCTTTCCACTCCTCCCTACTGCTTCTTTTATCTTTCCCTCTAAAGATGTAAAAAGCATTCATTGATCAAGGACCCCGCTCAGCCAGCAGACTCCTTTTCTAGAGAGTGGTTGTTTCCAAGTAAAAGCAGTGGCCCTGGAACAGTTCCACTTCTACAGGTGGTTTACAGTCCGTTAAATCGCATCGTGAGAGGAGCTGGAGAAGGAGTAGCCTGAGTGACAGGAAAACCCTGGAGCCTGGTTTCCCAGGAATCCAACAGGGAACAGTCTGCCATCGTATTTCTACCTTCACTGGCAGCTCCGGCACCAGCCCGCTAAACCCCGTTTCCCCCTGTTGCTGGTCTCCTCATGTTCCTGGGTTGTTTGCCTTCCAGAACTGTCGTCTTGCCTCTTCGGTTTCTCACTGATCCCACTCAAAACCAGAACTGCATCTGTGTTCTCTCATTCCTGGCTCGATCTAATTACTAACTGGTTTTTATTTTCTTACCTAAAGCATCCAATTTATCTTTCACTAGCCTGGAAAAGTTGCTAGTTATTAAAAAATAAAATTAAAATTGAAGTCTGTTTTCACTGACTATTGCAGTGTGGTCCTATGCTGCCTATGTCATTTCTTTCTCTCTGCTCTTCAGAATTTATACCAAACCCCATACTTTCCTATATCTTAAATTTCACTTCTAAATGCTTTCTGTCTTATTTACAACTTTTATTCTCACTTACTTTGCCTTTTCAGATACTTAATAGTGTCCATGTGAATTCTTCAGACATTGCACGGTACACTGTGATGGCTTGTTATTATTTCACTTATTTTAAGTTAGAACTCAAGTTTTTTTCCTATCACTTAAGTGGCCCATATTTTATGACCCTCACCCACGATTGGCCATATCCCCAAAACTCAGATCTAATCATAGCACCCTTGTTTAGGGTTTCTTTCTTTATTGAGATTTTGTTGTCCCAAAGAGAAAGCCCTTTATTTTCCTAATTCTGACAGTTTACTAATTACTTTGTTGATTAACTGTGGAGCCACGTTTGGAAGAGATCATTCTTTTTCATCGATTCAGAATGCATTCTGTGGTACTTCTCCTAAATGCACATTGCCGTTTGGTCCTCATGTGTACCAGCCCGTCAGGAACAGTTTGGAAATGATTCACATGCACATTCCTTTTAAGAGTCGTTCATATTCTGTGTCTTTAGTGAGGTCAGAGGAAGCAGGATTTTGGTGACACCCGCCAAGAGCCAGACTGCGGTCTTCACAAAGGTGTAGCATGGAGAGAAGGACTTTCCTTACACTATGGTGAATTTCACAGGCAGTAAACTTGTTCTGAAGACAGCGACTAAAGGCTGGAGGCGGAAGGGGTGTCGCGGTGCTCGTTGGCGTTCATTCTTTGCTTGTTATTTTTGTGGTTTGTTGTTTTCAGTTAAAGAAAGCATTTCCTGGAAGATGTCCAGGTTCCAGGAAGAAGGGGGCTGGAGTGCAGCTGGCCAGGTGAAAGGTGTGTCTCTGGGAGTGAGCGGTTTATGAGAGGCCCAGCTGGAGCTGCACGGAAGTCCTGTTAATGGACTTGTGACAGGGCGGCCTGCACACTCACTGTGGATCCAGTCGGTGGAAAGTTTGTTTTGTTTAATTTGTTTTGCAGTGTAGTAACTGTTATCAGTCGGTCCTTGGAGCAGTGGGCTCAGGACGGCATTAGACTTTTTTTCACACGAATGAACATTGTTGCATTGGGTAGCAGCAGTGAAGCACAGCCAAGAATTTGTAAGACAAAGTTTGCGGAAGGTCTCAGAACCGTGTAGAGGAGTGATCCTTCCATAAGGAAGTCTCACAAGTAGGTAAAAGCCACAGATGAGGCTAGGTGTAAAGGCAGAAAACCTTGATGTGAAAGATAAGCTTAGATATAAAAGCAGACTTAAAGATCAGCGTTGCCTCAAACAGAATGTTTTGGGGAGAAGTAAGCCAGCAGACTGGGGTGAGTACTCGTGTGACTTGCCGGTCAGGACAGATTCATTAACAGCTGTGAGAAAACAAAATGAACCTGTTCCTTTGCAGAGATGGCCCGCCCCTCATCTGTTTTGTATTTCCTACTGGATATTTGTGGTGTTGTGAATCACAGCTAGGTAGAGAACGAGAGTCTGAGGTGAAGCAGTGTCCTTCAAAACATGAGGAAATAGGTGCTTTCAGAAATGTCTTCTGATGCTGATCTATCAAACGGAGGGGAAAAAAGGAATGGCCACACGCACACAGGCGAGGATCCTACCGTAGTTCGAGGTCGGGCTGTGAGGATGTGAGGACATCAGCCATGATCTGCCTCTGAAATCTTCCTCGGCCGTGTTTCTCAAACAGTCTATTTGTAGTTTATTTGTTACTAAAAAACAAAACAAAACAAAACAAAAAACCCTCCCTTGTTGAACTCATCCAATTCTCTACGTTTCCTGCTTCCTAAATGGACACCTCTCAGAAAATCTCCAGCCCTTGCTCACCGTGTCTTGAGTTTATTTCACTTCCAGCCTGCTTCTTACAGCTTTTTTAAAAAAAATAAGTATTTCTGGTGAAATGAGTCAAAAGAAAAACAGGATTCTGGGCTGTAGGACCTCCTGGTGGAACCTGAGGAAGTTGGTGTTGGTGCATCAATAGAAGATATGCTGCAGCAGGAATCCTGCCCCAGAAATCTGTGTCTGAGGGGATTTAGGACTGGACTGTTCTGTCTCCACCAAACATAGTTCATCCTCTGAAAGCCCTGTCTGCTAATCTCCACTGTCACTTTATGCAGTGTTCAGTGTCTCTGTCGGGCTGACCCCATTCTCTGAGTTCCCCTGAATCAGCCACTCCTGGCTCCCTGTGCTTTGAATTTTCACCCTTTCCTGTCCAGTTTTGAACGTTACGTGTTTAAAATGTTAAATGTCAGGGCGCCTGGGCGGCTTAGTCGGTTAAGCGTCCAACTCCTGATTTCGGCTCAGGTCATGATCTCGCTCATGGTTTGTGAGTTCGAGCCATGTGTCGGGTTCTGCACTGTCAGTGCAGAGCCTGCTTGGGATTCTCTCTCCCCCTCTCTCTCTCTGCCCCTCCCCTGCTCATGCTTGCTTGTTCGCTCGCTTTCTCAAAATAAATAAAACTTAAAAAACAATTAAAAAATAATAAAATGTTAAATGTCATTGCCAGGTTCCTTCCCTGTTTCCACTGTCTCATGTCTTTATTTTCCAGTGAAAGCAGAAGGATAAAAAAACGTATGCTTGGATTTAGTTCACACCAGGAAACCGAGCCTAAGACAAAAGCATCAACTAGATAAAAGGGCGTTTGTGTGAGTTCGTTTCCATTAGAAATGTACTAGGATTCATAAGATGTGGTTATTTTTCTCATTTCTAGAAGACTGGAAAGTTGATGACCTGATAGAGAGCAGCCAGGACAATGAAGACGAACATTTTTGGCAACTTGCTTTTACCGCCAACAAAACATTAAATATAGATAGTGGTGCTAGAGTAAGAAAAACTTTCAATCTGGGCACAGATTCTGTTCCTTCAAGAAATTTTCCATATAAGATATGTGACTCGTGTGAAATGAGTTTGAAAAATATTTCAGGCTTAATTATTAGTAGAAAGAGCTATTCTGGAAAGAAGCCTGATGAGTTTAATGTATATGAGAAATTGCTCCTTGACATCAGGCATGAGAAAACTCCTCCTGGAGGGAAATCTTATAAATATAATCAAAAAAGGAATGTGCTCCATCGTAGTCACGATCTCAGTCAGCCAATTTTTGATCAGCCTTCTGAGTATAATGAAAATGGACAAGCCTTCCATGAGGAAGCGGCATTTTTCACAAACAAGAAAATACAGATAGGAGAGACGCTCTGTAAATACAATGCATGTGGAAGAACCTTCATCCACAGTTTAGAACTCAGTTTATCTCAGAGAACTCATTTGGAGATGGAGCCATATGAATGCAGTCTTTGTGGGAAGTCCTTCTATACCGATTTAAGATTGGGACACCAGAGAACTCTTACAGGGGAGACTCCTTATGAATATGACGAATATGGGCAAACCTTCTGTGATGACTCAACTTTCATTATCCATCAGGGAACCTATGCAAGAAAGATTCCCCACGAATATAAAGTGAGTCATAAAACGTGGGAAAAGTCAGCCCTCTTTAAACATCAGATAGTACACATGGGCAAAAAACCTTATGAGCACCATGAAAATAGGAATAACTTCAGCAAGAAGTCCCATCTCACCCAACTTCGAAGAGCTCACTCAGGAGAAAAAACCTTCGAATGTGGTGAATGTGGGAAAACATTCTGGGAGAAGTCAAACCTCACTCAGCATCAAAGGACACACACAGGAGAGAAACCCTATGAATGTACTGAATGTGGGAAATCGTTTTGTCAGAAACCACACCTTACCAACCATCAGCGAACACATACAGGAGAAAAACCCTACGCATGTAAGCAGTGTGGAAAAACGTTCTGCGTAAAGTCAAACCTCACGGAACATCAGAGAACGCACACCGGGGAAAAACCGTATGAATGTAATACCTGTGGGAAATCCTTCTGCCACAGGTCAGCCCTAACTGTACATCAGAGAACACACACAGGAGAGAAACCCTTTATATGTAATGAATGTGGGAAATCCTTCTGTGTGAAGTCAAACCTCATTGTACATCAAAGAACTCATACAGGGGAGAAACCCTATAAATGTAATGAGTGTGGGAAAACCTTCTGTGAAAAATCAGCTCTCACTAAACATCAGAGAACTCACACAGGAGAGAAACCCTACGAGTGTAACGGATGTGGGAAAACCTTTAGTCAGAGGTCAGTACTGACGAAACATCAGAGAATTCACACGAGGGTGAAAGCTCTTTCAGCATCCTGATGTCCAGAAGTCTCCACCCACCCTTTCAAAGTCTGACGCCATTTTTGAAAATGAGATGAATGAGACCCAAAGAATGCCTCATGTTACTAGAAAGCGACATCTTGTTGTACTTCAAATAATTAATACTAGAATGAAACCTTACAGATATTTTGAATATGTGAAAGCTCTCAAAAACTGAAACTTTTCATCAGAAAATTTATATTGAGGGGAAGTTTATTCACTTAAGTAATGTAAGAATCTTTGTCTAGAATTTATGTTGTGTCGTATTCCAGATGTGATACCAAATTTTATTGTAAATACAGTGGATGGTATTATTCATTCATACCCAGACTCACAGTGGAATCTGAACCTTAAAAAAAGTTCAATCACCGCAGCATTAAACATTTATGTGAGGAGTCTCTGACGATTGCAGGCCCAATGTAGGTGTGGCAATATAACAGGAATTGGATGTACGCTTGATTTGCAAATTGGAGTCTGACGAACTTGTGGAGAAAATATCCCTTCATTAAATAACTTAGGGTCTGTATTAATGTTTCCCACACTAAATACCACCAGTGTCTACGGGTTGACGTAAATATAGATGTATATATGTAGATGTAAATGTATTTATGCACACACACCCACACAGATGCAGTCGTGTGTTAGAGTAAGCCCGCAGTGGCTTGCAAGTACTGCTGATGGTTAAATTCCCAGGAATTTTGTGAGCCAGTTCTTAGAACATAATCATGATTTAAAAATTAAATTATATTAAAAACAAAGGTAATAAATACTCAGCACTCCTTGCTTCCTAATTATTTTATAATATTTTGCTATTAGCCTTGTTCTTCAGGTCACTCACAGTACCGAGTCTGCATGGTGACAATACCATACAACACGTGCTCCCGCCCATCCCTTCCCACCTCTGCACTCAGTCATGAGGGTAGCTTGGCTTTAGTGGGAGTGTTTACACCCTGCAAATTGGCAAACCCTACAAACCGGGGTTTTTATTTTTTTATTTTCTCAGACAGCCTGTTGTCAAATATTTACCGGCACACCGCTGTGTATATATGAAAATATATTTGGAAAATTTAAAGTACAAACTATATACCTTACCCCCGGTCCCATTTCCCGCCATAAATAAATGGCTGTGGCCATTATCGCTGAACTGCGTCTTCAATAAAGATCCCCAAATCTGTTTTTGTGAGGTTTTTTTTAACTACCTTTACATCAGTCTTCATTGTAAATACTACCAGAGCCTCTTTGTAGTTTGGCCAGTCTGTGCTGTGTCACCACCGCATCGCCACCCTCTTCTGTGACATTGCTGGCGTATATGATGAGTGAGTAGGGCTGTTGTTACTGAACTACTACTTCCCAAAAGAAGCCAGATAGTATTTTTCTGAGTTTTTTCAGCTGCCTCTGGGTCAGTCTGTAACGTAAGAGCTGTTAATAACAATGGTATCCCGTGAATTTTGCACAGGTCACCATCACTTATGAACAGGAATACTCCCTACTCTCCACAAATAAAAGTAGTGCTATGCGCTAGAATGCCACTTTCATTCTCTTGGTATTTGGTTGTTGTATCTACTTAGGCATGATACGTTGTATGTGACCCAGGAACTGGAACTATATAATTGTATTTAAAATAATAGGATGTCATATACTGTCTCTTCCTCCTTTGTCCTGTTTCCTGTGTCTCCTTGGAACACACTGATCAGCAGTTCCAAGGACACTGCCCACCCAGCACCCATTCTCTACTTCTTACTTGCTGGGCTCTGTTTTGTTTCTCCTCCCATCCCCCATCCCCCCACCCCCGGGCAATTTAGGAGTAAATCCAGATTAAGTTAATCATGGAGATGCTATTCTAATGATTTTGTTGGGATGGACACGTGAGCAGTGAGATGTTTGGAAAATACTCTGCGGTACTTCTGGGAAAGATCTCAGTGATAAAATATTGGCATGAGAAGACACAAGGAGAGATTGTCTCTCTTATGCTGGATTTTTTCATGTTTGTATGTTGTACCAAATTATAGCTTGTGGCCCTGAAGGGCAATAGCCTGAAGAGAACAATAGACAAAATGGAAAAAGCCTGGCTCAGAGGTGACGTCATAGAGCTGCACAACTCCATCTGGACCTGTTTTCTGCTAGGACTTTACATTACTGCAGTAGTAATGGTTTCTTATTGATCCTTAGGGCTGTCTGTCACTTAGAGCTGAAGCATTCCAGCTGGTACCGACACGTACTTAGTTCTAAGTGTTTATGTTCTATACAGTGATTTGGGGGAAGAATGATTTCTTTTGACAAGTTAATACAGGGATAGCTCTTTGTATCAGCCTTGGTTCTGATGAAAACCAGAATGCTACCCCAACTAAGATTCTGATGGCAGACTTCTCACAGCGGTTTGGGCCAGAAACAAGGAATACTGAAGCACCTAGGGGCTGGCATCACTGAGAAGCCATGACCAGTCTAAATCCTAAAGGGGCAAAGGATGGAGACAGGTGTCACCAGAGCCCATTAAGAGCTGCTCTCACGGAGGAGAGACCATCTCCTAGGAGACTCTGTCACTACCAGAATTGTGGCACTGAATTGCTGGTGCCTCCCTTTGGAGTACCCGGCCCGGTGCTACGTGCGGGTTAGCTGAGGTGGGCGCAGAGAAAGGGGACAGCAGGTCTGGGAGGAGCTAACGGCTGATGAGCTGCTCAGTGTGTTTTCATTTCTGTAAATTCCTATGTAAAGTCTCCGTATTAGAAATAAACTTACTCTACTAGTTGAAAGTTCCATATTTCTGCTCCATTGTGCTTTTGTGTCATAAGTAAATTCCCTTTGGAACTGAGCGCTGTGGCAGGTATGTCTCTGTTGACATGCGTGAAGCGGGTAGTATGTTGAATTGCTTTCTTCGTACATCTCTCTGTGGTGTTTCTCGTTATATGTGTTGTGAGATACGCAGCTCTGTATTCTTCCAAATCAGTAGCCCGTTGTCCCTGCATTTTTTGATCAATTCACCCTTTTCCTCGTCAGCTTGATAATGGCGTTTTGAGCATGTGCTATATATTGTGTGTAGTGACTATTGCTTTTTGTCTGCTCAAGGCAACTTTTCTATATTCTTCCAAGTAATATAACCTGTCCTTGTGAATGTGTGAGTTGACATTTATCACAGATGATACCATCTCTTCCTGGCCCCACATTTATATTGATCCAGGAATGGTCACTTGTTACAAAATAGGCCAATGAGAACCCATCCTAGAATATTTTTGACAAGTCCCCGTAACCAGATAGTTTATGTCCTTGTTGCTGCCAGAAGTCCTATCAAGAAAACACGTCCGCCTGGGAGAACCTGATGGGGATAGTGCTGTAAAGTAAAATAAAAATAGGAAAAGTTGTCAGAAACATGGTTTGATTCTACATCGCGTGGAGAGGGACTGACCTCACTTGGACGGCTGCAGCGGAGGGAGTGAACCATTTGGTCATCTGGGGGGAGGGAGAGTGTGCTGCGTGTATGTGTGTAATTCGTGTGCATGTGTAACCAACAGTTTTACATACCTGTAATTTTGTTTCCTGAAACAACACCCTAATTACGTGTGATATATTCTGATGTCTTATTTTGTATTGTACTGCATTCTGTTAAAAGAAAGACTTGTTGCTGTATGCTAAACCGATTTCACAGCCAATGAATGGGTCATCTCCCAGAGCTTGAAAGCCAGTGCTCAAGTGCAAACTCAGAAAAGGAATTCCTGGGTCACAGGTGTGGTTTTCTGAAATGAGTAAGCAATTTACATTTCCAGTGCCTGGAAATTGTTTTCTGATAAACTCCCAAGAACTTGTCTTTTGGGAACTGGGCCCATTTTCTGTGTTGAACTTGGCCTCCCCTTGCCTGGTGTGCCCTATCACTTCATGTCCAGCCTGTACTTGGCAAGGAAAGGTAGAGCTGTAGCCTCTGGAAAGGTTCAACCCATGGTGTCCTAGATGCCCTCAGCCACCCTGCTTGTGGCTCCAGTCGGAAGCTGCAGCTGTAGCTGTGCCCTTGCACTACCCGCCTCTGCCTCTGTGGGGAGGGCTTATCCTGTTCCGATTCCTGTTATTTCCGCTGGATCTTCATCTGCCACTCAGAGACCGGACTCGACGTGATCCCAGCTTCCTCCCTTTTCCCCGCCTGCCCCTCCTTTCAGATTCTACATCCCCAGGCTTCCCTTCCAGACAACGAGGACCAATATCTACTCTTAGACACCACTTTAGGAGCAAGGTCCCCTCAGATACTTGGGGAGGTGGAAAAGTGATGCTTGATGTCTTGCGCCTTCCGCCGTGTGTGGTCGGGATGGTTGACACTCAAACTGACATTCAGTTTCCTCATATACAAAGTGGGGGTAGTTCTCCCCATGTGAAGAACTACATTTTCATCTTGCTTGTAGTGACACACCGGCCAAAAACTCTCACTGGTCTAACCCCCCAAAGTCCTTAGAGAATAGGAGGGGAGGTTAGAATTGTTTGAACTCTGGGGCGCCTGGGTGGCTCAGTCGGTTGTCTGCATGATCTCTCAGTTTGGGACTTTGAGCCCTGCGTCCGGCTCTTTGCTCACAGCTCAGAGTCTGGAACCTGCTTCAGATTCTGTGTCTCCTCACCCCTCTCTCTCTGCCTCTCCCCCACTCATGCTCTGTCCCCCCCCCCCCAAGAATAAACACTAAAAAAAAAAAAAAAAAAGAACTACTTGAACTCCAGCTCCTAGTGAAGATGTATCCTGCTCTATTGGGTGTCTGACCACATTCTTTAAACTAGAAAAGGAACTTGGAGAAGCATGGCAGCCGTGTCTAGTGTCCATGAGTTGTGGGACTTCCTATCTGTCCATGAGTTGTGGGCGCTCCTATGCTGATGGTCCTTACTATCTGCCCATGTTGGGGGGAAAGGATGTGAGTATTCTTTGGAATGTAACAGATGAGTAGCCTTCACCCCCATCCTCTCCTAAGTAGTTGCCTCCCCTAAAATAACTATCATTTTTCAGTCCAGCATGTGTCCTAGGACTTTTTCCATGCATTGTAATCCATGTTTGTTTACCTACACAGAATTTATAATAAACCAGAATCTGAAGGGCATTTGACTTTTGCAAATCAGAAACACTGTCAAAATATTAAAATCCTACATTGCAAGCAAAAGTGTATATGCCGTTTCCAAATAATATGTTGTTGCCTGGAATTAGACAACTTTAAAGCTGTCATGCCCAGCGATTTGCAAGCTGTATTTTGTAATTGCTCCTTAAGAGAAATAAACCATGTAATTTTTAATAGCCTATGGATGAACAACTATTATTTATGTTTTTTGGAGTTTTTTTTGCATATGATTTGGTGATTTGTGCAGATATTCTATATTATTATAGTTTAAAACATTTTAAAATTCCTATAAAATGTATCCAAAAGTTTTAAAACTGCTGATGTTAGTGGTTGTGATGAAAAACATCTGAACCACAGTAACTTTAGAAGAGCAAA
This sequence comes from Leopardus geoffroyi, assembly GCF_018350155.1. Classification (NCBI taxonomy): domain Eukaryota; kingdom Metazoa; phylum Chordata; class Mammalia; order Carnivora; family Felidae; genus Leopardus; species Leopardus geoffroyi. The sequence continues at coordinate 8,863,620 of NC_059334.1, read as the reverse complement.
TACTATGGAAATAGCATGCTGTTAGTTTAGTAGGTAATGAGAAAAATAGTATGCTCAGAAAACATAAATAAAATGACTTTCATATACCACAGGAGTCACAGACTTACATTCTCTGAAACGTGTTCTTCAATTTTACTTATATGGGAAAATTAGTGAAAAAATAATACTGCTCTCTTGTCATCCATAGGTGGGTTGTGGCTTTGTCTCTGGTGTTTGGTTTGCTTCCTTCTATTTCAGTGTTCTTTTAGGAAATATGCACGCACACACTCCCTCTCTCTCTCTCTCTCTCTCTCTCTCTGTCTCTCACAATTACTAGGATAACATATATGTAACATTTCATTTCACAATATGTGATTAACATTTTTCCATGTTTTTCTGCCTTTATGTGATCATGTTTAATGACTGCCCAGGATTCTGTCTTATGGATCAGTACCGTTTTACCTACAATCTATTGATACTCGCTTAGGTGGTTTCCAGTATTTTTATTATAAATAACCTGTGGAGGAGCACCTTGGGGCATATACCTTTCTACACTCCTCCAAGTTTTCTTCTTTGAATTTCTTTCTAAGAGTGTAATGTCTGGATTAAAAGGTAAGTTCATTTTCAGTGCTGATGAAATTGACTCCAGAAAGGCTGTATGAATTTCAGATCCATCCAAAGTTTGAAAATGTGAGTTTTCTAAACCTATTCCCACCATGGATCTTATTCTTTTACAATTTTTCCCAGCCTTATATGATATAAGGTTTTCTAGAGACATTGAGCAACTTAATACTATTTATTGACTTACCATCTTCAATTTCTTTCTTTGTGTTGGCTCATGTCCTTAGCCATAAGGACACTTTTTATGAACCATAAAAAAATTATTTGTTTTGCAAATTTCTAGTTTTACTGTTTTACATTGGGCTGGGTCTGTGCAAAAAGATAAGCGGCGGATGGACCCAGGGTCTATATTTTGGGGTTCCTGGGGCAGCCATATGTGGGGAAGGTGGTCAGTAGTTGAGTTTGGGGGAGAGGTCTTGTGCTCCTGGACCCCAGGGCCCAGAGATCCTCCGGAGTAGAGCTCAAAGGCCTTACTCATACCTCTTAGCAGCACGGGCAAGCCAGCAGGGGGGGTAAGAGGAATGATTTGGCCATTGACTGCCCACCCTTCCCCCACTGCCCCCCTCCCCAAGGGCTCAGGGTACTGGTATCTGTAGGACCTGAAGTGCCTTTGGTTCCTAGGCCTCGTTTTAATTGAGGTGCTTACTCTGTAACGGTCATAAAAGAGTAGTACAATAGTTTCTTGATTTACGTGCTCTTTGTAATAATATCTTTTATCTCTGTTTACAGCAACAATGAGAACTATACATACTGACTTTTTTCATTTTATAATATATTATTCCACATTAATATGATACCCTTCTCATTTTTTTTGGAGTGCCCTCTAAAATTTGTCTACAGAAAGATTATTGAGATCAAGATTTCGTAAGTTTAAACTTTTAAATAAATTTTGTCTGCAGCTGGTGTCATGCATTCTCAACATTAAAATTATGAAACATGATTTTTGAACTTTTATAGTTTAAATTTTATATTTCAATTAGGAATACATACAAATACAATTACACACAAGTATGTATTCATTACAATATGGGTGGTAAACATAAAATCTGTTAAACTATTATGCACTAAAGTTCAATAGTTTCCTTCATATAGACTGCACATTTCTTATTTATACCTATATCTTTTCTTTCTTTGAACATGTAAACCTCTTGGCTATATTATCATGGACGTAAGGGAGGAATTTTATATTGTTAAGATATATTTACTAATAAATAAAGATCTTCACTGTGTACTATTCAGTAAAGAGATAGTCACAAAGCATCATGCTCTTTATAAAAATGTCAGGGTTTGCACTTAAAGTTAACTCTGAGAGGAGGGGGTGTTCTTTTGGATTATATTTCTTTTTACAATTTTTCCATTTTGTTTAATGTTTGTGTAATTTTCCCAAAGAAACATGTTTTGCAATCTAAGAGGTTTTGATGATCATGCATATGACATTTTTAAATTGTTGGCCTCTGTTCTTAGTTTTTCTTAAATATTTTATGATCATAAATGATATGGATATATTTGTGATATACATTTATTTGTGGTAGTTTTATGTCAGTATAGACACAGGCTGTGATTAAAGCCCACTTCTAAACCCTCTCCTTAGAGATTGTAGAAACAGCACCTCCTGGGAGAAGAGATTGTTTGGGGCAGCTCTAAAGGAAGGGCCATAGAGGCTAATGGGCACTGAGTCCAGAACTGTAAATAATGACGTCTGATGACCCAGGGAAGGGAAGGCATAGCTCGTGGCTCTGTGCATGTGCACTTCCGTGTTGTCTCCAGACTCCAGAGGGGGCTGAGGCGTGAGGCTCCAGCTCTTATCCTTGGGAGACCTGGTTCTAGACAGAGAACTGGAAAGGAAGTTTGTGCCCTTTGGGTTCTGTAGAATTTGGTAGTCAGAGGGACAAAGAATTGTAATTGGATTGCAGTGGGTAGGGTTCAAGATGTCTCCAAATGCTTCTCAAGTGGGTGTATTAATGTGTGTAGTTTTGAGCCTGCTGGGGACTTGCCTTCAAAGAAAGGCCCTTGAGGATAGGCTGTGCCAGATGTCCATGGTTTTCAAGGTGGAGGGAAGGGTGTGGGGAGAGGAGGAGGAATGGCATGGTGCAGAGGATGAGCTGGGATCGCCTTTGTTACTTTCTGTGAGGAAAGCTCCCTATATGCAGTACACTCTATGGGCCTTGCTTCCAGAAGGTCTCTTCCTCAGCTGCATATGCCAGGATACGAGGCCCATGAATGTGACTGAGGAGGATTGTTAAAGGCTGTCCGATAGGAGCAGTGTAGTGAAACACTGTTGAAGAGCATGGACTTTGGAGTCAGTCTGGTCTGCATACAAGGCCAGTCTCTACCGCTCAACACATTTGTGAGTCTAGACAGGTGACTTGACCACTGAAATCCTTGGTTTCTCCCTCACTAAAAAGTGAATGACAGCAGTAACTAGTTTACGGGGTTGTTGTAAGATGGAAAAAAAAATAAGCAAGTTCTAAATATATTTATCAATCAGTTATGAGTCAGTCTTGTAGCTGATTAGGAGTTATTTGAAAATGAAACACAAAACTCTGTTGGAGAGTGATGTCACCAAGATGGTGAGGTAGGAGATGCCGCCTCCCCCATTTAAGTTCAACATCAAGACACCTATCCATGAACAAAACAGCTCCGGGAGAGCTCAGGAGTCCACTTAACAAACTTCAGCAACAGTGGAACAAAAACCCTGAGAATAACTTCAAAAACAGAAGGACAGCTTCCTTCTGCCCCTGATCCTGCCCACGCCAGCTGGCGCTGCCCAGTGCCAAGAGGCAACTTCCAGCCACAAAGGGTTCTAGCTGGGAAAGGAAGAGCCAAGTGAACACTGGGTTTCTGAGCCCTTTTGTGGCACCGGGCAAAGGGCCTGCTTTGGTTCTGCCCCACCCAGAGCCTGGGAAGCTGGGACCTACGCAGATGGCTACGAACAAGGACGAGCAGGAGTCACCAGTGTCAACACATGGGGTGGCATCCGCAGTTCCCAGTGACCTGCTCTGCAGAGGACCCTGGCAGCTTTGGTCACTGAAGAACCCAGCGGCCACTCAGTACTGTACTGATGTGGAAGCTTTCCGCATACTTGTTTCACCTTGTCCACATATATCTGAGCATCTGTGAGTCTGCCCAGGTGGTAGTAGACCCAGGCATAGTTTCCCCAGGTGACCAGCCTTCTGATTTCTGCTTGATCAGAGTGTTCTCGCTGGACCAGCTCCTCAGCTTGCTGTAGGCACTCCAGGCAGCCTCGTTGTGACCATTTAAGTGTTTTATGTAGGCCAAAAAGTTGTACATTGTAGCTTTGAACTCAGCGTTTACAAATTCAATCTGGTTTTTTAAGTAAGTTCCATGTGAAATGGCATTTCAGCTGTGGGAGGATTTTTTCCAGAGAATTCTTGTTGACCTCACTGTGGAGAAAATAGACACGGTCACTGTGATGTGCACCTGCCAGGCACCGCGTCCTGGGATGCAGTTACAGGTTAAGTTTGTGTGTCAACCTGCCCGGGCTGTGGGAGGCCCAGGCTTCGAGTCTAACATCAGTTCTGGGTGTGTCTGTGACCAGCATCTGACTCAGGAGGCGGGGGTAAAGCAGACTGTCTTCCCCAGTGTTGGCTGGCCACCACCCGGTCTGGTGAGGGTCTGAGTACAACAAGAAGGCAGAGGGAGTGTGAATTCTGTCTGCCTGGCTGTGTGAGCTGGACATGTGTCTTCTCCTCCCCTTAGACTGGAGCCTGTACATCGGCCTTCCTGGTTCTCGGGCCCTCAGACTTGGACCTCAGCCTATGGCATTGTCCCTCCAGCCCTCAGGCCTTTGGCCCAGACTGGAATTAGAGCATTGGCTCTCCTGGGTCTGCAGCTTGTGGACAGTGAGTGACCTGTGATTATGGTCCTCGGCCTCTGTAATCACGTGAGCCAATTCTTCAAGGTTCTAATATCTAGTAAATTTTAAAGTCATTTAATAGACATTAAAGTCTAATATTTAAATACAGATACTTACTGTTATTTTGATATCATAATTGTATTTAATTGCATGTGGAGTCCCTACTTGGGAACATAAGCTTGATTACAACATTATTCCCAGTGAGAGAAAATGACTTGCTGCCAAATATTTGATGATGAGTGTGACAAATGCTTCTTGTGACAGGTTAGGACTTCAGTCCTGAATTTCTGAAATACCTGAGTAAAGATCCTTCCCGTCCCTGTTCTTCCTTCCTGAATAAACCTATGAAATGAGCAAAATAAACACAGCAGAGACTTAAGTAAAACAAACATTTAAAAAAATTTAGTTCGCGAAATACACTGCAGTATGGATGCGTGTCTGAATATGCATAGAAAAATATCTGGAAGGATACCTACTAAATTGTTAACAGGTTACCATGGGGGTGTGGAACTGGGTTAGAGTGAGGGAAGTGCTCTTACTTGTAAATTCATATGCTTCCGTTTATTTGAAATTTTACAGTGAGAATTCACCACTTTTATAATAATCAAACCCATCAAAACCATAACAGAAAATTTAATTAAAAAAATAAAAATAGTAACAAGCAGAAATAACACACAAATTCATGGCAGTCTTAAGGCAGTGGCAGTATGGAGAATCAAATCGCACGGCACGCTTTTCCGCTAACACTGGTGGTAGATACAATTGTGTATGATAATCAAAGAAACAACATAAAAGAAGCCACTTTCAGTAGCATCCCATTGTAAAAAGCATCCCTGGGGTCAGAGTCCTTGAGTAGTAGACCCTTCGAGGTGGATATTCAAACGGAAAGCAGGGCTTAACTACTCTTGGACGATCTACAGGAAAACATGTCAATCTGAAAACTTCAGGCAAAAGAAAGAGCCACACAGAGGTAAGTTTGGAATGCTTGAACAGTTAACCACAGGCTGGAAACTGGGGGAACAAGAACCACCCAGCCCAGACCCAAAACTTAATCACCAAAACTTGGCAATCTATGGATGTAGAATGGGGATATCTAGCGTATCCATTTAATTATCATTTCTTCCACAATTCCTCAATCTGTGCAATGATTTTAACCTAAAAATTCTGCAATTTTAGTTGGAATGAAGTTAATTCCATTTAGATAAGGTTTACTTTCCAGTTGAAAGACCGGAGAAACTCGAGACTAAGGATTTTCCATTGTTCACTTTTTTCCTCACAACTATTTCTAATTGCATAATGAACATTTTGGAATTCTGTATTTAAAGAAATCTTTTTTCCCCTGTTCTAGTTTTTTTCTCCTTTCATTGAGGTCATCACAGACAGCAGACTTTTTACTGTTAAGAACTTTTTCTTTCAACAAAAAGGATTCCTTAAGTGACTGGCGGGCTAATGGTTAAATACCTTCCTCAGAGTCAGAACTGGATAGGATCCATCTTTGGCAAGCTACACAGTTAAGAGCTTAACTAATAGAATTTTCCATTTTGCCGAAAGTCCGTTCTTGACCTAGGGGTCAAAGGCTTACGGCAAGATTATGCTTGTTGCATAAGTGAGCAATATGTGAAATTTGACAAAAAATTTATCAGAAAATTATTATAAATAGCAGAGATCGAGGTGTAAAGTCATAATAGCCCTCCCATTTTTGAAAGGTAACATCTGGGATGTTTTTGTTGCCAAATGGATTACACTATTTTCATTAGAAAAAAAACAGTGAAAGATTCATATTTAGCATGATGCCTGCTACACAGTAAACATTCAATAAAATCAGCTCCACAATTAACAATAGATTAAAACAATGAACAAGAATACTTGAACCCACAATGAGGAGAAAATCTTCAAAGTAATTTCCTAGAGTGTGAATTTAAATACAAAGTCTGAGCTCACAGAGAGCAGCAAGGGACTCTGCATTTTCTGGGTCTATCCTCTGGGCCTGAGCATAGAACTCAGCAGCTTGCCTCTTTTCTCCCTCCAGCTTGTGAACAAACCCCAGGGCACATAAACTCTGCACATCTGAAGCATCGTGACTAAGTCTCTTGACAGCCAGTTTTTTCAGAGCACTTGTTAGTTTGGTCCGGAGGAGTGACCGGTCTCTAAGCTTCAAGGCCTCTACATAATGGTGGATGGCAGTACTTTCTGATTTACAGTGAAATTCCTGAAAGCGGCCATAGTAATAGTGGATCTGATGTCTGTGATCATCAGTTATGTTCTCCAGGTGAAGGGCTTTCTGGAAAACGTCTTCAGCCTTGCTATACTGGCCTCCCTCAGCGTACATGTTGGCCAGGTCCGTGTAGGCAAACGCAAACGTGGAGTCTCGTTCCACAGCTGCTTTGAAATGAGAGAGAGCCATCGCAATAAGCCTGTCGACTCTCAGTTTATCCTCCCCTTTAGGCCTGTTGCACGTGTCCTTCTTGATCTGGATCATTTGTGCCCTATAGCAGAGTCCCATCTGGTGATGCAGGAACGAGGACGTGGGCGTCGCCTTCAAGCCCTTTTTCAAAAGTCCAAGAGCTTCGTCCCAGGATTTTTTTCTCCTGTAGAATTTGGCTGCATAACGAAGGACGTAAGGTTGGGAAGCTATCTGGTCCAGGATTTCTTCAATGTACCTTTCCCCTTCAGCTTCTGCATGTACATCTTGAAGCTTCAGCGCCAGTAAAACCTTCATGTAGGCGTTATCTGGGTTCAGGGTGACAGCCTTCCTCAGCGGGCCCAGAGACAAGCTCCTTGCAGGCCCTCCTCTGTTACGGTCATCCAGTCGATACACCGTGATGGCGTAGCCAATGCTGAATTCTGGATTGTCAGGTTCCGCTTCCAGAGCCTTCTCAAAAGCCACTTTAGCCTTCTGGTAATACTTTCCTCCAAATTTCAAGAATGCCCACCCTTTTTCACATTCAATCTCAGGACTCTCCAACTTGTAGTCAGAAGGACTGGACCGTTTCTTGCAGACGGCCCCTATCTTGTCTAAATGCCTCTGTGCCTCCTTAAGCTGGTCCATGTGATAGTACACCCAGGCATAGTTTCCCCAAGTGACCAGACGCCGTATTTCTTCTTTGTCTGGGTGTTCTCTCCAGGTTATGTCTTCTGCTTGTTCCAAGCATGCCAGGGCATCTTCATTTTGCCCTTTTAGGTGTTTCACATAGGCCAATAGGTTGTAAAGAGTGAGTCTGGATTCTGTGGTGAGAAACTCAAGCTGCTGCCCGATTGTATTTTCCACATCAAACAGAATGTCTTCCTTAAGTAAATTCCATGTAAAGTGACATTCCAACTCTAACAGAATGGCCTTCAGGAGGTCCTTACGCATTTCACTGTCAAAGATAAAGTCGTTTTTAAATTTTTGAAGAACTGAATCATTGTTTAAACCTCTAACACTGTTCTCTGCTTAGCAACCAAACCAGTCTTCTACTGGAATTCACAGTTGAAGCACTGGGCCCCTGTAACTTTATATTGGTTTCCTCTGGGTCCAGTTACATTCTAGAAATCTTTCATTAAATTCTCATTGCAAAGCCAGTTCTCAAAGACAGCAGGGTTTTCTGCATCACAGGGTATCAATTTCCTTTTGGCAGTCACTAGCCCCCAGGTACCACCTATTTTTTTTTTTAACTTTATTTATTTTTGAGAGAGAGCAAGAGCCAGGGAGGGGCAGAGAGAGAGGGGAGAGAGAATCCCTAGCAGGCTCCGCACTGTTAGTGCAGAGCCCAACGCAGGGCTCAAACTCATGACCTGAGCTGAAATCGAGAGTCGGATGTGTAACCAACTAAGCCACCCACACGTCAGTACTGGGCATATTTTTACAGAGAGGAATTTATGATTATGACTTTTTAAATGTTTATTTTTGAGAGAGACAGAGAGAGAGCATAAGAAGGGGAGGGACAGAGAGACAGAGACAGAGGATCTGAAGCAGGCTCTGCCCTGACAGCAGCGAGCCTGACTTGGGGCCCAAACTCACACATCATGAGATCATGACTAAGCTGAAGTTGGACACTCAACCAACTGAGCTACTCAGGCACCCCTACAGAGACAAATTTAGGGACGCCTGGGTGGCTCAGTTGGTTAAGCATCTGACTTTGGCTCAGGTCATGATCTTGTGGTTCACAAATTTGAGCCCTGTGTTGGGCTCTGTGGTGACAGCCCAGAGCCTGGAGCCTGCTTCAAATTCTGTGTCTCCCTCTCTCTCTGCCCCTCCCCTGCTCGTGTTCTGTCTCTCTCAAAATCAATCAATCAATCAATCAATCAGAGAGGAATTTAAATGTTTTGTCTAACAGACTTGAAAATTAAAAATAATAGATCTATAAACAGTAACGAATATAAAAATTCCATTTCTGCATTATGAGTAGGAAGGGAGAGAAGAATATGTGAGAAATAAGAAAAAGAAGTTCACTGGAGGAGACCCAGAAGCCATATCAATGTATCATTTTTGAGGAGGAAGGAAGAAAGCGAGGGAGAGCGGGGGGGGGGGCGGGGGGGGTGGGAACCCCAGGGAGAGAAAGGCCCAGAAACAGACAGGAACAGGTATACCAAGAGATGAGGAAAGCATGATTTGAGATAGATAACAAGGAGAGCAGCAGAGAGTTCAAGAAAGATGGGGAGGGGCACCTGGGTGGCTCAGTCGGTTGAGCCTCCGACTTTGGCTCAGGTCATGATCTCACAGCTTGTGAGTTCAAGCCCAGCGTTGGGCTCTGTGCTGACAGCTTGGAGCCTGGAGCCTGCTTCAGATTCTGTGTCTCCCTCTCTCTTTGCCCCTAACCTACTCACATTCTGTCTCTCTCTCAAAAATAAATAAACATTAAAAAAATTTTTTTTTTTAAAAAGAAAGATCGGGAAAGGACAAAAGGAGGGTGGGTAATGTGTAGGTTTTGCTGTCAAATTCCACAACCTTCTGGCCTCTCGGGTTGTGGGCAACAATAAAGACTAAGACCTATTATTAACTCATCAGCTCCCTCAATATTCACTTCATAAATATTTGCTGAGCTCCCTTCGTACAACGCACAGTGTAACTCTGCAGAGCCCATTGGAAACATGATCTCAGAAACTAGGAAGAGGAAGAGGAAAGGAAGGGCTAGGAAATACTTATTCATTAGGGACAGCCTTCTCTGTGCGAGATCTCGTCAATAACCCTGGGGATGGGGATGTAACCCTGAGTGAGACACAGCTCTGCTCATGGAGAGCTTAGGTTATAAGTCACTGGTCAGTTACAGCTTAGCATTCCAACCAAGGTCTGTGAAAGTGACCCAGGAAGTGCACACAGTCCAGTGCTGTGGACATCTGTGGCTCTGGCTTGGTGAGGATCCCTTCTCTTGGTTTTCCTTTCTGGAACATGCTCTCCCTCTACTCTCAGTCCATGTGATTTGAGATGGGCCGTCCACCATTCACTCCAATCTGGGAAGGCACAAGATATTCCAGCCATTCCCTGGTCCCAGTGATTCACTCAGAGGCAGTCCAGTTAAAATATAATTTTGCTGAGGGGTGCCTAGGTAGCTTAGTCTGTTAAGCATCTGACTTCAGGTCATGATCTCACAGTTGGTGAGGTCAAGCCCCACGTTGGGCTCTGTGCTGACAGCTCGGAGCCTGGACCCTGCTTCGGATTCTGCGTCTCCCTGTCTCTCTGCCCCTGGCCAGCTGGTGCTCGCTTTCTCTCTCAATAATAGATAAATAAACTTAAATATATAATATTATATGTAATTAATATTAATACAACATAATAATATATAAAATTTGTATTATATATAATTAGTATTAATCAGTATAATTAATATATGCAACATGTAATTATAATTAATGTAATTAATTGTAATACTTATATATGATTAATATATAATTTAAATATATATTAATATATATTAGTTCATATATATATTTTAATATATATATAATTTTACTGAAACTAGGTCTCTTCCTTCTGAAAAGTGTAAGCTGGTAGAATATAAGCTTGCAGCTGCTAGTGGCCATCTTTCCAGACTTAGGGACAGCCTACCTGAGAAGGGATCTAACACAGCAGAAAGCAGAGCTCAGACAGGAGGAAGGACAGACGGCTTATGCCGGTGACTAAAGAGTCTTGCCTGGATCACCCTGTCTACCCCTGAACTTCTGTTTACTTAAAGACATAGCTCTCTCTCCTTTGTTTAAGCTGGTTTGAATTAGGTTTCTACTGTCTGCAACTGATGAAATCCTGAGTAATATTCCTAGTTTTACTTCTTTGTTTTGCTGATGGTGGTGGTGAGACAGTCAAGAAAGACATTCTACATCTACTACTGGCCATAATTAAGAAATTCGCAGAAAAAAAAATTCCTTAAATCTTCTCTCAAACAGAGAAGTTCCCTGCTTACATGTGTGTATTTCTGTTTCTGTTGCACACGGGATCCCCACCCTCTTGTATGTAAAATATAAACCTATTTGTGTAAATGTTTATGGGAACTACAGTAATATTTCCATCAAAACATTTGTTGACCACCTCATGTCACACAGGCCAGGCAGTATCCTAGTTGTATCCTAGATATAGTAGTGAGCGAGTAAGTTAGAAAAAGGCCCTTTCCTCATGGCAATTTCATTCTGGAAGAAGAGGGAACAAAAGGAGTTGAAAGAAAAGAAACATGGAAACAAATCAACATGGAAACAAACGGAAAGTATAATTCCAGATAGTGATAAGTGTTAAAAAGAAAAAAATAATCAGAGTAATGGTATTAAGAGGTGGTGGTTGGAGGCGGGGGGAGGTACTTTAGTTACGATTGTGAAGAAATAGCCCTTGTAAAAAGGGGCAATTGAAATAATCAGATCCCAACAGTGGAACAGAGGCAGTCATAGAAGATCTGAGGGCAGAATGGTCGAAGCCACTGCTTCTCTACCAGGGTGCTTTTGCTCCCCGGAGACATTTGGTAATGTCTGGAGACAATCTGGTTGCCACACTGGGTGGGTCAAGACCGGGGATGCTGCTAACTATCCTGCAGTGCACGGGTAGGTCCCAGTCAGCGTGAATTATCCAGCCCAAAATGTCCATCATGCTGAGGTTGAGAAACCCTGGTTGGGGCTGAGGGACCAGCAAGTGCAAAGGCCCTGATGTGGGAACAGACTTGGAGTGTTCAGGGGACAGAAGGAAGAAGGGTTAAGTGGAAGGTGAGGCATGGCAGTAGCAGGAACAGAAGGTGCAGGCTTGCAGTCCATGACAAGGAATATTAATTTTACAATAATTCCAATGGGAAGCCATTACAGGGAGATTTTTAAGTAGGGAAATGATAATGTTTGATACAGGCCTAAAAGATGTCCCTCTGGGGGCACCTGTTGAGCGTCCAACTCTTGATCTCAGCTCAGGTCTTGATCTCAGGGTTGTGAGTTCAGGCCCTGTGTTGGGCCTTTGGGCTCTGCACTGGGCATGGAGCCTACTAAAAAACAAGATAAAACAAAAAACAAAACAATAAATTTATATTATATATATTACATATATATATAATATGTAATATACATATATGTGTGTGTGTGTGTGTGTGTATATATATATATATATATCACAGCATCATTTACATTAGCCAAATTATGGAAGCAGCCCAAGTGTCCATTGATAGATGAATGGATAAAGAAGATGTGGATACATATACAATGGAATATTACTCATCCATAAAAAAAGGATGCAGTCTTGCCATTTGCAACAACATGGGTGGACCTAGAGAGTATAATGCTAAGTAAAATAAGTCAGAGACAGACAAATACCATACGATTTCACTCATATGTGGAATTTAAGAAACAAATGAACAAAAAAAGGACTCTTTTTTAAAATGTTTATTTATTTTGAGAGAGACAGAGAGAGCAACGCATGCACGAGTGGGGGAAGGGGAAAGGGAGAAGGAGACGGAGAATCTCAAGCAGGCTCCCCAGTCAGCATGAAGCCTGATGTGGGCCTCAATCCCATGACCGCGAGATCATGATCTAAGGCAATATCAAGCGTTGGACACTCAACTGACTAAGCCACCCAGGTGCCCCCCAAAACCAGACTCTTTTTTTTTTTTTTTTTTTAATTTTTTTTTTTTTCAACGTTTATTCATTTTTGGGACAGAGAGAGACAGAGCATGAACGGGGGAGGGGCAGAGAGAGAGGAAGACACAGAATCGGAAACAGGCTCCAGGCTCTGAGCCATCAGCCCAGAGCCCGACGCGGGGCTCGAACTCACGGACCGCGAGATCGTGACCTGGCTGAAGTCGGACGCTTAACCGACTGCGCCACCCAGGCGCCCCAAAACCAGACTCTTAAATACAGAGAACAAACTGGTGGTTGCCAGAGGGGAGGTAGGTGAGGGGATGGGTGAAGTAGATTTAAAAAAAGGGAAAAGGAAAAAAGGAAAAAAAAATCCATGATATTATGGAAGCCTAAGGAAGAAATATTTATTTCAGGAAGGAGAGATGGATGTTCGATATGTACAATGACTCTAAGAAGTTGAGTGATTGAGGACAGAGAAGAGATCACTGGGCTGGAGCAAAGCTGTGGGGGACCCTGATGAGCATTTTACTAAAAAGGTAGGGATGAAAACATTACTAGCTGGGCAGGGGGGGTGGACAATGGGAGGTGGGATAGTGGATACGGGCAACAGAGGTCACTCCTTTCAAGGAATTTTACTATTAAGGGAATAGACAAATAGAGCTACATCTGGAGGGGGGTTGGCGGAACTGTCAAAAACATTTTTAATCATGAAAATTTTAAAGACTTAATGATATGCCCGTGGGAATGATCCAGTATCAAGGGAGAAAATGACGCTTGTAGGAGGTGGGGATAACTGTGAGAAAGATGGAACATGAAGCAGAAGTGAAGCTATACAATGTTAATACATCTTTATCTCCAGACTCAGACTCCTAACCGTGGTCGCCATGCCTTTCTTCATCTGTCCTGTGTCTACTTCTGTAGCCTCATTTTGTACAATCTCCTCTCCTTCATTGCCCTCCAGTCATACTGGCCTTTAAAAAAGTTTCCTTCCTCTGCCAGGTCTGTATCCTCAGGGCATTTGCACCTGCTTTTTACACCCTCAGTCTCTGAACTCTTCCTAAGAGAGGTCTAGGGATTACTCACTCTCATGATTCTGGTCTTGGCTCAAATGTGAGGTCTTCCAAGAGGGGTATCTCTGACCACTGTAGCTAACACTGCACCCCTGCCTTGCCAGTCACCCTACAGTATAGTATTTTCTCATTTTCCTGTCCTGCATAGCAGGAGAAGAGTGCTTTGAATCAAATAAGAGACCGAGGCTTTACGGTGAATCAACCAAGTCTTTAGGAATTGTGAAGGGGCTGCCTTAATTAGCCAAAAGTGACAGACGAGTTAGAGAACTGGATTAGTGGCACAACGAGTAGTAGTAATTGGACAGATAAAACCATTTCATATTTACAACCAAATATACTATTCCATGAACAGTTTTCCAACTTTTATAGAAACTAAATTTAATCCTTAGTGACTTAATATTATCTTTAGTACACATTTAAGTTAATCTGCAATTAATTTCAATTTTATATATTTTTTTATGTTTATTCTCACTTTCCGTGTATATACATACACACCAATATACAGGTCCCACACTTTAGTGACTATAGGTTCTAGCCAGAGCTTGCCCACAGAAATTCTTGCCATGATGGAAATGTTCTTATCCATGCTCTGCAATATGATGGACACTAGCCACAAGTGACCATGATCACTTGAAATGTGGCTAGGATGCCTGAGGAACTGGATTTTAAATTTCGTTTACTTTTAATTAATTTAAATAACTGTATATGACCAGCGGCTCCTGTGTGAGACAGGACACTGGAGACACTGGGCCTGTCAGACTTTAATGGAATAAAAGAGCTCCCACACACCAGGTTAGAGCTCTCCTTTAGCTTAAAATTCTCTGCCATTTTATTCAAGGTGAAGAACTAAATTAGATGTCAAATAAAGATGGATTTGAAAAAAACAACCTTATACACACCAGCTGGGCTCATTGCAGATTTGGCTCAATGGTGTAAATATTACACTATTTATAATAGACTGTCTGAAATCAGAGGAGAACTCCACAAACAAGGAAACCTGAAGTTGCCACACATCACTAGCTTACTGCACGCCAGGCAGTGCGCCAGGCACTTACAAATTACATTTAATTTTTATGCCATTTTATTATTTTCGCAATTTTGTGGATGAGGAGTAGGGGACAGAGTTTATATTACATGTCCGAGGTTACTCAGCTCTAACGTGGCTGAGCTCAGAATCAAACCTAGCTCTGCCTGACTCAAAGCTCAATACTGTTAAACTACCTCTTTTTACCATAAAAATTGGAGGTGGTTTTTTTTTTTTTTTTTAGAATAGTTTGCTTTATTTTTTTTTTTATTTAAAAAAAAATTTTTTTTAACGTTTATTTATTTTTGAGACAGAGAGAGACAGAGCATGAATGGGGGAGGGTCAGAGAGAGGGAGACACAGAATCTGAAACAGGCTCCAGGCTCTGAGCTATCAGCACAGAGCCCGACGCGGGGCTCGAACTCACAGACTGAGAGATCATGACCTGAGCCGAAGTCAGACGCTTAACCGACTGAGCCACCCAGGTGCCCCAGAATAGTTTGCTTTAAAATATAGGATACATGCAATGTATTTAAAATTCACCTTGGGGCACCTGGGTGGCTCGGTCAATTGGGTGGCTGACTTGGGCTCAGGTCATAATCTCGCAGTTGGTGAGCTCGAGCCCGGCGTGGGGCTCTGTGCTGTCAGCTCAGAGCCTGGAGCCTGCTTCGGATTCTGTATCTCCTCTCTCTCTGCCCCTCCCCCACTCATGTTCTGTTTCTCTCTGTCTCTCTCTCTCTCAAAAAATAAATCAACATAAAAAAGAAGTAGTTCAGTGGCATCTCAAATACACACATGCCATACAGAAACCTGGGCGCCTTGATTCTGTACCTCCTGTCTTCCCCATCTTGTTTGGCACCTCTTAGTTCCACAGGCCAAATAACCTAGGAGTAATCTTTGATCCCTCTATGCCTCCTCTCCCAACCCCTCATCCACTCCAGTACGAAGTTCTGCTAATTCTGTCACATCTCAAATCCATCCACTTCTCTCCACTTCCACTGCTGTTTTCCTCCTCTGAACCACAATCACCTTTCCTTTGAGCTGGGGCAAAAATCTGGTCTCCCTGCTTCCTTCTGGTCTTGATTCCCCAATACAGCCCTAGTATATATATATATTTTTTAACGTTTTTTATTTTATTTTATTTTTTTAATTTTTGAGACAGAGAGAGACAGAGCCTGAACGGGGGAGGGTCAGAGAGAGAGGGAGACACAGAATCGGAAGCAGGCTCCAGGCTCTGAGCCATCAGCCCAGAGCCTGACGCGGGGCTCAAACTCACGGACCGCGAGATCATGACCTGGCTGAAGTCGGACGCTTAACCGACTGCGCCACCCAGGCGCCCCTAGCCCTAGTATATTTTTGAAAATGTAAACTGGATCATGTAAGTCTCCCACTTACAATCTCCCAATGGCTACCCAACACCCTTAGATATTAATCCAGCCCTTGCCAGGTCCTACAAGTCCCTAAAGGACCTGGCCTTGCCTACCCATCCGACCTTTTCCCTCCTACTGTCATTTTAGACATTTTGACTTTTCTTCCTATCTCAAACACATCAAGTTCAAGGACTTTTATACCTGTTGTTTTTACTCGGGATGCTCTGCTTCTAAATCTTTGCATGCCTAGCTCTTTCCTGTAACTCAGCTCAAATATTCCCTACCCCAGAGGGTGCCTGAGGCAGAACCATCTAAAATAGACCCCTCTGTTCTAGGTCACTCTCTTAGCCCATTACGCTTATTTTCCTTACAGCTCTGTTCACTTTCTGAATTATATTATTTACTCATTTATCTATTGTATGTGTATTTCCCCCATTTAAATAAAAGCCCTATGAAAATAGGGACCTTGTTTTGATCTTACTTTTTGCACCTCTGTGTCCCAGCATCTAGTTATTATTCCAGGCAGATAATGGAAGCTCACTAAATATTTGTTGAATGAATGACAGTGTAGTCACATACTAGCAGCTTCTGACGTGTCCAGCCCAGAGGCTGGGCTTAGCATCAAAAGCACCTGCATACCTGATGAGGAGTTCCTGCTAGTCCCTCCCTTCCTGCTGATGGCTCCAAACTACCTCCCACCCCCCACTTCAATTCTCCCCACCCCACTTGTCTTTGTATCTTGGCATGCGCTCTGTCTGGCTCTGTGTTTGGATTTTGAATACAGGGTTTGGGCTGTCTTTTACGGTCCTGACTGGGAAACCTGGTATGATCATCCCTCGGTAGTTAGTTGTTCCTTTCTCTGGTGGAACATCACCAAAATTTTGGGCAAGACCTCCCCTTAACAGCCTGTCCAGACCCATGGCGATCTGGGCTTACCAGGCCCCTGCCCCTGGGCAGAGTGAAATGCACATCCGCTTCTGCTCCAGAGGTTTACACACCGGCCCAGCCCAAGGAGGCTGAGGAGACCACATCGGCAATAGGAATGTGGCCGTGACAGTGACATGTCAAAGGGATGTTCACTCAGCCACTGAAGTGCTTCGCTCAGACTCGGTGGAATTTATACACAACTGGATACCATGATAAGTTTTACTTTTAAACCCAGTCTACTTAACCTTTAAACTTTGTCTCTGGGAAGCTGGCAGAGAGAGGCTCTTGTGTCTGAAGAGGCGACATTTATCTTTAGGCAATTTTGAGTTTTAGCCAGGAAGGAGCAGTCTTTCGTTGTCCCCAATGGGATCCGCTCCTGTTCCACATACAGTGCACCCCCTTTTCCTTCTTGTTTCTTCTGGCACCCCCCCGAACTCCCTGCCTTCTTACACTTGTTGGAAGTGGGGCGCTTATTCAATTTCCTCTCCTACTTCACGTAATAGTAATCAACATTAGCAAAACTCTTCATGCTAAGCAATGAACTCTTTACGCGGTCCTAAGATTGGGTGCCATTAAGTTTTACGAATAAGAAACGGACTCAGAGTTTACAAAATGTTCTGGGCATCCAACGAGGAGGTGTTCAGAGTCACGACTTCGAACAAGGTTTTAGCCTCCCGTCCCTCAACTCATTTAAATGCGGAGGTTCACCGATCGGGCGCAGGGCAGGCTGCGGAAGCCTGGGGATCCAAAGCGGGTGAGAAGCATCCTGCCCCGCGCGTCAGCTGGTAAAGGAGACAGCCTCAGGCATCCGCGCAAAACAGCCGACTGGGCGGACCAGCAGGAGTCGGTGGTTCCCGGGAAGGGAAGAACTCAGACCCCGAGGTCAGAAAGGCACCAGGGCAGAAGCAGCAGACCCGGTGACGAGTCGCGTCCGCCCCCGCGGAGGGACGGGCAGCCCCAGTGCCGGGACGGGGAGGGGAGCCGGCGGGGACCGGGCTCGCGGGGGCAACCTAAACCCGACGCCCGTGCGGGGCGCCGGGGGCTCGGCCCCTGGAAGGGCCCTGGCGCTGGGCGGGCCACGGAGTCCAAGGCCTACGCGGAGTTTGGGAGCAGAAGCGGAGAAAACCCTCACCTCGTGGTGGTTGCGGACCGTCCCGGCAGGCGGCAGTCCCCTTGGGCTTTCTGCTCTAGAAGTGGAGCCCCGGCTGCGGAGCGCGCGCTCCGGGGCGCCGGCAGGCGCGGGAGTGCGGGCGGGAGTTGCGCGGAGTGCGCGGGGGCGCGGGGGCGCGGGCGTGCGGACGGGGGAGCGCGGAGTGCGCGGGTGCGTGTGCGCGTGCAGGCGGGAGGGCGCGGAGTGCGCGCAGACGGGAGCGCGGAAGTGCCGGCGGCGCGGGAGTGCGCTTCCCTCCGGGCGTCAGCTGCGCGCTCTCTGAGGCTAGAGTTGGCTTTTGTAAAGGCGGCATCCGAACGGGAAATGGAACGTAGATGGTGTCTCAGCTTCCCGACCCGGCGGAGTCCAGCTCCAAGAAACGGAAACTTCTGCAAGAGCTGAGTGGGGCCGGGGAGAGGTTTGCGAGGCTCCGGGCGGTTCGGTGTGGTATTTGCAGCGGGGCCTCTGGCTTTGGTCTGGGCTCTCGCCTGCCTTGCCGAGTCCGCGTCCCCCCCCCCCCCCTTTTTAAATAAAGTGACAGGAGATTGGTCCGCGTTATTTCTGTTGCGAGGGTGGCAGCGATGCTCTTTTCGTCTTTCTGCATCCTAAGCGGAAAGAAGTCTCTGCTTCTCGTCTTGATTCAACAAACAACACAGGTGCACTACCCATTGGGTAAAGTTAGAGAAACTTGGGAGTCAAAATGCGTACACATTTTAAAATTTGATAGCTATTGCTTAATAACTTTGCGGAGAGATTTATACACCCCTCCCTGGAGTTGTAGGACAGTGCTTGCCTTCTGTGCCCTTGCCAACGGTGCTTCGCCTAACAACTTCTTTTTTTAATTTTTTTTTCAACGTTTATTTATTTTTTGGGACAGAGAGAGACAGAGCGTGAACGGGGGAGGGGCAGAGACAGGGAAACACAGAATCGGAAACAGGCTCCAGGTTCTGAGCCATCAGCCCAGAGCCCGACGTGGGGCTCGAACTCACGGACTACGAGATCGTGACCTGGCTGAAGTCGGACGCTTAACCGACTGCGCCACCCAGGCGCCCCACGCCTAACAACTTCTAATAAAGATCAGGTTGGTATCGGGAATCTGAGCCGAAAATGCCAAATACCCACACACTAAAATTTTTGTCCCCCTGTGACTTCAGTCATTCTTTCGTGGATTCAGTGAACTGCATTGAACAACTGCTAAGAGGCAGACGTTGTGCAAGACACAGGCAATGCAGCAATGAAAAAAACAGACAAAGGATCTACCTTCGCGTACTTCATTCCTAGTGTGGGAGATAAAGATAATAAAGAACAAATGAAGTATTGTGTGTGAGATGGTACTATGGAGAAAAAGCATGGAGAGGGTTACAGTGCAGGGCGTTTCACCGTTATAAATATGGTGGGGAAGAAAGATTTCACTGGGTTAGTGACATTTGAGTAAAGATCTGAAGCAGGTGAAGGAGAGAGAGGTTATGGGGCCAGGGAAGAATGGTTCAGGCAGGGGAAGCAGTAGGTACAAACCCCAGGGAGGTGGGAACGTATTTGCCATGAATGGATGGTGTGGCTGGAGCAGTAAGGGTAGGGGGGAGGTCTTAAGAAATGAGATCAGAGGAAGAATGGCATGGGCCTGAAGGCTACTGTAATGTTTAACTTAGGCAGGAAGCTGCATTTTATTTTTTTTAATTTTATTTATTATGTACGTATGTGTGTATGTATGTATGTATGTATGTATGTATGTATTTTTGAGAGAGAGAGTGAGAGCGAGCAGGGGAGGGACAGAGTGAGAAAGAGAATCCCAAGCAGGCTCTGTGCTGTCAACATGGAGAGTGATGTGGAGCTTGATCTCACGAACCCTGAGATCATGACCTGAACCGAAATCAAGAGTCTGACACTTAACCAACTGAGCCACCCAGGCATCCTTTATTTTGTTTTTTAAAAATGTTTATTTATTTTGAGAGAAAGAGTGAGAGAGGCAGACAGAGAATCCCAAGTGGGGTTCGATCCCACGATCAGTGAGATCATGACCTGAGCCGAGACAGAGTGACAGTCAACTGACTGAGCCACCCAGGTACCTCAAGGAAGCTGCATTTTAGAAAAGGTACCGAGCAGTTTGCTGTGGGTGGAAGAATAAAGCCAGAATACCCTCCTTACCAAGGATGTAGAAAAATTTAATGGCGCTCCAGTGTTTGAAAAAATTTTCAGTGCATGGATTATGTTTCCTTCCTTGTTCCTGCTTCTCTCCCTTCCTTTCTCTTAACCGTATCCAGGCCAAAAGGTCGTCTTTGCTTATTAAGGTTTAGACCGATAGCAACTAAGCAACCAGAAGTGAACATTAAAGGGAAAGGAAATCCTGCCTATCTACTTATATTGTTTAGGAATTCAAATTCAGAAAGGCAAAAACCATCTGTGAAAAATTTAAAGGAATATACATTTTCAGGATTGAGAAGAAACAAACGTCTGGCTGTTGAGTGGGTGTTGAACGTGCCAGAATTAGTAGATGGAATTTGAATATTGATCTTTTTTCACAGACTGTTGGATTGGGTGGATTCTTGGTAAAACCAGTAGTGTGTTGTCTTTTGAACGTACTCTAGTCAACATGCAGGACGCAGCAACTAGCAACAAAGGGAAACAGAAAGTGAAACATGGCAATTGATCTAAAATCTTCTTGGGAAACCGAAAATTAAGTAATGCTTTTAAGAAATACATGTAAGTCAGTTTTTCTGGATTTGCTGCTTGCTGTTTTGCCCTGCAAGCGTCCAGGCTGTTCCACACATTAGAGCTTCCGAGCGTGCAGACACCTCTTCCAGAGGAGGGGACGCGAGGGGATAGAGAGATGGTGTTAGATTATAAGACACTCTGATGACTGTGACCTCTGGGTCGTCAAGCACCCCTCACACAAACACATCCATAATCCAGAGATTGATGTTGCATGAATGAGCTCTGCTTTCCGGCTGCAAGTGATGTATAGCAATACCTGGGAAGAGCTGCCTAGTAGATTAACCAGTCATCCGACCAGTATTTACCTTTCATGTTTCTCTCTCTGGAAGAGTTCCCAGCGGTTAGACTCACTTTAGTGCCACAGTGTCACTTTGGGCCTCCTCCCCAAACTCAAGCACTGTAAGACACCATTTTTGTTAAATCTAACAAGTCTTTTGTTTTAGTTACAAGTATGTTGAGAAGATCGGATCTGTGTGGCTCTGATGTCTAGCCTTCAATGATGAAGTTTGCTCCCTTCGATTCCTAACGAATTTTAGTAGAAATCAAAAGGCTTTCGCAATCTGTGTATGAATTCCTTGAGGATTTGTGTTCTTGTGGATTACGGATCCCCACCAAGAAATGCAGGCAGCCTCTAGTAGTTGGAAAAGGTACAAAAAAGGATTGTCCCCTAGGACCTCTGGAGGCAGTTGCCAATACCTCTGTGGCCGTTGCCACTGGATTTCCATCCAGTGACACCCATTTCAGATTTCTGACCTTCAGAACTGTAAGATCATAAGTTTTTGCGGTTTTAAGCCACCAAGTTTGTGGTCATTCGTTAACAGCCACAGTGGGAAATTAATACATCCTCCCCCTAAAAAAATACATGGAGGAAAAAAGCAGTCACACTGTTTCCTTATCTCTTCCTTTTAAAACTATTGGATGAGAAAAGACACATTGTTTCCTTATTTCTTCCTTTTAAAAATATTGCTTGGTGTGCAACCCCTTTTAATAAAATGTCACAAAGGTGGTTGTTACTGATGGTCTCTCAGATCATTTAGCATCCTTTTCCTGTGTTTTTGATCAATCAATACCAGAAAATGACTGAATAAACAGTGCTACATGTGGCATGAAAGAAGAGAACCTGCTTTGGAACAATAAACATCAAACAGCAAACAAGTAATTGACTGTGTACTTGTTACTCACTAGATCGTAAACTTCAGGAGGTTTGGGGAGATGTCTGCTTTCTTTGCTGAAGGGGAGCAGAGTATGCCGCCCCAAAATATGCCGTGTTGGTGTAGGGATTATTTTGAACTGAGGGCAGTTGAGAAGAAGCAGGGTACAAGAAACGCTCTGCACACTCCCCCTACCTGCCTACAAGCAGTACAGAACTTTGTAGTGGTGTCCCCTTACCCTCTCCACCAGGAAGGTGAGAAGTTGATTGCCTGACACAAGTGTAGACCCTTATCAGCCCAGAGTCACTGCTGGAGGAATCTACATAACAAACCTTCTTCTTTTTTTTTTTTCTTTTTTTTCCTAATTTTTAAAAATCTTTATTTATTTTTGAGAGAGGGAGAGAGTGAGCAGGGGAGGGACAGAGAGAGAGGGAGACACAGAATCCGAAGCAGGCTTGGGGCTCTGAGCTGTCAGCACAGAGCCCGACGCAGGGCTCGAACTCACCAACTGTGAGATCATGACCTGAGCCGAAGTTGGACGCTCAACTAACTGAGCCACCCAGGCCCCCATAACAAACCTTCTCAACTAGCCCTTGTTTTCCATTAATCTCCCCCAAATATTTACATTCCTACAGTTTGTCACCCTAGAAACTCAAGGTTCTTTTCCCTTCTCTAAAATTTCTTATCCCTTCTCTAAAAATGCATTGTTCGTTTGCCAGGATGCTATGTTCTAGCCACCCTTTTGAGTTACTCATCACTGGGTGCTCCCGTGTGTGTGTGTGTGTGGTGCATGTATTCATAAATCTCTGTTTGTTTATCTCTTGTTAATCTGTGCTTGTCATTCTAATTATGGAATCCTGGCCAATGAACCTAAAACGGGTAGCGTAAAAAGATTTTTTCCTCCGCTACATCACCATATTTGGTATCTAACACCAAAAACTATTTGTTGATAAAATGAATGAATGAAACATTTTTGTTTTATGTAAATCCAGGCCTTTATTTGCTACGAATCTACTCGACAAATGGTTTTTCGACTATATAACATTCACAGAGAAATGGTTCCTCTCTCACATAACAGAGATGTATATATTCTGTTTCAGTATTTTCTGAATAGAACCAATATTTTACCAGGTTTGGGTAATGGTTAAAAACTTGCATCACTGCAGTGGATTGCTTAATATGTTTCTGAAAGTAGCAAGCAGAAACAATGGTTAGAGTTAACATGTTTACCTAAAATCAAATAAAATGTGAATGTGGTTCATATTTCCACACCCAGGATCAGGTGCCAGAGTTCCCAGAGTCCACAGCCAGCCGCAGGGCCTGCTCATAGTACTCCAGGGCTTTATTCATTTCGCCTTTGACTTTGTAGATAAACCCAAGAATGCTCAAGCTTTCTATGTCTGATGCATTTCTGGAAAGTCTTCTTAAAGTCAGTTTCTCCAAAGAATTAATACATTTATCTCTTGTCAGTGACACCTTTTCTGTTTTTAGTGCTTTTAAATAATGGATAATTGCATTGACTTCAGATTTCTTTTGAAATTCCTGAAATTGACCATAGTGGAAATGTACCTTTTGCTGTTTTTCTTCGTCGAGGGACGTCAAACATAACAATTTTTGGTAAATGTCTTCAGCTTTTCTGTGGTTGCCAGCTTCTATGTACATACCGGCCAGGTGTATATAAGCAACGTCAAATGTGGGCTTTTGTTCCAGAGCAAATTGAAAATGAGCTATGGCTAACCTTACCATTTTGTCGACATTGTCTCTATCCTGTCCTCTGGGCTGCCAGTTTGCCGCTCTCTTGATTTGGATCATGTGTGCCTTGTAACAAAGCCCCATCTGGTGATGCAGGAAAGCGGAGGAGGGCGTGGCCCGCAGGGCCCTCTTTAAGAGCTGAAGAGCTTTATCCAGAGCGCCTTTCCTGCGGTAAAACTTGGCCGCGTATCGAAAGACGTAGGTCTGCGAGGACATGTTGGTCAGTGCCTCTTCGACGTACTTTTCTCCTTCGGCTTCTTGGCCCACGTCCTGAAGCTTCAGGGCGAGCAGAGCCTTGATATACGCGTCTTCTGGGTTTAGCCTGATGGCCTCTTTTAGAGGCTGCAGACAAAATGCGTCGCTGACCTGGGTCGCTTTGTTGAAGCCGTCCAGGCGATAGATGGTGATTGCATACCCAGTGCTGAATTCAGGGTTCTCAGGCTCCGCTGCCAGAGCCTTTTCGAAGCAGGCCTTGGCCCGCTCGTAGTTCTTTCCTCCACACTTCAGCAAGGCCCACCCTTCCTCACAGTCCATCTGAGGACAGTCCAGCCTGTAGCAGGAGGGGGCTGCAAACCTCTCGCAAGTGTTCGCCACCCTGTCCAGGTAAGTCCGGGCCTCCGCCAGCCTGCCCATGTGGTGATACAGCCAGGCGTAGTTGCCCCAGGTGACCAGGCTTCTCACAGCCGATCGGTCGCCGTGTTCCTGCTGGATCAGGTCTTCGGCTTCCTTCAGGCTCCCCAGGGCCTCCCGAGTCTGGCCTTTCAGGTGTTGGACGTAGGCCAGCAGGTTGTGTATGCCCGCGTTGTATTTGGTGTCTAGGAACTCAATCTCATCCAAGATCCTGTTCTCTAAATCGGGCATCTCAGTGTCTTCAACTAGCAGCTCCCAGGTGAAGTGGCATCTCAGCTGAAGCAGCTTACCTTTGACCTCATCAGCGTTCTTACTGCAAAAGAGAAAAACAAGTTTTCTTTGTTAAGTGAGGAACGGTCGCTAGAAAGAAGCCAGATAAAACAGCTCATCTTTAGGACTTAGCCTTGGAAAGGGCACGCCTGCTTTGATTTTCCTTAGAATCCCTACGTTCCTAAGATCCGCACAGACCTTGAATGTAGTTTGCTTGGTCTCAGACACTGGCTCCGCCACTTTTTACCAAGTAACCTCTCTCTGTTTCAGAGTCTCGTTTGTAAAATGGGGATAGGAATAGACTCAGCACACTTGAGTCTGAAGTTGGGTGAAAATTAATAAGCCTGTATGTGTGTTAAGTACTTAGAGCACATATTACATGCTATAATGAGAGTTTCCTATTTTCCTATTCCTACATTCAGGACAGAAACCAGTTAGAAACATAGAGCCTGGGTGGCTCAGTCAGTTGAGCATCCGACTTCGGCTCAGGTCATGATCTCGCAGTTTGTGAGTTTGAGCCCTGAATTGAGCTTGCTGCTGTCGGCGCAGAGCCTGCTTTCGATCCTCTGTCCCCCTCTCTGTGCCTCCCCCGCTTACACACACTCTCTCTCAAAAGAAAGAAAAAAAAAAAAAGAAAGAAAAAAGAGAAACGTAGAGGCTTATAAAACAGTATTCACTTCAGGACCTTAGTCTGTAGATTATGCCACAAATTTAGACCACCTGAAAGAGAATATTCGACCAATTTTTTTTTCCACTTATAATTTGGAAATAATTAGAGAATCACTGAAATTTGCAAAGAGAGTACGGAGCTCCAGTGTACCCTTCGCCTGGTTTCTTCCAATACCTTACACAAGTACCATACAGTAACAAAATGAAGACACCAACATTGGTACAATGTGTGTAAGTCCTGTGTCGTTTCATCACGTGAGTAAATCCACGCACCCAATCAAGATACAGAACTATTTTATCATCGCACATATCTCCCGCACACTGTCCCTTCAGTGACACCTGTTCGCTCCCCACTCTCCAAACATCCCTAGCCTCTGGTAATTTGTTTCATCTCTATCACTCTGTCACTTCAAGAATGTCATATGATGGAGTTATACAGCATTTTGAGACTGCCTTTTTTTCACTCACCTTTTTCACTTTCACTTTAAAAGATTTTCTTTTTAAGTAATCTCTACACCCAGTGTGGGGCTAGAACTCCCAACCCTGAGATGAAAAGTCACACACCCCACTGACTGAGCCGGCAAGACGCACCTCATCTGAGAACGTCTTGATTTAATCTTCATTCTAGAAGGATATTTTTGTGGGGCATAGGATTCTGGGTTGAAAGTTCTTTTCCTGGGGTGCCTGGGTGACTCAGTCAGTTGAGTGTCTGACTCCGGCTCAGGTCACAATCTCATGGTTCATGGGTTCAGGCCCCACGTCAGGCTCTGTGCTGACAGCTGGGAGCCTGGAGCCTGCTTTGGATTCTGTGTCTCCCTCTCTCTCTGCCCTTCTCCCTCTCATACTCTGTTTCTCTTTCTCTCAAAAATAAAATAAAACAATTAAAAATTAAAAAAAAAAAGAAAACAATTCTTTTTCAATAGTATCATAAAGAATCAAATACTTAGGAATAAAGTCAACCAAAGAGGCGAAAGACTTGTCCACTAAAAATTACAAAAGATTGCTGAAAGAAATTAAGAAGACACAAAGAAAGGAAGAGGCATCCTGTGTTCACAGCCTGGAAGCTTTAATGTTGTTCAGATGTCAGTACCACCGAAAGCAATCTACAGATTCAGTGCAATCCCTATCAAAATCCCAATGACATGTTTTTTACAGAAATAGAAAAATCCATCCTAAAATTTATATGGAATCTCAAGAGATCTCGAAGAACCAAAATGATCTTGAAAAAGAACAAAATTGGAGGTCTCACACTTTCGGATTTCTAAACTTACTACAAAGCTACCCCAATCCAAACAGTGTGGGATGGGCATAAAAGCAGACACCTAGAGCAGTGGAACAAAATGGAGGGCCCAGAAATAAACACTTACATATATGGTTGCAATGGTCATTTCAGGCTATCATGATGAGGTACCACAGACGGGGTGGCTTAACCAACAGATATTGCAGATATTTCTTTTCTCCGAGTTTTGGAGGCTGGGAGTCCCAAATCAAGGTGCCCACTGACTTGTTTCCTGGGAAGGGCTCTGTTACTGGAGTCCACATGTGACCTTTCGTCTACACGCACTTCTTCTGTCAAGGATATCAGCCCTTTCAGATGAAGGGCCCACCCTTATGGCCTTATTTAACCCTTAGTGCTTCCTTACAGGCCCTATCTCTCAATACAGTCACACTGGGGGTCAGGGCTTCAACATATAAATCTGGGGAGATGGTAGGGGTTCACAATTCCATAACATGGCCATAACAATGGTCATAACAATGGCCAAATGAGTTTTGAAACATGTACCAAGACCATTTAATGGGGAAACATGTTTCAACAAATGGTGCCAGGAGAGCTGGATATCCACTTGCAAAAGAATGAAAGTGGGCCCTTATCTTACACTGTATGCATATAAAAAATGAACTCAAGATGGATCAAAATTACAAAAATCTTAGAAGAAAATAGGAAAAAACTTTATGACATTGGATTTGGCAGTCTTGGATAGGACACTGAAAGTGTAGGCAACATAAGTAAACAGAGGTAAATTGGATTTTCATCAAAATTAGAAACGTTTCTGCATCAAAGGGCACTACTGACAGAATGAAAAGGCAACTCCTAAAATGGGAGAGATTATGTGCAAATCACATATCTGATAAGAGATTAATATCCAGACTATATAAACAACTCTCATGACTCAACAACAACAAAAAAACAGGTGACTACAAAATGGCCAAAGGACTTAAAACAGATATTTCTCCAAAGGAGACACACAGATGGCCAGGAAGCACATGAAAAGATGCTCAACATCACCCATCATTAGTGAGATGCAAATCGAAAACACAAGACACCACTTCACACCCATTAGGATGGCTACCCTCAACAAAACAGAAAACAAAAACCACGTGTTGGCGAGGATGTGGAGGAATTACTAGTGGGAATGTAAAATGGGACAGTTGCTGTGGAAAATGGTGATGATTCCTCAGAAAATGAAACAGAACGGCCGTGTGATTCAGCAGTATCACTTCTGGGTATGTACCCAAAATAAGTAAAAGCAGAGACTCAAACAGACGATTTGCATACTTCTATTCCTAGCAGGCATTGTTCACAATAGTCAAAAGGTGGAAGCATCCTAAATGTCCATAGACGGATGAACCGCTAAACAAAGTGGTAAATACATACAGTGGTGTATTATTCAGCCTTAAAAGGGAAGGATATTCTGTCACCTGCTACAACATGGGTAAACCTTGAAGACATTGTGCTAAGTGAAATAAGGCAGTCACAAAGAGCCACTTATTGTATGCTTCTTTGTTTGTGAAATATCCACAATGGGGGGGGGGTGCCTGGGTGCCTCAGTGGGTTAAGCATCTGACTTCTGCTCAGGTCATGATCTCCCTGTTTGCGGGTTCGAGCCCCGCATAGGGCTCTGTGCTGACAGCTCAGAGCCTGGAGTCTGCTTTGGATTCTGTGTCTCCCTCTGTCTCTCGGCCCCTCCCCCCGTGCTCTCCCCCCCACCCCAAATAAATAAACATTAAAAAATTTTAAATCTTACCAAAAAAAAAAAAAAAAAAAAAAAAAGAGAAATATCCACAGGGGGCAAAGACATAGAAAGCAGATTAATGGTTGCCAGGGCCTGGGGCGAAGGATGAGTGGAGAGTGACTGCTTAAGGGGTACGGGATTTCCCCTCAGGTGAGGAAGATGTTCTTGAAGTGGATACTGGCTAATTTTATCATACATGTATCTTATCACAATGAAACATTGTACTAGTAACCTGAACAGAAATTCTTCAAATGACGTATGTATTTTTCGTTAGTACATGTTGAAATAAACAAAACAGGGGCGCCTGGGTGGCGCAGTCGGTTAAGCGTCCGACTTCAGCCAGGTCACGATCTCGCGGTCCGTGAGTTCGAGCCCCGCGTCAGGCTCCGGGCTGATGGCTCAGAGCCTGGAGCCTGTTTCCGATTCTATGTCTCCCTCTCTCTCTGCCCCTCCCCCGTTCATGCTCTGTCTCTCTCTGTCCCAAAAATAAACGTTGAAAAAAAAAAAATTTTTAAAACAAAAACAAAAACAAAAAAAAAAAAACCAAAACATTAAAACATAAACACCAATTGGAGTGCCATCTGACATAGTCTCACAAACCTTCCACTGGTACACTTTAAGAAGCATGGGTGTAGAGGTCAAATTGGGTATCACTGAATAGAGACTCTGGCTCATGTCCCAGCTCTATCACTTACTATCTGTGTGATCTTAATGTTTCTAAATCTAAGATTCATTATTGCAAAATCAGGGTGATATGAGTACCTGCTTCGTAGGTGTCTTTGGAGGGTTTTTTAAATAATTAAATATAATTTACATCATAATTTAAATTGTTTAAAGTTTTCTTATTTTGAGAGACACAGAGACAGCACAAGTGGTGGAGGGGCAGAGAGTGAGGGGGTTGGGGAGAGAATCCCAAGCAGGCTTCGCATTGTCAGCACAGAGCCTGACGTGGGACTCAAACCCACCAAGCTGTGAGATCATGACCTGAGCCAAAACCAAGAGTGGGATGCTTAACTGACTGAACCACCCAGGTGCCCCATAATTTACATAATAATTTTAGAAGCAGGCTGGCACTTTATAAGCATTCAGGAAGCGATAGCTACTTTATTATCATTATTATTTTCCCTGTCAGTGACAACCCCCTCTGTCAATGGACGTGGGAGGAGGGTTGATCATAGGCCTGTAATTATGCACTTTCTGGAACTTTTGCCCCTTGAAAATTTTGCCCACTGGAGCACCGAGGGGAAATTTGCAAGTCAATATCAATTACTTTTTTAAAAATCTGTTGATATTAAGGGTTACTTAACTCAAGATTCAGTTTGGACAGCATAGAAATTCCCACATGAGGCCACAACTGCAGTCCAGCCCCACCGACAGGAGGGTATCTGCAGACCAGAGGCTTCCCCAGGGGAGAGGGTCATCTGCTAATCTTAAATGCAGGGACGTTGAGAAGGCCTGACGTAGGAGCCCAACAGCACAGAGAGTGAGACCAGAAGTCTACAGAGGAGGGCCTTGTTCCCTAGACAGTGAGCTTCTGCCACCATTTGCCCACAATATTTTCCTCAAGACATCTGGGGAGAGCCCAGGACTGTGGCTCACACGGCTGTGGGGGTCCTTTTCCCCAGGTGAGGAGCCAGCAGAGAGCAGCGTCCCTTTCCAGACAAACTGTCCATTCCCTCCCTCGGTCAGACAGAAGGGAGTTTGGGGAAGAGAATTTCAGAGACGTGGATCATTTTCTCCCTCCCCGCAAAACTCTTTTCCCACATCCCTCTGCTTCTTTGGGCTTTGTTATGAGGTAAGCTTCCTCGGGGTGATGCTAAAAAAAAAAAAAAAGAAAAGAAAAGAAAAGAAAAAGCCTGAATTAAGGACACTCAGTCTCCAAGCAGACGCTCACCTGGAAGAGTAAGGAAACCCGACATCACTGAAATCAAGTCTTTTGAGACAGTATTGATTAGCCTTTTTTCCCAGAACTTCAGACTGACAGGCAGAGAAGCAGAGAAGTCCTTACCTCATGGCTGCCAGTTCTGCAGGGTCTTGTTTAGCTGTGGGCTCTTCTGAGATCCAGCCAGGAGACTGGGGTTTCAGGATGTGAGCCACATCCTGGGCCATATAAGAAAGATGAACAGTTCATGACATAACTGTGGGCGTGTTGTTGACGATGTAGACTGGAAACCGAGATAGAAACTGAAAGTGGAAAGTGAAACTAGTGAGCAGAGTTGCTGCTTGGGGAAAACAAAACCAGGATTGCTTTCTTTGGTCTGTCTGGAAACTGAGAAGAGGCCGAGGAAAAGCAGTTTCACCGATGTGCTAACTCTTTTCTCAGGCTCCGCATGGCCTTGTGCAGAGCTGGGAGTGTAGAGTGCCAGGCACATAGGGTCCGCGGACCCTGGAGCCAGGGAGGCCTGGGGAAGTTGGCTGCGGGACCTTGCCACACTCTTGCCCCAGATCTGTGCCTTCGTTTGCTCATCTGGAAATAGAAATCCTCCCTTTCGTGGCATAAAATTCTGCATCTCTCCAAGCTGGAGTTTTGACCCAAATCTGCCACTGTTGTCTGAGAGGCTGTGTTTTACCAGTTCTCTGCTTTGTTTTTTGCATACCCTTCCTGAGAATGGCCAATGGCAGTAAGAGCTTGTAACCTCTTCCTTGTTCATTAGAACGGAGAAAGCGTATGTGCTAGCATCTTGAGACTTCAGACAGAACACGTTAGGCCTTAATGACAGTATTTTTAATACCCTCTACGGTAGTCGTCTAAAGTGTCCTTACTCAGCAGACGTGACTCTCATAGCTGCTCAGGGCCCTGTCCAGTTCTGGAGGCGCCCACGGCACCAGGCTTGGCATCCCTCATCCTGGCCCACGTCACTTTCTGTGCTCAGGGTGTCTGTGATAACAGGGAGACGAGAAAAGTGCTGAAACTGGGGGTGAGGCTCCTGTTGGTGCTGTCTGCCAAGTCCCTGTTTCTTTCTACCTTTCACTGGAAACTGTCCCACCCTCCCGATACACGTCATAGAGTGGGGGTTCTCCAGCCGCTCCCGCAAAGCAAATTTATCCCCAGACACAGTTCATTTAGTCCTGGGAAAGCTCCATGTTGAGATGAGTGTGAACAGGGAGTCCCAAGATGGACTTGGAGAATTGCTGGGGATCCCAAAAGGGAGCTGGGAGATCTTTAGGAAAATGGAGTTTGTGCATGTCTGCCCCTGGATGGAGACTGAACTCTAGAACCTGGGCCTTAACCACAGAACCATTTCTGGAACATTTCTATGTATCAGATAGCGCACGTGTTGTCAGAATCCATCATTATTCTTTTAAAACAACTTGTGGTTTTTGCCTTTAGAAACTCCTAATTTCTTCCCCCAGTTGTTTGATCCCTCTCGAATCTATCTTCCAAACCGCAATCCCCAAGACCCCAAATAAATGCATTGCTTGTTTTTACAGACACAGTCTGAGATCCGTTGACATTCCATGGTGTCAGAGAAGTGGGGTCCGGAGCAACTGCCTTCTGTTCCAAGCCGCAGTGGGCACCTGTGAAGTACCTGCAGGACGCCATTGTTTTCCACCGTCTCCCCTGGCAACCTTGTTCTTGGTGGTAAGTCCTCCTGGGCCCAAACCTCCCTTGTTTGGGTGTCCTCTGCTGCTGGCTTCTGTCCTCTCTCATTTCTGAAGAGAGGATTCTGTTTTCACTCATTTTGAGTGGAAGAGTTGGGTTTCAGCTTGTTGATGAATCCTCTGTTTGGGGAGATCATTCTCCTAAGGGGACTCTTGATAACCAGCCCCCTGCCGGAGCTCCTGCAGGATTTATGTGTAAGGAAGACGGCTCTTCTTGCTGAAAAATGTTTGCCTGTTAGACTCGCATTCCCCACGATGATTTAAAGCCTTATTGGCCAACATGGGGCACTTCTGATAGTCCAAACTGAGGTTACTTGCATGCATAAACTGAAAAGGAGTTATAAAACCGAACAAAATGAGTGGGGGGCTTATTTTAAATGGAGATTCCAAAAGAAACACTGGAAAGTTTGCTTCCCTTCAGGAGCTAAGTCTACATTCCCAGCAGTTAATTCAGACCCTTCTAAGAGGCTCTCAAGAATAGAAGAAATCGCTGATGCCTCTCAACCCCTTGCCTCTCCTCCTCTGTTCTGCCCCCACCCCTGCTGTTCCCACCCCTTCCCCACCCCTTCTTCCCACCCTCTGTCTCCTACTCTCCATGTACACATCCTAGATGAGTTGGACTGCCCTTCTATAATGACAGCCTGGGCGTTCATGTAGATCCTGCAGGCATCCTTTCCCAGTTAGATCTAAGGAAGGAGGCTCTGAGACTTCATCAGTTCCCTACGCTCCTCGGACTAAGACAGAACTGTAAGCCATTACCGAGGACTTTCCCCATGCCTTTGAAGACCCGCTAAGATTTGTGAAAGAATTCCATGTAGTCGGTCAGACCTAGGAGCCTGGCTATTCCAACCTTTATCAACTTGTCCACATGCTTGTAAGTGAGGGTCAGGCAAGGGAATGAATTTAAAAAGTAGGTTGAACAAAGCCTTTTGATAATTTTTCCAAGTGATAAGCTATAGACAAAATAGCAGCCAGAGTGGCTGCACCAGCTTGCATTCCCAGCATTTCTTCTTTCTTTTTGTTGTTTCTTCCTAAAATGTTGTGACGATAGCTCAGAGACTAGAAATGATTGACCAAACCTTCCCTCCTGACATCTTTCCTCAACTGACAGATATGACGAAGGACAATGCCTAAGATCCATTTCCCTGAGGCTCCCTGTTGCTCAAATGTAGCCATTGTCCTTAGGTCAACAACTCCTGCCTACACCTGTTTCTCTCCTCAGTGGGACATGACATACCAGAAATGAACCTTCCTGCGATGAAGGACCCAAAACATAAAATTATTCATCCATGTTTTTGAAAATTTATTGATCATCAATGCTTTCTGAAGAAAGATCTTGATCAAAAGGAGGAGATGTGAACAGAGTTATAAAATGGAGTTATGATTGCTAAGGCTCACAAAATGGAGCTCCATTAGGGAAATGGAACTTTTTTTTTTTTTGGTTTTGTTTTGCAGCCTCAGCTTGAAATTTGTTAAGAGGAACTTCGGCTATAGCAACTTCTTACTTGACACGTCTCTGGAGGCAAGGGAAACAAAAGCAGAAATGAACCATTGGAACTTCATCAAAATATAAAGTTTCTGCACAGCGAAGGAAACAATCAGCAAAACTAAAAGGCAGCCAATGGAATGGGAGAAGAGATTTGTAAATGACATATCAGATAAAGGGTTAGTATCCAAAATCTATAAAGAACTTATCAAACTCAACACCCAAAAAGCAAATAATCTATCTAGCAAAGAAATGGGCAAAAGATGTGAGTAGACACTTTTCCAAAGAAGACATCTAGATGGCTAACAGACACATGAAAAGACACTCAATACCACTCATCATCAGGGAAATACGAATCAAAACCACAATGAGATACCATCTCACACAGGTCAGAGTGGCTAAAATGAACAACTCAGGAAACAACAGATGTTGGCAAGAATTCACAGAAAGGGGAACACTTTTGCACTGTTGGTGGGAATGCAAACTGGTGCAGCCACTCTGGAAAACAGTATGGAGGTTCCTCAAAAAACTAAAAATAGAACTACCCTTCAACCCAGAAAAAGCACTATTAGGTATTTATCCAAAGGTTACAAAAATGCTGATTCCAAGGGGCACATGCACCCCAATGTTTAGAGCAGCACTATTGACAATAGCCAAATTATGGAAAGAGCCCAATGTTAATCGACTGATGAATGGATAAAGAAGGTGTGGTGTGTATGTATGTATGTATATATATGTATATACATACACATACATATATATGTATGTGTATGTGTGTGTATATATATATATATATATATATATATATATACATATATATATGATGCAATATCACTTGGTGATCAAAAAGAATGAAATCTTGCTATTTGCAACAACATGGAGGGAACTAGGGGGCCATTATGCTAAGCAAAATGAGTCAGGCAGAGAGAGACAAATATCATATGATTTCATTCATGTGTGGAATTTAAGATACACAACAGATGAACATAGGGGAAGGGAGGAAAAAATCAGATAGAAACAGAGAGGGATGGAAGCCATAAGAGACTCTTAAATACAGAGAACAAACTGAGGGTTGCTGGAGGGGAGGTGGGTGGGTAGGGGGATGGGCTAAATGGGGGATGGACATTAAGGCGGACACTTGGGATGAGCACTGGGTGTTATATGTAAGTGATGAATCACTGAATTCTCCTAAAATCATTATTACACTATATGTTAACTAACTTGGATTTAAATTGAAATAATAAAGAAAGAAAAATAAATAAATAAAATCATTAATTAAAAAAAAAGAAATTTGTTAAGAGGAGACAATTAGACTTGCTTCCCTAGAAAGCTGGCTCTTGGAAGTGTTGGACCTGTAGCATATATATTTGAGTACCATTGTCAGCCATGTTTTTTCATGTGGCCTGAAAATAAAAACAGAAGAAGCTTATTGAAAGAGAAGAATCTCAAGTGGTTAATGAGAGAAATAGAGAACTGAAGTAAGAGATGGAAAGTTCTGATGATGTCCTTTGTCCGCAGCTTTACCATCAAGAGTCAAGGGGCAAGGACCATGTGCAGGGTCTTGTGGAGTTTGCAGGTGAGTACAGAATTGTATGAAATCAGAGTACCAATGGCTGTGAACCTGGGATCTTACTGAGGGGTGTTCCTAGTGGTGCAAACACTTAGCAGCAGTGTCTGGAACCAGATCTGTCTTGTACCCTAAAGGAGAGCTTCAGGCCATCGTTGCCTGTCATGGAGGTTGGTAGCTGGATTCTGGAAGAATTGAGGGAGGTAGTAGCCCCAGTTTCAATTAGCCTCCTAAATATAGAAGGAATCTACTGTAAAATATAAAAACCTACTCTTATTTTGAAGTGATCAGGATTCTGGTGGTTACTATTGGTTTCAGCCTGACAGAAATAAACAAGCCACCTGGTTCACGAATGAAGGAAATGGACCAAATACCAAGAACGCCTCTTAATCCCTGATCACTTGGACAGGAGGTAAGAGAAAGATTTTGTGGTTTGACAACAGAGTGCCCAGCTCATCTCCCATCTCAGCTCTCACCAGTAATATAAGCCTCCATGGAGGCATCCTGAACTAGCCAGAAAGTTCTGCACAAGTAAAAATTTCTCAATACATAAGACACATTTATCCATGTGTTCTGATAAATGCTCAGGCCGTAAGCAAACGCTGAACTACATGCATTAGAAAAGCTCTCTTTTTGGGGGTACAAAAGTGTCTTTGGAGTTCTTGTGGAGAAAAGCAATTCGTTTATAGTTTTCCAAATGCACTAAATAGATTGTAGACAAGCAGAAAGAATGTGTATCTTGTGATCACTGTGAATTTGGCAATGGTTCCAGTTCGAATGAGCGCCGACTCAGAGTGAATAGGTAATTCAGAATCTTGCCCATGAGTGACACTAGACAAAGCAGAGAGGAAATAGCCAATAAAGTACACACGCATGCGTACCTCTGTGTGCGTGTGTGTGTGTGTGTGTGTGTGTGTGTGTGTGTGTGTCTGTGTATGTGTGTGTTCAGTTAGGAAAGAAATCAAGAGCTGGAGAAAACAAAACTTACAGAAAATGAAATTTCAGCACTAGACTATGAGTTCATTTCTGGGAGTCTATGACCAGCTCCCTGAGTGACTGACCAGCTGATATAAGCCACTTCACCTCGATGACCTCAGTTTCCTCAGGTGATAAACAAGTGACTTGGGATAGATTATTAGATCTCAACCCTTACTGTACCCTAGAAGCATCTAGGGAGGTTTTAAGAATAATGCTAACTAGGCCCGATCCTAGGCCAGTCAAATACATGTCTGGGAATGCCCCCCTCCCATCTCTGTATTAAAAAGAAATCCTCAGGTGATTTTTATGTACACCTGGGGAGGAACCAGGGCCTAGATGACCCCTGGAATCTACTGTAAAACTGAAATTCTTTGACTGAGTGGTCTGAGACACCAACCCTGGACCTACTCGCCGTTCTGTGTGGCTCACATTCAGTGTCTTCGTTACTCGGAGCCTCATTTCCCCACCTGCATAATGGACAGTTAACTCCTCCACCTCTTACTGACCCCACAAGATGGCATGGAAAAAGAATGGAATTTTGAATGTTTGGACCCTTCTATAAAAGGATCTTCTTGGCTTTTGGGATTTTCCCCAAATACTTGCAATCATATGCGTGGGGAAGGACTCAGAGACACCAGGAATCCTTTGTTGTGAATGGTTTGATGAATTTCACATCTCGGGTACTTCCCGCACCCTCTCAGGCCACCTTGACCCCCCATTTAGCCCACTGCAACATATTCAAGTACGAACTGAATTTTTATGATTTCCCTTTTTTACATTTCAAGCTTATTTTGAAATAGTTACAGACTCACAGGAGGTAGCAAGAGGGGTCTTGTATGCCTTTCATACAACTCCCCCCTGACCCCCACCCCTGAGTGGCTACTTCCTACATAGCTGTAATACAGTATCGAAACCAGGAAAGTGACACTGGCACTGTGTGTATGTTTTAAAGACAAAATATATCACGAATTCATCTTATTGATTCAGGCTTATAGGAGTTTTACTCAACCTAATTGTGTATCTCTTCTCCTGAATGGAGTATCTGATACCCATATTCATATGCTCTATTCATATGAGGCTGGGTAACAACAGCCTCAGAGTAACAAAATCCACAAAACAACCTTCAAAATGATTGCTGAGTAGAGTTTAAGATTTTTTTTTTTTGTTCTTTTTGTCCATAAGATCTATTCTTCTAAAACTGTAGAGTCAAATTACAATACGCTAAAATCTCTGGGAGGTGGGGGGTGATGCTGACCTTCGGTGTGTGGGTTCCAGTGCCTTGGCGCCCTCAGGAAGTTCTTTGTTGTGGGGAGCACTGTAAGAAGAGGCTAGGGGAACTCATCCTCACTCTGAAACTGGGGCAGACACTGAGGTGGTCTGTGCACCCCCCACTGTCACACGGACTTTGCCCCTGGCAGGGATCCCAAGACTGCTGTGGCTGCACAGAGCTGCTGCAGAGGGTGATCAGTCCTGGCATGAGCCACGTGGGCTGTCCTGGGCGAGTCAGGTGAGCTGATGGAACAGAAAGTGGCCCACAGCCTTGCAGAGGGACTGGGAGTGATCGCCTGCACTGGGGAGGAGCTACATGAGAGGGAAGCTGGCGTCACCGAGAAGGTCACTGTGGATAACGCGAAGGACCAGAGCAAGGTCGTCCGGGCCTCTGAGCCCATGTGGGCCGTCAGGACTGGCAAGACCGCACTGCCCCAACGGACCCAGGAAGTACACCAAGCTCTGGGGATGGCTTGCGTCTAACGCTGATGCAGTGGCTCGGAGCATCCTGTTTATTTCTCAGGTCCTGTGGCTGGGGCAGCCGGCAAGGAGCCAGCAAGCCAGCCTGCTGTGGGGCCAAACTGGGGGACATCACCAGTGACACGCAGTGTACCCCATCCATGTCCCCTACTCTGCCTGCTCGGCCAGGGACAAGGTGGGGCAGAGGCCCAATCACTGCGCTCTCCACCGCCCCCCCAACGCTGCGCACGCTTCCGGATGGAGGCAGCCCATGGCCTAATCCAAACCGTGCCCCTTTTTTACCATGTACACCTCACCCTGTAATGCTGGGGCCGGGCCTCTCCTTCTCCGCCTACTGGAATGGTTAGGACAGAACGTGTCACCAAGGTGGCTTCTCCCCGGCTGAGAGGTGGAGGGGGTGGAGTCACTCATGGGTCCCCTCAGTCCTTAGTGAGAGCAGGAGAGACAAGCCTGTTTCTCCTGTCTCGTGCCATGAGGCCACGGGCTGCAAGGAAGCCCCGTCCTCCCCTCAGAGGGGCTGTGCCCGTGGTGTTCAAAGTCCCGTGGTGTTCAAAGTCCCACGTCAGGGGAACATAGATACCTGGTGCTTCAAACAAATCACTTAGAATATTTTCTCATCCTGTGTGGTTTTATCTTCTAGCCCGTATATATTTTGGCTCATTTGCCTCATTTTGGTTTACCTTTCAGATATGGCTTTTTGACCTTTTTATCCTGACAGTTTTGTCCTTAACATCAGAGAAAAGTTGAGAGGATTTTACAATGAACACTAATATACTCAACTACCTAGATCCTACAGTAACATTTTACACATTTGCTTAACTGCAAATCTATTCATCCATCAAGTCTCCATCCATTTATTTACCTTAGTTTTTGTTGTGTAAGAAGGCAATTCGCTGATGAAATGTGTCGGCATGCATACTGTGATGACTTCAGTCACATCTTGTTTACAAGAAAAAGACAGTAGGTTTTTTTTGTTGCTTCAATATAATAAATCCATT
Source organism: Leopardus geoffroyi (assembly GCF_018350155.1). Classification (NCBI taxonomy): domain Eukaryota; kingdom Metazoa; phylum Chordata; class Mammalia; order Carnivora; family Felidae; genus Leopardus; species Leopardus geoffroyi. The sequence goes on along the minus strand of NC_059334.1, from coordinate 8,825,008 downwards.
CTTGGTTTAGGAGCGACAAAGTTGGAAAGGGCAGTAATTTTGGTGCTAATTATTGTTATTAATTGTTTTCCCCGGGTATCATCTGAGTGACCGCCACCCTCCGCCCCCATAGGTCAGTTCCAGCCCTCAGGGAAAAACCAATCTTGCAGTTCCGTGGCCCGCAAAAGTAAAGCCCTACCCAATACTTGAAAAAATTCTTGGTAGTGTTTATATTCCCGAAGCTTCTGCCTCAGACCTTCTATTGCTTATAGAAGTCGCTTCTGTGTTTTTCTACTTCCATCCAAACATAGAATATATGTTTTTCTTAAGTTTATTTATTTATTTTGAGAGAGAGCATGAGCTTGAGCCGGGGAGGGAGAAAGAAAAGGAGGAAGAAAGAATCCCAAGCAGGCTCTGCGTTGTCAGCACGGAGACTGATGCGGGGCTTGAACTCACAAATCGATGGATCATGACCTGAATTGAAATCCAGAGTTGGATGCTTAACTGACTGAGCCACCCAGGTGCCCCAAGAATACACATCTTTTTTTTAAAAAAGAATTTTTTTTAACGTTTATTTTTGAGAAAGAGAGAGAGAGAGACAGTGCAAGCAGGGGAGGGGCAAAAAGGGAGACACAGAATCCTAAGCAGGTTCCCAGCTGTCAGCACAGAGCTGGACGCGGGGCCTGAACCCATGAGCCCAATATCATGACCTAAGCAGAAGTCGGATGCTTAACTGACTGAGCCATCCAGGTGCCCCTGGAATATATACCTTTTAAAAATCTCACTAATAAAACTCACTCAAAGACTTTGTTAGCTTACCAAGTTGCTAACTTTACTGAATGCTTTTGGGGAAAATATCTTAGGGAAAAAGAAGATTATATGATGTACCCCAAGGGCCAGCACCTAAAAACTGCATTAATGTATTTGTCACTTTTGGCTTGCACCTCCTAAACGGGCTTTTCCTTTATTTGTCTTTCCCCAGTACATTTTAATTTTTCTTAGGGGTGAGTACACGTCCAGCGACGTGTTTGGAATGCACAGATTCTTTGCGATTGCCAGTGGCTGGACAAACGTGTCCCGAAATGTTTGAGTTTCCTATGAGGTTATAGACTTGGCTTCCTGGCCAGCAGTTCTTGGCTGTGGGAAGGCCTTGGGAGATGGACACCAGGACTGGAACACTCTAGTGACCTCCTGAAGTCCCTTCTCTTTTCTCTTTCATCTTTGTTCATTTGCTTTGCTTTTAGATCTGGTAGGTCAGCACGCCCGGCCACATGAAAAGTAAATCTTTTTTTTTTTTTTTTTTTTTAATTTTTTTTTTAAACTTCTGACTGGGTTACAGTGTCAGGAATTTTCCAAATACAGAATGTGTATGTGCACAAGTCCGCAGGAATGGGCCTGTGTGAGCTCTAGAATCAGTGTGTGTGGAGAGAGATACACGTGGTGCATGTGTATATGAGCAGCCCATGCTCTTGGCTCAGGATGACTGTCTCCAGGAATTCATGCTTTGAGTGTGTGAGCCAACCAGCGGAAGTGTCTTTGGACCAAGGCACGGACGTCCTGTGTGTGTGCTCCTGCAGAGACAGGGGTGTGTGCACAGAGCTACACTGGCATGTGACCAGTGTGCTGGGCCCAGGAGGGGCTGAAATCTTCCCTGTTTAAGACTCCTCTGTTTCGGAGACCAGGCAGATGGAGGACGGAAGCCACCCATGCACCCTTTCCCCATGCAAAGCCATAGGGAAAAGAGCTTCCGTTGGCCTAGCAGGTGATAGGTGCCCCCAAAAGCATCAACCGACCTTGGCAAGTGAGTACAGGGATGTGTTACACATGGACAGGAGGGGAAAGAAAATGGTGGGGGGGGGGGCGGCGCTCAGCAGGCAGCACAGCCTGTGTTGTATCAACTCTTGTATTTCAGCATGTCACATGTTCCTGAAAGCAACGATCAGGAAGGTGTTGGCTATATTTAGTTATGACATTAAACAAGTAATGGTGACCTCTGTTTCAGACCATGGTGTTGGAGTCAGCAGCCAGCCTGAGAGCCTTCTCATAACACACCAGGGCCTCACTCACTTCCCCTTTCAATTTGTGGATGAGCCCGAGGATGCTGAAACTTTCCACCACACGTACATTCTGATGAATATGTCTTTTAGCTAACTTCTCTAGGGCGCTGAGAATTTTTTCCCTGGTGCGGGAGATGCTTCTTATTTTGAGACCTTTTAAATAATGGGTGATTGCTTTATCCACAGATATCTTGTGAAGTTCTTGGAAATGGCCATAGCAGTAATGAATCTCTTGTTGCAGATGATCGTTGATGTTCTTCATGTGCAACACTTTCTGAAAGGCGTCCTCAGCCTTTGTGTGTTGGCCTATTTCTGCATACATGTAAGCCAGCTCAACGTAAGCCAACTCAAATGTGGGCCTTAGCATCAGAGTCTTTTGAATTTCACATATAGCCAAGCGAACCAATCTGTGGACATTGTCTCTATCCTGTCCTCTGGGCTGCCAGTTTGCCGCTCTCTTGATTTGGATCATGCGTGCCTTGTAACAAAGCCCCATCTGGTGATGCAGGAAAGCGGAGGAGGGCGTGGCCCGCAGGGCCCTCTTTAAGAGCTGAAGAGCTTTATCCAGAGCGCCTTTCCTGCGGTAAAACTTGGCCGCGTATCGAAAGACGTAGGTCTGCGAGGACATGTTGGTCAGTGCCTCTTCGACGTACTTTTCTCCTTCGGCTTCTTGGCCCACGTCCTGAAGCTTCAGGGCGAGCAGAGCCTTGATATACGCGTCTTCTGGGTTTAGCCTGATGGCCTCTTTTAGAGGCTGCAGACAAAATGCGTCGCTGACCTGGGTCGCTTTGTTGAAGCCGTCCAGGCGGTAGATGGTGATTGCATACCCAGTGCTGAATTCAGGGTTCTCAGGCTCCGCTGCCAGAGCCTTTTCGAAGCAGGCCTTGGCCCGCTCGTAGTTCTTTCCTCCACACTTCAGCAAGGCCCACCCTTCCTCACAGTCCATCTGAGGACAGTCCAGCCTGTAGCAGGAGGGGGCTGCAAACCTCTCGCAAGTGTTCGCCACCCTGTCCAGGTAAGTCCGGGCCTCCGCCAGCCTGCCCATGTGGTGATACAGCCAGGCGTAGTTGCCCCAGGTGACCAGGCTTCTCACAGCCGATCGGTCGCCGTGTTCCTGCTGGATCAGGTCTTCGGCTTCCTTCAGGCTCCCCAGGGCTTCCCGAGTCTGGCCTTTCAGGTGTTGGACGTAGGCCAGCAGGTTGTGTATGCCCGCGTTGTATTTGGTGTCTAGGAACTCAATCTCATCCAAGATCCTGTTCTCTAAATCGGGCATCTCAGTGTCTTCAACTAGCAGCTCCCAGGTGAAGTGGCATCTCAGCTGAACCAGGCTATCTTCAATGGGATTCCCGTTTGATTCGTCACTGTAAAAAGTAGACAACAATTATTTGTATTTTTAGGAGAATTCAGTCTAATAGGAATGGAGCCAGCACTTGAATGGTCAAATGATACCTTCCAGTGTCCTTGCCTCCCCCTATCTGTTGCCTCCCTGGGTTCTGTGGTCGCGTCATTAGGACAAAGAGCAGGTTGGCCTAAAAACCCTGAGGAAACGCTCATCGCTTTATGGCGCCAACAGGTAGGTTACATGTAGTCTAAAAGGCAACCTGAAAGGGATTAATTCTGCTAATGTCAAAACAATTTTAGCCCCACCCTCAGCACTGCAAAACCCTTCTCTCCTCAACGTTGCAGCGCACCACTAGTGCTGTCAGAGGAAATGTGGGGAGAACTTCACCTGGTGTTGGGTCAGTGTAGGACCCATCTGGACAGCATTCATCTTTTTTGTCTGTGTTCAGACATGTTTTATGGAGTGGCCTTGTTTTTGTTTTGGTCTCTCATGGTGTCAGGGTGGCCTTGTCTGATGTTGATGTAATATGCATGTGGGACAGGGGAACAGGGTCCTGGCTGTGGGGCGCTGTCCAGCAGCACTGGGGCCTTGCTGATAGTGTCAGGCTGTGTGGGTCTCTTTCTTTCTGTTCAGAGAGCTTCTATATTATTGCTTCAGCCCAGAGCTGTTGGCATGTCCAAGGCGGCCTTCGTTGCCATGAGCTCCTTCCTTACCCATTTCTAAAGTCTGCAAGCCATGAATGACCATTAGTTACATGTCAGGCGCTCTGTTGGGACATGGATATGACAGATTTCCTCTTCTCAGGTGACTTGCCATCTAGGTGGGAGACAGATCCATGAGCATTTAATTTTAACAAAAGCAGTAGATGTTGGTTGCTTTATAATCACAGAGGAAGGATTCTTTCTCTCTTCTTGAAAACACCTTCTTGGGTTAACTCTTAATCTTTCAGCTGAAGTATTTTGAAGAATCATAGTCCTGCTGGCTCCCCACTTAGAGAATACTCCTAAGAAGATATGCAGTGGCCAGGCCAGGCTCTGGCGGTTTTGAGGCTACTTATGCCAAGGTGCAGTGATGCTAGCTGCACATGCTAAGGCTTCCAGAAGGATCGCCAAACCAGCACTTGTATCTCAAGTCACAGTAAATGTGCAGAAGCAGATAAGAGGAATATGTAACTGTGAAAGTGCCAGCTGACCACCAGATTGGGACTCTGGAAATGGGACATTTTACATGACAGGGGCCTCGCTGTGTGGATTCTGCCCTTACTGTCCGGTCAGGCATGAGTTTGTTTCAGGTGGCTTGGCACTTATACCCCCTGAACGTCATCAGTTGTTCCATGGTCTGTAGGTGAGATCTAGCCCCTCACTTTTCCTAGGACAGGCAAGATACCACCTGGGGATCGGACTCAAAGAAGCAGAGGTGCAGAGCTGGATTATACCCATTTCCTCTCAGTGAGTTGGCTTATTTGGTACTCCTGTTGGTGGCAAAAATTAGAAGTAATCAAGATGTTCTTCAGCAGGTGAGGGGATAAACAAACTGTGGTACAGCCACAGAATGGAATGCTATTCATCAGTGAAAACAAATGAGCTCTTAAGCTAAAGGAGACATGAAGGAACATTAAATGCACATTGCTATGTGAAAAAGCATCCTAAAAAGGCTATACCCTGTACATCCAACTTCATGACATTGTGGAAAGAACCAAACAATAGGAATAGTAAAAAGATCAGTGTTTGCCAAGGCTTTAGGGGAAGTGGTATTGTTGGAGCACAGGGCGTTTTTAGGGCGATGTAATTCTTCTGATGATAGAGCAATGGTAGATGGGTGATGTGCTCAATACAAAGAGTGAGCCCTAATGTAAACTGTGGGCTTCAGTTGGGAATAAAGTATCAATATTGGTTCATCAGTTGGAGCTAATATACACACAAATGCAAAGTGTTGATAATAGGGGAAACTGTAGGAGGGGTGAGGGTGTGGAGGAGGGAGGTATATTAGAACTCTGTATTTCCTGCACATTTTTCTATATGCCCAAAAGGGCTCTAAGAAATTGAGTTTATTAAGTGAAAAAAAAAAAAAAAAAGAAGAAGACTTGCAATAAGGGAGGGAGACAGTTCTGATCTTAAGATCTGCTGATGTGTGAAAAGTTTAGTCAGAAGAGGGCTTTTCCTTTACACAGAGGTGCAAACAAGGCTAGAAACTGGGTGTTCTAGAAACTTCTAGAAACTGGGTGTCAGGGAAGAAGGGAGAGGGTGGAGAGATCAGGAAATCTCTTTCCTTGTTGTTAGCCAAGCTTTGAGAGGGATTGTCTGGCCTTCCAATACTTGTTTAGCCTTGGGGTGAGTCAAATTTAAGGGTCTCGTGGGGAAAGAGAGAGAGATTTGGCCAAGTTAAGTTTATAGGCATTTTGACTTACAGCAGTGGGCAGAACATCTAAGCAGAAAATCAACAAGGAAGCAATGGCTTTGAATGACACACTGGACCGGATGGACTTAACAGATATATTCAGAACATTTCATCCTAAAGCAGCAGAATACACATTCTTCTCATGTGTATATGGAACATTTTCTAGAATAGATCACATACTGGGATACAAATCAGCCCTCAAAAGGTACAAACAGACTGAGATCATACTGTGCATATTTTCAGACCACAATAAAGGGTTTCATAGCAAAACTCTAAATGAACCGTAATAAAAAAATTTGGAAAGACAACAAATACTTGGAGATTAAAGAACATCCTCCTAAAGAATTAATGGGTTAACCAAGAAGTTAAAGAGGAAATTAAAAAGTACATGGAAGCCAATGAAAATGATAACGCCACAGCCCCAGACCTCTGGGATGCAGCAAAGGCGGTCATAAGAGGGAAGTATATAGCAATGCAGACCTTCCTAAAGAAAGAAGAAAGGTCTCAGATACACAATCTAACCTTACACCTTAAAGAGCTGGAAAAAGAACAAGTAAAACCCAAAACCATCAGAAGAGGGGAAATAATAAAGATTAGAGCCGAAATCAAAGCTATCCAAACCAAACCAAACCAAAACAAAACAAAACAAAAATGAAAATACCCCAATAGAACAGATCATTGAAACCAGGAGCTGGTTCTTTGGAAGAATTAACAAAATTGATAAACCTCTAGTCAGTCTGATTAAATGTACAGGCACTTTGTTCTGATTGATCATGGGAACAAATAATTCAGATGATCATTTAGGAGAAGCATAATGAGAATCTGGAGAGTCTGTGGCCTCAACAGAGGGAGACAGGGGTCCCATCCCAAGTTTTATCTAAGTAATACGGAAAAGGGTGTTTCTCTGCAGTTTCACAGAAGACCACAAGAGAAGTTGAACTGGACAGGTTTATTCCTCACAGGTCCTGACGCCACGTGATAGGGATGTCAAGGCAGGCTGCAGGCAGAGAGGAAGCGTTTATCATGGGCTGTGAGTGAAATGCTTTGGGGTTCTGGGCGTAGGTTCGGAACGGTCCCTTCAAACTCAAAAGAGTGGGGTTTCGGTCAGCTCCACAGGGGCTTCTCTAAGGGGAGGAGGGCAGAAGGGGAAGGCCCTGGGAGGCCAGGAAGGTTGTTGCTCAGACAGGCTGCTGGGAGATATCATATCAGGAACCTACATTTGCTTGTAATTCTGCAGGCTGCTATCTAGGGCGTGTACTTGCACACGAAGACTAATGTTAGTTCAACGCCCCACTCAGGCTCCTTGGCCAAACAAAATGGATACCGAGACAGCAATAACATGGAGTAGCTTAGCTAAACTCCCCACATTCTCAGACACCAAAGTTGGGGGTGGGCAGATTTTTTGACCGTGGCTTTTGTCTAGAAGCACAGGGCTCAGGTAAAGTTCAGCATTGTCAACATCATTCCAGGCTGTCCTGTGCTTGGTGCAGCCCCTACAGCATCCCACTTCAGTGACCTCTGTCCCCTCTGGGCTCCACATGTTCATGGAGACAGAAGTCTTAGAGGCCATGGAGTCTTAGAAAACTTCATTGATGGGACGCCTGGGTGGCTCAGTCGGTAAAGTGTCCGACTTCCTCTCAGGTCATGATCTCATGGTCCATGAGTTCAAGCCCCACATCAGGTTCTGTGCTGACGGCTCAGAGCCTGGAGCCTGCTTCGGATTCTGTGTCTCCCTCTCTCTGCCCCTTCCCCACTCATGCTCTGTGTCTCTGTCTCTCTCAAAAAAGAATAAATAAGCATTAAAAAAATTTAATAAAAGGAAAAATTCATTGACATGATGTCAGCAAATTCATTATGTCAGGTTTGAATATGAGCTGAAGGGAATTAGGTCTGCCAATGACTTATCAACCCTGCATGATGGTATATAAGCCTCAGTCATCTGGCACCTCTGGAAGCCATGCTTTCCTTGTGAACTCCTGTGTGTATGTATGTAATTAAACCTATTTTTTCTCTTACTAACCTGGCTCTTGTCTAACTGACTCATGAGCCCAGCCGTTGAATATAGGAGGGTAGAGGGAGAAAGATTTTTCCTCCCCTGCACTATAGAAGCTCTAGTTCTATCCACCCCTTTGAGTTATGCATCCCTGAGTTCCCCCATGTGTGTGGATAGACCAGTTAATAAGCAGCTATTTTTCTCTTGCAAATCTGTCGTCAGTCTAATTTGCAGGGCCCCTGCTGGAGAACCTGGGAGTACTGTAGGGGGAAAAGATTTGTTTTCTTCCCTTACACTATAATATAACTTACCTGTAATTATGGCTGCATGCTGAGTCTGGGAGTCCTTTTAACATATGGGCAAACCTGAGGGTGGCCAGGGGTCCCCTCACTGCATGCTTGAAGGACCCTGACTCACTGAAACGTGGTGAAAGCATTGTTTGGGAATGAAGGGTAAAGGGATAGATACCTGGGGTGCCTGGTGCCTGTGGAGTCATTGGTGGCACTCATAAACTGTACAGAAAAGGGTTAACATATCAGGCCTTAGACTATGATCCTTAGAAAGACCTGCTTGCAAGGTTTGTCCTTGGCTGACATCTGGGAACTTGGATTTTTGGAATGCTCCCACCATTCTCTCACTGATCAGGCTGGTTTGCTGTGCCTAAATGGTTTGTGCAAACAATCTGGTTAATGCTGACACCTGCTTTCCTTCAGGGAGTCTGGAATTTTGATATGTGCTAAGCAGGGGGTGCCTGTGTGGCTGGTCCCCGATACAACCCTTGGGCACTGAGGCTCCAACTAGCTTCAGATGTGTGACATTCGATACTGGAGGAATTAAGCACATCCTGTTTGATTCTACTGGGACAGAATCTGGGAGATTTGTGCCTGGTTTCTTTGACCTTCACCCCATGCACTCCTTCCCTGTGCTGATTTTGCTTTTGTTGTATCCTTTTGTTGTAATAAGTCTAATCCATGAATAGGACTGTATGTTGCGTCCTGTGAGTCCTTCTAGTGAATCACCGGACCCAGATGGTATCTTGGGGACTCTGATGCCAACTTCCTAGAATTCTCATTGGAGAACACAATACAGCAGGCAGTTAGGGAACAGTCACTCCATCTAGTGGAGCAAGGGGGAAGAAGGACAGGCCAAGACTTGCTGAGTGTGGCTCTCTCTCCACCCTTCCCAATTTCCTGAGAGTGAATAAAAAATGGACTGCAGAGGAAAATCTTAAAGTCCAAGGAAAGTATTCCCCGTGCATTTAAGAGATCCTGGTTGTCCAGGCCCAACTTTTACAAAACGGAGCTCACTGTGTCAGCTGCTGGTGGTTCTGGAGAGGCCGGTGCAGCCCTGCGTGGACGTAATTCTAAATTCCTTTGCATGTAGCTTGAGGAGCATTACCACTGTCAAGGTCCTGTGAATTTGCCGTATCAGGGTGAATTTAAAAAATCTGACACTGGATTACAAAAGACAGTGGGAAAGAGGAGTAAAATGGAAAGCCAGGAGATTCCGGAATCACACACGGGAGTGTGGGGGAGGGGGGTTTGGATTAAGTGGAGGAACTGATAGGAAGAGACACAAGTCAGGGGTCTACCCTCACGGTAGAGCCTGAAACCTCTTGGTTGTGCCAACAGACTGAGGACACAGCATGTGAGAAAGTACACAAATGCATGTGAGCAGAGCGTCTTGGTGTCACACAGCTATGGACTTGAGTCCCAGCGACACCTCTTTCTAGCTGTGTGGCCTTGGACGAGTTACCAAACCTTTCTGAGCCTCGTACCTTCCACACTGGTTTTAGATGCTAGCAATGGGCTTAGCACAGATCCTAGAACATAGTTCAGAGGCCAGTACAGAAACCTGCCATGCTTTTATTGTTACTGTTTTGTAGTTTGGGACACTTACTCTTTTATTTTCCCAGCACCCTCCCCTAGGATTCAGAGAAGTTGTTTTAGAAGAGGTGAGCTCACACAGTGAGCCACTGAGCTGGTGGTAATGGCAATGTCATAGCCGTCAATGGAGACAATGTGTTCAAAATTTTTTGAGAGCTCAGTTCATTCCAGGCACTGCTGGAATGGGCATATAGTTGTGAGCAAAGGAGACAGAGTCCATGCTTCCCTGGAGCCGATAAGCCTGAGGGGAGGAGTCCATGGTTTCCCCTGTGGAGACAGACTCCCGTTCCTCCAGTTGTCTCTTCTGTGGACAGCCCTAGAATCTGCTAAGACATGCTATGTGGCCACCAGTCAAGCCTGCCCCACAGCCTAGGTGGTAAAATGGCACTGGTCGAGAAGTTCTAAGTCCCCACCGAGTTACTAGTTGGGTAGGGTTGGGTATGGCCCCAGGTGGTAAGGAGTGGATGTCTGTGAAAAACCAGCGATTTCTTATTCCCTCTGGGTCTCCAGAGGCGGGGCTGTGTGAGATCAGGGGCACACACAAGGAAGTGCAGATCGTGGATGTTCCCTCAGACAACAGTAGATTGTGGGTGCAGAGGCATCTTTTCCATAAAATTGTCCAGGCAGCAAAATAAATCAAAGCCTAGGTATGCAGGTCAGGACAGATCAACAGCAATTCTAGGAGCCTTAGCACCATCTGGAAGGTGGATGGGACCCTGAGCATGGAGGGACAGGGTAGGTAGGTGGCCACGATCCTTGTGTCAATCAGCTGTGTGTAATTTCCGGGAATGGGACCAGGTACCCCTGTTGGAGAAACTTCCAATGTCCTCCTTCACCACCAGTATTCAAAATCTTTGTGTTCTTGAGCATGTGTGTTTGCATATAGATGGGCAATTCCTCACCTACCCCAGAGCTGTACCTGTTGCCAGTCTCCACCTTACCCCCATCCACCCTTCCATGCTCTTCCACGCTTTCAATGTTGGTTTCCATGCTAATATTCTTTACCTGGGCCCAGCAACCCCTCTGGAACGGGCTGCTCCAGGCCAAGGCTGGCCAGGAGGCAGCAATTCACTGCTGGGCACTTGGAGGCTCTCCCAGCCTTGCTGGAGCCAACAGATAATTCAGGGGTGGGGGGCAGCCTCACTGAAGTCTGCTGCTTTTACAGCCAATGTGGCTTATGAAACTCCTTCCCAGAACTCCCCTTCTGCACAAGGAAAGAGTCAAATTTCTGACTGCCCACTCACAAAGGAGGTGGGATTGCCAGTCCCTCTGTCTTGTCTGGGATCTGGTGCCTAACAATCTTCCTCTGCACCCCAGACAATCAGATGATACCACTAGAGAAGCATACGGACGCAGGCCTTGTAATGGGTTGAGGAGAGGTGGACAGGGTCCTCGGCACATCTCCTAGCTGCATGGTGCACAAGCCTGTGGGTCTCTGCAGCTGGGAGGGACTACTTGAATATTTTCATACCGTCGGGCGGGTGAAGATCTCTGTCTCTATAGCCAGCCTAGTACTGGCACCTCTTACACGCCGTCAGGAGGGCAACTGTCCAGGCATTGCTGGGTGCACAGGAACCCTGCAGAAGCTGCTGGCTGGGCACTGCACTCCGCTGGGGCCCCTGGACTGGAATAAGAGAGAGAGTTCCCATGGCCACGGGCAGGCCGGCTACAGGGGAGTGTTAGCTAACAAGGGCACGTTGACAGTAGTATGGTATGGCTGTAGCAGTTACCCACTGTCCCTAGACAGTGTCCCGAAGAGAAACTTTGGGAATTAATATTACTCTCAGTCACACACGCAAAGCACACAACTGCTTTATCCTGAGTCAAAATTTTAAGGTTTATTGTAGCATCGCTATCAAGAATACATATTTATTGTAGTATCACAATCAGGAATATATATACGTGGCTGAAGCCAAGAGTCAGACAGAAGGAATGTTCCAGGATTAGTCAAAAGGTGGTCTTTCCGGGGGTCCAGAAGGCTAGATAGCAGTGGGGCAGAGGGCGGGAGACCTGGGAGCAGGCAGCGGCGAGCTAAGACTCTTGGCAAGAAGGGCAGAAATGGGGGCTATCTGGTGAACCGAGTGCAAGCAGAATTACTCAGCAGCATGCAGGCCTGAAGCACTGTTTCCACTGCTAATTTTGTTATAAGACCTGCGGACTAGGGAAGTGTGTGTGGCTGATATGCACAGGGGAGACAGACACGAGGAAACAACTCCTCAGATGTGCCCTAAAGCAATAAGCGAGACCAGCACCCCACGCTCCCTGACTGTGCTCCCGTCCCTCCTCTGTGTTTCAGCTCAGGGTTGGGGGAGCTCTGAGAACGGGGCTGTGTGGGCCCTGGCCTGCTTCCTCGCTGCCTTGTTCAAGCTCAGGGGACGGCAGGAAAAAGCTGCCTATGCCGGTAGGGCTGTTCCTTAAGAGGTAGCCCAGTTCCTTCTCATAACATTCGGCTGCCTGAAGCAGCTCTCCGTTCAGCTTGTGGATTAATCCTTGGAGATACCAAGAATTGGGTGCATTTTGTGGAAGCTGATTTCCAGCTATGTTCTGTGGTGGGCACTTCATCTTTCCCTTCTCAGCTGGTTTTGTGCTTGTGGGCACACCCTCTAAATCACGTTGGACACAAGTGTCTTCAGACTTCCCGTGATGCCCCTCAAAGTCGCAATAGTGCTGGTGGGGTTGTAGCCTCCCAGTGTTGGGGAGCTCCTTACTGAAAGCTGTCTGAAAACAGTCTTCTCTTTCCAGGAGGTCGGTGACATCAGAATATGCATACAGTGGGTCTACTCCTTTCTCAATAGCTTTGATCACATAGTCAATAGCATGTTTTTTTAGTTCTTCAATCTTCTCTCCATTCTTGCCAGCTTCAGATTCTCCCGCACTCTGAATCTGTTTGACTTTTGCCCTATAGCAGCACGCAATCTGGTGATACAGGTAACCACTGTTTGGAATGGATTTCGATGCCCTTAGAAACAGTTCAATAGCTTTGTCTAGATCACCTTTATTTTTGTAAAATGTGGCTGCATTGCGAAGGACATCTGCTGGGCAAGGAGTGTTCTCCACGGCCTCTAGGACCAACCGCTCCCCTTCGGATTCTTCATTCATCTTCTGCAACTTCAGGGCCAAGAGTACTTTGACATACTGATCGTCGGGATTCAGCTCAAGGGCCTGCTTCAGATCACCGACAGAGAATGGCTTCTGTGGTTTATTATCCAGACGGTATGTTGCAATGGCCAGTCCAGAAGAGAATTCTGGGTTGTTGGGCTTCTCTTCCAGAGCCTTCTCGAAACATACCTTGGCCCTTTCGTTGTGCTTTCCTCCACACTTTAGCAGTGTCCACCCTTCTTCACAGTCAAGCTCAGGGCACTCCATACTGTATGGATTTGAAAACTTCCCGCATACTTGTTTCACCTTGTCCACATACATCTGAGCATCTGTGAGTCTGCCCAGGTGGTAGTAGACCCAGGCATAGTTTCCCCAGGTGACCAGCCTTCTGATTTCTGCTTGATCAGAGTGTTCTCGCTGGACCAGCTCCTCAGCTTGCTGTAGGCACTCCAGGGCGGCCTCGTTGTGACCATTTAAGTGTTTTATGTAGGCCAAAAAGTTGTACATTGTAGCTTTGAACTCAGCGTTTACGAATTCAATCTGGTTACACACTCTGTCTTCTAGATCACGCGAGACACCATCTTTTTTAAGTAAGTTCCATGTGAAATGGCATTTCAGCTGTGGGAGGATTTTTTCCAGAGAATTCTTGTTGACCTCACTGTGGAGAAAATAGACACGGTCACTGTGATGTGGACCTGCCAGGCACCGCGTCCTGGGATGCAGTTACAGGTTAAGTTTGTGTGTCAACCTGCCCGGGCTGTGGGAGGCCCAGGCTTCGAGTCTAACATCAGTTCTGGGTGTGTCTGTGACCAGCATCTGACTCAGGAGGCGGGGTAAAGCAGACTGTCTTCCCCAGTGTTGGCTGGCCACCACCCGGTCTGGTGAGGGTCTGAGTACAACAAGAAGGCAGAGGGAGTGTGAATTCTGTCTGCCTGGCTGTGTGAGCTGGACATGTGTCTTCTCCTCCCCTTGGACTGGAGCCTGTACATCGGCCTTCCTGGTTCTCGGGCCCTCAGACTTGGACCTCAGCCTATGGCATTGTCCCTCTAGCCCTCAGGCCTTTGGCCCAGACTGGAATTATAGCATTGGCTCTCCTGGGTCTGCAGCTTGTGGACAGTGAGTGACCTGTGATTATGGTCCTCGGCCTCCATGATCATGTGAGCCAATTCCTGAGAATAAATCTCTTTCATTTTGTGTGTGTGTGTGTGTGTGTGTATGTATAGTATGCTATATATAAATACTATATTTGTAATATATATTTATAATATGGTATGTATCTATAAATATATATACACATATATTTTGTATATATGTATATATAAATATATACATACACACATATATATTTTAAACCAGCAGTAGGTAAGAATCTTTAATCTTTATTTTACTGAAAGTAGAGAAAAGAGTAGGTAAAAATAAGCATGTTCAGAAGTTGTTGTAGAAAGAAGAAAAAAGAGGGTTAAAATTCTCAGTGAGGAAAACCAAAAAAATATGTCCGGTTGTATAAAGGCTCTTCCCTTTCAAGAAATGGGGATAAAGCTGAAGATCCAGTTTGTTTTCGCTGTTGGCAAATGGACAAAGTAACAGAAAAAATAGTTGAGTTCAAACGTTGTGAGTCCACTACTTGAGCCTACTCATGATCTGAGCGAAGTCGATGACTACAGTTCAGGGCAGAGTTGATGGTGGGACAGCCAAGAGTCCCCCATCCAGGAGTCCATCCTGCCCTAACCTTCACGTAGAAGCTGAAGAAAAAGCCCTTCGTGCAGTCTGAGCTCCATAGTTGGCTGCCCGAGTTTCCTCTATTGTGGTGCTCTGAACGGTTGACTTCTTGGTCAGCAAACGCACGGAAGAGCCTGGAACAACTGCCTTTAGCAAATGCCTGCTGCCTCTTCCCAGCGTTGGTGGGTGGGGCCTGACATCTCCCAGCAGCTTACATGGACATACATGTATCTCCTAGTGGTCCTGTTTGTCTGGAGAGCCCTGACTAATGCACACCCTATGTTGTCCTCGACGGAAGAGGAGGTACCTTCCTCACGCTCCCTAGCTTCACCCGCCTGTAGCTGTGCTCTGTGCAAGAGCCCATGGAGCACGTCCCTCCCACTGTGTGGGCAGATCTGCAAGGTGAGGTGGGCAGGTGGGAGGAGAGCACTGCAGAGAGAAGACCTGGATCTCTTGTCCTGCTCCATTAGAAGTCAGGGCTCCGTCCTCACATGCTGGGCAAGCTGGATCCAATGACCCTTTACAGGGCTACTCCTTTGTGTCACTTTGTTAGTTTTGAAGGGTGCCAAGACAAAGTAAAGTCAGTTATCCTTGCTCTCTCTGGCCTAGAAGCCCACAGACTGGTTAGAAGGAGCCACATAAAGAGACGGAAGCCCAGGGGTGTTTTACACCATGCTGTGGAGACTGAGCCCTTTCCCTTCATCTTCACCGTCTCCCTACAGTCACTCACACAGACCCATGGGCGCTCACTTTCAGTCTGATTGGGGCATTTTTCCCGTCACAGGCCAGATCCCCAGACAGAATGAATTAATTTTGAGGAACAAACAAGCAAAATCAACAAATCTGAGTTTTGTAGATGGAGGATGCCAAGGGAGATCACTGGCCTTATTCAGTTGGATAAACTACCCGGTTCTCAAAGTGTTCTCCTATCACTATTTGCCCGGGACTCGGAGGATGTTTCACTGAATTTGTGCTCCCCTTTTCTACCAGTAGATTCTTGACACCACAAGATAGTTAAGAACCTCCAGAAATCATTAAACCCAGTTGTTGTCCATAGTTTTGGGTTTCACAGACTAGCACAACTTCATAAAGAAGTTGAGTCAAATAGGGCTGCCAACTTAAATTTGGCAAAATCATGACAATGGGAGAAAATGTATTCCAAAAGACACCAACCACCTATGCTTGCCAACACTGGATTAAAAAACAAAAAGAAAGAAGCATTTTTATCCCTGAAGAAATAAGAAAGATATAATGAGAATAAAGGGAAGCTCTTTAACTTGTCAAAATACATTTTGCTCACTGAGGAGCCACTGACTTTATTTGTACTTTCCCAAGGACCAGCACCAGTCCACACACTACTGCTGCTGCTCTAGTTTCTGTCTCTCCAGCAATGCTCATCTAGGCCATTTCTGGACCCAATGTGATCACATGTGAAATGCCTTATAGTGAAAGACACAGAGGCAAGGCAATTGCCCCAAGACAAGGAAAAAGGGGGAAGTTGCTGTCTATCTAGATACCCTTTTATGTGCATACCTCTATTCCTGGCCATCTTTATCATTCTCTAGGTCCCTGGCTAGAGCACCACAATGCCAGTGTCTTTTATCTCCATTCTAGGGTTTTCCAGCTTGGCTTCATGTGGTGATTCTAGCTGCCCTGTTTGAAGGACTACACAGATCATAACTCAAGGTAGCAAGTATTAGAAAGTAAACATTAAGAGCAAGTTGTAAAGATGATCACTGAACAAATATGTTTATAACTGTTATGCAACTAAGGCATAATAAAGGCATTTCTGTGTTTCAGCATTAGTTAACTTTGCTGACTTCCCAATTAGGGCATTGGAGGAAGGCACGAGTTTCAGATCGGTAGAATGTATCTGTCGATATAGGTGCCTGGAAATAATAGGTGAACACTCTATCAGCCATAGAGTGTATTCATCCAACTTCTCAGTGAGCCTGCAGAATAGCAGGTGACTTTGGTTGTTTTTGCTATAACACCAGCTTGATAACACTATCTCGCTATCTTTTTTTCCCGTGGTGATGACACAGGCTGAAATATTAGTAAACCAGAGAGATCTTACCAGACTAAAATTTTAGGCACTTATTGATAAAGATGAAACATATTCCATCAACTCTCCAAGATGAAACACATTCCAATCCTGTTATACATAAGCTTTGGGAGATGTCAGTGGCTCATGAAGTGTAGGGCAAGTAGAAAAGCTCCCTCTATATTCCTGAACCTGAGAGACAGCCCCAAAGATGGAACACTTAGGGATACTCCATCCCTACCACCACCTCACCAAATGCTAGAGCTAGCCATGCTAAGGAATGTATGCTAACAAAGGGCAGTTTGTTCAGGAAGAGAGCCAACTGTGTAAGTGGCTTCATGATTATAAGACTTATTGAAAATTTTAATTAAGTTCTGTTGACTTTTCATAAGGTTTCCTCTGTACATTTCCAATTTGATTATATATTTGACACCTGATACCCCCTTGAAGTAAGATTTGGAGAAAAGTATATTGGACCATGAGTCCTGATATCTTGATAAGAAGAAACATGAAACTTGGAACTAGAGACCAGGAGATTTGCTTTAAAACACTATTGCCTTGATAGGTAAATTGCTTATAAATCCAGTATAATGATTAAAAACAAAAGTTTTTTTTTTTTTAAAAATAACTATAACCACCATAATCTGTTAATGTATAGACAAGTTAAAAAGATATAAATTGTGACATCTGAAACATAAAATGTAGGGGGAGGGAGGAGTAAAAAAGGTATGCATTCAAACTTTTAAGTTATATACTTAAAATGGTCTGTTATAAATATAAGATGTTTTATTTCAGCCTCATGGTAAACACAAAGAAAAAACCTGTACCAGATACATAAAAGGTAAAGAGAAAAGAAGCACACCACTACTACAGAAAAGCATTAAATCACAAAGAAAGAGAGCAAGAGAAAAGGAAGGAAATAAAGGAATTGTAAAACAGCCAGAAAACAATGAACAAGATGGCAATAGTCTATAGTCTATAGGCTATAAGTCTATAACTATCCACAATTGCTTTAAATATAAATGGACTATATTCTCCAATCAAAAGACACAGAATGGCTGAATGGATGTAAAAGAAGACCTAACACATGCTGCCTTCAGCTTTTAGGACACACATAGATGAAAGTGAGGGGATGGAAAAGATATTCCATGAAAGCCAAAGAAAGCAGGGGCAGCTATACTTATACTAGACAAAATAGACTTCAAGTTAAAGAGGGAAAGAAAGTCATTACTTAACAACAAAGTGGTCAATCCAACAAT
The DNA here is from genome assembly GCF_018350155.1 of Leopardus geoffroyi. Lineage (NCBI taxonomy): Eukaryota > Metazoa > Chordata > Mammalia > Carnivora > Felidae > Leopardus > Leopardus geoffroyi. The sequence goes on along the minus strand of NC_059334.1, from coordinate 8,807,233 downwards.
AGGATATAATGTTTATAAATGTTTATGCACCCAACACACCAGCATCTAAATATATAAAGCAAATATTAATAGACCTGAAGGGAGATACAGAGTAATACAGTAATAATAAGGGACTTCTCTATCCCTTTTCAACAGTGGATAGATCATCCAGACAGAAAATGAATAAGAAAACATCAAACTTAAACAACACTTTAGCCAGGTGAACTTAGACATTTACAGAACATTCCATCCAACAGCACAAAATACACAGTCCTCTGAAGTGCACATGGAACATTCTCTAGGACAGATCATATGTTAGGCCACAAAAAAAATCTTAAAATTTAAGGAGACTCAAATCATATCAGGCATCTTTTCTGATCAGTATCACTCAATCATAAACAAACAAACAAACAAACAAACAAACACAGAAATCCTGCCATTTGCATCAACATGGAAGGAATATGAGGAGATCTTGCTAAGTGAAATAAACCAGACAGAGAAAGACAAATACTGCATGATGTCACTTATCTGTGGATTCTTAAAAACAAACAAACAAAAAAAAAAAAACAAAAAAAAAAAAAAGGAAAAAAAAGTCAAACTCATAGAAACAGTAGAAAAGTGGTTGTGGGGGGTGGAGTGTGGAAATAGGTAGAGGTTGCCAAAAGTACAAACTTTCAGATGTAAGGTAAATAAGGTCTGAAGATCTAATGTATGACATAGTGATTATAATTAATAACATGGTATTGTGTATATAATTGGGATTTGTGGAGAGAGTAGAACATCAATATTCTCACCAAAAATAAACAAACAAGCAACACAAGTATGTGAGGTGATAACTGACCTAATGGAAAAAGGGAGCCCTTTCACAGTGTGTTTGTATATTGAATCACTATGATGTATCCTTTAAATATCTTAGAATTTTAGGGGCGCCTGGGTGGCGCAGTCGGTTAAGCGTCCGACTTCAGCCAGGTCACGATCTCACGGTCCGTGAGTTCGAGCCCCGCGTCAGGCTCTGGGCTGATGGCTCAGAGCCTGGAGCCTGTTTCTGATTCTGTGTCTCCCTCTCTCTCTGCCCCTCCCCCGTTCATGCTCTGTCTCTCTCTGTCCCAAAAATAAATAAAACGTTGAAAAAAAAAATTTTTAAATATCTTAGAATTTTATGTGCCAATTATTCCCCAATAAAGCTGAAAGAAAAGAATAGAATTACTTTAGCAATTCTTATCCCTTTTCTTCTGTGTAGTTTAGGTACATGAAACACTCTGTTCCTCACTCCCCTCTTTGGATTTTTATTACATATTTTTATATGTTAATTCACATATTTACACATGTCACTGTAATTACATATTTATGATAATGTTAACATCATTAACTGAGTAGATCAAAATAAAACATTTGAAGATAATTCTGATTAAAACATATAAAAAATACAATTCCCTTTTTAAAAACCAATACCCCATATGCCATGGCTTCCTCACTTACTAATTTAGCTTGTATATGTTTGTGAAAGTTGCTCTAAACACTCTTTATATGTATATGTATGAAGTTTAGGCCTTATTTCTGATCTATTCAATCTGGATTTCTGAATGCAGGGCCTGCTAATTTGCATTCTAACTGGGCACTCAGGTTAGTTGTGATATAGGACATTTGCTACAGTTTGTGACAGTTCGTAGTCCACAGGGGGCGCCTAGCAGGTCAGTAAGAGGGCGTGTCAGGTAGACATTGTCAGCTTAGAAAAATTTCCTTCCACTGTTCTAGGTTCTTCGGCCAGTCTAATAATTAAGTTGACATAAGACAGATGAACAGGGAAGAAAAATTTAATTTTGTAGGTGTAGGAGCCCCATAAAAGCATGAGGCCCAAAGGCAGTCAGGCAGTTGAGGCTCAAATGCTATCTTCAGCTAACTAGTGGATTGGGTCCTGAAATTTCAAAGTGGTGGAGAGCAATTCCCAAAAAGATGAGTGTAGACGGTTGATTCTCAGCCCTTTGCCCTGCCGTGCATGTAAGTCTTTCAGATAAAAAGTTATCTCTGGTAACAGCTCCCCTTGGGGTCAGGCCCCGTATCTAAATTCTTTCAGGCAGTTAACAGAGAGGTAAACGTTTTCTTGAGTCTGTTGGGTCTCAGTTGCCTTCGGCTCAAAATAACCCACGTGCCAAAGCGGCACATTTTGGGGTGGCGTATTTTCTGTCCCTTCACTATATTTCTCAGTTCTGAAAGAGCAAACTTTGGGTAAGAGCAATCTCATTATGAAATGCAGTGCTGGCTTAGTCATTAGCAAAGAAGTAACCACACTTTTGAAATAACCCACAACAACCACAACAAAATTCACTGACTTAGTCTTTTCACAAAAGAAACAAAAGAGGGACCGGGACCTCCAGAACTCTCCTGGGGGACAGTGGTGCCCTCCAGGCCCTCTGCCCCTTTCCACCTGCCAGTCTCTTCTCCTCCCACCCCGCCCCCCCCCCCCCCCCCCGGCTCTCCTGGAAGCACTTCCCTTGGTGTCTGTAAATCAGAAATGGCCACAAAACTAAGAGAGATTTATGATCGAATTAGATAATTGTGTATTTCATGTATAAGCAAGCACTGCACCAACATACTTCGGGAAGTTGCATGCAAGGCTGAAGATTTGTGGGAAATTCTCAACTTCCTATCAGAAAAGTAGGGAACATTTACCTCATGATGGCTATTTCCCTCAATTCTGAAAAGCTGGGGTCCAGGCTGATTTTATTTTCTGCTTGTGGATCAGAAGCAACTGCTGAAGGGCCTTCCAACCAGGATGCCAGCTAGCCCTGAGATCTATGCTTTTATCAAACAGAAAAGGACAATGAGACCAATACAATGCTATCAGGATTCCCACTGAGGAGAAACTGAAACCTAATTGTCAGAGCTGAGGTCATTCCCACCGGGAACAGGGTTCCACACACATTGGGGGTTTGGAAAAAGGCATTATACATATATATATAGGCCCTATTCTCAGAGCTTCTGTTGAAATCTGGGTGTGGGCTCGGGCTCAGGAATCTGCATTCATACAAGCACCAGGGAAATTGTGTACCTGGAGGAGCCCCTGTCCCGCATTTTGAGAAGCACTATTCTAGAGGGATTTTGAAAAGCAGTTTCCCACTTACTTGTCAGAGATAATGTAGCATATCAAAGAGCGAGGCAGACCATCTAGAAGAGGGGAAAATGACCACAAGATACCTGGAGTTCTGTTACCTCTTTGACCTAGTCTGGAATATTTCTGGAATCACATTATTTAGCCTCATTTCCTTATGAGGAAATGGTCCTGAATGATCTTCCTTTTTCCTTCCATCCAAATTGTAGGAAACTATGCCTTGGGGAGGTCTGCTTCTACCTTCCTCTAATGTGTGGCTCTGTGCACTCCAAGAGTTTCCATCAAAGAGAGTGGTCCTCATTCTCCAAATAGGGATCTCGAAGGCCCAGTCCTTTAACTCCTGCCCCTTGTCTCTAGTGTGAGCACAATTAAAAGCATTAAGACCCTCCACCCTCTTGGATTTGGTCCACAGAATTAGAAGATGCTCGGCCCTAGAGTTTGGTACCTCACTAATGACTCTGCTCTGACACCTACTCTCTTGCCTGCTGAGCCTCATTTTCCTCATCTAGAAAGTGAGACTAAGTCTGGAAGTTTTCTTTCCATTTCTATTTTTTGGAACAGCTTGAGAAGGATAGGTATTAACTCTGCTTTAAATGTCTGGTAGAATTTCCCTGGGAAGCCATCTGGCCCAGGACTCTTATTTGTTGGGAGACTTTTTATAACTGATTCAATTTCTTCACTAGTTATGGGTCTGTTCAAATTTTCTATTTCTTCCTGTTTGAGTTTTGGTAGTGTGTGGGTGTGTAGGATTTTGTCCATTTCTTCCAGGTTGTCCTGTTTGTTGGTGGGAATGCAAACTGGTGCAGCCACTCTAGAAAACAGTGTGAAGGTTCCTCAAAAAGTTAAAAATAGAACTACCTTATGACCCAGCCATAGCACTACTAGGAATTTACCCAAGGGATACAGGAGTGCTGATGCATAGGGGCACGTGTACCCCAATTTTTACAACAGCACTTCCAACAATAGCCAAATTATGGAAAGAGCCTAAATGTCCACGAACTGATGAATGGATAAAGAAGATGTGGTTTATATATACAATGGAATACTACTTGGCAATGAGAAAGGATGAAATCATGCCATTTGCAGCAATGTGGATGGAACTGGAGGGTATTGTGCTAAGTGAAATAAGTCAGGCAGAGAAAGACAGATTTTATATGTTTTATATGTTCCACTCAAGATGTGGATCTTGAGAAACTTAACAGAAGACCATGGGGGAAGGGAGGGGGAAGAAATAGTTACAGAGAGGGAGGGAGGCAAAGCACAAGAGACTCTTAAATACAGAGAACAAACTGAGGGTTGATGGGGGATGGAGGAGAGGGGAAAATGGGTGATGGGCATTGAGGAGGGCACTTGTTGGGAGGAGCCCTGGGTGTTGTATGTAAGTCAATTTGACAATAAATTGTATTCACAAACAATAGAAAATGAGGCTGATAAAAATCACAGTTCTTCCTTCGTAGGGCTATTGGGAAGGTGATATGAAATAACGCACGGAAAGCCCTCAACAGAGCGTACTACCAACTGCTGACCACGCAGAAAGAGTTACCCTCACAATCGCTGGTCTATTAGTGTTACAATTTTAAAAGAAGTTTTAGTGCACGGGGCAGCAACAGAGTTCCTCAGTGAGTGGGGCAGAGGAGGGCGCCCATCAGCCAGCCCGAAGATAGTAGGTGTTTCCCCAGGTGGTTTTTCCCCTTTGGCAATTTTTAGCCCTGCCAGGGAGGAGCAGACCCACCTGGCCCTGGCCCTATATAGCCTCTGGGAACAGGGCAACTTGATATGGGCACCCGTCCAGCAGAGTCCAGAGAACCCCTTACCACCCCCGCCCCCCAGACTTCCTCAAGTCAGTGACTCTGGACACACCTAAGCACAGGCCACTGGAAAACCTCTTGGGGCAAACTGGCTAACAGGGCGCTGGGCAGGGCCAGGCTTTCTGGTTAACCCCACTCATGGAGACACATATATAACTTGGAACCTGTTACATAGCAAAGGGTAACCTGAGGCACTTGGCAGTGACTTCCTCTTACCCGGCCCATTCCCAAATAGGAGCCCTGGGGACTTTCCCAGGGTGTGGTCACTGGGATCCTCCCTCCCCATGGTGTTTGAGTGAAAATGGCTTCTCCTTCTCTCAACTCTATCTTTCCCGAGGCTCTAATGGCAGAACTGAAGCATGTTCACATGCTTTAACAAAAAAACCAACAAAAACCCAAATTTGCCAAGATTATACTTTACATACAATAAGATGCACACATTTTAAGTGTAGAGTTTGATGAGCTTTGAGCTTTGACAAGCAACGAGCACCACTATCTCCCTACAGACTATTGACACCATTCGCAAAGATTCCCCACTCTGCTTTCTACCCAGCCCCAGCCCCCTCCACCATCCCAGGCAGCCACCGACCTGCTTTCCATCACTAGAGATTAGATTGTCACTAAAAAAGAGATTAGGTCATTCTGTTTTGAAGAGCAAATTGTTTGCTGCTCCCCAGCTCTCATCACAGAAATAAAAACACACTCTATGCTTCTGGTTTTGTTTTGATATAAGAAATGGAAAAATGCCCATCTGGAAGAATTATTTCTTCCACTTCCCACCTCGAACTGACCCAACGTTTCAGGGCAAAATTCCTCAACACACGAGTGGAGTTTGTACTACTAATTCCATCTTTAATAATATCTGCTGAAAAGAAATGCTTCTTTTTAAAACGACAAGAAAAAAAGCCTCTCAGTCGCTGCAAAGAAAACAACAACAACAAAAAAGCCCATAAAGAGTAATTCCATCACTCCTCCCAGGTCCAACTTGGAATCCACAAACTGTGCTTGAGTGGGTCTAACACTCCTGCTGAGCCCTTCCCTCCTCTGGGCTCCCAGCTAGAGGAGCAGTTCTAGAAGCTCCGGAAGCCTCAGTGTGTGTACACCGGGGAAAAGACCCGGAAATAAAAAGCGCCCACACCGATAAACGCACGGTTCATCCAAAAGCCGCGGGACAACACAGGAGCAGCTCCGTTTACAATTTGCATTCAAGGTCAGGGGAGGGGCGCTTACGTATTTCTATGTCACTGACCTCATGTCTGCAACCTGCTCCTCTTCCGTTCTGAAAATCTGGTCCCCAAGCTGATCCGTTCTTGGGAAACGTCCCGAGTGTGCCCCGAGTCCCTGCTGAAGGAGCTATATAAGGGGCGTGAGGGCGGGGGACGCGTCAGCTGATGTTTTCTCCCTGCTTCCGGGCCAGTGCCTCCGTGAAAGGGAAGGGAACTGGAAAGTGAAACTGATCAAATTCCAGGAAAAGAAGACTGAGGGTCGAAATCTCTGGTAACTCAGTGGAAGCATCCTTTAACGATGCTTTGAGAGAACGTGAAGGCGCTCGCAGGAATCTGACCATCAGTCCAGGGCGAGTCCCAGGAAAGAGCTTTTTTTTTTTTTTTTTTAAATTGCAAGTGAATATTTTATTATTCTTGTTTGAAAACAAAACAACTTAAATTTTTTTTTAATATTTATTTTTGAGATAGACAACACAAGTGATGGAGGGGCAGAGAGAGACAGACAGACAGACAGACAGACAGATAATCCCAGCAGGCTCCGGGCTCCCAGCTGTCAGCAAAGAGCCCGACGTGGGGCTCGAACTCACGAACCACAAGTTCATGACCTGAGCCGAAATCAGACACTCAATTGATTGAGCTACCCAGGCGCCCTTCAAATTAGTGTTTTTATTTTCTTTCGGTAAATACCCACTAGTGGAATTATTGGATCTCATAGTATTTCTATTTTTAATTTGGGGGGGAAGCTCCATACTGTTTCCATGGTGGCTGCACCAGTTTAGATTCCCAGCAACAGTGCGCAGGTTCCTTCTTCTCCACACCACATCCTCTCCAATACTTGTTATTTCTTGTCATTTTGGTTTTAGCCATTCTAACTAGTGTAAGTTGATATCTCTTTGTGGTTTTGATCTGCATTTCAGTAATTAGTGATGTTGAGCCTTTTTTCATGTGTGTCTTGGCCATCTGTTACATCTTCTTTGGAAAACTGTTCAGGTCTTCTGCCCATTTTTTTAATTGGATTGTGTGTTTTTTTGGTATTGAGTTCTATAAGTGCTTTATATATTTTGGGTATTAACCCATTATTAGATATATCATTTGCTGCTATCTTCTCCCATTCAGTATGTTGTCTTTTGTTTTGTTGATGGTTTCCCTTGCCGTGAAAAAGCTTTTAACTTTGTTGTAGTCCCAACAGTTTATTTTTGCTTTTGTCTCCGTTGTAGTAGGAGACATAGCTAGAAATAATGTTGCTATGACAATGTCAGAAAAATTACTGCCTTTGCTCTCTTCTAGGATTTTTATGGTTTATGGTCTCACATTTAGGACTTTAATCCATTTTGAGTTTATTTTTGTGTATGGTATAAGAAAGTGATTCAGTTTTATTATTTTACAAGTAGCCATCCAGTTTTCCCAGCACCATTTGTTGAAGAGATTGTCTTTATATATTGTATATTTTGCCTCCTTTGTTATAGAGTAATTGACCATAAAATTGGGGCCTTATTTCTGGGCTCCCTAGCCTGTTCCACTGATCTGCGTGTCTATTTTTGTGCCAGTACCATACTCTTTTGATTACTACAGATTTGTACTAGATCTTGAAACCTGGTATTGTGCTACCTCCCGCTTTGTTCGTTCTCAGGATTGCTTTGGTTATTTGGAGTCTTTTTGTGGTTCTATAATATAATATTTGTTTTAGTTTTGTGAACAGTGCTGTTGATATTTTGATAGGGAATGCATTGAATCTGTAGATTGCTTTGGGTAATATGGACATTTTAACAATATTAATTCTTCCAATCCATGAGCATGGGATATTTTTCCATTTGTTTGTGTCATCTTCAATTTCTTTCATCAGTGTTTTATAGTTTTTGGAGTATGGGTCTTTCACCTCTTTGGTTAAGCTTATTCCTTGGTATTTTATTATTTTTGGTGCAACTGTAGATGTTTTGTTTTGTTTTTTAATTTCCCTTTCTGCTACTTTGTTATTAGTGTATAGAAAAGCTACCCATTTCTGAGTAATAATTTTGTATCCTGCCACTTTACTGAATTTGTTTATTGCTTCTAGTAGTTTTTTGGTGAAGTCTTTAGGATTTTCTGTGTATAGTATCATGTTGTCTGCAAATAGTGACAGTTTAACTTCTTTACCAACATGGATGCCTCTTATTTCTTTTACTTGTCTATTTGCTGTGGCTAGGACTTCCAGTACTATGTTGAACAAAACTGGGGAGAGTGGACATCCCTGTCTTGTTCCTGTTGAGATGGTCAGATGATTTTTGTTCTTCATTTTGTTGATGTGGTGTATGGTGCTAATTTATTTGTGAATATTGAAGCATCCGTACATTCCTGGAATAAATGCCACCTGATCATGGTGAACGATCTTTTTAATTTATTATTGTAGGCAGTTTGCTAATATTTTGTTGAGGATTTTTGCTTCTGTGTTCATGAGTGATGTTGGCCTGTAGTTTTCTTTTTTTGTGGTGTCTTTGTCTGTTTTTGGTATCAATGTAATGCTGCCTTCATAGAATGTATTTGGAAGCTTTCCTTTCTCTTCTATTTTTTGGAATAATTTGAGGAGAATAAGAATAATAACATTTGTTAAATGTCTGTTAGAATTCCCCTGTGAATCCATCTGGTCCTGGACTTTTATCTTTTTGTAGTTTTCTGATTACCAATTCAACTTATCCATTTTTTCTAGGTTGTCCAGTTTGTTGGCATATAATTTTTTGTACTCTTCTATTACAATCCTTGGTATTTCTGCGGTGTTAGTTGTTACTTCTCCTCTCTCATTTCTGTTTTTATTTATTTGGGTCCTTTCTCTTTTTTTCTTGATGAGTCTGGCTAAGGGTTTGTCAATTTTGTTTATCTTTTCGAAGAACCAACTATTCAGTTTCATTGATTTTCTCTATTATTGTTTTAGCTTTTGTGTCATTTATTTCTTCTCTGATCTCTATTATTCCCTTTCTTCTACTCACCTTTTCCAGTTCCTTTGGGTCTAAGGTTAGATTGTTTGTTTGTTTTTTTTCTTATATTTTGAGGTAGGCCTGTATTTCTATATACTTCTCTCTTAGAACTGCTTTCATTTTGGCCCAAAGATTTTGGACCATTGTGTTTTCACTTTCATTTGTCTCCATGTATTTTTTTTTATCTCTTTTTAAAATTTCTTTGCTCACCCATTCATTGTCTAGTGTCATATTATTTAGTTTCCACATGTTTGTGTTTTTTCCTGTATTTTTCTTGTGATTAATTTCTAGTCTCATACCGTTGTGGTTGGAAAAGATTCATGGTATGATTTCAGTCTTCTTAAACTGATTAAAGCTGGTTTTATGGCCTTATATGTAATCTATTCTGGAGAATGTTCCAAGTACACTTGAAAAGAATGTATATTCTGTTGTTTCTGGTTGGAATACCTTCTATATATGTGTTATGTCCATCTGGTCCAATGTGTCATTCAAAGACATTGTTTCCTTATTGGTTTTCTGTCTGGATGTTCTATCCTTTGATGTAAATGGGTTACTAAAGTCCCCTACTGTTACTTTATTACCATCAATTTCTCTCTTCATGTCCATTAATATTTGCTTAATGTATTTAGGTGTTCCAGTGTTGGGTGTGTAGATATTTACAGTTATTGTATCCTCTTGTTGGATTGATCCCTTTATCATTATGTAATACCCTTCTTTGTCTTGTTATGGTCTTTGTTTTAAAGTCTGTTTTGTCTGATAGAAGTATTGCTACCTCAGCTTTTTTTTTTCTTCCATTTGCAAGGTGAATGTTTTCCCATCCCTTCCCTTTCAGTCTGTATGTGTTTTTTTTTTTTTTTTAATTTTTTTTTTTTCAACGTTTATTTATTTTTGGGACAGAGAGAGAGACAGAGCATGAACAGGGGAGGGGCAGAGAGAGAGGGAGACACAGAATCGGAAACAGGCTCCAGGCTCTGAGCCATCAGCCCAGAGCCCGACGCGGGGCTCGAACTCCCGGACCGCGAGATCGTGACCTGGCTGAAGTCGGACGCTTAACCGACTGCGCCACCCAGGCGCCCCAGTCTGTATGTGTTTTTAGGTCTGAGGTGAGTCTCTTATAGGCAGCATAGATGGGTCTTGTTTTTTGTTTTGTTTTTTTTTTTTGTTTTTGTTTTTTATTTTTTTTTATCCATTCTCCCATCCCATGTCTTATGATTGGAGCATTTAGGCCATTTACACTCAAGTAATTTCTATACCCAACATGGGGCTTGAACTCACAGCCCTGAGATCAAGAATCACATGCTTAGTCACACTGACTAAGCCAGAGAGGTGCCCCTCAGCCATTTCCATTTAAAAAAATTATTGACAGGTCTTTACTTATTGCCATATTAAAATTTGTATTCTGGGTGTTTTTGTAGATTTGCTTTTTACCTTTCTTCTTATCTTGATCTCTTTTTTTGTGGATGATGAGTTTCTATTGTGCTATGTTTATCTTTATTTTTTCCATATCTGTCACAGGTTTTGGGGTTCTGGTTACCATGAAGTTCATGTATAACATCCTAAGTAAATAACATTTTATATTAATTTGATGGTCATTTAAATTCAAACACATTCTGAAAAAAAAACTTTCTTTTTCTATTTTACCTTCTCTTCCTCTTTTATTCCCTTTTCCACATTTTATGTATATGTTGTCATGTTTTACCTCTTTTAATCAGAATTTTCTAATGTCTAATTATGACCATTTCTTTTCCACTTAAAAAAAAAAAGCTTATTTATTTATTTTGAGAGAGAGAGAGATGAGGAAGAGGCAGAGAGAGAATCCTAAGGTGGTTATGCACTGTCAGCACAGATCCCACTGTAGGGCTTGAACTCATGAACCAGGAGATCATGACTTGAGCTGAAACCAAGAGTCAGACACTTAACCAACTGAGAGCCGCCCAGGTGCCCCCATTTCTTTTCCACTTAAAGAAGTCCCTTTAACATTGCCTCTTAGGATGGTTTAGTGGTGATACACTCCTTTATCTTTTGTTTGTCTGGGAAACTCTTTATCTCACTTTCAAATCTGAATGATAACCTTGAGTATTCTTTAAAAAAAATTTTTTTTTCCAACGTTTATTTATTTTTGGGACAGAGAGAGACAGAGCATGAACGGGGGAGGGGCAGAGAGAGAGGGAGACACAGAATCGGAAACAGGCTCCAGGCTCTGAGCCATCAGCCCAGAGCCTGACGCGGGGCTCGAACTCACGGACCGCGAGATTGTGACCTGGCTGAAGTCGGACGCTTAACCGACTGCGCCACCCAGGCGCCCCGAGTATTCTTGGTTGTAGGGGTTTTTTTCTTTCAGTACTTTGAATATATAATGCCACTCCCTTCTGGCCTACAAAATTTCTACTGAAAAATCAGTTAATAGCCTTATAGTTTATCCCTTGTAGGTACCTTTTTCTCTCTAGCTGCTTTTAGGAGTCTCTCTTTATCTTCAATCTTTGATGTGTTAATTATTACATATGGTGATGTGGACCTTCTTGGGTTTCTCTTGCTTGGAACTCTCTGTGATTCCTGGATTTGGATGTCTATTTCCATCTTTAGGTTAGGGAAGTTTTCAGTTATTATTTCTTCAAGTAAATTTTCTACACTTTTCTCTCTCTTTTCTTCTGGGAACCCTATACTGTGAATGTTTGTTTACTTGATGTTGTCCAAGAGATCTCTTAATTGATTCCTTGTTTTTAAAATTCTTTTTTCTTTTTGCTGTTCAGCCCCTGTGTTCTCCATTACCCTGTCTTCCAGATGGCTGATACACTCTCCTGCCTCCTCTAATCTACTGCTGATTCCCTCTAGTGTTTTCATGTGTGTTTTATTTCAGTTCTTGTATTCGTCAGCTCTGACTGGTTCTTTTTAATATCTTCCATCTCTTTACTGAAGGTCTTACTGAGTTTTGCCACTCTTTTCTCCAGCCCAGTGGGCATCTTTATGATCATTACTTTAAATTCTTTATCGGGCATATTTCTTATCTCTGTTTCATCTAATTATTTTTCTGATATTTTTTCTTGTTCTCCTTTTGTTTTTTCTTTTGCAGCATATTCCTCAGGCTCCCCCTTTTGGTTGGCTTTCTGTGTTTATTTCTGTGGATTAGGTTGAATGGCTACTTCTCCTAAATTTGTCTTGTGAAAGGTATTCCCTGTGTAGATTGTGTATGTGGTGACTGCTGGCTGGCTGGCGCTGTGGCTGTAAATGCTAGTTATTCTTTTAAACAGTGGCTTTTTACAGAAAGAAGAAAGTAATGATAGTAATAATGATGATTGATGATGATGATGATGATGATGATGATGATAATGGAAAGATAAAATAAAAGAAAGGAAAACAAAATAGAGAAAAAAGCAGAAAAGAAAAAAATGAATGAGAAGGAAAAAACAAAACCAGAAAGAACAAAATTAAAACAAAATGGGACAAATTTAAAAAAAATAAAAAATAAGAAAATAAAAATTAATTAAAACCAAAACAAAATTTAAAAAAATACAGCATGGTTTATTTTCTGTCTCCCAGCACCACAGAGGTTGATGTGGGCTTGTGGACACTGGGGTTGCTGAGGTCACAAGCTCTCTGTGATGACTGGACACACCACTTATGCTTTCCAGACTCTGTTCCACTCTGGGCTTGTAAGGTGGAGGGGAGGGAGCATCCCCACAGCTGCTCAGCCTTTTTATCTATTGTTTGTTTGTTTTTAAGAGAGAGAGAGAGAGAGCACGAGCGGAGTAGGGGCAGAGGGAGAGGGAGAGGGAGAGAGAGAACCCCAGGCAGGCTCTGTGCTATCAGCACAGAACCTGATGTGGGGCTCAAACCCACGAACCATGCGATCGTGACCTGAACCAAGATCAAGAGTCGGACGCTTAACCAACTTGGCCTTTCTCACCTCTGGCTTATTTTCTGCCCCAGTGAGACCAGGGCTGGTGTGGGCTTGTGGATCCTGTGCTTGCTGAGGTTGCAAACTCCCTGTGACCACTGGACCTGCCTGTTATGGTGTCCATACTCTGATCTGGGCTTTTAAGGTGGATGGGAACATAGACCGTGTCGTTATCCAGTCCCTCTTACCTGGAGAGTGTTCCTGCAGCTCCTCCCCTACTTGGCAGTCTTCTTGTGTTGTCTCTTATATGTTAAGAGACTAAGCCCCAGGACAGGGGGATCTGTTCTCAGTCCTTCGGTACATTCCCTCCCCACTGCCATTGGCAGCGTTGGTGGTCAGGGTTCCCTTCCTAATGATGTCTCCGTCTCTCTGGCCATTTTCTCTATCTTTGGTTGTTCAGTAGCTGTTCAGTCAGCCCTCAGTACTTCCGGGGAAAATTGTTCTATTGATGGGTGTGATTTGGTGTGCCCTGGTAGAAGAAGCCAGTTCGGGGTTTTCCTACGTTGCCATCTTGGACCAGAATTCCCAGAAACTGCATTTTTAGTAGCAGTGTGCAGGAGATTCTGATGTAGGGATTTCTGGGACCACATGATGCTAAAGACTATCCAGAAATATTCTGTGAAAAGTAGTTTCTTCCAGTAAATTTACTCCTGGGAGACAATTTGCAACTGGAGACCTGGGTTAATTTTGTGTGTTCAGTTTACTAGCTGTGGGATTGATTATCCATTAGTCAAATCACTGAGTCTGAATTTCCTTCTTGCCCCACGCGAAATACAGGAAGCCACGCCTGGGAGTGCAGTTTAGCTCTCTGAGATCTCAGGCAATCCTTTAGTTTTCTCAGCTGTAAAATGGGAATAGTGACCCATGTAATAATGTGTCATGGCTGTCTGATAAGTTCGTGTATTTATGCTTCAAGTCTTGAAGGAGTGATATTATCCTGAGAGATTTTAAAAAAGTTTTTCTAAAATTTCTTGGTCATGATGTGTATATACATAAAAACCTAGGGACCATAGTTCTTATGGCTGATTTGATGAAAGAATGGTCAGTTGGATAGGAGAAAGGCTCCCTCCATTCTGCAACTACAGAAAGAAGAGATGCTTGCGTAACAAAGCTGGCATACGGTTTTTCCAACAGCAGGCATATCAGGAGATATCTCGAGCCCAGAGATTATTGTTGTATCTAGGGAAAGTAACCTGCAACTTGGAAAAGTCTGTAATTCTGATTGGTTGTCTTCCTTAACAATCTGTTATCCTGGTAGTAATAAAGTGGCATACCTTTATAAATGGTACAAATACTTGTGATACGATAAGAGGTGTCATACCCTTACACCCAGGTAGAAGGGGCCCTTGGCTTCAGCCCTGTGCCTTAGAGGGCCTCACATGTCATAGACAAACAAAAATGTAAATTTTTTTTAAATTTTTTTTTTTTAACATTTATTTATTTTTGAGACAGAGAGACAGAGCATGAACGGGGGAGGGTCAGAGAGAGGGAGACACAGAATCTGAAACAGGCTCCAGGCTCTGAGCTGTCAGCACAGAGCCCAACGTGGGGCCTGAACTCACGGACCGCAAGATCATGGCCTGAGCTGAAGTCGGACGCTTAACCGACTGAGCCACCCAGGCGCCCCCAAAAATGTAAATTTTTAAGAGAACACATAGCATCTCTGTTGCTCAGAATGTGGTGCTTAACCCTGGCAGATCTTAACCCTGGCTTAGGGTTGTACACCCTAAGCATCCAGCCCAGGAGCAACGGGTCTCTGTGTCTTACCTTCTTTGCTGAAAGAGAAGGGAGGTTGTACGGTGCAAGTTTCCGTGTTGTGAGGGTGCTGACTTGAGAGCCGCACATGGGTGTGGAGGGGCTGGGAGGGGCTGAGCAATGAAGTGGTTAGATTAGGGAAAAGGCAACTTTTCCTTTTCTGGGCAAAGCCTTCCTGTCAGCTTGAATACAATAGACTCTTATCTAAGAAAGAGTTATTTTCCAAGTACAGTGGTGCCGGCTGCCTACCTTCTTCTTCTCTTTCTTATTCTAATTCCCGGCTCAAGAAGTACTTATGAAGCAGTACAGTATTTGTACCCATCGCATATGGTTGAATAACATCCTGCATATTAAGAAAATCACAGTCCTCTTAAATCTGTACCCATGTAGACCTAGATTTCTACACCAAGTCAAATTGCCTTCTCCATTTGGACCCTTCTTTTGTGCCAGTTTGCCCATGAATGGTTGTTTGGCACAGGTGTTTTAAAGTAAAATGGTCTCTGGGGCACCTGGGTGGCTCACTCGGTTAAGCGTCTGACTCTTGATTTTGGCTCAGGTCATGATCTCACGGTTCATGAGTTTGAGCCCCACCTCAGGCTCTGCACTGACAGCATGGAGGCTGCTTGGGTTTCTCTCTCTCCCCCTCTCTCTGCCCCTCACCCGCTCGCGCTCTGTCTCTCTCTGTCTCAAAATAAAATAAACTTAAAAACAATGTAAAATACTTTCCAAAAAAAAAAATAAATAAATAAATAAATAAATAAATAAATAAAGACACCTGGGTGGCTCAGTCTGTTGAGCATCTGACTCTTGATTTCGGCTCAGGTCAGGATCTCACAGTTGGTGGGATCAAGTCCTGCATCAGGCTCTGCACCATCAGCATGCAGCCTGCTTGGGATCCAATCTCTCCCTCTGCTCTGGCCCCCCACTCATGCTCTCTTTCTAAATAAATAAACAAATAAAGAAAGAAATATTAAAATGATAAAGACTAGATTTTCATACTCTACTCAGACAATAGGCTGGAGGATTTCTCCCAACATATCTGTGGAGTACAAAAGCAGTGAGGCAGCAACAGTATTTAAAGTGCTAGTCATACGAAGGGTACAATACAATGAAAACAAACCTAGTGGCTAAAAATAGAACACAATGAAAGAAAAGCTTGCTTTCTTTCTATTCATTTGGAACAAGAGTCAATTCATCAGTTAAGGAATCTACTTTTTGGCTATTATGAAATTTTTAACAGTTATATTGAAACATAATCCATATACTGTACAACTGACCCACTTAGAGGGTACAGTTCAAAAGCTTTCACCATTTCACAGAGCTGTGCAACCATCCCCACAGTAAATTTTAGAAGATTCTCATTCCCTGCAAAAGAAAAGTCCATGCCCCTTTGCTGTCACCTGTGATTCTGCCATTCACCCCAGCCCTAGGCAGCCACTATCCACGTTCTAGCTCTATAGATTTTCCTTCTGTGAACATTTCATATTAATACACCTTTGGTGATTGGCTTCTTTCACTTACCATAATATTTTCATGGTTCATCTATGTTGGAGCATGTATCAGTACTACATTTATTTGCAATAATTGTAATAAGTACCACACTTTTTATTGCCGAGTAATAATCCACTGTAGGGATATACCATATTTAATATGCCAATTTATCACTTGATGAATCTACTTTTTGGCTATTATGCATAATGCTGCCATGAACATTCACGTCCAAGTTTATGTGAATGTGTTTTCATTTCTCTTGGGTATATAGGAATGGAATCACTGGGCTGTATGCTAAGTCTATGTTTAACCATTTGAGGAACTGTGGAACTGTTTGTCCGAGTCGCTGTACTGTTTTATACTAAGGATTTTAGTTAGTTTCCCTTTTTTCTTTCTTTTTCTCTTTTCTTTTCTTTTTTTCTTTTTTCACGTAAGCTCCACACCCAGTGTGGAGCCCAACACAGGGCTTGAACTCAAGACCCTGAGATCGAGACCTGAGCTGAGATCCAGAGTCAGCTGCTTAACCGACTGAGCCACCCAGACACCCTTAGTGTGTCACAGCCTCCCAAGAAGCTACAGGTCACCAGCAATGAACAATTACACTGTAAATCATACTTACTTGTCAATCCTAATTACTCCCTTCCTAAAACTAAGTGATGAGGGAAATGGTAGAGGAAGGGGGGAGAGAGGAGCATATCGTCTCTGGGTGGAATCCACATTTCCCAGGTTGGCGTCCAAGGTCGATTGTGCACACAGTAGGGACCTTACACCCTTACCTGAGTTTATCTTCAGTATTTGGACCCTTCCAATGTTTCTAATTGCACTGGATGCAGGTTGTGAAAATCTGTTGACATGAGGTAGGAAGGAAGATAAAAATGGAGCATGACTCAAGGTCTGCTGCCCCTGGGGGCTGTCTCTCAGCTCTATGGAAAAAGCGGCTGTGAGCAGAAGCTCACGAACCTTCCACTGAAGACTCAAATGCTGGCAAATACTCAGTATTGCTTAACACCCAGACGGATGAGAGGAATTCTCCTTACTCCTTCACGGGCACTAACACAGGTGAGAACATCTTTGGCAGGGTATCAGGAAGCTCTCAAGGTGGCAACCAGAGGCGATATATCGAGGCAGTTTTATGAGCAGAGGACGTTAGTGCATGTAGGTGGGAACAATATGAATAACAGATGTGATTAGAAAATTCTGTCAGGCTTGTTCCTCGACACCCGTGAGATGCCTCCTCGAATTAGCTGGGTGGGTATCCGAGGGGAGTCACATGCCCTGCACTGAGAAATGTGGTTAAGAGTCAGGGAGTTTTGACTCATTCCAAATAACATGGCTCCATTTGTTGTCCCTGGATAGCGAGATTTCAGGAAACATGAGCGCCCAACATAATTTTGTCTATTGTTTTCTAATCATTTCTGTCAGCGTTAAGTCCTCAAATAAAAATTGAGTATAACTCGTTATATCTCTTCCCTGTTCTTTCCACCTGTGTCCTTTCAGGATCCTGAAAGGATCCAAGCACTGGTTTTGCTGGCGTCACTTGCCTGGACAAGATGGTGTGCACCCCGTATACCTTCTTTGGCACTCCACAGATGCCAGTGGTTCTCTCTCAAGGTTGGCCTACCTGCCCATCTTACCTTCCGCTCAGAGCACCCCTGCCCTTCCTCCCCAAGCACCAGATCCAATAATAAGGAAGCTAAACCTTTCCCTGAGATGTATGCTTGTTCAATTCAGTCCAGTGGAATGAGTTTACCGTTGCAGCTGGTGTGAGTTGTATTTTCCACTAGAGGCCTCTTGGAAAACAAGAGACTTCGGGGCCTTTTGTCTCTTTCTATTCTTTAATTAATAGGAAAACCTCTCCAACAGGCATTTAGATTGCCTCCAGGATGGGGCATAAAAGAGAATGGGCGACAGTCACTTCCCGTATCGGAGGTCAGAAGAGGAGAGAGAATGCGGATGGCAGCACGTGGTGTTAACAAGATATAACGGAAAGAAGAGAGGGAGCCCACCGTCTGGCAGAGTGTGGGGTTGGGGTGTTTGTGTGCATGAGGGTGCATGGTGGTGGGGGTCAGGGTGTAAGCTGAAGTCCTGGATTCTTAAGGTGGAGGGGAAAAAAGCCTGTACTATTCAGTGGTTAGAATGTTAGACCAATCTGGGTTATATATAGTTCGTAACCCGCATGACATTCCGTTAATCAGTAGCTGGGTCTGGAAGTCTTAAGGTGCAGCAAATTTCGAAAAAAACCCAGAAACCGCCCCCCCTTTATATTCCATCACCTCTAAGCTATTTATTAATTAAGTCTATTGCTTTATTCAAGAATCGATGCTCTGCATACCAGTGATCTCAAGTGCACACAACACTATTGTTTTTTAAATTTATTTATTTATTTTGAGAGAGAGAGAGAGCTCGTGAGCGAGCATTAGCGGGGGAGGGACAGAGAGAGAAAGGGAGAGAGAGAGAGAATCCCAAGCAGGCTGCGTGCTCAGCTCGGAGCCCGACACGGGGCTCAATCCCACGACTGTGAGATCATGACCTGAGCTGAAATCAAGAGTTGGATGCCTAACTAAGCCACCTAGGTGCCCCCACAACACTGTGTTTAATGCAAAGAAAACATGAAAAGTGTTGTTATATAGTTGCAATTTTTTAAAATATAATTTATTGTCAGATTGGCTAACATACAGTGTATAGAGCGTGCTCTAGATTCCCGTGATTCATTGCTTACCTACAACACCCAGTGCTCATCCCAACGAGTGCCCTCCTCAATGCCCATCACCCAAAGTTGTAATTTTTCATTTAAAAAAACCTTGAGGTTTATATAATGTTTTCATTTCTTAGTAAAAATGTTAAATATACTTAAATCTATTGAAATATACTTGACATATAACACTGCAGCTTTAAGGTTGATTTGACACATTTATATACCATAATATGATTGTAGCAATAGTTACTACCTCTATCATGTCATATATTTATCATTTCTTTTCTGTGGTATGAGTAATCAAGATCTAGCCTCTTAGCAAGTTTGATGATTATAATACGATATTGTTATCTATAGTCACTATTCTACACATTAGATCTCCAGTACTTTCTTATTAATCAGTTGTAAGTTTGTACCCTTAAACATCTCTCCTATTCCCCCAACCCCCAACCCCTGGTAACTGCCATTTAAATTTAAATTAATTGGAGCAGGCAAATCTTTTCCAACCCAGAGGGTGACTGATGGTCTCAGGCTGGGTCAACCGACTTTGTTTTGGTTCACATGGACCCTGATGTCATGGGGCATTCAGTATTTACCTAGAAAACCCCAGTCACCCCAAGCAAATCATGAATTTTGTGGTTTCCCTGAAGATTTTCAGGGTGAAAAGCAGTTTTATATCACCTAATATAAAAACGTCTAGTCGGGGGAAAACCCCTCCATTATTGATGTCATCTGACAAGACCTTTCTCTAGGTCCTTGGCTTCCAAAGGAACCTTCTGTTCTGCTACTTTCCCATCACCTTGAACCTGGGCTTATCCAGGCACTTTTGAACGAAGCACGTCTTCATCTTACAAGGACATTTTCCAAATAATGGCCAAGAAAATGAAAATTTTCTCCATAGGATTACGGTCTACAGTGACAAACCAGCATTCTCTCTTTCTCTCTTTTGCCTACTCGATCCCTGTCCCTACTGGTGTGATATTTATTTTTCCACATGTTTTAGAGAAATGTATTATTTTGGTTTCTAGCATTTGAGCACAATCCCCTTTTTTATTCTTCACGTGCTGTGTTACAGGGAGGGTGGAATGGAGGCAAAACCTCCCCACGTGCCTCCCAAAACCCTTGTACTGTGATTGCCTGATCCCATGGCTTGTCCTGGGTGTGTTCCTTCTAAATTCACCCTGTTCTCTGCTCTCTTTTCTTCAAACTACATTCCCAATTCAGTTAATGGGACAGTTGAACTCAGGTTGTATAGGACAGTCTAGATGGAAGACTGTCTGGGGGGAGGAGGCAGAAGTGGGGGAGAAGACACGCCCAGCCCTATGTAGGCTTTGGTGCCCCAGCCTTTGAATGGAAACAGCACTTTGGTGTCTATGCAGGGCCAAACCGTATAGGATCTAAGGGTGGAAAAACATTACAAAAAATGGACCACAGTGTTACAGATGTGAGGAATCTGGCTGCTTTATATAAACATAAAGACAAACCCAAAGCATCACCCAGGGAGGATTATTAAGGGAATGTCACAATGCATAGTGCTCCCAGGAGGTCAATTCGGAAGTAGCCCTCTTACCAAGTCCCAGGGCCACCCCCCCTACTCCAATCTAGTCCCTGTCTCAGAAAAGCCTGAGTGATCCATGTGTAAACACTCTACGCAGTGGGTTCCTCTGTAAACCTGGTCCAGACTGGTGGCCAGTGGCTCGGTCCAGGCCTACGCCATACCAGTTGAGAAGTATCTTGAACACAAACTACTTGGTGGAGGGGTTTCTGCTTCCCTTCCCGTCACCATCCCATGGGCACCATATCCTGATTCCTCATTCCTCAGGGGAAGATGCTGAAGGGAGGAAGCTTCCAGAATCCAAATGCCTCTCAGACTTTTCCTCTGCTGGCCGCATCTCTGTACCCAGCTCCTGAAGAAACTCCAAGAGGTGCAAAGCGACAGAATCCACCCCGTTTTTAGAAAGCCTGACACTGGCAATTTTTTGCAGCTTATTTTTCATCTTTTCTGTCTCCTTTGAGTCCTGCTTTATTTTCACACCCTGTATGAAATGGTGGATGGCTCTGTCCTCGCTCTTCAGCTGGTAGAGCTGGAAGTTGCCATAGCGCAGGTGGAGGACTTGTTTGGCTACGGGAGAAAGCTCTTTGCAGAATTCCTTTTGGAAGTAGCACTCTGCTTCGTCGTACTGACCTGCTTGTGCATAGAGGCAGGCCAGATAGGAGCAGACACAGGGGTGGTTTGCATCGGCCTCCTCCACTCTCTTCAAATGATACACAGCTTGCGCAATGGCTTCCTGTAACTTTTCTCTTCTCCAGGACATGCCATTCTTTCCTGCGTCCTGTAGGATATCGAGGACTTTTGCCCTGTAGCAGCACCCAGTGTAGTAATGCAGGTAGGCATTGTTGGGCATGCCTTCTAGAGCCTTTAGAAGCAGTTCGATAGCTTTGTCTAGGGCTCCTTTTCTTTTAAACAGCTTTGCTGCTCCACAAAGCACGTCAGTTGCACACGGGGCCCCCTCCAAAGCTTCCTCCACAAGCCTCTCTCCTTCACCTTCTTCCTTCATCCCCTGAAGTTTCAGAGCCAAGAGCACTTTCGCATACCGGTTGTCAGGATTCAGCTGAATGGCCCGCCTCAGAGGGTCGACGGGATCCTGAGGCAGCGGCCAGGTGTCCAGACGGTAGCTCGCGATGGCCAGGCCAGAGCTGAACTCTGCGTTCTGGGGATTCCTTTCCAGAGCCTTCTCGAAGCACACCTTGGCCCTCTCGTTGTGCTTTCCTCCACACTGTAGCCGGGCCCACCCCTCCTCACAGTCCATCTCAGCACTCTCGATTCTGTAGGGGCTGCGGAACTTCTCGCATACCCGTCGCACCTTGTCCACGTACATCTGAGCGTCTGCGGGTCTGCCCAGGTGGTAGTAGACCCAGGCGTAGTTTCCCCAGGTGACCAGCCTTCTGATGTCTGCCTGCTCCGCGTGCTCCTGCTGGATCAGCTCCTCAGCCCTCTGTAGGCACTCCAGGGCAGCCTCATCGTGGCCTCTGCGGTGTTTTATGTAGGCCAGTATGTTGAACACCGTGGCCTTGAATTCGTTGTTCTGGAACTCCGTCGTGTTACATACCTCGTCTTCAAAGTCATCCAAGGACTTTCCTCCCTCCACCAAGTTCCACGTGAAATGGCATTTAAGTTGCCGCAGACAACTCTCCAAGGTGTTTCTGGTGGTCTCACTGGAGGGCGAAACAGAGAGATGGACACTTTGAGACACAGCACGGATTCTCCAGGAGCAGGGCAGACACAACTCCTCTCCTCCTCAAGGGTGTTCACCCCGTTCGAAAGAGAACAATATTTCCTGTTTGTTTCTTTCTATATTTTGGCCTATGCATTAAATGCACAGAGACTCAGGGATTGGGTGACTGGGCGGCAGAGGAATTAGGGAGAGGGCAGTGGTGGAGTTGGGGGAGGGATGCTCTGAGCCCGGGGCTGGGTTTCCCTGAACAAGGTGGTTTCCATCAGGTAGTGCTGGGTCAAGCCTGGGGGAAGGGATTCCAGCCCACGGTGGACCTGATGCGGTTTTGAAGAAAGGCTATTTGATTACTTTATGTTTCTGTTCATCTTACCTAGCATTTACTTCCGTGTTTTGAAGATGTTAGCTTTAGAATGGACTATTCTTTTAATGTTTTGCCGGCTTGATTTTTATCTTATTATCCCTCTGAAGTTCAGCTGCATTTTGTCCCCTGTAGTTTTAGTTCCTTAGTTCTTCGTCTGTCCTTTTTAGCGTTATTCCTTTCTATAGCCTATCTTATTATTTAAGTTTTCCATATATCCTTAATTGATTTTCTTTGTTTATCCAAACTTTTTTTTTAATCCCATTGGCTTTGTCTTGTCTTTTTATTTTATTATATTACTATTATTATTACTATTATTACAATTTTTTTAATGTTTATTTTTGAAAGAGAGAGACAGAGCATGAGCAGGGGAGGGGCAGAGAGAGAGGGAGACACACAGAATCCGAAGCAGGCTCCAGGCTCTGAGCTGTCAGCACAGAGCCCGACACAGGGCTCAAACTCACAAACTGTGAGATCATGACCTGAGCTGAAGTCAGATGCTTGACAAACTGAGCCACCCAGGTGCCCCTGTCTTGTCTTTTTATTAATTCAGCATTCTCTGTCCTCATTTTCTCTGCACTTTTACATTTTAACCATTTAAATTGTATTTCAATAATTCTAAATTCTTACTTCTTCTGCTTTTGTATTATTCTACCCCTTAATTTTATTATATATGCTAGCAATGTTTTAAACTTTTATTTTGGAATAAATTATAATCATTTTTTTCTCCCCTCCACCCCCACCTCTATTTCTTAGTCTGGAGATTTCTGTTCTTAACATCTCCCATTGTGTTGGTCTATTAAAAATTTTGCATTTGTGGCTTTAATTATCTTTGGAAATTTTATTTGTCCTCTCCTGTGGTTTGCTTTCACTCATGGTGTTAGAAGTGCAGCTCTGGGAGGAGGCTAAGAAGACAGCTAGCATCTTCTGTTATGGGAAATGCTCCTTTTCCCTTAAGGTACTCTTGAAACTCTTCTGGAAGAATTTTCCATTCGCTTCAGTGTTAGTTCTTTCAAATGGAATGGAATGGAATAGAATGGAATAAAATAAAATATAAAATAAAATAAAAACTCTCCACCCCAAAACCCCATCTTAGATAACTTCAGCGATAAGAAGGTTAAAAATCATCAACTGCCCCAAATCGTTTCTCTGCATTGCCTATGTATTGGAGTCCCTGAAATGTTGCTCTTTCTCACTTAAAAAAATTTTTTTCTTCAGGGTGTATGTTAATTAACCCTTTTATGAGGAGCTGATATTCTAAATGTTATCAATTCTGACATAGACAAGCAGTAGATATCTGGGAAGTTACATAATGTGGCAAATACCGCTGTTGAAATGTTGTCCAAATGGAAGATTATATTCCTCCATTTTCTTCCTGTCCCCTATCTTTCACTTTTGATACCCTCCCCCACCCCCACCCCCCAATTTGATGACTAGATCAGGGCTGGGCACCCAAACTCAAGTGGAAGCTGGAAATGGAAGTGCAAGGGAGCTGGTTTTCCGGAGTCAAAGAGAGCACCGTGCACACTGGAGGTGTCATGGCGTCCACGATCTGCAGCACACAATGGAGTGGCTGTGACTGGATACACGTGCACAGGACAGAGACTCCGGGGCTCCCAAGCTCTCCTTTGTCCTGTTCTGGCCCTCTAGAACAGTGGCTGGCTCTAGTCATGTGTGTGGGTCCTGTGAGCCCTTCCAGGAACTTTAAATCAGTCCTTGTTCGGGGCGCCTGGGTGGCGCAGTCGGTTAAGCGTCCGACTTCAGCCAGGTCACGATCTCGCGGTCTCGCGGTCCGTGAGTTCGAGCCCCGCGTCAGGCTCTGGGCTGATGGCTCAGAGCCTGGAGCCTGTTTCCGATTCTGTGTCTCCCTCTCTCTCTGCCCCTCCCCCGTTCATGCTCTGTCTCTCTCTGTCCCAAAAATAAATAAAAAAACGTTGAAAAAAAAAATTAAAAATAAAAAAATAAATCAGTCCCTGTTCATTTCTGTTACTTGAATCAGATGGAGACTCAACTACCCCAGGTAGAATAAACAGAAGAGATGAAGGAAAATGGGTAGGAGTTCCTGCTTGGGGAAGAACCCTCTGTCCTTTCAAAGCCCTGGATAGGTCTTAGTGAAAAGCCAGGATGTCTGAGCCTCTTGATGTAATATGGGGGTTGGTGTGTGTGTGTGTGTGTGTGTGTGTGTGTGTGTGTGTGTGTGCGCGCGCGCGCGCGCACGCACACATGTATATATGTGTGAGCCCAGGAGAGTGCCTGGTGTGGTTTCTGTCACTGTAATGACAGCAGCCTCCCCTTGAAAAGTTCACATCCGACCTGATCTATTTTCCTTCTCAATAAGGTTTCAGGAAGATTCCCTTAGCACGTAAGCTCTTTAGCAGCTTTCTCATTCTATAAAAGAAACAGAGTGAATACAGTTGAAATTATTGCCAACATATAAAACATACGGTCAATTGTGCATTTGCAGGAGAGAGGCACTTACTATACACACTTAGGTAAAATCCCTTTGAGCAGCCATTCAAAAGCATCCAATTTCACTGTGTGATTATGGGCTTTTATTTCTACCAGTGAATCAGAAGCTGGTTCCAGACACTTGCTTCCTGGATTCAGACTTGTGAAAATTATGCTCCTGATACCTCTAGAAGCACCAACTGTATACACACAACACTTTCTTCCCCTGCTTCTGGTCTGGATGAAAGCCATGGTGATGGTTGTTTACTGGGCTCAGAGCCAATGCCGTTACCAGTGTCTTAGAGCAGTTAGAAATGGACATCCTTGGACCTCAACCTAGGATTACCAAATCCGAATCTGAAGTGGGGGCTTGAGCCCAGGAATGGTCTTCAGCAAGCCCTCCAATTAGATCTCATGCATGCTCAAATTAAAGAACCACTACCTTAGAGTGCAGGGCCAGTGCTGGTGACAGTGCCCATAGCTAAGGGACCAAAGACAATTAGGAGAGATACTGATAGGTCTGTGTTCTTAAGGGGAAGACTCTAAGAGAGACCACGCTGAAGTTCTAAGAAATATTTCTTTTTTTTTTTTTAATTTTTTTTCAATGTTTATTTATTTTTGGGACAGAGAGAGACAGAGCATGAACGGGGGAGGGGCAGAGAGAGAGGGAGACACAGAATCGGAAACAGGCTCCAGGCTCCGAGCCATCAGCCCAGAGCCCGACACGGGGCTCGAACTCACGGACCGCGAGATCGTGACCTGGCTGAAGTCGGACGCTTAACCGACTGCGCCACCCAGGCGCCCCATAAGAAATATTTCTAAATATTCTGAGTTACTCTCAAACAGACATCTGGAAATAGATCAAATCTTTCTCTTTCTTATCAGACACACATGTAGAGGAGCAGAAAAAATATCATTTCAAGAAGAGAGAGCAGGAAACTTATAGAAGGAGGGCAATGTATCCCCTAGGAAGTAAGTGCCGGGGTGGGTGTCTCCAGATTCTGGAGCTCCCAGGCCTGAGGCATAGGCATCTAGTCTGTTCACCCCACCCTCACACTGGAGAAAACAGAAATCTCCCTTCCTACCCTTCTTCCTTCCCGGGAAATCTTATGTTTCTGAGGTGTGAGAGCATTTTTGAGGTGGGGGCTATTTTCTCCAAGCACCCTGCCTCCAATTCATATTTCAGAGAGAAGGACTCTAGCTAATCAGTAGCATTTGGAGGTAAAATATATTTCTATTGAGTGAATGAATACATTTTACCAGCCCTAATACAAATCTGAGATGAATGAGCACATTAAAAGTAAAATCTAGCTTCGCATGAGCTGGGGTTGCTACCCAGAGTACATTTTAACAATATCTGCCCAAAAGAGATTGTTCGTTAAATAAGAACCCTATTAAAAGCCCCCAGTTAATCCTTTCAAAACAAAAGAGAGTCTACAGGAGCAATTCCCCCAGATCCATCTTTACATGAGCACCTGCCTGATAAAGCCTCTCTCTCTCTCTGCCTTTCCCCCACTCCCTCCCTCCTCCGGACCTCAGCTGTCAGCTTCCCTGGGAGAGACGCCCTAACAAAGCTTGACTGCATGGGGCAGAAAATAACAGAAATAAGCCAGCCAGCTTCGGTAAGACAAACACACGACTACAGACAGGTGCGCAGCAAGGCTACAGGCAACACTAAAGCAAAACAAATCGGGAACTCGTGTTTCAGGAGCATGGCTGTATAGGATTTGCATTCCACAACGAGATTGATTGGACATTTTCAACACGATCAGAGCAGGCGAATCTTTACCTCATGATCACGGGGCACTTCTCAACTGTTCTGAAAGGCTGCAGCTCAGGCCACTGTGCTCTCCAGAAATCTTCCTCCTCTGCCCCAGAGAGATGCTAAGGAGACCTATATATGGAAGCATCACCTGGTTCCTTTACCTCGCTTTCTCCCGCAGTTGGCTTGAGGAAAGAGAAACTGAAACTGGAAAGTGAAACTGGCAAGACTCCTAGGGAAAATGAACCTTGAGTAAGGGCCAAGCCTATAGCACCCCCGCGGCCCCACCCTGCAGTGAGTCAGAACTTCCTCTTTGTGACTGTTGTGATGTCCTAGATCAGCTGACATCAAGGCAGCCCAGCGTGGAGAAGGATGCCTACACGTATCAAGCACCAAGCACCCTGCTTCATTACTGTAATGTTAACCCATCCTCACTCTGCCCGCCCTTATCACCAGTGCGGCCCACAGACCCCTGTAAGGGTTGGGGTTTGTGTTGGTTTTCTTCACCACCGAATCTCCAGTCCCTGCAATAATACCCAGCACGTGGCAGGCATTCAAAGGGTAGAGGCTGAACGAATGACTAAATGATTGGAACTGTGGGCTCTGATGTCACCTGTCTGGATTTGAACCCGGGCTCCACGTATATGCCGTGATGCTGGAAATTGTTGAACGTTTTCCTGTGCATTAGTTTGTTCTCCTGTGAAATGGGGTCCCACTACTCCTACCAACTCGTAATGGTGTTGTGAGCATCAAATGGGTGAAAGCATGAGATGTCCTCAGAATAACGCCTGGCACGTGATAAGTACACACTAGTTTTTTATCATACTCGAGAGCTGAAATCATTAACCAAAGAGACCAGAAGGGAAATCTTTGATGTTGCCTTTTCTGGAGCTTTAGCTCCTCTGTCCATCCACCATCCGCCCATCATGATCACTAACCTAAGCCAAACCCGTGCAAGTTGTGGGCTTCCCCGAGCACTGCAACATTTAAAATCCCTCAGGTCGCCCCGGTATCCAGCACCCGCACATTGCAATGCGCAGCCACGGAGGTTCGTGACGATGGAGGACAGCTACTTTCTTTGCCTTTTCCTTATTCAAACCCTTGATCGCAAAGGGGTTACCGTGTGCCTAGACCCAAGAGGACAAGAGGTAACAGCACCGGGCGTCGCTGAGGCCGGGAAATTACACACAGCACGAGTGAAACCTATTCTCCACGACAGGTAGTTCCATCCTGGAGATGGCATTATTTATGGTAGGCTTTGTATTCATAGGGGTGGGTGCAAGCAACAGCTAGGTTCGTTGACAATCCTCTGCCCTTTTATCGGGACACACAGCCAAAGCTATCCCAGTTGGAAACCCTTACTTTTAGGTGTCATTCAGGAGTTACCAGTTCTAGTACGTATTTATAGAAATGCATGTTAGATGTACAGGAACCACTGCAGAAGGAAACTAGGAACATTGTAGAGTTTGTTGTTTGTACTGAATCTGCATTCAAGAAAACTATTGGACAGAAGTGTTTAAATCTTATTATACAGGTAGCAGGTTGGGGGCAAGCAGGCTATAGCTGTGTTGTGAAATGCCCGGAACTATTGTTCTACTCTTTGGAAATCTATCCGGCCAGTGGCTTTGTATAATGGGTTCATGACACGATGTACCAGCTGCTCTGGCAGCCGGGGTAGTGTCAGAATATGCAGTGTGGATGCAAAATAGAAACTGAAAAAGAAAACCCAACTCTCTCCTGGTAATATTTCTATTTTGAGAAAAATGAAACTGAACTCCCTGAGAGTTGCGATTATTCTGGCTCTTACAACTATTGATGTGTCTGTGTCCAGAATACAGGGTCAGGGCTGTCCCTGTCTCAGCCTAGACTAAGAGAGAGTCCTTGTTTGCCATTCTGAGAGCGGGGAGGGCCACCTGAGTGGCTACATCAAGTGCAAAGTGGTATAATACTCTAGTTCCCATGTTGCCATCAGACACAAGAAGTACCAGCATCCGGCCATCAAAAAGAATGGAATCTTGGCAATGACATGGATGGAACTAGAGGGTATTATGCTAAGCGAAATAAGTCAGAGAAAGACAAATACCATATGATTTCACTCATATGTGGAATTTAAGAAACACAACAGATGAACGTAGGGGAAGAGAGGAAAAACAAAATAAGATAAAAACAGAGAGGGAGGCAAGCCATAAGACACTCTTAAACACAAAGAACAAACTGAGGATTGTTGAGGGGAGGTGGATGGCAGATGGGCTGAATGGGGGATGGCCATTACAGAGGGCACTTGTTGGGATGAGCACTGGGTGTTATATGTAAATGCTGAATCACTAAATTCTACTCTTGAAACCAATAAAAAAAAAAAAAAAAGAAACTAAAAAAAAAGTATCAGCATCACCCTGGGATGTGCCACAAATGCAAATTCGCAGGCTCCATCTTGGACAAAACGCATCACAAATTCTGGGAGTGGGGCCAAGCAATCTCCGAGCTAGTAAACCTTCCAGATAGTTCTAATTCATGCTAAAGTCTGAGAACTACATACTGTTTTGACTGTAAGTAAAAATACTAAAAATACTTTTTAATTCCATAAGGCAAACTCTATAGGTTTTTCTTGAGATTTAAAAAAAAAGAAAAAAAGGCCCTCTTTTTCATTCTATGTCTCTGTAGAGAATGTTTAAGTTTTGTCCACCTAGAAGAGGTGGTAGCTAGTTCAACAGAGGACTGCTAGAGGACTCTTCACACCCCGAATATCCACAATGTACCCTTCTTCCCAAACACAGAACATTCTCAGGCCTTTCCCAAGAGAGTCAGCCCAGAGACAAGGCAACCACTGCGCCCAGCTATACTCAGGGATCTCTCAGTGATGCACCATTGCTCTCAATGGATGGGATGTGACTTCCTGTGGTCTGGTGAGAAAAAAACCTAAAGGACTAGATAAGATTAGATAACTCCTGGGCGCCTGGGGAGCTCAGTCAGTTAAGCGTCCAACTTTGGCTCAGGTCATGATCTTATGGTTCGTGAGTTCGAGTCCCGCATTGGGCTCTGTGCTGACAGTTCAGAGCCTGGAGCCTGCTTCGGAATCTGTGTCTCCCTCTCTCTCACACCTCCCCAGCTCACACTCTGTCTTTCTGTCTCTCAAAAATAAATAAATGAACAGTTTAAAAAATTAGAAAAAAAGATTATATAACTCCTGTGTGCTGTGTGCAAATGATGGGGCCCGATAGCCTTGGTAAACAGTCCCAATTGAAGAAAGGGAACACGAAGTAAGCCTAGAGGTGACGAGTCAGAAGCAATGACGTAAGTCTGCTGGACAGGCACTTGGGAGGTTCTCTAAACTGAAAATGGTGGCAGTTTCTTCCTCAGCCCCAGATTCTGCTCCCTGATGGGATCCTTACCATCATTCTCCATATCCCTGGCTCCACCCCCTGGGAGGCTCTTGGTGACATTAACTCTTTTGTCCCCACGTCCTCTGCCATGGGCTAGGGTTCTGTTTTCACCTTGTTGGCTCCAGAGACTCCTGTGCTCAAGTGGAACCTTTGCAGATGGTATCCTGTCGTAGACTCTAAGTCTAAAGTTCTCTCTTGTCTAGCAAAAGAGCAGACACAGGATTAAAAAGAGAGATGGCTAATGTCCAGGAAAAAGACAAGAGCCCCGAATAAGGGTCCTTGCCCCATATTTATTCAGATCAGAAGGCTTGCAAACGTGATGGGTGTGTACAAAGAGACAAAGAACCTAGGAACATTAACTTGTGGATGTGAGGGGGAAAAGGGGATTTTGAAGATATACAGTGTTTGGGGTTTGGGTCATTATAAAACAAAATCCAGGCGCCGGGCAGATGGGTAGATGGCTGTTAACAGCAGACAGGAGGCACCGTGCCTGTTTATCTTTGCCAGCCTAGGGGATGAGACAGACAGGGAATAACCTCAGGGTTGACAAGACACCTTTTCTTTTGTTAACCATCTCCACTCCGGGCTGCTTTGCCTGCAGCGCAGTGGTCCAAAGTCCAACTCACCAATTTACCTGACCTGGCCTTATTCTCCTATGAAAGCAGCTTTCTGCTGTAGTACCAAACTTGGGGTGCTTTCACCCTGAATCTCTAATCTCGTTATTCCTGTGTGTTGGGCACCTTGGCGCCGATTCTATTTCAGGCCTTTGCCTCTCTCTATTTTGGGGGGTTCAGCACCCCCTCCCTATTTTGGGGTGCCTTTGCACCTCCCTATTCTCAGCACCTTTGTGCCTCCCTATTCTTGGAGTGCCAATCTGGTTACCCAAACTCGGGTGTGAGCATTTTATGACTTTGTGTTTATGCCTTGTTAACCCATTGCTGTAGGCCCCGGGGATTCCTAAGCTTATCCCCCATAGTATCCCTCGAAGGAGAGCATTTATCCAAAGCCACAATGCCTTCAAAGAATGCCTCAAATATCTGTCAGGGTCTGGTTCTGAGAATAAGAAGTTTTAAAAGTCGATTTTCGTGGAAGCATTGGTAGGTGAAAAGAGAGATGAAAAGGCCACACGAAGGTATAGGGGGCAGCAGGCGCCATCGGAGGAAACGTGTGGAAATGCTTCTCTGCGTGTGTATCGATTTCTGGTTCTTTTCGCAAATTAGCAGCAGGGGAGCTTTGCCATGTCTCTGGCCGGCTGCTCTGCTGGGTCTCTTGGAAGCAAAGCCTGTGGCTACTTCAAGGTTTCCAACCAGACTCTGCACCATCCTTCGGACTCCTCCTGCGCTTACTAAAGGGCCACAGGCAGAGATGCCCGTAACACGCAAGGCCGAGCGACACAGGCTAAAATTGCCGCTCCGTGTCAGGACAGCCTCACATGAACCCTGGCCACCGCCTTTCTGGGGTTGACCATCCTATCACAGGTTGAAGTTCGTCCCTCTAGTGGCAGAGAGGGGAAAGCCGCAATGCGGAAAAGCACGCGGCTTGGATGAAGCTCTTCCTGCTTTACCCGGAAGGACAACTGCGGGGGTGCGGGCGGTGACAGAGGCACGGGTGCAGCAGCGTGAACTGCCGAGGAGCCGCGCCTTTCCTCTCGGTGCATTCTCATTCATCACGTTACTTGATGCCTTTTGGGAGCTCGAGAAGAGTTCGTTGCATGAAAAGTACATTCCTGGACACTTGATGATGAAAGGGACAGCAGAGAGGGACAGGTGGAGGAGAGCAGCCCGAGCAAACGTCCAGGAGATGGTTACGCTCTCAAAGATTGGTTGTGATGGACGCCATGACGGATTGGTGAGGAGAGCTACAGAACACGCTGTAGTTGTTGGCGGTGGGGTGAGTGGTGGGTGGTGGGAGTAGAGATGAAGACGTGGAGGAAAACCTGGAAACAGAGACCAGTCGATTATGTGCAGAGATTTTCAAACATTGATCAGTGTGGCTTGTACTCAGTAAGAATGGTTTGCAGAATGGACACCAGTGGGGTGGTCATGGCACTCTGGCATGACCATCTTTTGTTTTGTTGCATACTTTATTTGGCTAAGTGATACATGCTCTGGGTATCAAATTCAAAATTTAAAAATATATATAGTTGCAAGTAAGTCTTCCTCCCACACAGACTCCCAGACAACCCGTTCCCTCTCTAGCAGCTACCCTACACAAAATATACCCTTTCCCAAATATTCTATGCACAATGTGATATGCAGTTTTTCCTTTTTCCCTCCAACCCCTCCTTCCTTCCTTTGAACAATGTTAGCACACTGTACGCCTCTTCTGAACTTTTATTTTTCTATTTTTTAATATATCTCAGATAGTGTTCTATATTTTTACATTTAGAACTGCCTTATTTTTCATAATAGCTGCATGCTGTTCCGTATATGAAATATTGAAATTGAATTAATGAGTCCCTAGTGATGGGTCGCGGTCAGTCCTTTATTATTATAAACACAGCTTCCTGAGTATCTATGTATATATGTCTTTGCATGCATGTGCAAATACAGGATAAATTAATGGGGGGAATTGCTGGGGTGAAGATTCACGTATGCTTAACTGCCGTCAGCAAATTCTCTCCACCAATGCAATTTAGAATCTCAGCGGTGATGCATGATGGAGCCGGTTGCCCACATCCATGTTAGCACCTTCTTACAAAAGGTGTTTCTTCGGTTGACCTGAGATGGTCTCTTGCATAGTGTTGGTTTGCTTTGCTCTTAATAAGAGTGCCATTGGCAATCATTTCACGTTATTGAAGTCATTTTAATATCCTGACCTTTGCTTATTTTCACAATGAGTTGATTTTTCCTTATTGATCAACGGGAGTTATTTTAACATTAGGGAAGGAAATTCTTTACTTGGTAATGTATTGAAACAGTATTTAAAATTTTTTTTAATGTTTATTTTTTGAGAGAGAGACAGAGTGTGAGTGGCGGAGGGGCAGAGAGAGAGGGAGACACAGAATCTGCAGCAGCTCCAGGCTCTGAGCTGTCAGCACAGAGCCCGACGTGGGGCTCAGACTCATGAACCACGAGACCATGACCTGAGTGAAGTTGGATGCTTAGCCATCTGAGCCACCCAGGTGCCCCTAAAACAGTATTTTTTAAGTCTATCATTGATTTTGACTTTCTGAAGGCCTTTCTTCTATGAAACATGTTTTTAATATGGTTGAATTTCTTAATATTTTTTGCCTTTTGTGTTTTGTTGCATACTTACCACTTCCAGACCCTGAGATTTAAAACATCCTCTTGAGAATTCCTGTAGAAATTGTGTGATTTCTATTTTTTAAACATTTAAAACTGTGACCTGTATGGAATTCATTTTGGAGCTTAACGAGTGAGGAAAGAAGACCAGGCCTCAATGATGTTGTCTTTACTCCTTCCCTCAGCAATGTTGAGTGCCTACTGTATGCGAGGCCGTGTGCAAAGTGCTGGGCAAGAGCTGGGGAACTTGGGTGGGGCAAACTGAGAATAAACCAGAATCCCACAGTCTCAAAGCAAGCACTTGCCCTCAAAGAAGTTTTTGCTCAAAATATCCATAGGACAGAGGCAAGGTGATTCTGAATTTCCAGGTCTGGATGGGAGAATTTGGGAGACCCCATTTGCAAAAGAGCAAAATGAAGAGGCCCAGCCATCGGGCCGGGCTCCCACGAGCTGCAGCTCTTGTGTCTCCCTGTGTCCCCGTTCCCCTCCCCTGCGTGACCACCTAAGCAGGCCTCCTATCCCCCTCCCCTCTTGCTCTCTGTCTTCTCTATCTGAAGGCCTGAGGCCCAGTCATGGACTCTCTCTAGGGCCTTCTGCTCCTCTGGCATTTCCTTACTGCTCTTCTCAGCCCAAGGACCAGGGGGCACTGATCTGCCAGGGTCCGAGGGTGGACCGACCAGCGGGCGCCGCTTTCCGTTCAGCTCACGGATGAATCTGGACAGTTGCCAACCCACGGCGTCAGAGGTGTTTTCAGAGAGTTGGTTTTTTTGGCCATTTTTCTTAGGTTCATGATCAGCTTTTCCTTCTTGGTCGAGGTCCCGTTGATGTTCAAGCCATCCAGGTGGTGGTGGATGGCGTCATCCTCGGGCATCCTCTGGTATTGCCAGAAGTTTCTGTAGCACAGGTGGAGTACTTGTCTCTCAGCTGGAGGCAGATCCTTGCTGAATTCCTTCTGGAAGTAATACTCTGCCTTATTGTCCTGCCCCGTTATGCCAGAGAGGCAGACAAGGTCCGAGCAGGCTTGAGGAAGGTTGATATTCAACTCACAACTTTCTTAAAGTGACGCAGGACGCTTCACCCCCCGCAGCTCCTCTTATCTAGCTCCTGGTATACTTCCTTGACCTCTGTGTTTGTCTGCTTTTTGCCCTGTAGTGGCATCCAATCTGCAGATGTTGATAGACATTGTTTGGCATGGACTGCAGAGCCATTTCCCACTTTGTCAACATAAGACGGAGTTTCTGGAAGCCTGCTCATGTGATAATAGACCCAGGCATAGTTTCCCCAGGTGAGCAGACTTCTGATTTTGCTTTGGCGGGCCTGTCCCTTCTGCTTGCTGTGAGTATTCCGGAACCTCCTTGTGCTGGCCTCTGAGGTATTTAACATAGACAAACAGATTGTTTTGAATTCTTGGTTTAGAAACTGTAGATGATCACACACTCTGTTTTCCAAATCATCTAAGGAACACACTTTGTCACATGAATTCCAGGTGAAATGGTATTTCAGTTGTAGTAAGGTATTTTCCGAAGAAGGTTTGGTGATTTCACTGTCAGGGAAGAAAAGCAAACATTTGGGGGATGTGAGCGAACAGATGTACACAGCAACAGGTTTAGGGCCTGGCTACTTGACCACGTCTGAGTGGAATGCCCAGACAAGGCTGGCACTCTGATCTCGGGCTTCCAGTCTCCAGAAATGTGAGAACGAATTTCTATTGTTGATAAGCTACCCAATCTGTGGTATTTTGTCATAGCCGCTCAATGGATGAAGATGAAGGGATGGCCCAGAAAAAAGGGACACCCCACTTCCATTTGTGTTAGAGAAGCATGTGCACAGAGGTCCTGGAGCCCCTATGGCGAAGGAGGGGATTTCTCTGTAGAAATGCAATTGGAGAATGGTATGGGAGGTGAGTTGTAACATGTAGTGAGGGTTTTTTGTTTCTTTCCTCAAGCATGGAAACCAGGCCGTGATGGCACGAACAGCTGGAAGGCAATGGAGACATGCCTTCCAACAACTGTGAGAAAATAATTTTAAATTTAGAATTCTAAACTTAGCCAAATAATCATTTAAATGTGAAGAAAGTGTGATGACCCTTCCACACCTGGCAACAAGAAATTTATGTTACAGACACTGTTCCTCGGGAAGCTGGGAGGAGATGCCTCATCACAATTAGGAGTAAATCCAGGTAGTAAACAAAGAAATGGGATTTAGGAAACACAGGACCCGATGTAAGAGAAGGTCTTCCATAAGAGGGAGGTGAAGGGAAAACCCCGATGTGGGGGAAGGGAAATCTCTATACTTCACCGCCAGGGTAGACAGGAGCAGGTCAAAGGTCGTGTGAGTGATTTCCACAGAAATGTGACAATGAGAGCTTGCCTAAGGTTTGAAAATATGGAGAGGAAGTTTATTCAACTAGAATGGAACTTGGGGCTGAGATGGTGGTAAGTACTTAGAAACCAAAGTAAAAGAAACAAAGAACGAAACAACTTTTGTTTGTTTTGTTTCCTTTAACTTCAGAAAAAATGAACCAAAAAACAGGAAAAAGAGAGGGCACTGCAGAACAAGACATGGCTCATTTGTGAACAGGGTTTATGTGGTTGTGATAATCCAAATACTGAAGATCAGTCTAACCCAAGTCACAAAGTGATATTGGGATGGGAGAATGGATGAGAGGAAAGGTGTGTAGGTGTGTGTGTGTGTGTGTGTGTGTGTGTGTGTGTGTGTGTGTGTGTTGGTGTTGGGGGGGAATCTATGGTGGAAAACATAGAAAATGACTAAAATTTAAAAAATCGGGAACTTCCAGTGGAAGCATATTATTTAAGTATATGGCGATAAATAGCACAGTTGTTACTGAAATAATTACTGGTTGCCTCTGAGGTGTGGGAATAAGGTGGGATGGTGGGGGTGGGGACTGCTCTTCCTCCCTCCTTGTAGATCACGGTGACTATTTAAATGGTGTGAATGCATAAATTTGATTATAAAGTAAGGAATCTGGAAGGAAGGAGGGATGGAAGGAGGGAAGAAAGAACCAAGGAAAACAAGGAAGAAATCATGATACATCTATATTTTGCAGCATTATTTGAAAGCCTCAATACTCATGATAGTGAAATTGTTTTAATAGTAATAACACAATATAGTGCTAAGTGAAAAGGTAAGATGAAACTTTGAAAAGATTTTCCCCCAAATCTGTTAATAAAGTACATATATATCCAGTGTTGAAGTATTTTATTTCTGCTTGGTTAGGTGGTATAAGATTGAATTTTTTCCCTTAGACTAACTGGCATTTTCCCAAAGTTCTTTAGTATGTTCACAGTATCTCTACCCTGAAAAAAGTCCTTCATGATTCTAGTTGGTTTTGTTTGTTTGTTTGTTTGTTTTAAAAATTTTTTAACGTTTATTTATTTTTGAGACAGAGAGAGACAGAGCATGAACGGGGGAGGGGCAGAGAGAGAGGGAGACACAGAATCGGAAGTAGGCTCCAGGCTCTGGGCCATCAGTCCAGAGCCCGACGCGGGGCTGGAACTCACGGAGTGCAAGATAGTGACCCGAGCTGAAGTCAGACGCTTAACCGACTGAGCCACCCAGGCACCCCAGTTTGTTTGTTTTTTTAAGACCACCGAGACCACAAGCCAAAGACCACAAGCCAAACAGAAAAAGAAAGCTTGGGTACCAGATGGATCAAGGCCAATTTCTCTGGAGGCTCCGGGGAACCTCAGAGATGTGGATTCTGGTTTAGTACCCAACTGTGGTTCTTCAGGAAAGAATTCATTAAATTCAGCCCATCCTTTATTAGGACATCCAGTGCTGAGCTTATAAAGAGTGTGCTTCCCTTAAAAATGATAAAATCAAAAAACCCCAAGCTCCTGATTTTTCCTCTCAAATGAAAAACAGAAAAACAAAAGCTTGTAAGAACATTTCCATCTGGTCCGCATCCCTCACTGATGAAAATTCACCAGCCACAGAATGAAATACCTTTACCCTGCCCCCTTCCCCCAAAGCCTTCTGTACCTTTTCTTCCCCGCTCCAGGCTCTAGCTACTTCTTGCTTAGGATTTCTAAAGTCTTCCCCTGGGGAGAGCCTGTGTGTGTCTGAAAGTGCTGCAAAATTTAAGATGCCTGAAACAATTATTATCAAGATTTAAGGTATATTAAATATTTAAGCAAACACCGAAATCTGGCACTTAAGAAAAATCCATCTTGAGATTTTCAGAGACACTAGGCACAATTTCAAGACATCAATGCAAGAAAAAAACCTATACCTCATGGTTGGAGGCTGAGTGCTGCCCATCTCTCCTGCAGTGTTCTGGCAACGGCAGATTTACTGCTTAGACGTTGGCCTCCGCTCCTCTGGCCAACCTAGGAGTCTTTAGCAAACCCTCCTAGCCTGCATGATTGATTAACTAAACCTTTCTTCCTATAGCAATAGGTCATGCATTCTTGATAGAAAGAATAGAGCGTTTCTGCCTCTCACCAGAGCTTCTGAACCTGCCCCGGGCCACCCGCCCCCTTCTCCCCCTCCCCACCCCCACTGGCACCAAGGAACCAGACCCTCTGTCGAAACTTCTAAGCACCGAAATGACATCTGTGGCTGGCACCATGGTGCCTGCACGTCATCAAGAGATGTTACAGACCACTGCACTCCCTTAACTGATGTAGCTGCCCTAACCCCCTTTATAAATCTCTGGGCCAGGCAGAAACCGTGGAGTTGGCCTTTGGGGGGCAAGAGTCCACCTTCTCCCCCAGCCAACAGAATAAAGCTCATATTCCTTTCCATTCAAAACTCGAATCTTAAGGATGGGCTTTTGGAGCAACGTGCAACCAAACTTGTCGGCCACAGGTTGCTGAGGACGAGTCGCTGGGTGCTGCTGCTGACGGGTGCCTTTGTACTTGCAAATAGGGCGTGGAAGTGTATCCTGGTGAGCACAGCTGACTTCAGCCCTGCTGGTTTCCTGCTGGGGGAAGGGGAGACTTCAGCAGGAGAGCTTTGATCTTTCTGATGGGGGAACTCAACTGGAACGGCATGCTTTGGAGGAAGCACTTTGGAGGAAGCACATGTAAGGAAGTTTGAGGTGGAGGAAAATTTAATGGAGGGAGGACCCACAGTGTAGCAGTCAGAGAACTAGAAATCTAAGTGACCGCTGCACTTGTGCGGCTTCAGGAGGACTGTGGCCCCAGTAACACCACCACTAGCTGGTACTGACGGAGAAGCTTTGCTCAGGGCTTTGTAGCGCCAGTTTACTGCCTTTGACCGCCATGTGAGAGATGGCCATTTCCCAGATGAATGAAAAAAGACTCGGCATGCTCACGCAACAGGCCCAAGGAGGCAAGTCCAGGTCTGTCAGACTTTTAAACCTCACTCGTTTGATTGTGAGGCTTATGAGCAGAGAGTCTCTTGAGCTAAACTGCACGGTTCACTTACTCGCATGTAAGTTGGTGCAGTCACTGTGGAGAACAGCATGAAGCTTCCTCAGAAAGTTAAAAATTGAATGACCATGTGACCCAGGTATCCTACTTCCGGATGTATATCTGAAGGAATCAAAATCAGGGTCTCCAAGAGATATCTGCACACCTATGTTCATTGCAGTATTATTCATAGTAGGCAAGATACAGAAACAACCTAAGTGTCCATTGTCAATGAATGGATAAAGAAAACGTGATGTGCACACGTGCATGCACGCGTGCACACACACGCAGTGGAATATTATTCAGCCATAAGACAGAAAGAAATGTCACCATTTGTGACAACATTGGTGGGCCTTCAGGGCATCTGTGCTAAGTGAAATAAAGAGAGGAAGACCAATACTGTATGAACTCATTTATATGTGGAATCTAAGAAAGCTGAACTCATAAAAGCAGAGAGTGGAATGGTGTTTACCAGAGGCTGGAGGGGTGGAGGGAGTGGGGAGGTGTTGTTTAAGGGTACAGACCTGCAGCCAAGTCAAAAAATATATTCTGGAGACCTAATGCCCAGCATTGTGATTATAGTCAACAACACTGTATTGTAGACTCCAAAGTTGCTAAGAGTTGAGGGGGTGAGTTGGTTAAGAAGGTGCTCCCAGAGAGAGGCGGTAAAGACAAAGCCTGCCCAAATGAGGAGAGTTAGCTTACAGTCTGTGTTTCTTTCTGAGCTCCCATCCAGTAGAACCAGGCTTGCTGAGCAAACTTGGAAATATAGTGTTTAGATTGAAGGCATTTTTTTGTGTGGAATTACCTACCTATCATTATCATTCTAACTGAACTATTGATGATAACTAAGAGTGTATGTGTGTAGACAGAAAGACAGGGAGATGTATAAATATGTATCTTTATAAATAAAGATGCATGTGTAAAAATATATGGATACACAGATATTTATATACATATTTACATCTCAATCGTCTATCATCTATCTATCTATCTATCTATCTATCTATCATCTATCCATCTAACTAATTATCTATCTGTCTCCCTCTCTATCTGTCAATCTGCCTGAAAATGTTTACCTCAGACTCAAGAAATTCTTTCAATAGATTACTGGCCATCCTCACCTGGAGTAATCATAAGTTGGGAGCTAGCAAACTATACCTTGTGGCCCCAATCCAGTCTTCTGTCTATTTTTGTATAGCCCTCAGGTTAAGAACACTTAAAATTTTTTTTTTTTACAATTTTAAAGGGTTGTAAACACACACACACACACACACACACACACACACACACACACACGTGACAGAGACCATCTACAGCCCACAAAGGCTAAAATGTTTACTATCTGGCCCTCTGCAGAAAAAAAGTTGCTGATGCCTATCATAAGTGAATTCAGTAAGTCTAAAATAGAATTTATTTTTCTCCACAAAACTCCTCCTCTTCCTCTTCTTCTTCTTCTTCTTCTCCTTCTTCTTCTAGTCCCTATATTCATGAAAGGCCCCATAATTTATCCAATTAGGCCACCTCATGGATTAGTAAAAATCTGGGGGAGCATTTCATATTTACTGCCTGCCATATCCAGATTTGCTTAAGGGAAACTTGTTAGCATCAGAATACCCTTTTCTCAATGGGATACCTTCTTCCCTCTTCTCCATCCTCATCTATGAGCCCCACAATAGCGGCCACTCTTGGTATGTAGGACATGACGTCTTCAAGTGGCTGAGAGATGCTGTATTGCAGACGTAGGAATTGTTCCCATGTAGGACTTAACTCCTTTCTTAGTTCTTTCTGAAAGTAGCCTTTCGCTTTCCACACTCCACGGTCCTCGTGTCCATATGAGCTGATGTCGTCAGACAGCAGGTATTCTCGTTGGACTCCATAGCTGCCTTTAAAGAATTTAAACCACTATGGAAAACAATATGGAGTTTCCTTAAAACATTAAAAATAAAACTACATGTGATCCAACAATTCCACCTGTGGATATGCATCTGAAGAAAAGGAAGTCACTATGTTGAAGAGATATCTACACCCATTGTTCACTGAAGCATTATTCACAACAGCCAAGACTTGGAAGCAACCTAAGCGTCCATTGCCGGATGAATGAGAAAACAAATGTGATATATGTATGATGGAATATTATGCAGCCATAAAAAGGGAAATGCTCCCATTTGTGGCAACATGGATGGACCGTGAGGGCATTACAGTATGTAAACTAAGTCAGGGAAAGACAAATACCATATGATCTCACTTCTATGTGGAATCTTAAAAAAAAACCCAAACTCATAGAATAAGAGATCAAATTTGTGGTTACTGGAGGCAGGGTACAGGAGAGTTGGGTGAAAGTGGTCATAAGTACAAGCCTCCAGCTATAAGACAGATAAGTACTGGGGATATAATCTACAACATGACTACAGTTAACACTATGCAGTGTGGTACTTTGAGAGTAGACCACCAAAGTTCTCATCACAAAGGCAAAAATTTTATTTATAACTGGATGAGGTGATAGATGTTGACTAAACATTGTGGCAATCATTTCATAACATGTAGGAATGTCAAATAATTACGCCGTACACCTTAAATAGTGTTGTCAATTATATCTCAATAAAATTGGAAGAAAATAAAAATAAAGGAACCATATTGAAGAACATTGATAGTACACCTTCGAGTCTGTTCAATTTATTCATTCCCATATGCTTTTGCATTTTGAATTTGTTTGGCTTTCTCCCCAGAGTAGTTTCAGATCTGGAGAACCAGGTAAGCTATTTTTGGTAAGAATTCATCAACGTTTTTAAGTGATTCAGAGCTTTTTCCAGATTTCCTGTGCTGTGTTAAACTTTGCCTGCACTAGAAAGTACATCTCTTACTATGGAATGTGCATCAACC
Organism: Leopardus geoffroyi; assembly: GCF_018350155.1. Taxonomy (NCBI): domain Eukaryota; kingdom Metazoa; phylum Chordata; class Mammalia; order Carnivora; family Felidae; genus Leopardus; species Leopardus geoffroyi. The sequence continues at coordinate 8,765,619 of NC_059334.1, read as the reverse complement.
CTCTATTAGTGACCTCTCTACTTTTTTCCTCATGCTGCTTCTGAAGTTTCAAGGCCAAAATAATTTAGGGTATTATTTGTTAAGATTCAGTTCAAAGAGCCTTCTCAGGAACTGGAGGGATTTCTCTGTTGGTTGTCCCTATCATTCTTTGTCGTTTGGCTAGAATCTCTGGTCTCCAACCCAGGGCCATGGCAGGACACTGGTCTTTGCCAGTGCATTTGGAAGTCTGGAATCCTGCCTGAAGATGGGAACCTTCTTCACTCTCATTTCACCCTGTTTTCCACATCCGCCTCTCAGAGAGGAAGTTAATCCCTGGATGTTTCTCCAAAACTGTCCCCCAACCTCATGGCTTTCCAGGGCCGCCTCACACCCTGCATCCATCCTGCTCTAAGTGATAGTCCCTTTCGACTAAATTCACTGGAGATTAAATGCTCAGTGAGCTAAGCAGGAGGGAAGAAGGTGGCGTATGTCATAGAAAAGGACAGGGAGGGCAGTGGACAGCCAGGTTTCTGTTCATCCCTAAAGCGCTGGACTTTGAAGTGAACATATCACACCAAACAAAATATCATGGCTGGTAAGTTTTGAACAATGCTCATCTCCTCTTCTTTTCAAAATTGCTCCACTTCTAATAATGCAGCTAAAAATGGCAGCTATTTTTCTGGGGGTACGTGATCTTCTAGGGAACAACTGATCCTTCACATAAGCCATGTTCTTTGTTTTTTTAATGTTTATTTATTTTTGAGAGAGAGACAGAGACAGAGACACACACACACACACAGAGAGAGAGAGAGAGAGAGAGAGAGAGCGCGGGGGAGGGGCAGAGAGAGAGGGAGACACAGAATCAGAAGCAGGCTCCAGACTCTGAGCTGTCAGCACAGAGCCCGATGCAGAGCTCAAACTCACGAACTGTGAGATCATGACCTGAGCTAAGACTGACGCTTAACTGACTGAGCCACCCAGGCACCCCCACATAAGCCATGTTCTTAAGCATATTTTATATGAGTTGCGGTAAAACAGTTGACAAAAATCTCTTCCATTCTGTCTGTTTCCATTGTATATTCTTTTATAATATATTTGATATAATATACTATTAATTTATTTAGAACATGCTTGTGTATTCTTTTAAATATTACATATAATATTTAAAATTAGCATTATTTTATATTATATAGTATAAATATTTATATGTAAATACAGTATTGTTATAGCAATATTTAAATATCACATATACAATAAAAATGTATCAGAATATTGTATAGTATTTGTATTATTATCAGAATATATTTTATATATAATATGTAAAAGTGGACATTCTATCACACATTACATAATATTCTGTTATATATCCATATAATCTGTGTTTTTTTAAGTTTATTTATTTTGAGAAAAGGGAGAGCATGTGCAGGGGATGGGCAGAGAGAGAGGGAGACAGAGAATCCCAAGCAGGATTCACAATCAGCAGAGCCCAACTCGGGGCTGGAACTCACCAACCATGAGATCATGACCTGTGCTGAAATCAAGAGTCAGATGGTTAACTGACTGAGCCACCCAGGCAGCCCTATATTCATATAATTTGAATGTTTGTATCAATGATATATATTCTATGTGCTTCTATTAGTACTTTTTTTAACCTAAACTTTATATTTTTCACAGTTTAATTCTATTCTGTGAGATTTCTTGCCTTTTCCAAAGCATGAAGAACTATTTGGGGCCTGTCTTTATAATTCTACTTTTTTTGGCTAATATTCCAAACTAACATAATCTAATTATTGAGTCCTCTAGACCTGAAGTAAAGTAGGGCAATATTCTAGCTGTGTGTCCTTGGGAAAGTTACTTAACCTCTCTCTGCCTCTGATGCTTATCATATTTGTTTGTATAAGGATTAAATGAAATTTAAAAAAAAAAAAAAAAAAGCTTGGTGCCTGGCAAATTGTAAGCCGCTGATCAATGTTAATTCCATTTTGTGATTGCGTGGCCATTATGCAGGCCTCCTCCAGAGCCCCTGACACACTGAAGCAGAGAGAGAGTTCTCTCCTCAGTCTTGTTTGTAGGCCTTCTGGACACAGTGACGACATCCCAGCTATTCTTGTTTTGGACTTGAGTTTTGGAGTCAGTCTAGCACGGCCTCTCTTGCTTGTCAGAGGTCTTATATAAGGAGACCACAAGCCTTGTCCCCTCTTCTCTCTCTTCCTGTGTAGATGGGACATCATTAGAACTGAGAAAATTAAACCACCCTTGATAATACATACTGCCTGAGAAAGAAACTCAGTAAATTACTTTGGTAAGAATCATTCTTTCTCTTGTTGTCACCCTCTTGCTGGTGTCTTGGAGACTCTTGGCCCTGAGCCTGATTTACACAAAGATTTATTCTGACCCAGGAGAGAGGGACTGAAGAAAAGAGGCAGATTTGTAGAACTGGTCCTCAAGACATCACCGTGCCCTCCACTTTTATGCAGTGTTCTGTATTTTCAAGTCAGCTTTGTAATTCAGCTAAGAGAGACTGGATCCCTTAAAAACAAAACAAACCAGGGATACTTGGGTGGCTCGGTCGGTTAAGCGTCTGACTCTTGATTTCGGCTCAGGTCATGATCTCGTGGTTCATGAGATCGAGCCCTGCGTTGGGCTCTGTGCTGAGAGTGTGGAGCCTGCTTGGGATTCTGTCTGTCTGTCTGTCTGTCTGTCTGTCTGTCTGTCTCTCTGCTCTCTCAAAATAAACAAAACCAAAACAACAAGTGGGGGCATGCTCCCATAAGGAGAGTGGGAAGGGACTGTTATTTGTGTAAAAATGACCATAGAATAAAAGACACTGGGGCGTGGAGGGGGGTTTCAAACTGCAGTGTCTGCCTTGTTTACCTGGAAGGAATGCATGAATGAAGGGAGGCACCCGCTGCTCCCAGTCACAGCCCCAAACCCAGTCATGGGCAGAAAAGCACCTTCTAAGTGATTTCCTCTGCTTAAAAATAATCATCAATAATGGATCAATGATGGTTCCCTAAGTTTTGTCTATTTTTTTCTTGAGTGCTGAGGGGAAATTCAGGGAAACTGAACTCGGAAAACATATTCTGTCCATCCATCCATCCATCCACCCTGCATCCATCATTTCTCGTCATTGTTAATTCAGTCAATATTTATTGATTTCAACCATGTGTGAAGCATGGTTCTATACCTCTAATATTTGAATAGAATACAAATAAAAGTAAGGATAGCTAGCATTTATTGATCCTTAACCACGCTCTACGAATTCTTTTAATTGTTCTGCATATACCATTGTATTTCCTCTCTGAAACAGCTTTGTAATATGTCTTGTGATTATCCCCTTTGTAGAGATCAGGAAGCAGACTAAAAGGGATTAAATACCTGCAGAAGATCAATTTGCAAGCGATGGAACTTTGATTCAGTCCCGGTGGTCTGACTCCAGAACCAGAACTGGGGCTAGGGCAGGTGAGTGAGGACCTACGGTGCAAAATTTAAGGAGACGCTCGGTCTCAGGGTGGTATAAACACTGCCCTCGCACGCATGACCTTTAGTGTGAGTGTTTCCTTAAATGATGGGCCCAAGTACATCCACACTCCTCTCACCCTATCTTTTCTGAGCCCTGCCCAGCACCTCCATTTTCAAACACTGCCCTTTGTAGGTGAACTTTCTCTCCACAATGATGCTTTGGAATAGAAAGGTCACACTGTGACCTGAGCTGGCAATGCTGTCACACAAACTTGGAGGTTGAGGGCTGGCGATAACGTGGAAATGAATGAAGTCATAACAAAGCCTTCGTTCACTGCAGTTAGAGGGTTCTTGCTGAAGCACCTGGCATACTTCGGCGGTTTGATAGCCTCTGAGTTGGGATGGGATGTAAATGGATCCCTTGGTAAAACTTACATACTTTAAATAAACTGAAGCCTAAAAGGGTAAAATAATTGTCAAGACTAGAATTGGCAGAAATAAAACTAGATCCATGAATTTCTGAGTCCCTGGTTTCACGAAGTGTGTCTGATTATTGGTCGGGGTTCAGTGAGAGAAATGGAGCCCCTGGGAGGTATATATATGTATATCTTATAGGAATTTGGTTTTACGCAGTTGTGAGATCTGGCTAAACAGCCTCTGTGGGGCTCCTGTCTTCCTGTCTGATGCTGGAGCATAAAGTCTGCATGCGGGCAGTGGAGAAAGGAAGGTGGACGTGACACGGGGAGAAAGGGACAGTCTGGGGCCATGCACTCTGCATCCCCACAGCAATGGACTGGATTCCAAGCCAGCTGTCACTGCTTCCCAATTTCTTCTGGAGGAGAAGCTGGTGTCCTTAGCAAGGAGCTAAGAGCACACTGGCCCAAGACTCGGAGAAGCTGAAGGAGGATCCAGGACAAGGTGGAAGAGTTGTGGGTCTGGCACACCAAGGGTTTGAGCCAGAAGATTAGCAACAGTGTGCCATGAGCTACAAAAACACCTGCCCTGCCCTTCCAAGCATCACAAGCAAAATGACTTCTTTTCTACCCCCCAAGTCGCATACAAAAGATGTGTCCTGACACACCCTGGCTGGGAACATGCAGAGAAGGAAATTCTGGGAAACGGTTCAGTCTAGTCAAGTTGACACATGACAAAGCCCTCACAGTTCACAACTATCCCTCCTTTTTGCCTAACTCAGTCGCTACTATGTGAGCCTGTATGCAGTGCCTCCTAAAACTGAATGCCTTTTCATCTTAGAAAATTTTGAAGAACAAAAGTGCATTTTTGATTTCTGGAATGATGGCAGGAGTCATAGCACTGGAAGCCAACATATTAGGATTAATGTGGCTATAAAGATGAGAAGTCCAACAAAGAGACACTTAGTAGTTGGCCATAACTCTCTCCAAACCAGGAATGTAACCAATCATTGAGAGAGAGAGAGGGATCTTGTGGACCTCAGTTTGATCCTTCATATCTTTTAATAGCCCTGTGACATTTTTGATAATCTGGGATGTATACACAGCACTCTTTTAATAATGGCACATGCGCCATCTTGTGTTGCTGTTAGGACATTGAAAGCCATTCTGTTTTGTAGAACCACTTTGTGTATCTGTGCGACTTCAGTATTACATAAGGAGAAGCTGTTCTGTGAATCAGCGAGTGCCTTTAGGGTGTATTTAGTAAGGGCTTCCATAAGCCAAATTGCACTTTCAAATTACAAATGGAGCAAAAATGGACACCAAATGATCATGCCATTGGAAAACAGACCATGTCCATCTTTGTTTTCAATTGGGAAAATTAGCTGGGGTAGTGACGGTTTTCATAACACACCCATGAGTCCAGGCAAAACCTGAGGTAGGACGACCTGTCCACCTTGGAGGAAGCCAGAGTCACAGGTTATCCCACATAACCAGCGTCTTTCGTTTCAAGCTGGCCATCTGATTCCAGGTCGCCTTATCCAACCAGCAGCAAACCAGTCAGCAGCCTGAAGCAAAATGGTGTGAGAACAACTTTCTAATGACAGCCATCCTAAATGTCACATGCTATTTGCCCAGGTATCATATGTATGATTTCTTTGCTCCCAGCATAAAATTGACCTTTGACTGAGCTATCCAGTGGTGGGTATGAGCCATAAATATGCATCCCAAATTTGATATATGCCATCCGCGGTATAGCGATAAGTAGCATTTTGGAACTTAGGCACTTGTTGGCAGGAATCAATTTGTGGGTTTGTAAAGTTAGCCAATATTTTAATAGTTTGAGGGTATGAAAAAGTCTGGTTATGTCCTGGTAAGTTCCATGTCCTATTGATCATGGGTCAGGAAGAAACATTCTGATTAGTGATAGATTTATCATGAAACATAGTATCATTATGTATTATTTCTGAAATATAAGTATATAGAGAGTGTCAATCAGTGCCTTGTAAAGGGGAAACCCACCAGGGAGGCCCGGATGTACTTGACGTGGGCAAAACTTCACATACCCAACAAGCTGTCTGATTTTGTAGTTCAGCCCCTTGTAGAAAGGAGTTGTCAGCAAAGATAGGTGAAAACAAAGAGAAAATATGCAATCTTCATCATCATCTGGAGAGGAATTTAAGATCTTCTACAGGTGCACAGGAGTAAGAAGACACTTTAGTTTGCTCATTGGTTTCCTGAGTGCTCACACTCTGTTTCTCTTTCTCTCTGAAAAATAAATAAACATTAAAAAAACATTTAAAGTATGGTTAGTTTTCTCTACCTTCCCAGAGGACTGTGGATGCCAGGCTGAACATCGAAAATGTTTAATTTTTAAAAACAATTTTTATGTTTATTTATTTCGAGAGAGAGAGACAGAGCGTGAGCGGAGAAGAGACAGGGAGAGAGGGAGACACAGAATCCGAAGCAGGCTCCAGACTCTGAGCTGGCAGCACAGAGCCCGATGTGGTGCTCAAACTCACGAACCACAAGATCGTGACCTGAGCCAAAGTCGGACACTTAATCGGCTGAGCCACTCAGGCGCCCCTGAAAATATTTAATTTTTAAAGCTTGTGCTATTGTTGAGTTTTTGCTCAGTAGAAGGACCATTGTCACTTTGGAAGGATTGTGGAAGGCCAAATCTAGGAATAATTTCTCACAACAAAACTTTGGTTACTTTCATGGCTCTTTCAGTTTTTTTGCGGAAAGGCCTCAATCCATCCAGCGAAAGTACCCACAAACATGAGTAGGAACTTACAGCCTTTGCAAGGAGGCATTTGTGTGAAACCAAGCTGCCAGCCCTCTCCTGGATATGATCCACGCCTTTGGATTGGTTTCAGACGTGGGGGAGGGTGGAATGTGCCTCCCGGATTTTTACTAGGACACAAACAATACAGGATCAGCAGACCTGTTTCTTGTAGTCGTTAAGTTTACTCCATCAAATATATTTTTAATTAGAAGCTTTCAAGCATTTTTGCCCAAATGAGTAGCCTGGTGTAAACCCCGTATTACCTTCCATTGGTTATTTTTGAGTATAAAGACTTTCCCTTCATTAGTAACAAGCCAGTCCCGTGCATTTTTGCAATATCCTCGTTCCAGGGCTATGCGAATTTCCTGGTCTGAATAGACTGAAAAGTCTATGGACTTTTTTGGCGTTGAGGCTGGTATCAAACTTAATATTTGTTTATTTTGTGCTGCCTGTTTGGCCGCACAGTCTGCCAGATTGCTTCCTTAAATTCTAAGGTCATGTCCTTTGGATGTCCTTCAAGGTGAATTACAACTACCTCCTTTGGTAGGTGGACCACCTCAAGAAGAGTAATGATTTCAGGCCCATATTTGATTGGGGAGTTATGGCTTGATAACACTCCCCTTTCTTTCCAGGTTGCTCCACCGGGAAGGTGGCACCAGAAAAGCATATTTGGAATCAGTATAAATATTCATTGTCAGGCCTTTTGCCAGTTGAAGAGCATGAGTTAAGTGCTATTAATTCAGCCTTTTGAGCAGAGGTTTTTACTGGAAGGGTTTTTGCCTCAATGGCCTTAATTAAACTGTAGTCTGTCCAGCTTTTCTCTCTCCCTTATCGATGAGGCTACTGCTGTTATGCCCAGAAGTCGTGATCCCCAAAGACCACTAGGGAGCCGAGTCGAGTCCGATGCAAAAGCAAAAGAGCCTTTATTCGAGCTAGCTCGAGCTCAATCCCCTACCTGCACCGACACAGCGGTGAGATACCGGGGAGAGAGAGCGAGTTTCAAAAGGACAAAGGTTTTATTGGGGCCTAGGGGCAGTTGGTGAGGTAACGGCTGTGGCCTCAGCCGATTGGCTGGGGAAGGGTCCGAGTCCTGTTAGGCAGGTGAGCTGGTGGGTTACTCAAGGGGAGGAGGTGTGGTCAAGGTGAAGGACACAGAACAAGATGGAGTCGGCTGGCGTAGGCCCGCCCTTTCACCACCATCAGTAATCCCACTGTCATCTACATTTTCAGTAGGGGAATCTTTGAAGTCTGATCGGGTGGAATAAACAAGATGAAAAATCTGTGAGTGGTCACGGTCTCACCCAGGAGAATGGTGGTCAGGCCCGGGCATCAGGGTATCTGGGTTCAAAGTTGGACAGGTTGTAAGTATTATTTCCGGAGTATCTAAAAGCACAGCCTGGTATTTAGGAAGTGGGCGTCCCACCATCCATTGGTGGCCCTTGGTCTCTAGGACACCCTGGACCTGATGTGGAGTCATACTGTCAGGGGCTTGTCCCATGGTAAGTTCTGAAGCTTCTTCTCCCAGGAGAGCTGTTGCAGTCACTGCTGGAAGACAGGCTGGCCACCCTTGAGCTACATTGTCAAGTGACTTTGAAAACTAGTTCACGGGTCTTGTTTCCTTTCCTCACTTCTGGGTAAGAGCCCCCAAAGCTTGTCCCTGTGTTTCTGCTACTTGTGAGGTGGAAGGTTTTTCTAAGTTTGGTAAAGCCGAGTTCAGCTTTTAACATTTGAAAGGCCGTCCGCTGGGCTTTAAGTCCCAAGTAAAGCTTCCTCCTCAAGGCCTTTAATTCATACAATGGTTTGGCTAAGAGCCCAAATCCAGGAATCTGAGGGCAGCAAAAAATCTGCCAATACCTAGGAAAGTACGGGGTTGTTTTTCTTTAGGTTGGGGTACAAGATCTAATATAGCCTTTTTCCTGTCATTAGATGGGGTACGGTGACCTGGTGTTAGCGCATTTCCCAAATATTGTACTTTCTGTTTATATATTTGCACCTTTTTAGGGGAGACGTGATACCCTCTGTCTGCCAAGAAATTAAGTAAAGTTAGAATTGTTATCAGACATTTCTTTTATGGGACTACAGATTAAAATATCATCCACATATTGAACTATAGTCCCTTGAGGCAGGGAGATATCACCAAGACATTAAAAAAATTTTTTTTTAACATCAGAGACAGAACACGAGCAGGGGAGGGGAAGAGAGAGAGGGAGACACAGAATCTGAAGCAGGCTCCAGGCTCTGAGCTGTCAGCACGGCAACATCATGACCTGAGCTTAACTGACTGAGCCACCCAGGCACCCCTTACTTATTGGGCTTTAAGAGCCCATCCTGGGACATCGCAATCCCAGACCTGTGGATTTACTTCCTTGCAGATATTAGAAGGGATGTCAGGGTAAGGTTTTAGCTCTCCGGGTGTGGAAGAGTACAAGCTGTCCCCTTCTTTTGTAAGAACAAACCTGCTTCCCAGGTTATACGTTAAGTCTCATCCAAGTAATGGCATGGGACAAGATGGAAGGATTAGAAAAACATGAGTAACTGATTGACTTTGATATTTACAGGTCAAAGGCATTGTCTGACAGCACGATTTAGTTTCCCTTTCTGTGCCAACAATTTCATGGTTACAAAGACAAGTAGGGCCAGAGTCCTGAGTAAGAACAGAGTGAGTGGCTCCTGTATCGATAAGAAAGTTGGCAAACTCACCTTCCACATCCAGGGTAACCCAGGGCTCTGATGTCAAAGGGAGTGGGACCAGCCTCAGGGCCACCACCACGTCATGCCGGACCCCAGGCTCCTGCTCTCCAGCAGGGAAGTGAGTTCCTGTCCTCCCCTCTCTCTGGAGATGAGGACAGTCTCTCTTCCAAAGTCCTTTTTTTCTCACAGACAGGACATGGTCCTGGGGGAAAGCATTTTTTCGGACATTCTTTTCTTTGATGTCCAATTTGGCCACACCCATAGCATGGGGCCTTACCTGATCCTTGGTGTGATACTGGCTTTTTCTTCAGCCCCTGGTGAGTCTGGTGTTGTGGGGAATCCACAATAGTGGCAGCCAATACTTGAGCCCATATTTTACCCTGCAATTTAGCTCTCCAGTCCTTTTCTTGTTTTAAGACCACATCTCTATCATTAAAGACTCCGGTCACTACTTCTACTAGGCACTGCGTTGGGGGTTGAGGGCCTACAGCCATTTTAGTCAGTTTTTGGCAGATGTCAGGTGCTTCTAAAATGCACCTGTTACTTATAAAATGCATGCTTAGTATAGTTTCCCTTCAGGTGAGGTTGGGTCCAGACGCTGAAATAGAGCTGGATTGTCATCAGTTACTTGACTAACTTCCTGAATTTTACCAAAGTTTACAGGTTTAGAGAATTTTTTTTTCATCCCTTCTATTAAACAAATGATCCTATGACCTCATCTCTCCCTTCCCTGTCTACTAGCCTCTTGGTAATTCCAGTGTGGTTCAGTATTTGGGACAGCAGCGCCCCCTACAGGATAACCTTTCCTATCTCTTGTTGACAGATTATCCGTGAACTCTTGAGCCGCTGCACAGTTATGGTTCTTCTCCTCAGGGGTGCAACAATGAGTTATTATGTTATATATATTGCCAGATCAAATCAAACATAATAGATAATTGTTGAAAGCCCTCAATAAATTGAGAAGGGTTTTCAGAATATCATCCTAATTGTTGTTTTATCTAAGCTGGTTCTGCCATGGAGAACAGGATGAGGACTCTGATTGTGCCATGTGTTTCTCCATTAGCAACCTCCCTAAGAGGTTGCATTCCAAACTTAGGTGGGATTCCTGGAAGATACGGCATCCTGCTCCTGATGTGTCCATCTGGGCTGGGAGCAGAGGGGTCTTGGGGTTTATAAGGAGGAGGGACAGCAACAGAGCCAGTGTCCTCTTTGTCTGGACTGGCCAGTGATTCCTCCAGTAGGAGGAAGGGACCTATTTAGACAGTCATCATCTAGTTTGTCCAGAGGGGGCTTATCAACCTGGTTGGTGGTTAGACACATTCTGCGAAGGCCTTTAGATCGGGATCCTGATTTAGGGCCATGAAGGTCTGGTCATAGGGCACCTCAGTCCATTTTCCCTGCGTCTTGCAGAAGAGATCTAAGTGATAGATCGTACTGAAGCTTAATGTCCCACTAATGGGCCATTTTTCCTCAACTCCTAGGAGTACTGAGGCCATGCAATGTTACAGAGCAGATCAATTTTTTTGTTCTTAGATCTTGCAATCTGAATTGATTCCAGTGAGTTAAAAGGCATTACAAGGGAGAGTCCTGGGGGACTGAAGGAAAAGATCCCATGCTCCTAGAAAAGTAGGGAAAGTCCATTACCAAAAATCCGCCCTCCCCCCCCCCCCCCCCCCCGCAACTACTGGGTGGTATCTCATGCAGGATATGTCAGAGGTTCCTGGTGTCAAAGAGACCCAAGGTGTCCCTTGAATGAAATTACTATTGACCATCATCCTGCTGTAAAGGGCCTGTAGGAGGGATGCTAGCTAGAACCCCTATGCTTCCCCACTGTATCCTGGGCTACAAATGGGTGCCAGTGAAGACCAAAATACTATCATTTGCCTTGCCTTGAAGACTTGCCATTTTTAACCCATGAGAAAGACTAGAAAAGTTTTACAAAGGGAAATTACCCCATTTTGTAATCTAGTCAGTAGGGCACACTGATGGAAAACAGTAAGGACAGAAATCCATCATGATCTAAGCGACATTCCAACACATGTAGTGTTTATCGCCAGCTTCTCTAGGAAACGGTCCCCGGGTGGGTTTTAATTCAGTCAGGTATGGGTTTCGGCCGGCTCTGAGTGGCGGTCTGGAGGCAGAAGTGGCTAGACCAGGGATGTGGAGGGGATCACATTAGACCAACGAGGAGGAAACCTCACTTGGGAGTCTTAAGATAAGCAGCCGACCTGGTGACTTAGGTGGCTGTCCCTTGCTCAAGACAGACAACTTTATATAAAGACAGGAGTAAAGAGAGGGCATCAAGTTTTGGGGTCTTATTACCATTCTGGCCAGGGTACTAATTTCCAGCCAAAAGGTGGGCTTTCTCCTCCCCGTAGAGTAGCCATGGGCTAGAGGATTGCAGCCTGAGTCAAAGTGTTCCAATAAGACTATACTCGTTAAAAAGCCCCTGAAGTCAAAGTAAAGGAAGAGAAGAGGAATTACTCACCAAGTTTACACCGAAGCTCAGAGTCCAGATGATAAAACTCAGGCCTCTCCCACAACTGGGTGCCAAACTGATGTGGTTGGGAGTGGGGTTCTGAAGCCAATGGCCAACAAAGAATTCTTGAGGTGTTTTCGGTGCAAAAAGATAGTTTTTATTATAGCATGGGAACAGGACCCAGGGACAGAAAGAGCTACATTATATGTGTGAGGGGTGAGTGATTATGGAAGATTTTCTATCCTATGGAGGGGAGGGTGATGTTAGGGCTCCAGGAAATTGAGTCTTTAGGTCTCTGGAGGTCTGGCTACTGATAAGATTGCTTTTTTTCTTATAAATCATTAAGACAGTTGTAAACTGGTGGAGATGAATCCCGCATGGCTGTGATCTCTATCAGCTAACCGTTTGTTTTTCCCTTTCCTTTGTTCTTGGGCAGCAGCCGGGATTGCCTGAGGAGTGTCACACGTAGATCCACCTGGGGGTGGTGGGGGGGGGTTACGGGATGTTAGCTTGTGATTTGCCCTCAGCTTGCCTTCTGCTCCCTCATCACTAGAACAGACGCATCGCACTGCCTGTTTGCACAGACTCCCCACCGCTGGCTCAGCAGCCCCTGGAGACTCCCCTTAGTTGGGGCGAGCGGTGCACACTCCAGGGGGTGCTGAGAGAACCACACGCCCTCTCCTAAGACTGCTGTCTGCAGTTGCACTGTCTGCACCAAACATGTGCTCCAACTGGACAGGGGGCCAGTTTCCCCGCCGCTCCCTGAACACCCTCCTGAACTTTCTGGCCTCTGGGCTTTGGCTCCTGCCAGCCTCTGCCCCCTCCCCTGGTAGCTGGCCACTGAAAAGCCTCCTGTTCTTCCTGGTCTATGGCACTCAGGCCACACCTCTTTAATAACAACTGCTTCCTGTTGTTCTGGGGCTGGCCTTTCAAGGCCATGTCACAGCTCCTCTGTCTGATGGCACCTTGTCTCAGCCCTCCACCCCCCAGCCAGTGGGCTACTGCTCCCTGAAACTGCTCTGATAAATCTGTACAGGAATTACTGCCTTATTGCTCTCGGTGATAATAACAGCTACTCTTTCGGAGAGATTACTATGTGCTAGTAGCCGTGCTAATCACCTGGACGCTTTGTGAAACTGATGCCTTTCCGGGGCGCCTGGGTGGCTCAGTCGGTTGAGCGTCGACTTCAGCTCAGGTCATGATCTTGTGGCTCATGAGTTCAAGCCCCGCCTCGGGCTCTGTGCTGACAGCTCAATGCCTGGAGCCTGCTTCGGATTCTGTGTCTCCCTCTCTCTCTGCCCCTCCCCTGCTCATGCTCATGCTCTGTCTCTGTCTCTCTCTCAAAAATAAATAAACATCTAGAGAAACTAAAAATAAAATGATGCCTTTCCATTTTCATGATGCCCAGGAGCAGATATATAGGCAGATGAAGGGCCCAGACCTCACACTTTTCTAGGTCCCTCACCAGCAGCGTGGCAGTTCCATTTACACAAGGGTAGGTCAACCAGCCAAAGAGATCTGAAACTTGCATCCGTGGGGTCGCCCCAGGGTCCCAGAAGGGGGAGAGCAAACCCTTTCTGCTGCCCAGAGCAGCATTTCTTTGGAGGGACAGTGTGGGATTGGGCTGCCAGAGTGGTGCCGGCTTACTTGGGAAGACCCATGTTGTTTATCTACACGGGGCACCCGCACAAATGTTTGCCTCCGGCCTACAAAGCCTAGGGATGACCCTGCCTCTAAGGCCAGCCTGGTTATGATTGCCCTTTTATAGATGAGAAGATTGAGGCTTAGGGAAGCTGAGAAATCCTCCCCAAAATCTCCCAGGAGAGCTGAAACTTGCATATTATCTTTGACGCCAGAATGCAAGCTCTTCGCTCACCCACGACACTGTCCTTCTCTTCCTTTACAATTTCAACGTGTGCCCTCTCTCCCCAGGTCTCCTGTGGGCAGAGGCAGTGTGCCGGACCCCTGTGATTTCCTGGTCTGCCTGGCACGGCACCATGCACGTGATAGCTCGGGAACGGCAGTACTTGATCGAAAAGCTAGAGCATTCCCCCATAGTTAAAGTCAACCCGGTGAGATTTCCTGATCTCCAGGATTCTTAACTGCTCCATGGTGCTCTGTGCTGGCTGCCATAGCAAACCATCCCCAGCATGGTCGCTCGAAGCCACGGACATGTATTCACTTAGTTCTAGAGGCCACAAGCCAGAATCAAGGGTGTTGTGGAGCCAGACTCCCTCCGAAGCCTCTTGGGGAGAATCCATCCCTGCCTCTCGTAGTGTCTGGTGGCTCCCGGTGTTATTGGACCTGTGGCTGCATTATCCGGTCTCCGCCTCCACTTCCCCATGGTCTCCTTCCTGTGTGGCCCTGCGTCTTCTCCTTTTCTGTCACAAGGACACTGTCATTGGATTTAGGGCTTAGCCTAACCCCGAGATAATCTCAAGACCTTTAAGTTGGAGAAAAATAAAACATAGTAGCTCCAGGCACCGCACTCATACTTCATCTCATTCTCACAAACACTGTGCAAAGTCAGGCGTTATTAGTCCCATTTTAAAGATGGGAAATGTGAGACTCTGAGAAGCTGTCCAAAGTTTTAGAGCTAGAAACTCACAAATGTGGCCAGGTTTACATAGCATAGTCCTCACATCCTTCTCCCTTCCTCCCTCCCTTCCTTCCTCCCTCCCTCCTTTCCTTCCTTCCTTCCTTCCTTCCTTCCTTCCTTCCTTCCTTCCTTCCATAAATATTGAATAACTACTGCATGTGAAGAACGATTCTAGGTGTTGAAGATACAAAAAACAAAAACAAAAATCTCTGCATGAGGCTGGTATTCTAATGGGAGAGACAGACATTAAGCCATCATGTAAAATGCATTGTAATTTGAATGATGACATTGCTATGGAAAAGTTTTAAAGCAACGTGCGTACCTTGTTTGGACTTTTATTCAAACTTATCCACTGTAACAAGACATCTTTCAGATAACAGGGAAATTTGAATATGAACTGGTATGTGATACTGTTAATTTGTTACATCTGAGGATGTCATGGTAGCTATGTTTCTAAAATGTAACTAATTGAAAGACGCGGGCTGAAATATTTGTGGATAAACCAAGATTGCAAAAATGTGGCTGATGATCGATGTGCGAGGATAGATTCCTACCGAAGGGCCTTTACACTCTTCTAATTTTGTAGATATTTGAAAACTTCCATAATATAAAGTTTTGGATAGGAGTGGCAGGTAAGACATGTAAGAGATGTTGTAAGACCCCAACAGGTAGATGAGGTGTTACAGCAAAGGCTTGCATGAGGCGTGGAAGGAGCCATGTGACTCTCGGAATGTTCCAGGCAGAAGTGGGAGGTAGGCAGAGCTCTGAGGTGTGAGGTGTGAGGAGGCAGGGCTCCACCCCAAAGAAACTGGGCTAAACCGTAAATAGGAAATGAAAATACGACAGCCATAGCTTCCCCTCAGCTTTATAGATGTTAATAATGTATTTTATTGTGTGTTATGTAACAGGACATTTTCACCCAGTATCACAACACTACGTAAGTTGTGGAATCATTTGAGACCAGTCCTTCAGACTTTAAAAAGGAATTGAAATTTTGAGTGTAGACATCACGACTCTTCAAAAGCCGAAAACAGTGGCCGATTTTCAAACTAGAAAAGGCCACTGAAGGATCCTACAGGTTTTAACATCTAATAAGGTAAGGGTAATTTGCTAGAACCCACAGAGTCAAAAAGCTCTTTGGGGTCCTTAACATTTGTAAAAGCCTGAGGGATTTTTGAGACCAAAAAATGAGAAAATCACTGTGGATTATCCTCCGCCTTGACAGGTCCGTTTCTTCCTATGACCTCACACGGAGCTATTGTTTTAAGAATTCCAAGGACCAAACCCGTTTCCTGGCTGGGCTTGACCCTTGTAGATCAGGAAGCAGCTTTTCAATGACCTGAGGGACTTTAACCAAAATAAGCTGTTTCCTCCTCAGTGTTTTTTTTTTTTTTTTTTGGTCTGGTGGTTATTTACTTACTTTTTCTTTTTCTCATTTTTTCTATTTTTCATTTCTAAATTCTCCTTCATTATTTTCTTTTTCTTTCTTCTTAGTTTGTTAGTATTTATTTGCTTATTTGTTTTTTTGGTCTGGCGTTGTGTTTTTGATTCTGCCATAAAGACAAGTTCATTAGGTGAACTTTGAACTGATTCAGACCAAACTCCTCACCAGCTTTTCCCAAATGTAAGGGGACCTCAGGACACCCTGAACTCCAATTGCAGTGAACATCCGACACAGCGACACATTTGAAGGATGGAGGCTGAAGAAACACTCTTACTAGGAAGGGTGCTAGTGGAGGGGAGGTGTGTGAGCACCTAGCGACTTCTGGTGGGAAGGAAAAGGGGTGAAGGCCGATGCCTTCTGGTGCAAGCAGTCACCAGAACTATATTGTCCATAGAGATTTAAAGGCAGAAAACGCACTTTTGGGTGCTAGCATGAATATCAAGATTGCATACTTTGGCTTTAGTGGCAAACACATCTTTTACAATAAGCTGCATACCCTCTGTGGCAGCCCCTCCCTGCCCCCCCCCACCCCCCATGCTGCCTCCAGAGCTCTTCCAGGGTCCAAAGTACAACCTGGTGGGATGTATGGAGTCTGGAAGTCATCCAGTATACATTGGTCAATGGATTCCTGCCTTTGAAGGACAGAAACTCAAAGAGCCCCGGGAGGGGTACTGAGTGGAATATATCCCATTGAGTTCTAGTCAATGGAATGTGACAATCTGCTCGAGAAATTTCTCATTCTCAATCCCAGCAAGAGAGGAACTTTGGAGCAAATTGGGAAGGCTCCGTGGATTATTGTGGATCATGAATACGAGGAACTAACACCCTGCATGGAGCCAATCTCCGACTACCAGGGCCCTCGGCAGACTGAATTCGGGGTGTTCGTGGGTTACACGTGGAAGGAGAGACCCAGGACTCACTGACAGGCCAGAAGTGCAATGGGGAAGTGGCCACGTATCTGCTCCTGCGTTATAAGAGATCCGAGCCTGAGGGCTATGCCACCACTCTGAAGCCTGAGCCTTCAGCCGTTTTAACCAACAGCCGCTGTCCTCACCATCCACCAAGGTACAGCATGGGCTCTTTGCCAGCCACAGGCTGCACAATTTCAGCAGCCAGCCCTTCCCACCCTAACTGAGATTACTCTGAGATCACTCAGAGGAGCCAGGCAGATCCTGAGGAGGCTCAGGGGACAGGGTGCCAGCTCCCTACCCAGCTTGCAGGGAAAGAAGACCCCTGCCCCTCCCCCCACCCCCGCCCCTCCTGCCCCCACCGCCAACAGTGACCTCTCCACCAGCATAGATCAGAGCAGGAACTCCTCGCTTTTGGGGAGAGCTAGCCTTGGCCGGGCCAGAATGGCAAAGACAGACGCACTGTGTCAGGTTCCCACGGCTTCTGCCTCTGCCACCCCTCCCAGACCCCTTGGGGTCTCCCAGCACCCCTGCTCCAGGAGCCCAAGCTGCACCCCACAGAGAGCGCCTGGAGGATCCACCACCCAGCAAAACCCCCGCTGTGTTTTGGTGGCTTCTCATCTACCCACAATGTCAGCGGGGGTGGTGGAGACCCGGGGGTGTCCGTAGGGACCTCCAGCGCCCAGACAGATGCTTTGCCCTAAGGTGAGACCTTCGCCTCTCCCCACGGCAAGGGCCACTGCTCGCGGGGGACCGCTGGGAGCTTCTCCGGGAAGTCCAAGTTCAAATCTGCAGGCAGAAATCTTTGTCCAAGGTTTTCCAGAACAAGACTCCAATGAACCTGAAAGCAAAGACAGAGGGAAAGCACTTCCCTCTCACCTGGCGGGCAGCTGAGGCAGCGATGCAGAAATGAAACGAGTTTCCAGTGGCCAAGCCACACCCACTACACTTCAGGTGGGGGATGAAGGATCATCAGCTCTATGGAGCCCAATGAGCTGACGTGGGAGACAGGCTAGTGATTCACGCAGACCAACGCCAGAGCAGCTGCGGCAGGCCTGGGCTGCCCAGAACCTTCCAGGACGGCCTCCCCACCCCGGGGCAGAGCTTTGCCTCCAGAACCATGACTGCCCCAGGGGACAAGGGGAGTCGCCTGGCCGCTGCAGGCCACGCTCTGCCCACCTAGACCAAACCACAGCCAGGTCCTGAGTGTTTCCCTGGAGCATGAACCCCTCTCCTGTCCTTCTCTGGCTTCTCTTCTGCCTTGCGGGGGAGGGGAGATGACACTGTGAGGTAAACAAATACAATTCCGGCAAGGACAGCCAGCAGCTACTTGCTGGAGCTTGCTGAAGGCAGTGAGCCACCATCCCTGGCAGAGACTCGAGGCAGCAGGGCACTGGGAACACTTACTGGGGAAAAGGCAAGACTCCACACCATGCTGGTTGGAGACTGTTGGCCGCGGGAAGCTGGAGGAGGGCTAAAGAGAGCAGGACACCTTATGTGACTGTCTGGGGAGCAAATGTAGCTTTCTGTCGCTGGCCCTGAGTTGGGAGTGTGAATACAGGGAGGAAAACAAAACAGGGGCAGTCACTGATCTAAGTTCTGGTGCCTGTTGCTTTCCTGGATTAAGGGGCCCAAAGTGGTCACCAATTTCAGGTTGCAGATTAATGGAGCCACAAATCAATGAAGACCTATAACTCTGGACACGTCTTCCTCCGGGGAAAATTAACATCCAGGGAACAACCTTTGAAAGCTCTTCCACCTGGAGGAATCCCCATAACCCTTCAGAACCATCCTGGAATAGGGCTGGGGTGCTGCAGTTGTCTACTTTTGGGGACACTGGCACATCGTGCAGAACCATGTATCAACTGGCCCAAATAGTCTCTTCCTTGGTCAACTAGTCACACGGAACTCCCCACGAGGACATAAGTAATGACCAAAAAAGAAGAGGGTGTATTAGGAGTGTGGGTTGTGGGATCTTGCTCGTGGGACTTATTTTGCCTGTAGGTCCTACAGAGGCTCAGTATCATAGGTGTCTTTCCAGCTGATGATGCACGGCTCTTGTGCACACCCAACTTGGTAGTCTGCTGGGTCAGACTACTTCTAATTTATCATGAGTAGGCAAGCCATATATAACTTGGGGGTCCCTGGGCAAGCACTCAGTCTCTACTGGAGCCCCAGAAAAGCTAGACACGGTTCCTCATAGGAGAAAGTAATTTGCAGGGGATGTATAGCTGTGTTTTAAGATCCTAAAGCTGTGTTCTGTGATTCTCCTGGCAGAGGCCCTGCAGAGCACCCCTACCTGCCCTAGACACCTCGGGCACCATTTAATCTGCTGAGTCACCTGGCAAAAGTCCCGGAGCAGCTCGCCTGCAGCTCAGACCGGTTGCAGATCCTTCTCTTTTGCGGGCCCACTCAAAACTGGCAGCCTTTAGGGTAATTCAGAAAATGGGTCAAAAGAGCAGGTGCGAATGAGGTACATGTCGTCTCCAAACTCCAAGGAGCCCTGCTAGGCTCGGTGCCTCTTTCTCCGTGGTCAGGGGGAACACTGGAAACCACTGTCGACATGCCTCAGACACTGGACTCCTAGAAACGTCATTAAGGTGGCAGACCTCTAAAATTTTAAGGGGCTCATTTCCCATCTGCTGATACAGAGGTGTCCTACCCAGGAGTCTAGAATGGTTGCAACTCCTGCTTTCCACGTCCACATCAGCATAGTAGTGCCAACACAGTGGGCCAGCATGATGTCTTGTCAAATGGAAGAATGATTGGTCTCTGCAGGGGCAGTAGTGACAGAGGACTGGAGAATTCTATATCCCTGAGCTTGGGCAGGGAAGGTGGATTTCTTGTCCTACCAGCTCAAAGAATACTGTTTTTGTGGGTGTTTACCAACACAAATAGATAATGCAGCATTGACCAGATACCCAGCTACATAGCACATGACAGAGAGCATGTCGACTTGCTCTAAAAACAAAAAGACATCTGGAACAGCAGCCAAATTGGAGTGGCCACCTGAGTCAGCTGATAACAGACTGTCACCAAAATTCACCTGCCTTTTGTACAGACACAATTGAGCAATTCTTTCAAAAGGAAGACATCGGCATTATGATTGCACAATAGGGGTGCCTGGGTGGCTCAGTTGGTTAAGTATATAACTTCAGCTCAGGTCATGGTGTCATGGTTGGTGATTCTAAGCCACGCATTGGGCTCTGTGCTAACAGCTCAGAGCCTGGAACCTGTTTCGGATTCTGGGTCTCCTCTCTGCTCCTCCCCCCTTGCACTCTGTCTCTCTTTCTCTCAAAAATAAATAAGCATAAAAAAAAGATTGCACAATAAATGACCAGAATTCAAATCCATCTGTCTGGTTCCAAACTTTAAGGCCCGCCCCCACCGCCAACATTAGACCTCAGAGGCTTTCTGGTCACATTCCACCCTCCCCCACAGCCCCCCCCCCCCCCAAGTCTAGACCTGAAGATTCATGACCAGGAATAGTCTCATTTTTTGGTAAACAAATTAAAAAAAAAAAAAGATTCATCTTCTTACAAATATTAAGTAGACTGCGAAGTAGTTACCCCAAATAAGACCCAACCCTTCCGCAAACATTGCATAGTTTCTGATGGACATCCAAATGGTAACTGGCTGTCTTGATGGCCGTTTGGTACCTTTATCCTCAGCGGCCGCGCTGGGCGCGAGCAGTGGGAGCGGGGACCTTCGGGGGCCAAGTGTCCGCCACCCACCGGCCTCGCCCCAGTGACTTCTCCGTCTCCTCTCGCGCCCAGCCCCGGGGCCTGGGCGGCAGCGTTCGCCAAAGCTGCGGGATGCGCGCAAGCCCCAGCGGAGACCCTGCACAACGAAAAATTCATTTTCAAGCTGCCCACCAAGGATAAAAAGACCTTAGGCTCCGTGGCCAACCTGCAAACGGCCATCGCAGACCGTGAAGGGCTTGGAGGAAAAAGCGAAGGGGTTCACGGTGCTGGGGTACAGCCCGGGCGAGAAGCCACGGGCGAGAAGCGCGGGGGGGTGTGCACACAGAGGAGGCCCAGAATGCTGAAACTCACATGTAACGTGCCATGCCTGGTAGGTAACAGCAGGCCTTCTAAAACAGCCTAGCCCAAACAGGATTGCGCACTCCTTCACCAGGGAACAGAGGCTTCCCAGGGGTGAGGGCGGCGCGCGGGGGCGCGGGAGCGCTCCGCACGCACCCGAGGCCGGTGCGCGCCTTCCTCCGCGGCCACTTTGGAGCCCAGCACATTACTCCAGCTCTGACAACCTGCTAACTGATCGTTTGAAAGGATCACAAGGGCACGCGGTTGCAACCGAGGTGAACACCACTCGGAAGAAAATACAAGTACTGTCACCTGACTGGCTTCATGTCGGAAGTCAGCGCGCAGAAGAAGCCTCATCCATGAAAGTGCTAGGGACTCGGTGCCCTCACTGTACCAGTTGAAGACAGAGACATTGGCCTTCCCAACAGAATGATTCATCTTCGGGGGAAGGGGGTCCCGTTTCCCCAGGAGAAAGAGGGCGCAGGGGTAAGAAATGCCTGGATGACATCACAGCAACCAGGCCCCTACCCATTCCCCGTGTGCCTACGCAGCCTTCCCTAGAAAGAGCGCTTCAGGACCGGCGGAAACAGTCATGAGGAGATGCAAAGCAAGCGCACAGAACAAGAATTAGCTCAGAGACGGAGTTCAAACGCAGAAGAGCTACAGTCCAGAGGGGGCAGGACAGAGAAGGGATGGAGAGCATTACCACGTACTGTGAGGACAGGAATTGGGCTCCTCTGACTCCCTCCCTACTGAACTGTGGTCATCCTATGGGCTTTGTAACAGCCTTAAGGTCAGTGTCAGATGATGTTGAGGGCAGGAACTTCAGGAAGTTACACCGAGGAACCTACAAAAAATGCCCAGTTATCTGTCAAAAGATGACTTTCAGGTGTTTGAAAAGTGTAATGTTCGAATATTGTGTTTAATCATACCATATTGAACTTAAAAAATTTTTAAACGTTTATTTATCTTAGAGAGAGGGCGGGGGCACGAGCGGGGGAGGGCCAGAGAGCGAGGACGACACAGAATCTGAAGCAGGCTCCAGGCTCCGAGCTGTCAGCACAGAGCCCCACACAGGCTCCAACCCTCCGACTGGGGGGACATCATGCCCTTAACCGACTGAGCCACTCAGGCACCCCTGCGCTGTGTTGAGCTTTGGTACCATGGCAAGGGTTGCTCTGAGTACCGCTTATGGTAGAGCACTTTCTTTTTTTTCTTTGAGCCAAATGAAAGCAGGTGACTGCTGTTTGCCTTATTCTCATCTTTGTCCTAGTCTTTATTACATTTCTTCCAGTGAAAGACTTCGTTGTGCCAGGTGTTATGTAAAACGAATTAGGAGGACGTAGCTCTTTTTTTTTTCAATAAAGAAGGGAACAGTCTGGAGAATTTTAGGCATATTTTCATAAGGTTATTGAGCTATTGGATGTGAAGAAGCTCATAGAAAATGCTTACAAAAGTTTATTTCCCTCTCTGCCTTCCCTTAGGAAGAATGTTCTCTTTCTTCTGGTTGGACATAAGGGGTATTTCTACTGAAAGCTGGAGCATGAAGGGTCTGTCTAGGTGACTGGATTTTCCTGGAGGACACTGGGATCTGGGAAACGTCTAAGGTGAAGGAAGTACCTGAGTTCATGCTCTTCCTGTGTTGAGTACATTGACGTAACAGATAAGTTCATTTACCCGACGTTAATATTGGGAAAGGAAATCCATATCTTCAAAAGCTAGAGTTGAATTGCTCTTGCCAATACAGCGCTTTAAATTTCCCCCAGAGGGACACACATAACATACAGTAATAATGACATAGTATCTTCCCTGATTTCTCAGTCCCTTCCCCATTAACAGCTGAACTATTTTACAAGTCTGAGCACAACAGACATTTGAGAACTGGCAACTTAAGAGAAGCCAGCAGAAAAGGTTTGTCTATAGTCAAGCACCCAGGTACGTGACCCAGTCACTGGCCCACTCCCTTGGGACACCTACTTTCTTACTTTGTACCAACATGATTTATGGTGATGATGGACAAAAGTCATCTTTTCTTTCTTTCTTTCTTTCTTTCTTTCTTTCTTTCTTTCTTTCTTTCCTTCCTTCCTTCCTTCCTTCCTTCCTTCTTTATTTCTTTCCTTTCCTTTCCTTTCCTTCCTTCCTTTCCTTTTTCTTTTCTTTTCTCTTTCTTTCTTTCTTTCTTTCTTTCCTTCCCTTCCTTCCTTTCTTTTCTCTTTCTTTCTTTCTTTCTTTCTTTCCTTTCCTTTCCTTTCCTTTCCTTCCTTCCTTTCCTTTTTCTTTTCTTTTTCTCTTTCTTTCTTTCTTTCTTTCCTTCCTTCCTTCCTTCCTTCCTCCCTCCCTCCCTCCCTCTTTCTTTCTTCTTTCTTTCTTTCTTTCTTTCTTTCTTTCTTTCTTTCTTTCCTTCCTTCCTTCCTTCCTTCCTTCCTCCCTCCCTCCCTCCCTCCCTCCCTCTTTCTTTCTTCTTTCTTTCTTTCTTTCTTTCTTTCTTTCTTTCTTTCTTTCTTTCCTTCCTTCCTTCCATTTGGACCAGGAAGAGATGCCTCCCCTACTCTCTACAAGTAGTGTTACAAAGTAGTAAGTGTGCAAAAACTATCATGGCATAATGCAAGACCAGAGACAATTCTTTGCCCTGTTCTATTATTGCGTTAATATTTACTTAAATTATGACTCACAAAATGGTACTCTCACAGATGAAGGAAGCATTGGTAAGACTTAAAATTTTTTTTTAATGTTTATTTATTCTTGAGAGGGAGAGACAGAGCATGAGCGGGAGAGGGAGGGATAGAGAAGGAGACACAGAATCCAAAGCAGGCTCCAGGCTCTGAGCTGTCTGCACAGAGCCGGACACAGGGCTTGAACCCACAAATCATGAGATCATGACCTGAGCTGAAGTCAGAGGCTTAACCAACTGAGCCACCCAGGTGCCCCAGTAACACTTTACATGGCAGAGGAAGTACCTTATTGGCTTCTACAGGATTGTGCAGGTATACCCAACACAATGACTCTAGCAGCATCTCATGAAGGGGAGAAGCCATAAGAATCCCCTGAGATTTATACACGGTAGAAACTGAGGCTCCCTGGACCTGCGTTTTTCATGCTCATTAAGAGCATCTTGAGGGAACAAGCCACTGCAGTAATGTGATTTGTTTTATGCTATCAATCCAGTGCTAATCATGAAATGGTCTTTCATTAAAGAGCTTCTAATTTTATCTAAGGGTCAAATATATAAAGCTCTCTGCTCTAAGGACTGGAAACTGCCTGGAAGGTTCAGCTAATTTTATCCCAGCTCTTGCCTTCTCATTAATAGCATTTGGGGAAATAGCAGTCAGTTTCTCTGATCGCACTGCATACACAGCAAAGAGTCAAAATAAGAATATGTGTAACAATTTTGAGAAAAATCAGCCAATTTTGCAAAATATTATCAGTTGTCTATTGTATGTTCTGAGGGACACTGAAGTCATATGCCGTAATGAGTGAGATGCCTAATAAGGTATCGTTTATTTGACCGCTTAATGCTGAGTCCTATATTTTGGCCACAATAATACTAAGCAGCTGTCCATCTGAACGTCAAGTCACATCTGGCAAACTTGCATTGGTGAACACTTTTTATTTTTTATTTTTATTCTTATATATTTTTAATTTTTGACCTTTTTTGCTGTTTACTTTTAATTTTTAAAGTTTTTATTTTAAGTACAGTTAGTCAACATACAGTGTTCTATTAGTTTCAGGTGTACAACATAGTAATTCAACACTTCCGTACGTCACCCAGTACTCATCAGGACAAGTGCATTCCTCAATCCTCATCACCTGTTTCACTCATCCCCCCAGCTACCTCCCCTCTGGTAACCGTCAGTTTGTTCTCTATAGTTAAAAGTTTGTTTCTTGGTTTGCCTCTCTTATTTTTTCCCCTTTGCTTCTTTGTTTTCCTTCTTAAATTCCACATATGAGTGAAATCAGATGTTATTTGTCTTTCTCTGACTTATTTCACTTAGCATAATACTCCCTAGCTCCATCCAGGTCATTGCAAATGGCAAGATTTCTTTCAAAAAAGAATCCTAACCCTAATTTTTTTTGCATTCAACAAATATTTGTTGAGTACCCACTAGGCATACTTAAACAAAACAGAGATCACTGTCTTTGTTTTAATATAACTTATTGTCAAGTTAGCTAACATACAGAGTGTAATGTGTGCTCTTGGCTTCGGGAGTAGAGTCCCATGATTCACTGCTTATGTACATCACCCAGTGCTCTCCCAACAAGTGCCGTCCTCAGTGCCCATCATCCATTTTCCCCTCCCCCCTGCTCCCCATCAACCCTCAGTTTTCTGTATTTAAGAGTGTCTTATGGTTTGCCTCCCGCTGACCCTAACTTTTTATGGCTGAATAATATTCCATTGTGTAACACACACACACACACACACACACACACACACACACACACACACACACACACTCATCTTCTTTATCCATTCGTCAGTCTATGGACGTTTAGGCTGCCTTCATAATTTGGCTATTGTAAATCATGCTGCTATAAACATAGGGGTGCCTGTATCCCATTGAATTGGTGTTCTTGTATTCTTTGGGTAAATACCCAGTAGTGCAATTGCTGAATCATAGGGTAGTTCTATTTTTAACTTTCTAAGGACCCTCCATATTGTTTTCCACAGTGGCTGTGCCAGTTTGCATTCCCACCAACAGTGCACGAGGGTTCCCTTTTCTCTTTCTCTTTCCCTTTCCCTTTCTCTTTCCCTTCTCTTTCCTTTCCCTTTCTCTCCACATCCTCTTCAGCATCTCTTGTTTCTTGTGTTGTTGTAGCCATTCTGACAGGTGTGAGGTGATATCTCATTGTGATTTTGATTTGCATTTCCCTAATGATGAGTGATGTTGAGCATCTTTTCATGTATCTGTTGGCCATCTGGATATTTTCTTTGGAGAAATGCCTGTTCATGTCTTCTGCCCATTTATTAATTGGATTATTTGTTTTTTGGGTGTTGAGTTTTATAAGTTCTTTATATATTTTGGATACTAAATCTTTATCGGATATATCATTTGCAAATATCTTCTCCCATTCTGTAGGTTTCCATTTAGTTTTGTCATTGTTTCCTTCACTATGCAGAAACTTTTCATTTTGATGGAGTCCCAGTAGTTTATTTTTGCTTTTGTTTCCCTTGCCTCAGGAGACGTATCTAGGAAAAAATTTGCCATGGCCAATGTCAAAGAAGTTCCTGCCTCTGTTCTTTTCTAGGATTTTTATTGTTTCAGGTCTTACATTTAGGTCTTTAATCCATTTTGAATTTATTTTTGTGTGTTTTTGGTGTAAGAAAGTGGTTCAGTTTCTTTCTTTTACATGTTGCTGTCCAGTTTTCCCAGCACCATTTGTTGAAGAGAAATTCTTTTTCCCATTGGAAATTCTTTCCTGCTTTGTCCAAGATTAATTGGCCATATAGTTGTCGGTTCATTTCTGAGTTTTCTATTCTGTTCTATTGTCTATGTGTCTATTTTTGTGCCAATACCATACAGTTTTGATTACTACAGCTTTGTGATATAACTTGAGGTCCAGAATTGTGATGCCTCCAGTTTTCTTTTTCTTTAAAAATTTTTTTAAATATTTATTTATTTTTGAGAGAGAGAGAGAGAGACAGAGACACAGTGCGAGTGGGGGAGGAACAGAGCCGGGGGGGGGGGGGGACACAGATTCCAAAGCAGGCTCCAGGCTCCAAGCTGTCAGCACAGAGCCTGATGCAGGGCTCAAACCCACAAATTGTGAGATTATGACCTGAGCTGAAGTCAGACGCTTAACCAACTGAGCCACCCAGGCACCCCTCCAGTTTTGCTTTCCTTTTGGAAGATTGCTTTGGCTATTTGAGGTCTTTTGTGGTTCCGTACAAATTTTAGGATTGTTCATTCTAGCTCTGTGAAAAATGCTGGTGGTATTTTGATAGGGACTGCATTAAATGTATAGATTGCTTTGGGTAGTATAGATGTTTTAACAATACCTATTATTCCAATCCATGGTGAACATTTTTAAGTTGTGACAGCTTGTTGTATTTACCTAGACCTGTAGGCACCATCTTTTGAGTTGGCAAACTTTCCTAATGTTTAACACTAGCCCTTGCATATAATGAATGCTCAATATGTGCTAATTGACTCAGTGAACACTTTTTAAAATGCAAGAGAAATTAAAATAATTCAAGTTCAAATCCTCAGCAACAAAAGTATTCTTTCTGTAGCTCTTGGTTATAAAGTTTAAGGTTACTTACACCTTATTAAAAATGCTTTTTCACAGAGGCACCTGGGTGGCTCCGTCAGTTGTCTGACTTTGGCTCAGGTCATGATCTTGTGGTTCATGAGTTCAAGCCCCATGTCAGGCTCTGTGCTGACACCTCAGAGCCTAGAGCCTACTTCCTATTCTGTCTCCCTCTCTCCCTCCCTCTTCCCCCTCCCGTTTGTGCTCTGTCTCTCTCAAAAACAAATAAACATTTAAAAAAATTAAAATAAGTCTGTGCTCATCAAGTGATTTGTGGTGAATCATAACTTTCTTTCCATGTTTGTTTATTTCCTTTGGAGGGTTGAAGGACAGAAATAACTCCTGCCATGGTGAACAGAAAGAATCTCAGGGATTGGGTTGTTTTCCCGAACATAAAACTAACCAAGGATCCGAGAATATTAAACTTGATATCTCTAGTTATTTGGTAGCAATCCATTCAAAGATCTCTTATACAGTCTCTCACAAAATAGAACAGTGCATGGGTAAAGCCCAACACTGAGATCACAACCTCCTATTGCTTTTATGGTCTTTCTTTCTAAAGTTGGAAGAATATTTGGACACCTGTCAGGTTGGAACAAAAACAATGATCCTTACATGTAAAAAGCTTAATAAGTTTTTGTCAAGGTTTGAGAGTTCACAGGAAAAGTCACACCTGGGACAAGTATGGAGAAGTGGAGGAAAGCAGGTTATGAAACTGGAGTCTCAGACAGAAGAATTACTCCTAATTCAGTGCCCCTGAATGAACTTGGAGGAAGAAGGTGACCATTGGTGACCATGCCCATGAATTTAAAGAAATGCCACAGCTGGCCTCAGTTTCAGTACCCTCACTCTTGCTAGCAGACAGGACTTAGATTCAGAGCTTCAAACTTTATTTTTTTATTTATTGAAAATTTTTTTAACATTTATATATTTTTGAGAGAGCGAGACAGAGCATGAGTGGGGGAGGGGCAGAGAGAGGTGAGTACACAGAATCCAAAGCAGGCTCACAACTGTGCTGACAGCTCAGAGCCTGACGTGGGGCTCGAATCCACAAACCACGAGATCATGACCTGATCCGAAGTCGGACGCCCAACTGACTGAGCCACCCAGGAGCCCCTGGAGCTTCAAACTTCAGATCAGCTTCCGTCTACCATCACGACCTTTCCCACCTTTGATTCTGAGAGAAAACAAGCTGAATTGGACCTCCCTCTTATGGTATGAATTGTTTCTGACAACCTGATCAGGAAAGTTTCTTTGGGGCTTGTCCAAACAATAGCATCATGGGCCAGAATAGGGCCTATTACTTGTCCCTTCCTTCAGTTGTGTGAGGGAGAACTCCTGGAATGGTGGATTTTCAGGCTGTTCACAGCTTGTGTCAAGGCAGAAAATTGGAACAAGATCACCAACCTTGTGGCGAGACTAAGTCTGTGCCATCTAGCACTGGGGACCAGGCTACACCATCACATATCCATGGATTACTGCTGGATCTAATAGGCTTGCTTTTCACTCTGGACACTTGGGCAAGGGAGTCTTAGAGGTGGCGGAGGACAATTAGGTGGAGGAGAAGGGAAAGTGAAAGCCAGATTGGTCCCAATATCCTGACAGTGATCTCGCTTGGGAAGAACAGTTCCAGAAAGAAATGAGATAAGAACTTGTAAAGACCTGTAGGAGTCTCTTGCCTTAGCTGCCAACGGTGACGGGTCAGCCTTCTTCTGTAAAGTGCAAATGTTCTTGGACTTGTCGCTGTCCCCCCGAAAGAGATGGTCATCGGGAAGAGAAGACACACTGGGCAAGAGCCCCCTAGAATTTGTAGTGAAGTGTGAGTCAAGGCTTTGGAATTGTTTTCATGAAATTTACCAGAGTAATATGGAAAGTATTTTTGATATACAAATGAATTTCTGAATTGGAATCTTATAAAGTGTGCTTCTCAAACACTCATCGTATGAGTCACCTGAGAATCTTGTGGGTATACAGATGAATCAGTAGGTCTGGGGTGGGGTCTCAGATTCTGCATTTCTAACACTCCTAGGGGATGTCAGCGTTCTGCCCTTGGGACTGCACTTTGTATGTAACAATGTCATAAAGGTTGGGACAGGCTGGTAACACCAGCAAAATGGAGATAGGAGAAAATCAAGGTGCATTTAGAAAAGGTGGGACTCAGACAGGAAGAAAAGAACTGAGATGCTGCCACGCTTCCATCATCATGGTGCCAGATAGGGGCCTTAGACTCCTGCAGACGGGGACCAGGACAGAGAGCCTGTAGCGGATGCTGAATGGGGAATGGAGGGACCGAAAGAACTGCTGTGAACAGAGTGCAGACCCAGACCGAGGCCACTGAGGAAAGGGCCACCAGAGACCCAGTCCCATTTAATTCACACCTTGTGGCCTGCATGGTGGTATGCATGAATTTTTGTTTTGAAGAGCTCATCCAGTGGTGTGTGCTAAATGAGAGCTCACGACGGAATGCCTGCCCGCGGAGGACACCGAGGGCCTACAAGTCCTCGGCACAGTTGTGTGAAAAAAAAAAAAAATCTCCTCTTTCTGTGATTTCATCTGATTCTAGCTTGGAGGGGCCACAGCAGGGATGGGGGTAAGTGATAGAAAGAGCAGAAGGGGAAAGAGCAGAGCACCGCCCCCTTCCTGAGGCTGGGTTCCATCTCCAGGCAGGTCTGAGATGAAGGAGTGGGGGATTGACATTGGAATTGACATTGGAATTGGACTGGTCGGTCGTGGCAAGGGTCAGCCCAGGGGACTTTTGAGGGACGGGGAGGTGGATTTCAAACCCAGCCCCTTGGAGCGCAGTAATGTGTTTCCCCCTGTCCCCTCCCAGGCTCGGCCCATCAGACATGAACTAGTACCAATGCACAGGTTTGAACAAGGACAACTAAGAACAGACTGGAAAAGGTGAAGGGCGGGGAAGGCAGAGGCCTTTTCTCTGCACTGCAGGGTGGCTGAAATTGAACCCAACCCTGGGGATCTCTTGCAGCTCCAACAGATTTATTCCTTTGCGGTGGAGAGCCAGCTTTCTCCCTGCACTCACTGAAGCCTTAAAGTCCCGAGGGCTTAAATTTTCTGGAAGCGTTACGTTCTGACTCACACAGGAAGGAATGGGTTGCAGGAAGGGGTGGAGGGTAAGGAGAGATTCTAGAACACAAATAAGGAGCAAGCCAGCAGATGTAAAGGTGCAGAACATCTTTTAAAGCTAATGTTGCGTCTGCTGGTTCCATCTGTAGTTGCTTCCTGAACTGTGTGTAGATCTGTGCTCTCTAGAAAAGTGCACATGAATTCTGCAACACCTGCAAAGACATGATCTTATGCAGCATCATTGTGAGTTTGGCCCTGGATCCTGGAACTGGCTGGAATTTCGAATTGGCTCTGCCTTCCATGCTACCAGCGTTCGTAATGTAACCAGGATCCTGTGGGAGAACCTGGCACGACTCGCCACTGGGCCCACTGTGGCCTTTCCTGGGGCTCAGCCTGCCCCTTTCTCTTCTCCTGAAGGTCCCAGGGATTTGGCCTAGTCCTTG
This sequence comes from Leopardus geoffroyi, assembly GCF_018350155.1. Classification (NCBI taxonomy): domain Eukaryota; kingdom Metazoa; phylum Chordata; class Mammalia; order Carnivora; family Felidae; genus Leopardus; species Leopardus geoffroyi. The sequence goes on along the minus strand of NC_059334.1, from coordinate 8,735,040 downwards.
CCTTCTCTAGAAGATTCCTTCTCTGTATTGAAATGAATGGTACAGACTAAAAGCCTAATGCTTACCCTTTCTCTAATAGCTCTCCTGAGGTGTTTTTTTTTTTTAATTTGCCTTGTTTTATAACCACAAATCACTTTTTAAATGATAATATATTTTTTGTTTATTTTTTAATATTTTTGAGACAGAGAGAGCAAGTGAGTGTGCAAGCAGGGGAGAATCAGAGAGAGAGAGAGAGAGAGAGAGAGAGAGAGAGAGAGAATCTCAAGCAGACTCCACACTCAGCATGGAACCCCACATAGGGCTTGATCTCACAACCCTGGGATCATGACCTGAGCTGAAATCAAAGTCAGACACCCAACCAAGTGAGACATCCAGGTGCCCCTAAATTACAATATATTATAGAGCTCCAACAGAAATTTGTGGATTATAACGTGACACGGGATAGAAGACCCTTAGACAAATAGGTGAAAGACATAAGCACAATTTTGTTGTTTCAAAATACTGTGTGAGTGTATAATAGAATGACCACCAACTCCTCAATCATAACCAATATTAAAATAAGACAATGAAAACATTTTCTTTTAAGATTTTTTTCTGTTTTTCTTTTTTAATTTTCTTTTTTCTTTTTTAAAATTTACATCCAAATTAGTTAGCATATAGTGAAACAATGATTTCAGGAGTAGATTCCTTAGTGCCCCTTACCCATTTAGCCCATCCCCCCTCCCACAACCCCTCCCGTAACCTTCAGTTTGTCCTCCATATTTATGTGTTGTCCCCCTCCCTGTTTTTATATTATTTTTGTTTCCCTTCCCTTATGTTCATCTGTTTTGTGTCTTAAATTCCTCATATGAGTGAAATCATATGATTTTTGTCTTTCTCTGACTAATTCACTTAGCACAATACCCTCCAGTTCCATCCACGTAGTTGCAAATGGCAAGATTTCATTCTTTTTGATTGCCGAGTAATACTCCATTGTGTGTGTGTGTGTGTGTGTGTGTGTGTGTGTGTGTGTGTGTGTGTATACACATACCACATCTTCTTTATCCATTCATCCATCGATGGATATTTGGGCTCTTTCCATACTTTGGCTATTGTTGATAGTGGTGCAATAAACATGGGGGTGCATGTGTCCCTTCGAAACAGCACACCTGTATCCCATGGAGAAATGCCTAGTTGTGCAATTGCTGGGTTGTAGGGTAGTTCCATTTTTAGTTTTTTGAGTAACCTCCATACTGTTTTCCAGAGTGGCTGCACCAGCTTGCATTCCCACCAACAATGAAAAACAGATCCTCTTTCTCCGCATCCTCGCTAACATCCGTTGTTGCCTGAGTTGTTAATGTGAGCCATTCTTACAGGAGTAAGGTGGTATCTCATTGTGGTTTTGATTTGCATTTCCCTGATGATGAGTGATGTTGAGCATTTTTCATGTGTCGGTTGGACATCTGGATGTCTTCTTTGCAGAAATGTCTATTCATATCTTTTGCCCATGTCTTCACTGGATTATTTGTTTTTTGGGTGTTGAGTTTGATAAGTTCTTTATAGACGTTGGAAACTAACCCTTTATCTGATGTCATTTGCAAATATCTTCTCCCATTCTGTCAGTTGCCTTTTAGTTTTGCTGATTGTTTCCTTTGCTATGCAGAAGCTTTTTATTTTGATGAGGTCCCAGTTGTTCATTTTTGCTTTTGTTTCCCTTGCCTCCAGAGACGTGTTGAGAAGAAGTTGCTGTGGCCAAGATCAAAGAGGTTTTTGCCTGCTTTCTCTGCGAGGATTTTGATGGCTTCCTGTCTTACATTTAGGTCTTTCATCCATTTTGAGTTTATTTTTGTGTGTGGTGTAAGAAAGTGGTCCAGGTTCATTCTTCTGCATGTTGCTGTTCAGTTTTCCCAGCACCACTTGCTGAAGAGACTGTCTTTATTTCATTGGATATTCTTTCCTGCTTTGTCAAAGATGAGTTGGCCATACGTTTGTGGGCCCATTTCTGGGTTCTCTATTCTGTCCCATTGATCTGAGTGTCTGTTCTTGTGCCAGTACCATACTGTCTTGATGGTTACAGCTTTGTAGTATAGCTTGAAGTCTGGGATTGTGATGCCTCCTGCTTTGGTTTTCTTTTTCAAGATCACTTTGGCTATTTGGGGTCTTTTCTGGTTCCATACAAATTTTAGGATTATTTGTTCTAGCTCTGTGAAGAATGCTGGTGTTATTTTGATAGGGATTGCATTGAATATGTAGATTGCTTTGGGTAGTATCAACATTTTAACAATATTTGTTCTTCCTATCCAGGAGCATGGAATCTTTTTCCATTTTTTTTGTGTCTTCAATTTCTTTCATAAGTTTTCTATAGTTTTCAGTGTATAGATTTTTCACCTCTTTGGTTAGATTTATTCCTAGGTATTTTATGGTTTTTTGTGCAACTGTAAATGGGATCGATTCCTTGATTTCTCTTTGTGTTGCTTCATTGTTGGTGTATAGGAATGCAACTGATTTCCGTGTGTTGATTTTATATCCTGAAACTTTGCTGAATTCATGAATCAACGCTAGCAGTTTTTGGTGGAATCTTTTGGGTTTTCCATATAGAGTATCATGTCATCTATGAAGAGGGAAAGTTTGACTTCCTCCTGGGCAATTTGGATGCCTTTTATTTCTTTGTGTTGTCTGATTGCAGAGGCTAAGGCTTCCAATACTATGTTGAATAACAGTGGCGAGAGTGGACATCCCTGTCTTGTTCCTGACCTTAGGGGGAAAGCTGTCAGTTTTTCCCCATTGAGGATGATATTACCGTTGGGTCTTTCTTATATGGCTTTTATGATCTCGAGGTATGCTCCTTCTATCCCTACTTTCTTGAGGGTTTTTTATCAAGAAAGGATGCTGTATTTTGTCAAATGCTTTCTCTGCATCTATTGAGAGGATCATATGGTTCTTGTCCTTTCTTTTATTGGTGTGATGAATCATGTTAATTGTTTTGTGAATATTGAACCAGCCCTGCATCCCAGGTATAAATCCCACTTGGTCGTGGTGAATAATTTTTTTTAATGTATTGTTGGATCCGGTTGGCTAATATCTTGTTGAGGATTTTGCATCCATGTTCATCAGGGAAATTGGTCTATAGTTCTCCTTTTTAGTGGGGTCTCTGTCTGGTTTTGGAATCAAGGTAATGCTGACTTCATAGAAAGAGTTTGGAAGTTTTCCTGCCATTTCTATTTTTTGGAACACCTTGAAGAGAATAGGTGCTAACTCTTCCTTAAATGTTTGGTAGAATTCCCCTGGAAAGCCATCTGGCCCTGGACTCTTGTTTTTTGGCAGATTTTTGATTACTAATTTGAGTTCCTTACTGGTTATGGGTCTGTTAAAATTTTCTATTTCTTCCTGTTTCAGTTTTGGTAGTGTATATGTTTCTAGGAATTTGTCTATTTCTTCCAGATTGCCCACTTTATTGGCATATAATTGCTCATAATAGTCTCTTATTGTTTTTATTTGTGCTGTGTTAGTTGTGATCTCTCCTCTTTCATTCTTGATTTTATTTATTTGGGTCCTTTCCTTTTTCTTTTTGATCAAACTGGCTAGTGGTTTATCAATTTTGTTAATTCTTTCAAAGAACCAACTTCTGGTTTCATTGATCTGTTCTGTTTTTTTTTTTGTTGTTGTTGTTGCTGTTTCAATAGCATTAATTTCTGCTCTAATCTTTATTATTTCCTGTCTTCTGCTGTTTTTGGGTTTTATTTGCTGTTCTTTTTCCAGCTCCTTAAGGTGTAAGTTAAGGTTGTGTATCTGAGGTCTTTCTTCCTTCTTTAGGAAGGCCTGGATTGCTATATACTTTCCTCTTATGACTGCCTTTTCTGCATCCCAGAGGTTTTGGGTTGTGGTGTTATCCTTTTCATTGACTGCCATATACTTTTTCTTTTCTTTAAAAGAAAAACTTTTTTTAATGTTTATTTATTAGTGAGTGAGAGACAGACAGACAGAGTGTGAGCAGGGGAGGGGCAGAGACAGAGGGAGACACAGAATCCAAAGCAGGCTCCAGGCTCTGAGCTGTCAGCATAGAGACTGACGTGGGGCTCGAACTCACAAACCGTGAGATCATGACCTGAGCCAAAGTCGGACGCTTAACCAACTGAGCCACCCAGGCACCCTGACTTCCATATACTTTTTAATTTCCTCTTTAACTTCTTGGTTAGCCCATTCATTCTTTAGTAGGATGTTCTTCAGTCTCCAAGTATTTGTTACCTTTCCAAATTTTTTCTTGTGGTTGATTTCGAGTTTCACAGCGTTGTGGTCTGAAAATATGCACGGTATGATCTCGATCTTTTTGTACTTACTTAGGGCTGATTTGTGTCCCAGTATATGGTCTATTCTGGAGAACGTTCCATGTGCCCTGGAGAAGAATGTATATTCTGCTGCTTTAGGATGAAATGTTCTGAATATATCTGTTAAGTCCATGTGGTCCAGTGTATCATTCAAAGCCATTGTTTCCTTGTTGATTTTTTTATTAGATGATCTGTCCATTGTTGTGAGTGGGATGTTGAAGTCTCCTACTGTTATGGTATTACTATCAGTGAGTTTATGCTTGTGATTAATTGATTTATATATGTGGGTGTTCTCACATTTGGTGCATAAATGTTTACAATTGCTAGGTCTTCTTGGTGGATAGACCCCTTGATTATGATATAATGCCCTTCTGCATCTCTTGATACAGTCTTTATTTTAAAGTCTAGATTGTCTGATATAAGTAAGGCTACTCTCTTTCTTTGGCAACCATTATCATGATAGATGGTTCTCCATCCCCTTACTTTCAATCTGAAGGTGGCTTTAGGTCTAAAGTGGGTCTCTTGTAAACAGCATATACATAGATCTTGTTTCCTTGTCCATTCTGTTACCCTATGTCTTTTGATTGGAGCATTGAGTCCATTGATGTTTAGAGTGAGCACTGAAAGATATGAATTTATTGCCATTATGTTGTGTGTAGAGTTGGAGTTTCTGGTGGTGTTCTCTTGTCCTTTCTAATCTTTGTTGCTTTTGGTATTTATTTATTTATTTCTACACACACACACACACACACACACACACACACATATATATATATATATATATATATATATATATATATATTTTTTTTTTTTTTTTTCATCTTGTCTCTCCTCAGATAGTCCCCCTTAAAATTTCTTGCAGGGCTGGGTTAGTGGTCACAAACTCCTTTCATTTTTATTTGTCTGGGAAACTTTTTATCTCTCCTTGTATTTTGAATGACAGCCTTGCTGGATAAAGAATTCTTGGCTGCATATTTTTCTGATTCAGCACACTGAATATATCCTGCCACTCTTTTCTGGCATGCCAAGTTTCTGTGGATAGGTCTGCTGCAAACGTGATCTGTCTTCCCTTGTCGGTTAGGGACTTTTTTCCCTTGCTGCTTTCATGATTCTCTCCTTGCCTGAGTATTTTGTGAATTTGACTATGATATGCCTTGTTGATGGTCGGTTTTTGTTGAATCTAATGGGGGTCCTCTGTGCTTCCTGGATTTTGATATCTGTGTCTTTCCACAGGTTAGGAAAGTTTTCTGCTATGATTTGCTCACATAGCCCTTCTACCCCTATTTCTCTCTCTTCCTCTTCTGGGACCCCTATGATTCTGATGTTGTTTCCTTTTAATGAGTCACTGATTTCTCTAATTCTTAAATCATGAATTCTTAAATTAATTCTAAGTTAATTCGAAATTAATTCTTAAATTAATTCTAATTCTTAAATTAAGAATTCTTAAATCTAAATCTTAAATCATAAGTTTGTCCTCTATATCGCTGATTCTCTGTTCTGCCTCGTCCATCCTTGCTGCCGCTGCATCCATCCGTGATTGCAGCTCAGTTATAGCATTTTGAATTTCATTCTGGCTATTTTTTACTTCTTTTATCTCTGCGGAAAGGGATTTTAATCTATTTTCGACTCCAGCTCGTATTCTTATTATCGTGATTCTAAATTCTAGTTCAGACATGTTGCTTTTATCTGTGTTAGTTAAATCCCTGGATGTCGTTTCTTCATGCTTTTTCTTTTGGGGTGAATTCCTTCATTTTGCCATTTTGAAGGGAGAAAAGGAATTAATGAGGTAGAAAAATTTAAATAAAAAAAGTAAAATTAAAAAATATTGAAATTAAAAAATTAAACACACATAGCAATCGAATAAATGATGCTAGATCTTAGGTGTGTTTGGTCTGGGTGTTGAAAGTGGTTTGACAGATTAGAGAAAAAAAGTGGCGGAAAAGAAAAAAAAGAAAATCGTTTGAGAATTTGAAAAAATGAATACACTGAAGTAGACTACAATGAGATGATGGAAGTAAAATAGAATTTGAAAAAATATACACAAAAGTAAAGAATATAGTAGCAAAAAATTAAAGAAAAATATTTTTAATAAAAATTAAAAATAAAAATGATTTTTTTCTATATTCAAGAAAAAAAGAAATGAAAAAGAGAAAAAAGAAAAAAGAAAAAAGGAAATCATTTGAAAATATGAAAATGTGAATACACTGTAGTTGGCTAAAATAAACTGATGGAAGTAAAATAGAATTTGAAAAAATTTACATAAAAGCAAAAAGTATAGTAAAAAAATTAAAGAAAAATATTTTTTAATAGAATTTGAAAGTAAAAATGAAATTTTTCTTTCTGCAATCAAGAAAAAGAAAAGAAACAAAAAAGAAAAAGAAAAAAAAGGAAATTGTTTGAAAATTTGAGAAGGTGAATACACTGAAGGAGACTAAAATAAAATGATGGAAGTAAAATAGAATTTGAAAAAATTTACACAAAATTAAAAAATATAGTCATAAAAATTAAAGAAAAATATTTTTAATAAAAATTAAAAATAAAAATGAAATTTTCTCTTTCTGTATTCAAGAAAAAGAAGTGTAAAAGAAAAAAAAGAAAGAAAATTGAATACATGGACCTGCTAAGAGACTGAAGTAGGACTGAAATTATTTCGTTTTCCCCTAGAAGTCAGACTCTGAAGGGCTTTATAGTCCATAAACTAAGCCGGTGGTGAGACTTGTGTTCAAGGAGGGAGGTTGGCCCAGTTGGGCAGGGCTCAGTGTAACCACTCCGCCCTCCACTAGATGGCGCTGCTCGCCTCCTGGGGTGGAGTGTTGCGGCGCTCTTGGGTGTGTATGCGCATGCGCGGCAGAAGTGCAAATGGCGTCAGCCACCTACCCAGTCTGTTCTCCCTCTTCAGCCCTCGGCCACGACCCGCTTTCTCACTGTCCGTGACCAGGCCCCGGGGCAGCACTTCTCTCCCGAGTTCTGTCTCAGACGTGGCTGTTTTCCCGGCCCCTTACTTCTGAAGGACCGAGGCTTTGACCCGTTCCGCCCTCTGCGGGAGGGTCTCACCCAGCAATGGCCCAAGGAGCAATGGCCGAGTGTCGGCCGCACCCAGGAACGCTTGCTGGACCCTGCTGCTGCCAGTGCCCGAGACTGTGGCTGGGTGCCGGCCCCCCCCAGAAAAAGTTCGCGAGATGGTGTAGCAGGTGTTTTTCAGGGATTATGGAAAATTACAACACACATCTGGCACCAGGCTTCACCCTTAACGAGGGTGCTTGTTCCAGCCCCAGCGAATGTGGCGGTTTTCTGGGTTCTGCTGGGACCAGGTGGCTTCAACCGTCTCCACCAAGTGTCCTTCCAGCAGTGGAACCGCTTTTCCCCGTGTGGCCCGAGCACCTCCCGGACCCCACCCTGCTCCTGGGGATTCGCCATTCTCACCAGAGCACCACCAGGTAGGGAGCTGCGGAGTTGCAGCCTTTGCGTCCCCCTTGTTTACAGTCTTAATGGAATCGAAACCCTCTCCTTTCTCCTTTTTCCCTTTTTAGTTTAGTCCCTGCGGCTGTTTCCAATTTTCCACTTTCTCTCCAGCTGCTTTTGAGGAGGGGTGCTTTTCCCGTATTCTCACCCCCCTCCCCCCCCAGTCTCTGTCCTCTCTCTCTTGCGAAAGCACCTTCATTCCTGTGCCTTCTCACTCCCCAAGTTCACTTCTCCGCACCGCATACCTGCTGAATTCTGTGGTTCAGGTTGTGCAGATTGTTGTGTGACTCCTCCAATCAGTTTTCTAGGTGTGTCGGATGGGTTAGTGTTGGTCTGCCTGTGTTTCATGGATGCAAGATGCACAAAAAACTTCCATGCTCTTCCGCCATCTTGGCTCCTCCCCTGAAAACATTTTCAAATTAGTTAAAGCCTAAGTTCTCACAAGGATTTATGAGGTCATGCACGGTGGCCTCCCCATGTCCTTACCTTCCTCCTCCACCTCATTGGCCCCCTGGATGGAACATGCTTGGGGCAGTCAGGCCTCTGCACCTGCCAGGTCTCCGCCTGGAATGCCCCCACCCCCACCCCAATGTCTACAGGGCTAGCTCACCCATTTCCTTTAGGGCTTGGCTCTATTGTCCCTTCTCTGTGATGAAGTAAACAACAAAAAAAAGTTTCAAACAGAGAGGGAGGCAAACAATAAGAGACTCTTAAATACAGAGAACAAACTGAGAGTTGATGGGGGGCGGGGGAGAGAGGGAAATGGGGGATGGGCCTTGAGGAGGGCGCTTGTTGGGATGAGCACTGGGTGTTGTATGTAAGTGATGAATCAAGGGAATCTACCCTCAAAACCAAGAGCACGCTATACACACTGTATATTAGCCAACTCGACAATAAATTATATTAAAAAATAAAAAGATCTGCTGGTGGCTAAACTACTAAGGAGGAATGGAAAATTGTAATAGAAACCACAAACTTAGAGTCCCCAGATTCGTAAAAGTGATAAACCGCCAGGCTACACCCTGATGTGTATCACAGCTCAAATTTTTCTTTGGTGAAGCAAACACCAGTTTGCTTCAACTCACACATGGTTTTTAGCAGCTTTATTGAGATGTAATTCACAGACCGTAACATTCACCCCTTTCAAGTGCACAGTTCAGTGGTTTGGCATAGAGTCACTAAATGCTATGGGGTAAAACAGTCCCACTATCTGATTTGTTGAATTCCAGAGCAGTTTCGTCATCCCCCAAAGAAATCCCGTACCCATGACCCCTCGCTGCCCATATCCTCCTTGCCTTTGCGCCTGCCAGCTGGGAATCTTTCTCTTTCTATAAATGGAATTAGACAATATGTGTAACTGTGAACGGCTTCTTCCACTTAGCATATTTTCAAGGTTTGTCCACACTGTAGATGGATATATTACCCGATGTCTGTCTATTGTATGGATACATCCCATTTTTATCTACCCATTCGTCAGTTGAAGGACATTTAGGTCATTGCTACTTTTTGGCTACTCTTGTAACTAAAGCAAGCGAGAGCTGTCCAGCCGATGAGCAGCTAGCTAATGGAAAAACTGACACAGTGCTTTGGTGGTGAAGCAAGATAGGCTCCTGATGTGGCTCCAGCGAGGAGAACTGGGAGCTAATGCTCAAAGCTCTGAACTCCCGGAAGGCTAACAAACAGGTGATTTTAAAGGGTGAAAGTTCAGGGTAAGGGTCGCGGCCTTGGATCATGCTGACTGATGAGAGGTTAGGTCAGCTGTAATATTTTCTTTCTCTGGTCATCTTGTTCCTTTGGGTGTGAGGGTAGTGAGGTAGTGAAGGTTGTCCTGCTTCGGGGCCCTGGACCTGCAAAACTTTCTTGGCCGACTGCACCAGTGATGTCATCTGTGGGCACAAGGGCCGAAGTGCTACATCCTGTGACTCTTACTAACCTGCAAACTGCTATTATGCTTTTCTTGCAAACTGCACATTGTGTTAACTTCAGGCGGAACAGCAGTCCACAGATTCTTGGGGAGGCAACTTTATATTATTTCCTGAGGCAATTTTACACGGTTCTTTAACCGTAACTAAGGCTGCATGACTCTGGCTAGAGGCAACACTGTAAACTTGTATTTTCCCTAAGTTTACTTTTAGACAGGACGCTAGAAATAAATCATACTTAAATCTCAGAGATATGTCCAGAAAAATATGTCCAGAAAAATCAGATGACCTGATTAAGTCAAAATAAATTAGAACTAACACACACTCTCACACACACACATACACTCACACACACACAATCCCCAAAAGTTAGGGTATAAAATGTTATATATAAAGTATTTCATTCTGGGAAAATATAATCATGTATGCAGGAAATAGATCTGGAGAGATAGATAGTAAATGTTACCAACGTTTTTCTCTTAGTGAGATTATTGTAGATTTGTTTGTTTTACTTATTCTCATTTTCTGTTTTTTGCTTCAATTAACTTGGGTTACTTGTGGAATTACAAGAATAGTACTTGTGTAATAGAAAGACAGAAATAACAACTGATAACGAATGATTACTTACTATTTTCCAGACAAAGTTTAAACACTTCCTATGTATTTTAAAATATGACACATGGGAATGTATAACTCCTTTAAAAATTCTTAAGAGCCCCAGTAGATGAGGACTCTGATAATCCCCCATTTTACAGCCGAAGAAATTGAGGCAAGGAAAGGCTCCAGAAACAGCTGAAAAGTGAACAAAAATTACTAAAAGATGCACGGTGTCCACCAAGTTACTAAAGCATGAGAAAAATATCAGTTACTCAAAATATTGATTTTGACCAGTGTTTTAACAATTTGTTGTTGACAGACTCATCTGGAACTGGTGTATCTGGGGTGAGATAAGGAGCATGTGAAGTGGAGAAACAGATTTTCTTGAGAAGGGATTGCTTGAACCAAATCTTCGAAGATGGCTAGATGCTCACCAAGTTGGCAGGCTGGGGGTACAGGATATGGGACCGGCGAAGGCACATCATAGATGAGATATAGAAGATATAAGGTTTTTTACATTTTTTAAGAGAAGCCAGAGCGATAGATTTTTACGCAAGCTCCTTTGATTTTTCATTGGCATCCACTAATTCAAATTTCTAGAACATTCTGTGTTCTATACCAGCTATGTTGGCAGATGAAACATATCTGCAGGCTTTTGGATCTGACCTCTGGACTAGGCATCATGCCAAGTTACTGAGGCACCTCATTCATTTTAGTGCCCTCAGCTGGGGATGGTCTTTAGTAGGTATCTACAAATGTCACTAATTGGAATCAAAGGCAGTTGTGTGCTGGGAATCAATGGCTCCTTGTACATTCATTTCCAGAAATTCTTCTGGTGCTGGAATGTGCCACTGCCAGCCACCATTTGCTTTTTGTGCTGGAACTAACTGGAAAGCCCAAATGAGGAAAAGGAAGAGGCAGAGCTCGATTCTGCCCTCTCAGGTCAAAGCCTGGGGTGTCCCGGATTCCTAAACTCCATCGATTCTCCGTGACAGCTCCTTCCCCTCACCCCCAAACCTACTTCATTTGGTAGTATCCATTGCCTACCAATAAGCATCGTCTCAGAGACAGAACAAAACAAGATATGTTTAAACGCCCTCCTAGAATTTATTGAGCACAGAGAAGTGGAGTCCCCTGGAACCTTCAGCCCTGAAACTTGTGTAGGGATAAAAGGTGGAGAAAACAGGGCCAAAGGCCTGTGAGACCCTAAGGCCCTAAGCACCGGATGGGACAGGACCTCCCTGTGTGAGTCCCAAATGTAGAACCACTTTTCTGGGGAAACTTCTGCCACCTATTGTCCATGAAGGGAGAGACACCATTCTGAGTTCTAAGGGCTGAAGACTCAGCCTATCTTTCTCCATATGTTACCTAGACTCTTGACCACAGGCTAGGAGAGCTGGGCTAGGAGAGTTGGGCCTTCCTGCTCTGAGGTTCCAGTTCCCCACCTCCTCGCCTCCTGCACTCTACTCTGAGGGAAGGGGCAGGTGTTGTCTACTTCTGAATCCTGGACGCCCGGGAGGGCACCTGGCCTTCAGAAAGACAACGAGAACGGGTTACCGTTAAGTGCTAAGTGGTTAATGATTCAAGAAGTTAGTTTCTGTAAACTGTTTAGTATATGGCACATAGCAAGAGCTCAGTGAATCGACATTATTCAGTTTTTTAAAAAAAATTTTTTTTTCAACGTTTATTTATTTTTGGGACAGAGAGAGACACAGCATGAACGGGGGAGGGGCAGAGAGAGAGGGAGACACAGAATCGGAAACAGGCTCCAGGCTCTGAGCCATCAGCCCAGAGCCCGACGCGGGGCTTCGAACTCACGGACCGCGAGATCGTGACCAGGCTGAAGTCGGACGCTTAACCGACTGCGCCACCCAGGCGCCCCGACATTATTCAGTTTTTTAAACAGGTCCAGTTGAGGTACAACTGATGAAGGTTAGGCTGCACACATTTAAAGTGTACATTTTGATGAGTTTTGACATATGTGCATGGCTGTGAAACCCTCACCACAATCAAAATAATAAATACATCCATTCCCTCTAAAAGTTTGCTTGTGCCCTTTTGGAATCCAACCTCTTCTCTTCTCCAAAAGATACTCCCCTGTCAAGCAACCAGTAATAGTCTTTCTGTCACTGTGGATTAATTCACATTTTCTAGAATTTTCTACAAAGGAAATCATACAGTGTGTACTGTTTTTGTCTTCTTTCCCTCAACATAATCATTTTAAGAGCCATACATGTTGCTATGTGTATCAATATTTCATTGTTTTTTAATGTTTATTTATTTTGAGAGAGAGAGAGAGAGGGAGGGAAAGAGAGAGAATGAGCAGGGGAGGGGCAGAGAGAGACAGAGAGAGAGAGGATCCCAAGCAGGCCCCGAGCCGTTAGCTCAGAGCCTGACTCGTGCTTGAACTCATGATATGTGAGATCATGACCTGAGCCAAAACCAAAAGTTGGATGTCTACACTTTTTAATTTTAGCCATTCTGGTGGGTAGAATAGTGGTGTCTCATCATGACTATAATTTGCATTTCCCTGATGACTAATGATAGCATATTTTCACGTGTTTATTTGCCATCTACCTATCTACTTTGGTGGCACGTCCCAACCTTTTGCCCATTTTTGACTGGGTTTTTAGTCCTGTTACTAAATTGTAACAAGTATACCTTATCATTTTTATAAAGTCTTAAAAACAGTGTATTGAGGTGTAATTCATGTACCACACAAGTCACTCTTTGAAATGTACAATTAAATGACTTTCAGTTTATCCACAGAGTTGTGCAGCGAGCACCACAATTAATTTTAGAACCCTTTCATCACAGCAAAAAGAAAGCCACAACCTTTAGCCATCAACCCACATTCTCCCCATCCCTGCCCCCACCAGCCCGAGGCAACCACTAATCTGCTTCCTGTTGGGATAGACTTGCCGATTCTGGACATTTCATGTAAACGGAGTTATTTTCCCTTTTTGGTGCGTGTGACTGGCTTTAATCCCTCAGCATGTGTACAGGGTTCATCCATGTCATAGCATGCATTAGCCATTCATTTTTTTTTTATTATGCAATAATATTCCAGCGTAGAGATAGCTCACATTTACCCATTCATCAGCTGGTAGGCATTGCGCTGTCTCTACCTTTTGGCTGCTCTGAGAGATACTTCTGTGAACACTTGTGGACGGTTTTTACGTGAGCACGAGTTTGCATTTCCCTCGGGTGTATACACGGGATGGGAATTGCTAGGTCATATGGCAACTGTATGTTTATTGAGCCTTTTGAAGAACTACAGGCTGTTTTCTGAGGCAGCTGTCCATCTTATATCCCAGCCTGCTTTGCGTTCTCCACCTCCTCTTCCACGTGTATTATTATCTTTCTTTCTTTAAGTTTCTTTTAAGGTTATTTGTATTTATCTTGAGAGAGAGAGTGAGCATGAGCGGGAGAGGGCCTGAGAGAGAGGGGGAGAGAGAATCCCAAGAAGCTCCACACTGTCAGCAAGAAGTCTGATGTGGGGCTCGATCCCATGAATCGCGAGATCGTGACCTGAGTTGAAATCCAGAGGTGGTCACTTAACCAACTGAGCCACCCAGGTACCCCTCTGTCTTTTTTATTATAGTCATCCTAGTGGATATGAAGCAGAATCTCACTGCGGTTATAAAGTATTTTTTGAAATAGAAGAAGTTTTTATTTTGAAGAAGTCCAATTTGTTAATTTTTTTTTCCTTCATGGGTTGTGCTTTTTATGTTCTGTTTAAGACATCCTTTTGGCAAACCCAATATTTTCTCTGATCTCCCCATAAATTTCAAATTTATGGCGATGGTTCATTTTGAGTTAATTTTTTAAAAGTTTATTTATGTTGAGAAAGAGAGAGAGAGCATGAGCAGGAGGGGCAGAGAGAGGGAGGGAGAGAGAATCCCAAGCAGGCTCTGCACTGCCAGCATCGCCCAAGTGGGGCTCAAACTCACGAACTGTCATATCGTGACCTGAGCCAAAACCGAAAGTCAGACGTTTAACCAACTGAGCCACCCAGGTGCCCCAAGTTAATTTTTGTATACTCTGTGAGGTAAGGGTGGAGGTTAGCTGCTGTGTGTGGAGCCATCCAGTTGTTCCCACACCATTTGTCAAAAAGATGATTCCTTCCCCACCGTACTGTCTTGTGAAAATCAACCGAGGGTCTCTTTCAGGACTCTTACTTTTAAGCAGGCTTACTTAGGGGTAATTTTGCCCCATGCCGAGGCAATAATACCCTTCTGAGTTTACTACCAAGTGTCTTTTATATTATAAGGTTTTCCCCTTCTGGTCCGGTATCGCCTGAACTAGTCTCAATCCTTTGTAAACTTGGGGGATTTTCCCATTTGTTCCTCTCAGGTGTATTTTCCCTGGTCTAGTGTAGTTTCTTCACATACAGACTCTGGGTAATACTCAGCCCAGGACTTGAGAGGAACCCTTGGTAGATTACTGGATTGCGCTCGCTCGCTCTCTCTCTCTCTCTCTCTCACACACACACACACACACACACACACACACACACATACCCACACACCACCTTGCACCTGCTGTCTTCTGTAAAGCTTTCTCTTTATACTAAACGTATGGGTCATCTGCCAGTCACTGTGGCTTACAATGGCCCAAAGCAGAAAGTGGGGAAAATCCTCCCTTACTTGGATGAAGGGGCTTTGTGGTTGGATATTTGTTTGTTTGTTTGTTTATGAATGAAAAACCTGGACCCAATTTGCCTGGGCTGCGTCTTGGACCGCTTTACCCTCTACTTTGTGACTTGAGGCAATATATTGAACCTTTCTAACCCTCCATTTACCCACTTGTAAAATGGAGTTATGAGGTCGTTTTGACGGTTGAAGGAGATACTCTGCGTAAAGGGCCTAGCACGACGTCTGACACAGAAATATTGCGAAATGTGATGCTCATTCTTCAGTGCTCAAGTGTGGGCCAGTCATCTCTCTCTCGACTCGGTTTCACATCCAACGTGATTCTCCGACCTCACTGTCTTCTCAGTTTTTTCTAAAAAAGTTTATTTATTTATTTGGAGAGAGACAGAGTGCAAGTGGAGGAGGGGGAGCAGAGGAGGGAGAGAGGATCTGGAGCAGGCTCTACGTTGACGGCATAGAGCACAATACGGGTCTCGAACTCGTGAACCGTGAGACCATGACCTGAGGTGAAATGAGACGCTTACCCGACTGAGCCACCCAGGTGCCCTCTTTTCAGCTTTCGTATCTTCTGAGTCTCTATGTTATTTTTTGTTATTTATGCTTCCTCTCTGGGAGACCTCATACAGCCTCGGGGCTTTAAACACCATTATAAGCAGATTATTCCCACGTTAAATCTCCAGCCTGGAACTCGACTTTGAACACTGGATGTGTACATGCCAGTGCTGATCTTTGCCAGTTTGTCTCTGGAACTGTTCTCCGTCCGTCCTCTGCTCTGTGTCTTGGAGGGTGAGGGGTCTGATCCCTGCAGCCTGCATTTCTTAGGGTCCTCGGTCAGCCAGCGTCAGGTTGCATTTGAGCCTAAGGAGGGACTGGTGGGAGACCGGAGGGCGGGAGCCAGGGAAAGCCACAGGATGTGTGGTTCTTTCTCCTCTCTCGGCCTTGGAAGTATCTCTGGCAGAGACTACTGCTCGACGCAGGAACCTCCGGTCTCTGGCGACACCGTCTTCCCCCGATAATGCCTCAGCCTTGCCTGCTGTCGCTGGTCTCTGCGGGGCTTGTGCAAACCCTGTTTGGCTTCCTGGAAATTCCGCCACCTGTGTAACCATTTCTTCTGTTTGGGATCCCTAGAGTGAGTTCCGGTTGCCGGCAGAGCCTTGGCGGAGAGAATTCTCTAACGAGTGTCTCAAAATCAACACATCTAGAACAAACACTCGATTTTCCTCCCAAGCTGCTCTTCTCGGTGCTCACTCCATTTGAATTCATGGTACTTTCTCCATTTGAATCTGAGTATTTTCCTCCACCTCCACTGCTCCCACTGCCCCAGTCCAAGCCATCATTAACTCTCGCTTGGACGATTGCAGTAGCCTTCCAATTTGTCTCCCTGTTTTCATAGTTGACCCTAGCCGACAGGGTGGTCTTTCTGAACTATAAACCAGAGTATATTGCCTTTCTTTGGAAAACCTTCCACTGGCTTCTTCTCTAAAATTGTCCTGCAGGGCACCCAGCTACTTCTAAGACTTCGTGTTCTACCACTCTCTACTACCACATTTGTTCTTCCTAGAACCCATCAGGATATTCTGCCTCAGGGCCTTTGCACGTGCTATTCTCTCACCCCAGAATGGTCTTTCTCCAATATCCACATGGTTCTTAGTCACCTTCCTGTTTGTGTTCAGTGGTCACTTCATCAGAGTCCTTTTCTGATTACCTTACATATAACATAGCATCTTCCTTTATTGTCTCTTTACTGTTTTATTGTTCTTTGTAGAACTTTCTAGTACTTTATATTATATATTTATTTATGGTGTGTCTCTTTCCGTTGGAATGTAAGCAGGAGAACAGGGACCTTATTTGGTTGGCGGCTACACTGCAGTGTCTTAATGGTTGGCAGTTTAGAAATAAAAATAAAATGTACAGCAAGATTGCTTTGCATCAGACACATTGCTTAGCGCTTTATACTGAACATATTATTTCTTTTCACTTAGAGAGCCCATAGCCTTATGGCAGGTGCAGAGGGTGCCAACCCTGCAGGAGCTCCTTTGGCAGGGCGCAGGCAGCCTCCGCTGCCTGTTGATGTCCCTGGGCTACTGCTGGGTCTGGGAGGCGGAGCCTCCGCCCCGCTGGGGCCCGCCCAGAGCGCATGCTCTGCGGGGTCTGACGGCTCGGAAGCACAGGGCAGGGCGGGGTCTCTGCCGCACTTCCCGAAGGCCCGCGGCTCCGATTGGCTGTGCACAAAGCTTAAGCTGGGGAGAGGGGGGAGCGCCTGCCCTCGCGTCTGGCCCTCCAGGTGCCCGGCTTCGCGTGCGGGCACTGCGGCTCTGGACAGCTGCAGGGGAGGATCAGTGCAGGTGAGTGGGGCTCTGGCTGCGCCGCCAGGTGAGGTGCGGCAGCCCCTGCCTCCATGTGCGCCGCCCCCCCCCCCCCCCCCCCCCCTCGCCGTGAGCCTCTGCAGGCTGGCGGGACCCCCTGCGCTTGGCGCCTGGAGCATCCCACCTGGAGCACCTTGTCTGGAGCATCTGCGGGCGCCCCTTCTACGGGCGGCGCGGTCCAGGTTTCAGGGTGGGGGGTCCCCCTGAAGTTGCCCGCCCTTCTCCGGGAGCCCTTCGATTTCCTGGACGGGAGCGGCCGCCGATCAGCGAAGCCGCCCGGAGCCCGCGGACTGCGGTGACAATCGGGACTCCTGATTCCCAGCTACCCCCTTTCCCCTGGTCAAGCTTCCCTCTAAACGCGTTGCCACTTTGCTTCCGGTACAGAACCTAGGTGCAATCTCAGCCTCTCTCGAAAGAAGATTTAACGGTACCCCCCAGATTTGCGCAGAGTAGTTCACACAGCTCGGCAGCGCTGCCGGCGGTGTCTGGCGCGTAGCGCAAGTTTAAATGGGAACCGAAATTATTGGTGGTGGTGGTGTCATTATTAGAAAGCAAAATGGAAGGCTGCTTTGCGGTTTTTCTTTTCTCCAGCCACTGAACTTTTGGACCGCTCCCTATCCCGTATTCCAATCTGAACTGTGCATCCAATATTTCCTGGCATCTCTTCAGGCCCTAGGGGTTCAAAGTTGAGTCAGACGCCCGCTTTGCACATGGGCTGGGGTGAAATGAGGGCCAGCCGAGCACATACTTGGATTGTTACAATGTAGAAGGACCCGAGATCAAAGTTGCTAAGAAAACCCAGGAAAGCACACAGAATCCAGCCTGGATGGGGGCTTTTTCTCCATTTAAGCTTCTCAATCATCAGCCTTCTGGGAATCCCTTGACTCCTAGGTTGAGAAGCTTGCTTAATGTTGTGTCGGAAGGAAAAATTACCGGGGTGATAGATCCTGTCGCCCTCCTGGAGCCTCTCCGTGGACACCTGGCCCAGGTTCTGTAGGGCAGGACTGAGTGCAAACAGTCTGCTGCCAGATGATTCTTTGTTTTAAATTGTGGGCACAACTTTTCCGTTTCCTTTTCAATCTACACCTCATTCCCTAGTAAAAATGGACTTTGGGGAGGTTGAATTTATTGCTCGGGGCGAGGCAGCCCTTTCCAACCACCACAAAGAAGTCTACACTTGTGAGTAAAGGCCAGTGAGTTTGCTTTGGCGGTGCAGATTCAAGGTAACATGACTTTCTTTGTAGATGTTCACGGTTCACTGCTGGTTGGATACTAAGTGCAGTGCTTGCTTTTGCAGAATTCACTATTTGTAATCTCCTGAGAACCAATGCCCTAAGATTTGTGGATTACTCAGTTAAGCACAAGTCTCAAAAACAGCCGTATTATTGACATACAATAACAAGACTTTTTTAAGTGAACAATTTAGAAATTTTGACATATGCATACACCTGCAAAACCATCGGTAAATTCAGTATAGTGAACCTGTCCATCACCCTTTTCGTGCATACCCCTTTGCAGTCTTTTCCTCCTTTCCCTTTTCTTCTCAGGCAGCCAGCCCTAGATCTGCTTGTAGAGTTTTCTATAAATAGACTCAGATGTATTTATTCTTCTTGTGTTTTGGTCTTGCTTTCATTCACCATAATTAGTTTGAGATTCATCCCTGTTACTGTGTGTTCATTCCTTTTTATTGCTGAGTAGTATGTATATATCATGTTCATGTCCTATCCACAACCATTCACCCATTTTGGACATTTGCGCTTTTCCAGTTTTTGTTTATTACACACAAAGCTGTTTTAAACATTTTTATACAAGTCTTTGAATAGGTATACATGCATGCATCTTTTTTTTTAAGTGATTATATTTTTAAAAATGTAGGATGCCTAGGCTGTAGTTCCTGCTTTGCTTCTAATCATCCAGGTTCCTTGGGGAGACTCACTTTGCTTTGCCTTTAACATCCATCCCCGAGGTCTTTGCTGTGCTGTGATTTTGTACCATCCCTGGCAGAAGCTAGATCATCTTTGTTGGTGTTCTGGAGGGTCTCAGAAGGAGAAAGGGATATTCTTCTATCCTGTTTCTCTTGCAGGCTTTCTTTCATTTCAGCTTTTTCCTTGGATGACCTATTTGTTTTATTTATTTTTTATAAAATTTATTGTTACTTTTTAACTGAAGTATGGTTGACACAATGGGACATTCATTTCAGGTGTACAACATAGTGTTTCAACATCGTTGTGTGTTATGTAGCTACCGTCTGTCACCATGTAACTCTATTCCAGTACCCTTGAGGACATTCCCTACCCTGTACGTTTCATCCCTGTAATGTATTCATTCCATAACTGGAAGCTGGTATCTCCCTCACCCATTTTGCCGGACCTCCCACCTGACAGCCACTCTGTATTTATGTAGGTCTCTATATTTATGGGTTTGTTTCTGCTTTTTGTTTGTTTATTCATTTGTTTTTTAGATTGCCCTTATACGTGGAATCATGTGGTTTTTGTCTTTCTCAATCTGGCTTATTTCACTTAGCAGAACATTTGGGTGACAAATTCGAATCCTGATGTGTAATTTTGGGCAAGAACGGAAATAAGTAGACAGTGGGAGGCAAGCACTAATACTGCACTTAAAAATGAGAACTTAAAAATGTTAAATCATTATTAGAAGGGAAAAGGTGGGAGGTTAACCAGTTCAGAAATTTTGTGGATCTTCCCTTTTTTTCCAGCCTATTATCCTCTAAGTCCTCTTCTCTGTTATTTCTCTGGAACAATTTGTTGAACCTTGTGGTGAGAGGGTGAGTGGGTGTGCTGGGCTCCAAAGGTCACATGGTAACCTTGTGGAGGATGGCAGGTAGAGAGGTTTCTTAGTAAAAAAAAAAAATAATAATAATTCCTCACTTTTTTCTGTTTCCAGATAGGGCCGGAGTCCTTTGTCTCATGTTTGCCCCTGAACCTGACTTTGACTTGCCCCTAAGCCTGGTTCAGAACTTTTTATGGGAGCACTAATCTACCGGCATAATTTGTGCAGTGAAATTCAGACAAATAACAATAGACTACTTTATACAGAATGAAAATGCAGCTCCTGGGGTTGGTGTTCTGTTTGGTCCTCGGGACCTTGCAGTGCGAGGCGTTCAAAGGGAAGCTGGCAGCTGTGGATCCCGAAACAAATATGAACGTGGTAAGTTTCTCAAAATCTCAAAGATGCTTCAACATTTTTTTAAAAGTTTTATTTATTTATTTTGAGCGAGGGACTGGGTGGCGCAGTCGGTTAAGCGTCCGACTTCAGCCAGGTCACGATCTCGCGGTCCGTGAGTTCGAGCCCCGCGTCGGGCTCTGGGCTGATGGCTCAGAGCCTGGAGCCTGTTTCCGATTCTGTGTCTCCCTCTCTCTCTGCCCCTCCCCCGTTCATGCTCTGTCTCTCTCTCTGTCCCAAAAATAAATAAAACGTTGAAAAAAAAATATTTATTTTGAGCGAGACAGAGACAGCATGAGTAGGAGAGGGGCAGAGAGAGACGGAGAGAGAGAATCGCGAGCAGGCTCCACACTGTCAGCGCAGAGCCTGATGCAGGGCTCAAACTCATGAAACTGTGAGATCGTGACCTGTGCCGAAACCAAGAGTCCGACACTTAACTGACTGAGCCACCCAGGCGCCCCTGAAAGATGCTTTTAAAATGCATGTGACGGGGGGGGGGGGGGGGGGGGGGGGGGGGGCGCCTGGGTGGCTCAGTCGGTTAAGCGTCCAACTTCAGCTCAGGTCACGATCTCACGGTCCGTGAGTTCGAGCCCCGCGTCGGGCTCTGGGCTGATGGCTCGGAGCCTGGAGCCTGTTTCCGATTCTGTGTCTCCCTCTCTCTCTGGCCCTCCCCCATTCATGCTCTGTCTCTCTTTGTCTCAAAAATAAAAATAAAACGTTAAAAAAAAATTAAAAAAAAAATAAAATGCATGTGACAAAGGTCAGTTATTTTCTGAGATTCGGTTAAGTGGGCCACATGAAGCCACCAACTCACCTCTTTGAAGGATAAAAACGTATCAAAACTTTGCAAGAATGCTACTCCCGAGTGCTGCTGTTACAACACAGTGAACAAGAAGTGTGATTAGCAATGTCCAGGGAGCACAGTTCGATATAAAAATCAAAATATCTGAAAAAAAAGTTTTGTTAGAACAAATAAGCAAAAACAATTTGTGGAGTAATTAATATTTCAAATTTGAAATTAACGTTTCAAGGTTATTAATCTTAAGGAAACAATAAAACCTGGAACTATCTCATTTAGGCCTAAAACATTGGGAAAATACAAATGACTAGAGACAGTAGCTACTTTAAAATAGATGAAGCAGTGACCCAGCTGAAGAATCAAGACACCACGGTTAGAAGCTGATAAATCCAAAGTGAGTCAAGAGAATGTAACTTGATCAGGGTCTTAGGGTCAAGTTTTAGTTCTTGTCCCCAATTTTTTCTTATTCCTCCCCTCCTTTAATTTTTTTTTCTGTAAAAATGAAAGAATTAAATTCTTTCAGATACTTGCAGAGGAAAGGATAGTGAGCATTTACTTACATTAAATCTAGATAATTGAATTATCCATATTCTACTGAGCTCCTGGTTAAGAGTTTCTCCATGGACTGCTCCTTATGGAGAAGTGAATTTGATCAGTCTCCTGCTTTTCATCTTTTCTTATCCTCCAGCTCCACCTTGCCGTTCTGTATTTTACTAGTGTAATTTCGTTAGTTCATTGATAAAAACAGATTGATGCTACGCTTTGTTTCCCAGGAAGGGACCTCTGAAAATAAGGATATTTTATGCGTGCAGATCACAATATTAGCTGGCATATTTCGAAAAGAAATAAAGAAGAATGTTTCCTTGTACCTGGGAGCCAGGATGGAAACAAAGAGGCCCAACGTGGCGGTGAAATCAGACACGCGTGGTGTAGAACATGTTAGAATGTTGAAACCAAGGTTAATCAAACACCTGTGAGTAGAAGATATGGATGAAACCAGTAGAGGGTTTACTCTTGCGTTGGGGGTGCTACTAGGTTGAGCACACGAAAATGTCACTAACAACGGATTTCTTAAAGCCTGGAGAATGCCTGCTGACATGTTGTCTTCTTTGCCTGTTAATGTGGGAGATCTTGTCAGATTCTGTGCACAGAAACTCCATTATTCTTTTTCTCTGTAGACCGAAATTATCTCCTACTGGGGATTCCCTAGTGAGGAACACTACGTTGAGACAAAAGACGGCTATATTCTCTGCCTTCACCGAATCCCTCATGGGAGGAAGAATCGTGCTGACAAAGGTATGGGTGTCTTCTGTGGTGAGGCAGGAAAGCTCTGGAAAGTACCTACACTGCTGGACTTTGGCTGGTTTTTGTGTCAGTAATCAAGTTGAGATTTAACCTGAAAACATTGAAATGGGGTTATTTTTAGGCTAGAGTACTAAACATGTTACATTTATGCAAGGCATATGAAAATACTGTTTTTGAAGAAGTGAAGACAGGTTATGGAATTTCACATTTTGCTTAACGATTTGAAGGTCAGTTTTGTTTGATGATATGTGAAATCTTTGCTTTCCTTGTTATAAGGAGGCATCTCATTAGTGAAATGTCTTAAGCATTAAGTAAATCGCTTTTGCTGTTTGAATATTGATTTTTTTGAATGGGCAATATGTTCACATAGTTCAAAACTAAGAGTAAAAAGACATATAGTGAAATACCTCCCTCCCTTCTCATCCTTCACCTCCCTAGTTTTGTATGTATTCTTCCAAAATCTCTTTAATTTCTTTAGCTCTAAAAAAAAATTTCTTTAGAAATGGATACAGACATAGGTGATTATTTTTCCCTGCTTCCGATTTAATACAAAAGGTGGTATATAGTGTCAATTCTTTCGTTACTTGAATTTTTTACTTAATATCATGCAGATAGTTCCATACAATACGTAGAATACTTCACCACTCAGGGCACCTGGGGGGCTCAGTCGGTTAAACATCCAACTCTTGGTTTCGGCTCAGGTCATGATCCCATGGTTCGTGAGTCTGAGCCCTGCGTCTGGCTCTGCACTGACAGTGTGGAGTCTGCTTGGGATTCTGTCTTTCCCTCTCTCTCTGCCCTCCCTTGCTCGTGCTCTCCCTCCCTCCCCCCCACAAATAAATAAATAAACTTAAAAAAAGAGAATACTTCACAGACACTTGGTGTTCCGCAGAGTTGTTCCATGATTTATTTTACAGGTGTCCTAGTAATGGGCATTGGGGTATTTCTAGTCCTTTTGGTAGAAGGAAGATACTGCTGCTTAACACAACCTTGTACGTGTGCAAGTTTGTTTATAAGATACATTTCCAGAGATAGAATTTTTGAGTCAGAGGATATGTACATTTATGATTTTGATAGATACTGTTAAATCTCTTTTCAGGCAATCTTGTTCCGGTAATTACTCTCACTAGCAAGATGTGAAAGTTCTTATAGTTTTGGAGATACGTATGTCTATATCTTCCCATAGCGAAAGTGCCGCTTCCAGGAGATGAATGAATTTCTTTCTAGGCAGGCTATTTGAAATTGTGAAACATATGTCAGAATGAAGATCGATCCCAATGCAATCATCTCTCCAGATGTACCTTATTCTTTAATGTTTTGTTTCTAAAGATTTTCCTTGGGGGCGCCTGGGTGGCTTGGTCGGTTAAGCGTCCGACTTTGGCTCAGGTCATGATCTCACGGTCCGTGAGTTCAAGCCCCACGTCGGGCTCTGTGCTGACAGCTCAGAGCCTGGAGCCTGTTTCAGATTCTGTGTCTCCCTCTCTCTCTGCTTCTCCCCTGTTCATGCTCTGTCTCTCTCTGTCTCAAAAATAAATAAACGTTAAAAAAAAAGATTTTCCTTGGTCAACTAAGGTTGAGATTAAGGTAATTTGATGACTCAGTGTTCTTCAATTACAATTTTATATGAGCAGAAGGGCCTTTTTGCCTCAATTCCTTCCCAAATTATTCAAAGCAAACTTAAAAACCTGTGTTACATGACCTTTGTATCATTGTTTGTTTTTGTTTTTTTTCTTAATATAATCTGGTCTATTTCCCCCTGCCCCCCAGATTGTAACTATAATAAGGAATTTTATAATACTTAAGTGGCTGAGACAGCCAGTGCTGTTTTTGAAATTTCATTTCTCATTTTTTTTTAAATGTTTATTTATTTTGAGAGAGAGTCGGGGAGGGGCAGAGAGAGAGAGAAAGAGGGAGAATCTCAAGCAGACTCTGTGTTGCCAGGGCAGATCCTGACACGGGGCTCAGTTCCATGAACTGTGAGATCATGACCTGAGCTGAAATCAAGAGTCAATAAATCAAGATGACGTCAAGATGCTTAACTACCTGAGCCACCTAGGTGCCCCTCCTTTCTCATTCTTGAGGTTTTTATGATTTATAGATTCATGTTCGTACTATTAAGCTTCCTTCTTATAAGTACGTTAAAAAAATGAGTAGTGAGCTGAAGTGAGGGCTTACATTTCTTTTTCTGCTCAAAACACACAAAATGTATATTTTATTCCGGAACAAACATATGATCTTAGTTTCCTTGTTTTTTTTTTTTTTTCTTTTTCTTTTTTGGTAAACCCTTTGATTTCAGATCCCATATAAAGAAGAATATGTACTGATCATTACTCTTAAAAGTGATTGGGTAACTAGTATAATTAATAATGCGAATCCTTGTTAGAGCACCTGGGTGGCCCGTTTGTTGAGTGTCTTGACTTCAGCTCAGGCCATGATCTTGTGGTTCATGGGTTCGAGCCCTGCATGGGGCTCTGTGCTGACAGCTCAGAGCCTGGATCCTGTTTCGGATACTGTGTCTCCCTCTCTCTCTGCCCCTCCCCAACTCTCACTCTGTCTCTCAAAAATAAATAAGCATTAAAAAAAATGTGAATCATCATTAAAAGATGCAGGGAACCTCAGTGAAAACATGCTTGGGGAATGCTTCTCATCTTTTCTCCGTCGCCCACCCCTGGAATTCACGCCACAGTTAGAACAGATGGTGCCCCCACCCAGGTGTGTGAGCACCAGCACTGTGGTGCGGGGCTGTGCCCTGCCAGGTGAGGAAGCGAACAGGAGCCTAGATGTGCTCCCCGGTGGCAGGAAGGAGTCAGGGCAGCTGAGCGTGAGATCTCCGTCAGCGGCGAGGTCCGTGTGGGCGTCCGCCTCTGTGTGCCTTGGAATCTCCGTCCGCAGGAACAGTTGATTGACTGTGATGGTCCCAGTGTTCCTCTTTGTCACTCTGGTTCCGTGGGTTATAGTCCACACTCTTTTTTTTTTGTCAGGGGTGCATGGTGTGCGGCAGTGGGTGGGTACTCGTGGACTTTGGAATGGGGAACACAGAGGGAAAGCATTCTCAGTGTGGCCACACCGCTAGGTCTGCACCCTCTTCCTCTGTAGGCGTCAGTGAGGGCTGCGTAGACCCTTCTCGGACGGTGTGCACACCCATGGTCCAGAGCAGGGACTCCTCATTGTCCCCTCAGCATCCTCAGGAGCAGTCTTGTCAGTGGTGTTACTTCAGCTCATTTAAGCCAAATAGACAAAAAAAGAATTCCTAAGAGCCCTTCCCACCCAGCGTGGAACTTATCCTCTTATTCAGGCCACCCCCCTCCTGACCTCCTCCCCTATTCATAAGACCATCGTCCTCCTGCCCTGGAAATGCAGAATCCTTCTTGAGTCCGGTGCTCCGGTGGCCGAGCCCACGTTACCTGGCTTCAGTCCATCCCTGTCTTCTCTTGGCCAGGCCACCACCCTCCGTATGCTCTCGTGACCATTCAGCTGGGTGCCTGAGAGAAGCTCAGAACCCGAGGGAGGCTTTGCTTTCATTTTTGAGGCTTCCTGTGTATTAGAGGAAGGAAGAATTTCAAAACCGGTCTATGGAAACTGCTGATCTTTTAAGAAATTAATACTTTTAATACGTACAAAAATAACGCCTGGCATCTGTACCAATTACAGGGCGTTGCAAGATACATTAAAGCATCTCTTCATTTATTGGGGATGAAGTGAGACCGTCCCTCTTACCCTTTTCAGTGTGGTTTTTCTCCGTTCTTGTGCTGTCCGGAGGTGCTGCACAAGTTGAGTGAGAGCTGTATGGGCAGCGTGTTCGGGTCCTGTTGGAGTGGCCCACTTGCAGATTTGGGGGGGGGGGGCTGTGTGATCACGTGGCCTGGCCACAACGCTCCTCTTCCTGCTAGCTGTGCTTGTCCATCTTGTGTAGTTTTGCAGGGTAAGAACCCAGGGGTTGTTGTATGGTATCGGCCATTCAGCAGTCTTCAGGGACCTAATAAATGAAGCTATGTACCTTTCCTTGATATTCTGTGTCTCTGTTGTCTGTACCGCTCATACAGCAGAGGAAATTGGAAGCTTCCCACGGGTATGTGCAGAGACCTTCGTGATTTGGCACATCAGTGATTACAGTTCTGAACTGTGGTGTCTGTGGTGTCAATGTCTACTTAGAATGGGGTGGCACACCTCTTTCAGGACATTTATGAGGAGTGCTTAAGCACCATCCGGGTTCATTCGTTATCTAAGAAAAACATCCATCATTTTTTTTAAGTTGACTTATTTATTTTAAGAGAGAGAGAGAGTGTATGCACGTGTGCGGAGGAGGGGCAGAGAGAGAGAGGGAAGGAGAGAATCCCAAGCAGGCTCTGCACTGTCAGCACAGAGCCCTACATGGAACTCAGTCTCATGAACCGTGAGATCATGACCTGAGCCAAAGTCAGGAGCCAGAGGCTTAACTGACTGAGTCACCCAGGTGCATCAGGGACATTTATCACTTATTAGCTGCCCAGGTTTAACTTGGCACCTTAGCCAAATTATGAGTAATTGAAGTCATGCCTCGGTGGTATTAATTAATTAAGACTACTTTCTGACCCTCTGACATCCAAGGGAATAATTTTCCTTTCTGCTGAGCTCACCCTGGACTTCAGCTGGTGAAAACAGCCTCTAGAATAGTTCTCAACCTGCCTGCCATCTTCATTTCTATATATTTTAATTTAATTTAATTTAATTTAATTTAATTTAATTTAATTTAATTTTTTTTAATGTTTATTTATTATTGAGAGACAGACAGACACAGAGCGTGAGCAGGGGAGGGGTAGAGAGAGGGGGAGACACAGGATGCGAAGCAGCTCCAGGCTCTGAGCTGTCAGCACAGAGCCTGACGCGGGGCTTGAACTCACCAACTGTGAGATCATGACCTGAGCCGAAGTCAGTCGTCCAACCAACTGAGCCACCCAGGTGCCCCAATTATTTTTAAAAATAAATCTTTCCCCCAGCTCCAGGCCCAGCCTAAGTGGCGGGTGTCCTTGATTACATGAGCGGGAAGGAGACGTACTTCTTCTGAGCTCCCAGACACCTTTTTAACACCCTTCTTGAGGTGCCTTTCTTATTCTGCTTTGGGACTGACTTATTTGTGTACTTCTTCCTCCCCTCCCCGCCCCATGCCCCTTTGCTCTCTGCAGCCGCTCCTTGAAGGCAGGGGCTGTGTCTCTGTCATCGTTGTATCCCTCAGCACGGTGGATGGCACCATGTTCCCTGCATGGTCAGCCTGAGTGAGGGTTATATGAGGGCAGTCTTCAGAATTGGGGTTCTTAACTGGACTATGCAGACAAGGCACCTTCTGTGTAGTGACATAAAATAGAGCCCTGTGCACACACACATACTACATACATTTGTAGAGAGTTGATGGACCCACTAAAGATGACCCTGCTTACACATTTACCTGTGTCATCAAACTCCTACTAACTAGTCAGCTTGGAACACACATTTAGAGACAGACTGAGGGTTTTGAACAAACTGAGGGTTGACGGGTGTGGGAGGTCGGGGGGTGGGGTGGGGAAAATGGGTGATGGGCACTGAGGAGGGCACCTATTGGGATGAACACTGGGTGTTCTCTGTAGTGATGAATCACAGGAATCTACTCCCAAAGCCAAGAGCACACTATACACACTGTATGTGAGCTAAGTTGATAATAAATTGTGTATATAAAAAAATAAAACTCTCATACAATCCAAAACAAAAACAAAATGAAAGAAAGCTCTTAGTGGCCTGGTGAGCATGTGTGTGATGCTTCCCAGTGTTAAGCAAACTTCTCCATCAAGTGTTGCACTTCCCCTGCTTTGCACTAACTCCAAAAAGGAATTGAAAGTCATCCTGAATAGGGAAGTGATTCTGGTTTCGTGTGCTCAGCCATATCTCCGACAGTCATGGGATGTTAGCACTAGAAGGATCTCAGAGTCCTTTCTGAGCCAGAGATTTGGAGAGTTTGCATGTGTAACATACTCCCTGGTGGATTCCAAAGTAAAGTCCTTGAGTTCTGGAACCTGTGTCTAGATGAGCACCCTCATTTTACTGGGTGAGACAGCCAGCTTGAGAGAGAAAGGGAAAGAGGTTGGCTTTAAGGCAAAAACTAGTGGCCTAGCCAGTCTGACTCCAGAGTCTGTGCGATTTGAACTAGAAGATGCAGTCTTATGTAATAAGCATTGAGCAAGTTGTTCCCATGATATTGATTTTATTTGACTAAAACAAGGAAATACATATTGTCTTGCCTAAAATACATCCAACAGCAACGGCTACAAGGCAGACTTCTTGCCAAATTGGGAAATAAATTGTTCAGTAAATCAATTGTCAAATAAAGCAACAATAGTGGGTTATTTGTGTCCAATATACATGCATGTATATCCGTAAATACACACATACACATACATGTATATGATATATAGGTATCTGTTGGCCTAATGAGGGCAGTGGTGTTCTGGGATCTGAGTAATGGTCTTCAGGCATTTTGAACTTCACCTTGGCAAAGACTCCAGGGCTTTCCCTTAAGCTTTTTAAGTCATAATTGAAAATTCACAACCTGGCTTGGGAAGTAGGTCTTTGGACAGAAAGGCCGCTGGCCTGTGTTTTCCTTTGCTTATTTTAGGATTCTGATCATTTCTGGATTTTCCATTCTTTCCTTCTCTGCAGTTCCTAGAGGAGCTGTCTTTTTGAATAAATGCTGTGCTCTGACATGTCCCCAGAGGTCCCGTCGGGCCCAGATGCAGCTCCTTGCCTCCTGGTGGCATGGAGCAGGGCCAGGGTCATTCCTGGGTGCCGGAATTGATGGCACTGGCTGGCTGAACTCATGGCCAGGTTCATTTGGCTCTGATGGTGCATCAGGTGCAGGACTGTGTTCGGACCCTTCACCTAATGGAGAAGTACAAGCCAGTGTCAGCTGCACGCTGACTCCTGTGTGCAGGGTGGGGCTGGAGCCAAGAGTCAGGGCGGAAAGGACTAGGGTGTGCTGCCAGAACCTCTGTCTCCTGCGGTGCTCCCCGTTGTCCTCCCGGCTAACCCATCTTACCTGCTGTCCGTCGTCATCCTCAGTGTCAGTTCTTCAGGGAGCGTCCCCGGCCACTCACCCTGGGCCAGTTCCTGCTGCATGTTCTCTTTGCTCTCTAGGTGTTTCCTTCCTAGCACTTAGGACGGTAAGGCTGAAGCTCCTCTTGGTTATTTGATCATCACTCCAGCCAACTCTCTCCAGGAGCTCCTCTGGGCCTGGGCCCTCCTGGGACGGGGTTGACCCACACTGGTGAGGGATTCTGTACTCCTGAGCTCAGACAGCCGCAGACACGAGTGTAGGCCTTCCGGTGGTGGGTAGAGTTAGGGGGATCTTGGGCAGAACCAGTGGAGCTGTGGCTTCTGTTTTCAATGAAAAAAAAAAAAAATCCTTCTGGATTCGACGGTAGTCTCTGATGTCTGCTTCCTCCGTATCCAGTCCTCCCTGATGGGGAAGGTGCTGTAGCCCGAATGTTTATGTTCCCCCGGAATGCAGGTGTTGAGTCCTAACCCCTAATTTTTTGTTTTAATGTTTATTTTTGAGACAGAGAGAGACAGAGCATGAACAGGGGAGGGTCAGAGAGAGGGAGACACAGAATCTGAAGCAGGTTCCAGGCTCTGAGCTGTCAGCACAGAGCCCGATGTGGGGCTTGAACTCACGAACTGGGAGATCAGGACCTGAGCCGAAGTCGGATGCTTAACTGACTGGGCCACCCAGGCGCCCTGAAAGGGAATACTTTCAAGCACATCTCTTCTCCCCTACCTCTTTAGTTTTTAATGATTTTTTTTGGAGTAGTGGTTAAAAGCAGGGGCTTTGGAATGAGACCAGGAAAGCCGCCCAACCTGGAGGGATGTGCCCCCTACAAAGCCCTTCATGTCTGGGTCAGACAAGGCATTGACCTTCACCTGCTTTGTGTCTGCCTCCTGAGGGAGCCACCTGTGTGTGCCCCATGGTCCTGTCTGGCTGCGGCCTGGGGCAGTGTCACTTCTACAAAGCCAGGGTCCCTTTTCTTCTCCAGAACCCTCTGTGGGGCGGTCTGTGTCTCACTCGGGAGCTGGCAAACACGTTCCTGCCCCTGGCCACGTCACTCTCTTTCCTGTGGGCTTCCCTGGGTGCTGATCAGGCTTTTTCACACTGGCCTAGAAGGTAACTGTGGGACTGTCTCCTGGGCTGGACTGGAGCCCCTTGGGGGCAGGGAGCGGGGCTTACCCTCCTTTGTGTCCCCCACAGCTGGCGCAGTGGCTGAAATATCACAGGTGCCAGGAAGGGTTTATACAAGATGTGGGGCCTGAGCACACGTTTCAGCGGGCTGTCGGCCTTTTTGGCTTCGAGCTCACCTCCTGAGAGAGTGCTAGCGGCTTCTTGTTGCCCCTGGGAATGCAGGAGTTATTTACCGGTAGTGTTTAAAGAGTTTTCTGGTATGCCTTCAGTCTGCCATTCCCACATTTCTCCTCCAAAGCTCCTATAGGTTAGGGAGGGAAATACAATGCACAGAGACTTCAGGGGGATTTTAAACGCTCCCCACTTAAATGTTCCCCAGGGATGCCTGGCTGGCTCAGTCAGTTAAACGTACGGCTCTTGATATAAGCTCAGGTCATATAAGCTCACAGTTTGTGGGTCTGAGCCCTGCATCCGGCTCTGTGCTGACAGCTCAGAGCCTGCATGGGATTCTCTCTCCCCCTCTCTCTGCCCCTCCCCTGTTAGCTATGTCTCTCTCAAAAATAAATAAAAATATTAAAAAAAATGTTCCCCAGTGTAGAAAACCTGCCTGGTCCCCGCAGGCTGACCCCTGCCACCCCTTCCAGCCTCAGTCCTGGCTGCCCCCACTCCCCACCCCCCCCACCCCCGCCCCCCAGCTCTGCCTTCCCATCTAGATCATTCCTGCCTTTCTCAGTGCTGGGCCCTGAGGAGTCAGCTAAGCAGACACAGGTTTTCCACCAGGTGTCTGAAGAGGCACAGGTTGGAGGAAACAGCAGGAGTTTAGCCACCTGCCATGCTTCTGGCCCCACCGGACCCTCGTTCCCAGGGGAGACCGCTCCAGTGGCAGACCATGGTTATGTGTAATTGCCTCTCGGAGCACAGTGGTCCTGCCCGGCTCGTGCCCGTGTGCTGTCAGACTCTTGCCTCCGTCAGCCTGACTTGCTGACTTCGCTTAAGGCCAAAAAGTCTTATTCCTCACAGCCCAGCCCCAAAGCACCTTCGATGGGAGAGAAGTGACCTAACGTGCGGAAGGGACTCGTCAGCACCCTGGTGTGGCTCCTGGGGGTCCCTCACACAGAGACTCACAGTCACCATGGAGCGATGACGCCTCTTGTCACCGTCTCCGCAAGGCAGCCTGCTTAGGAGCGGGTGTCATTTAAAACACATTTCATCAGCTACAACTTAATGATGAGTTGATCTCAGTAATCCCTATCACATCCCTGAGATTTATGTGAACTTTTTATTTTTACGACGACTCTTATTTCCGCAAATGGATTCTGATCTCCTTCACCAAAGTCGGGGAGCCAGTTCCGCAGATTCTGTACGTACCACACTGCCTTGTCCGAAGCACTTTCACAGTCAGTTAGCGTTGGTCACATAGCACTAAAATGAACATTCGCAGGCAAGGAAGTACTCATAAGGCTGCCCCAATCCTGATCTGTTTCGCTCTTTTGTCTCCCCTCTGGTAGAAGGTCACCGATGTGGCCCTGGCAGTTCAGAGGGCTACTGTGTGTGATTAGAAAGTCATAGGAGTCATTTTGGACCTTCACTAGATGGCTGTCCCACTGTCTTTACAAATAAGGGGAGCAGCACCCACCTGGCATGGCTCCGGGGGTACTGTTCATGCTGTAGAGAATTTGGACGGTGCCTCCTGGAGTTGTCTATACAGCTCACCTTGCATCATCAGACGGACAGCCACTTCAATTAAAAAAAAATGTTTAATGTTTATCTTTGAGACAGAGAGAGACAGAGACTGAGCGTGAGTGGGGGAGGGGCAGAGGGAGAGGGAGACACAGAATCCGCAGCAGGCT
This sequence comes from Leopardus geoffroyi, assembly GCF_018350155.1. NCBI lineage: Eukaryota > Metazoa > Chordata > Mammalia > Carnivora > Felidae > Leopardus > Leopardus geoffroyi. The sequence continues at coordinate 8,702,418 of NC_059334.1, read as the reverse complement.
CCGGGCTCCGAGCTGTCATTGCAGAGCCTGACACGGGGCTCCAACCCACGAGTCGTGAGATCATGAGCTGTGCTGAAGTGGGATGCTTTACTGTCTGAGCCACCCAGGAGCTCTGGGACAGCCATCTAAAAAGCAATTAGTTACCAAATCCGCATTAGGACATAAACAGAAGAAAAATTTGTCAGTTCACTTCCCATCTGTTTGGACGAATCTTACTTCCCATTTTTCCTTGATGTTTTACACGCCTTCTCATTTGCCTGCATCATTGCTGCCTAGCTATGGTCTAGTGTAGGTTATTGTCTTGTACTTTGCTTTCTTTCCACCCTTCAAGGCTGGGTTATAAATTTTTCTGGGATGCCACAGTCCTTGTCATTGGTGATGGTTTAATTACTGCAATCAATTATTTGACGTCTCAACAGTTAGCTCTTTCCCTTAGCACTTCACTTTCTTTCTTTTTTTTTACTCAATTAAAAAAATTTCTTTTTTGAGGGAGAGTGCGAGTGAGTGAAGGGCAGAGAGAGAGGGAGAGAGAGTGTGGAGCCTGAAGCAGGGCTCGAACTCATGTACTGTGAGATCATAACCTGAGCCAAAGTCAGATGCTTAACCCACTGAGCCACCCAGGCACCCCCACGTTTCACTCTCATAGCGAACGAGCAGAAGGCCAAAGGAGCTCTTACTTGTTCGTTGTGATCTATGTGTCTGTCACTATGCCAGACACTTAATTGCCTCATTTATTTCTAATAACAGTTATTGATGGAGCAGAGGCCCAGACTGGGTTAATGTTTATTGAACTCTCGCTGTGCTGGGAAGCACTTTGCAAAGAACTTTTCACGCAGTGTCTCCCAGTCATTGCTCTTTATAAAGTGCCTGTTACATTTCCCTGCTGCAGGTGATGATTCAGGTTGAAGGGATATTGGAGGGATGTTGAAATATTTTTGCACCCAGTGGCACATTCGAGGTTGGAGAGGACAGACTCGAGCCCAAGTTCGTCTGTCTCTGACACTCGCGGTCAGTCTGACATCAGCTCCGTGAGGGTGAACCGTCTTCCTCCTGGTTCTGTTCTCTGCTGTGTCACCAGTGCCGAGAATGCCAGCACACAGTCGGTGTTCAATAAATGCTTGTTTAATGAATGACTAAGTGGTCTTAACATGATGCAAGCAGCCAGAGGTTATGTTTCTTTGTCTCCTGAGTCTTTGTTTTTCCACAGCATCACCGTCCCAGGTATAGGTGAGTAGAAAATTTATTTGCATGTGTATACATAAAAGTAGAAATATACATGTAAATAAAGGAATATGTGTATATATATTTATAAATTTGTGTACATGTAATCTTTTCCCGTCTTTTGGTTTATCTTGTTAGGATACATTGTAAGAAATTCGATTATGGGAGCAAACACAGTATAGAAACATTTCATACCGTCTTAAGAATACGGTAAAAAGTTTTTTATGGTCAAATCTACACGTCTTGTTATTAGATACACGAGATAGCCTAGTTTTGCTGCTACTTTGCCAGCACTGTTTAAACAGATACTTTTCACTGATGTTCTGTTGGAGGGCATTGCTGCCTCGCTGTTCTTGCATCTGCTTTATGGCTGGGTGCTACTGAGTCCTAAACATGGATGTTTTCCAGGTCCTAAGCCAGTTGTGTTCCTGCAGCATGGCCTGCTGGCCGATTCCAGTAACTGGGTCACGAACCTTCCCAACAACAGCCTGGGCTTCTTCCTGGCAGACACGGGTTTTGACGTGTGGATGGGGAACAGCAGGGGAAACACCTGGTCTCGGAGACACAAGACTTTATCCCCTTCTCAGGACGAGTTCTGGGCTTTCAGGTAGATTGGAATTGACGATGACGGGGGCCTACTTCCTTAGTACCCTTACCACAGACACACGGGGAGGCAGGTGGATGGGTAGCTCAAGGTTATCAGAGAGGGGAGACGGATACCTGGGGAAAGGTTTTAAACCTTATGAGGAATTTGGTAAATCACAGTGAAGTACATCATAAGTAATGATTACATTTAAGAATTAGATTCAACTATGGACTTTTAGTTCCTTGGGCATTCCGGGTCCTGTGGGAGGTGGTGGGCAAATTGCGTCCTGGAAACTTCTTTCCCCCATAAACATGCACACCGAATGTCTGCTTTTCCATTTCCAGAAATTGTCCTTTTTCTATCAATCCTGGCTGTACGTAAATCCCCGCGTGACACTGGGCATGCTGCATAAGCCTTCTGTGTCTCAGTTTCCTTGTTGTAAAATGGGGTAATAACCGCCTATCTCCCGAGGCCATTGGGGGATCAAAGGAGAGGATACGAGGAGAGAGCCTGGCATGCTGCAGGCAGTGGTGACAGTCCGCTTACCCATCTCCTGATGACGAATGGCACACACACGTAACGTGTCCAGGGCTGTGTCCTGCTATCTGGCATGAGGGAAGGTCAGAGCTCTGGACTCCTTCAGGCTTGTGTCCCGTTTGTGAAACCACAGCTTACCTACATGCATGAAACGCAAGAATGACAAATTTTACCAAAGGAATATACTTGTCGGGCCGCCACTGGTAATAGTGAAAAGCCAGAAACTACCAAATGCCCATCAGCCGCAAATGGACAGACGAAGTGCCGTGTATCTATACAATGAACATCCCACGGCTCTGTGACAGCGTGAATGTAGCCGGAAGAACACATACTATTTGATTTCATTTATAGAAAGGTTCAAAAATGGGTATAACATAACTTATGGCATAAAAAATGAGGACAGGACCTTTGGGAGGGAGGCAGAATTAGAAAGGGGCCCGCGCAATCCTGTTGATGTTTTCTGCGCTTAGTTCTGTGCTGCTCTACGCAGCTGCGCTCAGCTTATGGTTATTCATCCCCCCGCACCCTTCTTGTTAGCGTGCGGTTATGTTTGCGTGCAGCGTCTTAATGAAAGGGTTCCTTTTCTGGATTACAGTTATGATGAGATGGCAAATTATGACCTATCAGCTTCCATTAACTTCGTTCTGAATAAAACTGGCCAAGAACAAGTGTATTACGTGGGTCATTCTCAAGGCACCACAATAGGTACGTATGTCATAAAGCCTGGTGGTGGATACAGTGTCTTCTTACAGAGTTTGTGCCTGTTCTTAAAAGGGAAATAGTAACAAATCATGTTAGTGCAAACAGAGGTGTTTGTTTTTTGCTTTAATGCCCAGCAGAAGTGATGAATAGGGGAAGGGCAGGAAATTTGGGGTAATATTTCACGTTCTCTGAAAATTCAGACTTTCATGTAAATGGATACACATGGTCTATGGTTCTCTTGACCCAGAAGGAATTAAAGTAAGCCTCAGCCTGGTGCCTAGTTTCCTGGTTACAGCAGTATGGGCATGTGAGAAGGTAGAAAACAAGAGGTATTATAAGGGCAGAGACTTTTAAACAGAAAACAAGAAAATACACTTTTTTTTTTAAGTTTTTTTTCTTTTTTAAAAAAAATTATTTATTTTTGAGAGAGAGTGGGAGGGAGGGAGGGAGGGAGGGAGAGAGAGAGAGAGAGAGAGAGAGAGAATGAATGAATCCCAAGCAGGGACGCTCGATGCAGGGCTCAAACTCACGACTGTGAGATCATGACCTGAGCTGAAATCAAGAGTCAGATGCTCAATCGACTGAGCCATCCAGGAACCCCAAAAATACAGTGAGTCTTAAAAGTTAAGTGGAATAAAACTAACTACAAAGATGGCATGTTATGCTTCATTTCTGAATAGTTTCTAAAAGCTCTACGCATTTTTTATTTATGCCGATTATAAAAAGAACGTGTGTTCATTGTATACAAAAGTAGAAAATTTGGCAGAGTTGAAGGAAAATAAAAATTGCCTGTAATTGTAGCGAACAAGAGTTCCTCTGATGAGGAACTAGGGACCTGTCCCATAATTTATGCAGTTCCTCCTTTTTGTGTGTGCTCTCATCAGTAGCTGTGTGTTTAAGTCACACGGTCTCCTTAGAATACATTCCTAAGGAGGAGAATCACTCCTGAGCGATTCTTAAGTGTCTGGATGTACTATAGTTAAATGTCTGCGCTCTGCCTACTGCCAAACACTCTTAGCCAGTTTGAGAGACGACACACAGAAAGTAACATGTGACACAGATGCGTGTGCCATTCTCACGCGTCAAGAGAAGTGTTTTCCTTCGTTTTTGGTCCTTCTCTCATGACTTGCCTGCTTGTGTCCTTTGCCCCAGTGCCTTCTAATGTGACACTTGGGGGCCGAGTTCAAAGCAAGAAGTAACCTGAGAGAAAGCTAAAAGGTATTTTAAAGCTAGAACATTCTGCATGTGCAGGTTCCTCTGGAGCCCTTGGCGACTGATCTGAATGCCCCTGTAAACTGCTCCCAGGGGCTGGTGGACGGGCGCTGGGGCTGGGTGCTAATGTGGGGCTGTGAGGGAGAGTCCTTCCTTTGCTCAGCTTCCAGGATAAGAGGAACAGGGGCATCTTCTGATTTCTGTAGGTTAAAAACTGAATCAAGCACTTAACAAGCACTTGACTGACTAGTTTAATCAGACTCCGTTTGGAGTAGCTCAGAGGCCCCCCCCATGTGGTTGCCTCCTGGTGGTGGCGTTGCCTGCATGGCTCTCAGATCGCCACTAGAGGGTGTGATGTGCCACCACCTTTGGTTTTTCAGAGAAAGTCCTAGAAGATGGAAACTCCTGTTAATCTTCTTTGTGTTTCTCCAGGTTTTATAGCATTTTCACGGATTCCCGAGCTGGCCAGAAAGATTAAACTGTTTCTTGCCCTGGCTCCTGTGGCTTCAATCAAGTTCTCTACTAGCCCTCTAAAAAAATTAGGAGACTTTCCAGATTTTCTCTTCAAGGTACTTGAACTCTCCCCAACCCCCCTGGAGCCCCACCAACAACATTTCAGACCTGAAGAACTGGCCTTTAGAGGAGCATCCGTGCCTTCCTCCTCTGTGTTTCACTGTCAGTGGAACAGTGGCTCTTCTCCCCACAGTGTTTCCTTCCCCCTTCCAGATCCTGGGGAGTCAGGGAAGGTGAATCACTAATTCTACCCGAGAACACCAACTTCTGATGGTCGGCATGTCAGTGCAGCTATCCCCACACCACACAGAGGGAGCACAGGCGGTCCAGAGTTGCCCTGTACCCCACGCGGTAGCCTGTGCTTGGGCGTAGGCAGGAGACGGGATGCGGGAAGTGCGTCGCTCCCACACGCCTGACCGTGGCCATACCGAGGGCCACCGAAAGACACCGTTCCTATGACATTTTATAATGTGGCCAGTAATATGGTTACAAGCCAGTAACCTCCCTGAGGCTCAACCCTAGAACTGTGTGACCCCCGCGGCCCTGGCTCTGTTCACAGAGGAAGCAGTTTTCATGAGGAGGAGTTGAGAGCCAGCTGAGGCCGGATGGCCCATTATGTGTGCTCTGTACGCGTTCCACGTGTGATACGTGTATATGCACACACGTTTCCACACAGGACGTATACTTAAAATGAGGTGTAACATATCAGCCACCTCAGAGACGTGCACAGGAGGTACAGATGGTGTATCTCAGAATCCTGACCCACACCTCAGATGGATTCTCGGTACCAGTGACCAGACATGCAGACAAGACGTGGCCCCCTCTAAGCAATTTTAGCTCTAATGCCTTGGGTCATAGAAGCCTCCGTTCTCACTATAAACAGTTCAGAGATTCCAAATAAAGTATCCTTCAGTTACCAAGGCCTCTCTTACTCCTTCCTCAGAATTAAAACAGTGCTCAGTGTGAGGTTTTCCTATACACATTGTGTGTGAATTTAAATACGTACAAACGTCCTGAGAGAAATTTAGTGTTTCGTGTTAACGTAGACGGTACCCCGCTATGTATCTTGTTCTCCAGATGACACGTTTCACTCTTGGTGAGCTGTCACGTTAATACATACAACTCCCTCTTGTTCTAAACTGCTGTGTAGTAAGTATTCTGTTATCAGGAGCTACTACCTGGTAGACGTTTAAGGTTGTTGCTAATTTGCCATTGCTGCCTCACTGTGTCCTTAAAAAAAATTTTTTTTTATGTTTATTTATTTTTGAGACAGAGAGAGACAGAGCGTGAGCGGGGGAGGGGCAGAGAGAGAGGGAGACCCAGAATCCGAAGCAGGCTCCGGGCTCCAGGCTCCAAGCTGCGAGCACAGAGCCCGATGAAGGGCTCGAACCCACAAACCGCGAGTCTGTTTGGACCTGAGCCAAAGTCGGATGCTTAACCGACCGAGTCACCTAGGCACCGCTCCTTGTGTCCTTTTTCATAAAGAACTGAAATGGCCATCATAGGGATGTTTTGGATTTAATTTAACCCTTGGAGATTGTGATCTGGTAGCTTTGTAAGGATACCAACTCCCACTCCCCACCTTGGAGATGGTGTCCTTTAAATCTGGAGTGGGGGGGCGCCTGGGTGGCACAGTCGGTTAAGCGTCCGACTTCAGCCAGGTCACGATCTCGCCGTCTGTGACTTCGAGCCCCGCGTCAGGCTCTGGGCTGATGGCTCAGAGCCTGGAGCCTGTTTCCGATTCTGTGTCTCTCTCTCTCTGCCCCTCCCCCGTTCATGCTCTGTCTCTCTCTGTCCCAAAAATAAATAAACGTTGAAAAAAAAAAAATTTAAATCTGGAGTGGGGCCAGGAGCTGCGTTTCACAGAGTACCCTGTGGGATTCTAAAGTAACTAAACAGACCGGTAGTTGAGAACCACTGTCCCAGACAGCGGTGTTTCCTAATATCCTGGGAGAATGACAAAGTGAAAAAATAAATGTCCATAAAGCCTTTGGATTAGCTGCCCTGGGAAATCAGTGCTGCTGCCACGAAAGTTTAGTACCCTCTCAGCCTGCAAAGATATAAATTCTAAAGTCATCAAGATTGATCTGGGCAGGCCTGTAAATGTGTAAGGTGAGTTTTTCTTTCTCCCTACGCGCTCTCCTGCTTTTACATGCTCTCGGTGAGCACGCAGCTCTGAGGGACAAGGTCAACTTCACGTTCTTTGTCAGCCAAAAGGAAAGCTTGGCTTCTCATGCTACAAGTCAGTGATACATTGTCCTCTTGTTTTTAGTAGAGAACCTCAGAAGTATATGCATTTATCTATCAATCACGTGTGACCATTATGTAGACTCAAAGCCAGGAGCCTCTTCCTGCCCTGCGACCTTGTCTGCACGTGATACTTCTTGATTCTCCCCAGCTAATCTTAATGTGCTTCGTCTGCAGAAGAGGAGCATTTGAGGATACCCGGTATCTGTCCGTAGGTATTGGTTGGCTGTCTTGTGGTAGGCAGATTTGATAGAGGTCCCAGGCTGTGTGTAAGTGGACAGCATTTGCCTGAAGAAGTGCCGAGTATGGCCCATACAGTTTTATGACTTCAAATTAGTTGCAGCCTTTAAGCAGCATATGTAATGTTGGAATCTTGATCACTGGTTGTTTGGAGGGGGTGGGGAGGGGGTGGGAAGGGGTGGGAAGGGAGTGAGAAGGGCGCCGTGCACCACAAAGCAGTCGCACCCGTAGGCTGAGCGTAAGCTTTCCAGTTCATCACGGTTCTTCACGCTCCCTAAACATCCCTGTGGGCAGGGTGGCATTTAACACTTGCCACTTTAGGGTGTGCCTGGGGGGCTCAGTCGGTTGAATGTTCGACTCTTGGTTTCGGCTCAGGTCATGATCTCACGGTTGGTGAGTTCGAGCCCCGAGTCGGGTTCTGCGCTGACAGTGTGGAGCCTGCCTGGGATCCTCTCCCCCCCCCACTGTTTCTCTGCCCCTCCCTCCCTTTATTTTATTTTATTTTATTTTATTTTTATTTTTTATTTTTTTATTTAATTTATTTTATTTTATTTTATTTTATTTATTTTATTTTATTTATTTTATTGTATTTTATTTTTTATTTTATTTTTTATTTTATTTTATTTTATTTATTTATTTTTATTTTATTTTATTTATTTTATTTTATTTTTTTAAATTTTATTTTATTTTTTTAATTTATTTTATCTTATTTTATTTTATTTTATTTTATTTTATTTTTATTTTTTATTTATTTATTTTATTTATTTATTTTATTTTATTTATTTTATTTTATTTATTTTATTGTATTTTATTATTTTATTTTATTTTATTTTATTTTATTTTATTTTATTTATTTATTTTTATTTTATTTTATTTATTTTATTTTATTTTTTTAAATTTTATTTTATTTTTTTAATTTATTTTATTTTATTTTTTTAATTTATTTTATCTTATTTTATTTTATTTTATTTTATTTTATTTTATTTTATTTCCCTCCCTCCCTTTAAAAAACCCCAAAAGCGTTTGCCACTTTACACATTGGCATTTTCGTGCTGCCTATGTTAGTTTGCTCCTATATTAGTTTGCTCCTCCTGTGAGGAGGAGGCTGCCCCCTGCCCTGCCCTGGCTTGTGGGGGCTTGCCTGCCATTCCTGGGTTGAGAGGAGCATCCCTCCTGTTTCGGCCTTCACCTCCACATGTGTGCGTTCTCCCTGTGTGTGTCTATCTCTGCTCACATTTCCCCATTTCTAGAAGGACCTCGGTCCTGCAGAGCACCCACCCTGCCCACCACATCCTCACTTGATTGCCTCTGAGAAGACCCTGTCCCCAAATGAGGGCACCTGCTGAGATAACTGGGAATTAAGACCCACCCCCGAGGTCTTGGGAGGCATTTGAATTTTTTCACTCCTGCTTGTCCCTCCAGAGGGTAGGCATCAGCAAAACTGTAAGTTATCGGCGGACAAATTTGGGTTCAATATAAGGAAGGTTGTTTTTCTATTTCCCATTGCACAGGTGTGTGAATATCTTTGAGGGTGTAGTGACAGCCCCGGAAACACGTGCGCACGGCTTCAGTGTCCGTTGGTCAGGGCTTGCGTAGATCAGGAGTCGGCAAGTTTTCTCTAAAGGTCCGTATGGTAAATCTCATTGTCTTTGCGGATCATATGGTCTCTGTTGCAACTGCTGAACCCTGCCGTTGTAGTGTGAAAACAGCCTGAGAGACAGCATAGAAAAATGAGCATGCCCGTGTTCCAATAAAACTTTATTTATAAGCATAGGTAGTGCTGGTGGAAGGAATGAGGAGTTACCATTTAAGGGGGAGAGTTTCAGCTTGAGATGTTGTAACAGCTCTGCAGATGGATAATGGTGCGGGTTGCACAATAATGTGAGTGTACTAATGCCACTGAGCTGAATACTTAAAAATGGTTAAAATGGTAAGTTTTGTGTTATGTGTGATCTATCACAGTAAAAAAGTATTAGAAGAAAAAAGACAACGGGCTGGAACTGGCTCACCGACAGTAGAATTGGATTGGACGTATGTGCCCTACATGGACGCATTGTTGACCAGTCTTGGTTTAGACTCTTTCTTGGAAGTCACTACCAATCTTCCAGCCAATGAAACTCTTTGGGGATGGTCCTGGGGCGAGTGATCATTAATTGCCCCTTCTTGCTGTGAAAAGTCTGCTGTGAACTTACTTGGTTTTCTGCCCTTTTCTTCACTGGAGACTTAACAAAATTTTTTTTATTTAAATTCAATTTAGTTAATGTACAATGTAGTATTGGTTTCAGGAGTAGAACCCAGTGATTCATCTCTTACACAGGACGCCCAATGCTCATCCCGACAAGTGCCATCCTCAATGACCATCACCCATTTAGCCCATCCCCCAGCCAACACCCCTCCAGCAGCTCTCAGTTTGTTCTGTGTTTAAGAGTCTCTTATGGTTTGCCTCCCTCTCTGTTTTTATCTTATTCTTCCTTCCCTTCCCCTATGTTCATCTGTTGTGTTTCTTAAATTCCACATATGAGTGAAGTCACATGATATCTTTCTCTGCCTGACAATTTTGCTTAGCATAATACATTTTAGTTCCATCAATGTTGTTGCAAATGGCAAGGTTTCATTCTTTTTGATTGCTGAGTAGTATTCCATTGCATATATATACCACATCTTTATCCATTCATCAGTTGGTGGACATCTGGGCTCTTTCCATACTTTGGCTATTGTTGATCGTGCTGCTATAAACATGGGGGTGCATGTGTCCCTTCGAATCAGCACTCTTGTATCCTTTGGATAAATTCCTAGTAGTGCTATTGCTGGGTCATAGAGTAGTTCTATTTTTAATTTTTTGAGGACCCTCCATACTGTTTTCCAGAGTGGCTGCACCAGCTTGCGTTCCCACCAACAATGCAAAAGAGATCCTCTCTCTCCACATCCTCGCCGACATCTGTTGTTGCCTCAGTTGTTAATGTTTGACATTCTGACAGGTGTCCGGTGGTTTCTCATTATGGTTTTGATTTGCATTTCCCTGATGATGAGTGATGTTGAGCATTTTTCATGTGTCGGTTGGCCATCTGGATGTCTTCTTTGGAGAAGTGTCTATTTATGTCTTTTGCCCATTTCTTCACTGGGTTTTTTGTCTTTCGGGTGTTGAGTTTGATAAGTTCTTTGTAGATTTTGGATAGTAACCCTTTATCCAATATGTCTTTTGCAAATATCTTCTCATTGCCTCAATTGCCCTTCCCTGGAGACTAAGTACACATCTGTAACATCTGCTTTTGCCTTAGTAAACATATCGTATAAATATCCTCGCGTGAACGTCCACTGGTTCCCATTTCTTTTGAGTCGTATGTGGAGACACTGGGCATGTGTCTCTTCTTCTGACGCGGGTCATGGAGTCTCATATTCCAGAATAAATGCTGAGATATTCTTGGTTTTCTTCTTCTTCTTTTTTTTTTTATAGCACTTATTTGGAGTCAGACAATTTCTTCCCCAAAATGTGGTTTTGAAGTGGCTGAGCACAAGTGTTTGCAGTCGTGTCATTCTGAAGGAACTCTGTGGAAATGCTCTTTTTGTTCTATGTGGATTTAATGAGAGAAACTTAAATATGGTATGTATGTTCATAATAAAACTTGCTTTAACTTTTAGCGAGTTTATTTTATCTGTGAATATGCTTATTTGTGCTGAAGGATGTGAGAAAAGCAGGAACGACCTCATCCGAGTGCTAACGGGTCTGACATTGAAGAGGTTCAATGTGGGCAAGTGCCTAGAATGTTCTCTGCTGCTGTCCTCAGGCTAGCAGCTTCCCACAGGGTGCCCGTGAGGAACTACTGAGTGAGGACATCTGTCATAATTTATGTCCCAATATTTATATTTATTCTAGTGATCTATTTCTTTTAAAAAACTACTGCGTGTGTATTTAAATTTGGAACAGCAATTTCCGTGTGTGTGTGTGTTTGTGTGTACATACACATTTATTTACTTATTTTTATTTCGTAAAATGTAAACCCTTGGCCAGCAAAATGCTGGTGTTTCTATGTATATTTGTAGTTTGTAATGTTGCGTCATGTGAAAACGGATTTTGAGATTCTCGAATGAAGGCTCTGGTTTCTCGTTCCTGATGATAGAAAAAGGTCTGATTATTATATGAAATTTTGGAAATTCAGAAAAGCTTGTAGCAGAAAATAAAAATGGCTAGTAACCTCAACCCATGCAGCCCTATGGCTGCCATGTTGCTCTGTTTCCTCCATACGTATTCTGTGTGTGTGTGGCTGTGCAGTTTTTCTAGAACATATCTGTAGTTAGAGAATTTTTTTTCTTGTTCTTAATCTCCTATATATGAGATTATGGCTTTGAAGTGCAGAACTGATTTATTATCAATGCTTCCTTAACGCTGTATCCATCATTTATGTCAATTTATCTCTTTCGCAGTCTAGAGTGTCGGTGTATATAACACACTCTCCTGCTGGAACTTCTGTGCAAAACATATTACACTGGGGCCAGGTAGGCATTCTGGAGGAGCTGCTGGGGTTTGTATAAAATCAATGTCAGAGGGACCTGTGCCTTCCATGAAGGACTTGTCTGCGAGCCCTTCCCTTCTTGTCGCAGACCAGGCTGGTCGCTTACACATCAGAGCTGGTTTCCTTCCCCTGAGTCCTGGGTTCCTGTCATTGTGTCATTGTACCCTGTGTGCGTTCACCAAACAGGCTATTGGGCTTGACTTTTTTCTCTCCCCTCCTGCCCCACTCCATCAGTTTCTCACCAAGTCCTATTTTATTTCTGTGATGCTTCATCAAGCCAGATTTTTGAGCAGCTTTGAGATGGAAGCTAATGTCAGCGTTAACCCGTGAACACAGTAGGACTGAAGACACCAGTGCATAAACCAGAGCAAACCAGTCAGGGGTGTAAATGGGAGCCACTCACTTTTAAAATGCAGCTCTCATTGTTTTAGCACATACCACAAAAGCAATGCATGCCCATTCTAGAACATTTAGAGATCATGTACTATAGGAAAAGGATAATAAAAAGTGTCTTAGGGATAAAAAAACAAAACTCTGCAATTGTCCGCAGAGATAGAAGATGTGTACCAGGAGATAGGAAATGTCTTTGCAGCCTACTGTATACCTCTTACTGCAGATCATTCCAGGAGGAAGTGGTTAAGGATGCAGATAGAAATATAGTTGCAAAAATAGATTAATTAATCAGGTGACTTAATTTATTTTCTTCTACTTACTCTTTTATAACTTGCCCCCCCCCCCCCCCCCCCCCCCCCACCTAACAATATATCGGGGGCTTAGATCTACCTCAGGACATATTTCTGTAGAAATTTCCTTCCTAACTTCTTTTTGAACATGAAATAACTCACCATTTAAGCTCCAAACCAAGATGCTGTGGTCTTGGATAGCAGTTGCCAGGCACTGGGCAGTCACTGCCTGCAGCAGAATCACATGAGCTGCCTTTAACATTCCACCTTTTTTTTTTTTTTTTTTAATTTTTTTTTTTCAACGTTTATTTATATTTTTTGGGACAGAGAGAGACAGAGCATGAACGGTGGAGGGGCCGAGAGAGAGGGAGACACAGAATCGGAAACAGGCTCCAGGCTCTGAGCCATCAGCCCAGAGCCTGACGCAGGGCTCGAACTCACGGACCGCGAGATCGTGACCTGGCTGAAGTCGGACGCTCAACCGACTGCGCCACCCAGGCGCCCCTAACATTCCACCTTTTAATAAAATATTGTTCTAAAAAATGAGGGGAGTTGGATTCATAGTAGAGCTGTTGGATTGGCTACAATCTGGCTTCTAAAATACATATATTTTTAATGTTTTATGTATTTATTTTTGAGAGAGAGAGAGAGAGAGAGAGAGAGGCAGAGCACAGGGAGGGACAGAGAGAGGGAGACACAGAACCTGAAGCAGGCTCCAGGCTCCGAGCTGTCTGCACAGAGCCTGACACGGGGCTCAAACTCACAAACTATGAGATCATGACCTGAGCTGAAGTCGGACGCTTAACCGACTGAGCCACCCAGGCGCTCCTCCATTACCTAAAATTTTAAATTACCATTTTTTGCCTTTTCTTTTCCATAGTAAAGCATCCTGGGACAGATGTTCTTGAATTAGAAGTGTATCCTTATACCCGAGGCACATTACTTTCTTAGGATACAGTCGTGGGAGTAGACTTCATGGTCAGAGAGATTGGCATAACTTGAAGACTTGCAATACATATCGTACTTTAGCGAGATTGAAACTGTACGTTTTCATTACCATTCAAGACCTAAGAATAACCTTCTGTCACTTAAAAAACCATCCATCCTAATACTTTAACCTTCTCCTCTGCCTCGTTATCCATATACCATTATCACGGGAGTGTAACCACAGTGCGTGTTCCATTTCATTTTCTGCCTGCTTCCCACTTAATAGTATTTATGAACAGTTTTCTCTTTCTGTTGTATTATGTTTATTTGTGACGGGGCCACGCTGTTGTACATATGGATGTAGCATAATGTATTTAACCAGATCCCTATCCCTGGACTTCAGCTGATTTCCGGGTTGTGAGTGCGGTGTCCTTCACATCGTCCTCCTGCTGAAATGCCCTTTCCAGTGCGTGGCGTGAAGTCCTATGCCTCTTGAGCACAAAAGTCAACTTTGGAGTTCAGTCTGAGTTCCAGGCAGATTTTTCCTTTGTACCCCATACTGTCTCCCAGTGCTTTATACAAATGTTAAAAGACACATGTGAGAGAGTGAGAAACTGATGTCTGTCTACAGTGGTGGATATTCACTGATAATTTGAGCTGAGAACAGGTGCCCTGATGGGTGCGGTGAGTCCAAATTTTATTCCGCTTGTTAAATTTGCTTCAGGTACCGGTGTCTGTCCTTTGCAAGGGCAAAGGCAGACGCTGAACATTTCTCCTGTAGAAGCAGCATTTTATGCCATTGCTAAGAACTGAAGCTTCGCACAAATTGAAAGCAGTCGAGATGAAGCAAGTCTAGGTTTTTGCTCTTTACTGGGCACCACCGACTGGCCTGTGCTGAACAGTTTCCGATTCATTCAGCTGGTCAATTTTGGATTTGATTCTTGGCAGTTTTTAATCTGGGGATATAGAGGAGGTACGGATTGGTGTCATTTCAAAATTTTTGAAACAGTGACTTTTTAAATGTTTTAATGTCACTATTCTAAATATGCATCCATTACAGTTTCACATACAGTATTATTCCATGGTTGTAGGTAGAATTGTGCTGGCGTGTGGTACGATTTGGTGATTATACTGGCTATACTCAAGAATAAGTGTTAAATAAAATCATTAAAGTATTGAGAAAACAATAAAAACAAGGGGCGCCCGGGTGGCTCAGTTGGTTAAGCAGCCTATTCTTGATTTCAGCTCAGGTCATGATCCCAGGGTCGTGAGATTGAGCCCCGCATCAGGCTCCGCACTGAGCATGGACCCTGCCTTGGATTCTGTCTCCCTCCCCCTGTCCTTCCCCCCTGCTCACGTGCTCTCTCTCTAAAATAAAAAATAAAATAAAATAAAATATTGAATAGTTGAGTGGAGTGGATAGCTAGAAAACATGGGGATTATAAATAAATATATTAACTCATAGATTAATATAAGGATAATACAGGGGCACCTGGGTGGCTCAGTTGATTGGGCAACTGACTTCAGCTCAGGTCACCATCTCACAGCTCTTGAGTTTGAGCCCCGTGTGGGGCTCTATTCTCATAGCTCAGAGCCTTGAGCCTGCTTCAGATTCTGTGTCTCCCTCTCTCCTTGACCCTCCTCTGCTCATGCTCTGTGTCTCTCTCTCTAAAATAAACACTAAATTTTTTTTAAATATAAGTATAATATAGTGTTTATATTATCCCACAGAGGTATGTTCATACATATTCAATATTTTTACATACTAATCTGAATATATTATTCCACATACATATGAATCCACCCATTAGCATTAATCCGTATATTGTACGTAATACGCATTTCTTTCCCAAATAAGAGTGTTAACTCTTTGAAAAAGTTTAGGCTTCAGATCTCAGTAAAAAGTCATCATGAAGCTTATCTAACAAGTACAGTTGTCAGCCCAGTGTCCTTCACGGCATGTGTGCAAAGCTGCTTTATTGGGTCGGATGGTAACTCTATTCCGATCAGAATAACGTAACTTTATCGTTTAGATTCTCGGAGTACAGATGACACACAGTGTTGCACTGGTTTCAGGTGCACGACACAGTGTGCTTTCTGCCCACGTGGCCGCCATCAGTCGCCACACAACTCTGTTACACTACGAATGCCATTTTGTTTTTTCAAAAATTTTTTTGTGTTTACTTTTGAGAGAGAGACAGAGTGCAAATGGGGGAGGGGCAGAGAGAGAGGGAGACACAGAATCCGAAGCAGGCTCCAGACTCTGAGCTGTCAGCCCAGAGCCCGACGCGGGGCTCGAACTCATGAACTGCAAGATCATGACTTGAGTTGAAGTTGGACGCTCAACTGACTGAAGCCACCCAGGCGCCCCTGATGCCATTTTGTTTGAAATCACAGTTTGGAAATCAAGAGTCAAACTGCACACGATGTAAAATGGACTTCTGAGGATGTAGTTAACTCCTGCAGCCTGGGAGCCTTTCTTGAACTTCTGTGTCACTCAACTTTTTTCCCCCTTTTATCTTCTTTTTTAGGTTTTAAAATACCATAAGTTTCAAGCCTTTGACTGGGGAAGCCACGCCAAGAATTATTTCCATTACAATCAGGTAAAGGCTTCAAAAGTCTTTAGAATTAATGAACTGGGCTCTGAAAGCTCACCGGGGAAGCCACCTGAGTCACAGGGCTCTGGTGGGCTCGGTGCTCCCTGGCTCTGTCCCCATCACCGTCACACATCAGTCACAGTGACCAGGAACACAGACTTCAGAGTCAGACTAGCCTCGGCCTGTCACCTGGTCGCTGGTGGACCTCAGCCACATGACATGGCCAAGATACACACAGAAATGGACTGTGGTTTGAGTGCTACACGCTCTGCAGCCTGAGGCACTTTGCCCATGCTTGTCTTGCTTCGTTGTTTCTTACAACATCCGTGTGACGGGTGTGCCGGTTGTTATTATGGAAGGTGAGGAAACGGGCCTACGGAGGCCCCGTGGCACGTGTTACATGCGTGGGGGTACGACCCCAAAGCCAGTGCCCCACCACCTGGCTCCCGCGCTTTTCACATCCACTCCCCGGGAGCTCAGCGCCTTCGCGAGGGAACTTAACACTTGTTAGGGTACCCGGCGCGCGGTAACAGCCCGACCGCCGGCAGGTACCGTAGTTAGGATTCTGTCACTGCGGCTCAGGTTTCTTCTCGTTGTGGTCACGGTAACTTGAAGAGCAAACGGAGACCGCTTTTCACCACGTGATCCTCGCTGGTAAATCTCACCAGGATTTACGGAGGATCACGTCGACTGTGTGTGTTTTGTAAATTGAAACGACTCCTCCGGTTGCTTTTATCCTAGACTTACCCTCCCCTTTACAACGTGAGAGACATGCTTGTGCCCACCGCCGTCTGGATCGGGGGTCAGGACTCGCTGGCGGACGTCAACGACGTCAACATATTGTTGCCCCAGATCACCAACTTGGTGTACAACAAGCTCATCCCCGAATGGGAGCATCTGGACTTCATCTGGGGCTTGGACGCCCCCTGGCGGCTGTATGACGACATGGTGAAGCTGATGTCGAAACACCTGTGAGCCGCGTCGGCCAAGTTCACCGTCACGCCGGGGATCGGGCAGGTTAAAACGCGTTCGCTTAATTTCTCTAAAATAGTTGTCTGTCTTTCCCAGGCTTTTTATATTTTTGTGTGCAATCACATTATGCCATTGAAGGTGTTCGGGTCCAATCATGGTGTATTATTTTCCCGTTTTTTGTTTTTTTTTTTGCTTTTTTTGTCCAATCATGGTGTATTTGAGGCTAGTGCCTCTAACCTACCGTAGCCTTCTTAAGTTTTTTTCAAAATCCCACTGATTCATGAAAGATCCTAACCGTTGTGTAGAGCCTTACAATTTGAAACATACAAATACTGCTTTTTTTGCCTTCACACAGGACACACCGTGGGTGTGTCGGAGTTTCGAAGCCGGGTGGTTTGTTGGCAGATAACCTGACGCTGATTTGAAAAAGCTCAGTGTGTGAAGTATCTGGTTCTCGTCTCTTTGCCTTAAAGGGCTCTTCAGTCCGGTGGCTTTGCGGTCATTAGGGAGCCGAATGCCATATTCTTATGTCCTCATGCAGCAGGTGCAAAGTCAAATCCCGTGATGACCCTGTGATGCCAGGTGTGAAGATTCTATGGTGAATGTTATCGAATCTAAAAATGTTTAAATTGCTCAGGCCAAGCAGCATTGTTTGCTGGGGTCTGCAGACAATAGATGGCACTCATTAAAAAAAGACTGACTCCTGTATTTTAAATAGCTTGAAGACTCATGCCTGTAACCCTCTGTCTTCCCGAGTTCGTAATTGTGTGGCAGGCGATCCCTCCACTCGTTTGAGAACAAGAGTGCTGTGTAGAGGCAATACCGCTCTCTTCCGTGAAATTACTGTATTCTCTTGGCCAGCTGTCGTATCAGCGCTGATGACCAGACGCAGGAGCCCAGAGGCTGCCCGGGGGGAGCATCCTCACTCATTTTCCCACAAGAGAAACATGAGCGTGAATGTTTTGAGATCAGAGCTCAGGGAGTCTCTGTTTTCTAGTTTTCTGTGCGTCCATAGTTTTAATTCTGATTTGCGTGCCTGCTTCAGGACACCCGTATTCACCCGCTTTCCGCATTGCGCCGTTCCCTTGCAACACTGACAGATGGATGGAATGACAGTTGACGTGTTCTTCTGACACAGCTTCTTCAGCTGCAGTAATAAAGGATGTTTGGTGTTCACTGATAGATGCAGACAGCATCCTACTACTTTGTAACACTTAAAAAGCCTTGAACTTTTCAATAAAACTGAGTAGCCTCGTAGGCGTGAGGGATTGTGTGTGTCTGTGTGTTTTCTCCTTTACTTAATGGCCATCCTGTACTTCCCTTTCTCTTTTGGAGGGACTGACACTTTTCTTCCTCATCTTCTCCCCTCCTCCTTACTCTGAGTAAGCCTCACTGACCCTGCCCTTCAACCTTTGATCCCTCACCGTGGTGAGGAGGGAGCGGTCTCAAACCTAAGGGAGGGTGGGGCGTAGTTTGGAAACGCTGGCTGTCAACCTGATCTCACAGGGTTCACTGAGTGAAACTGAGTGGAAACTAAGGAGAGACCTGGGCACTGGCTGCGGTGGGACCAGGGGTTCAAGGACTGTCCATCCAGCACCCTCCTCGAGCAAATGAAGCAGCTGAAGCCGGCAGAGACGAGTCATGCTATAGGGTCCCTAAAACATAGATATGTCGGGGGAGGGGGGCTCCTAAGGCGAGTTCTCCCACTACTCTGTGAGCTTGAGGGCAGATCTGTCTTACTTGTTTCTATGTATCCAGAATCGAACACAAACCCTGGAATATGGTGAGTCAATAAATCCACGTGGATTTATTGTGTGAAAAACGATACTTTGCCAATCAGTCAAATGAATTTAGATGCACAAGTAACGTCTGAGAGGGTCGAAGGACTGGAGTGGAATCTGTGTTTTCCCATGGCACCCACAGAAAAGAGTCAGATTTGGGGCGCCAGACGTCCAGCTTCGGCTCAGGCTGTGATCTCATGGTTCGTGCGTTCAAGCCCCGTGCCTGCTTGGGATTCTCTCTTTCTGCCCCTCCCCCATGCTAGCTCGCTCTCTCTCTCTCTCTCTCTCTCTCTCTCTCAAAATAAGTGCACTTTAAAACAGAAAAGAAAAGAGATTGTCCTGGGTGCAAAGGCTATACATGCACAGGAGGATACCACTCTGCTGGCTGGCTTTATGTCCCCCCCCCCCCCCCCCCCCACTAAACCCCTTCTCTGTCCTTTGACCAAGGCAAACTGGTTTGGCCAACCAAGATTCTTGGGTAGGGCTGGAAAGAAAGGGACAGTGAATAAGTGTTTTATTTGTTGTTTTCCAGTGGGAGAGAGCTTACTGGAGCAGGAATGGCTTCAGTGCCATAGGTGACCTGGCTCTGCCCTGGGGGTTCCAGTAGAGTCCCTTGAGATAAGTAAGGCTTTCACACACCAGGTGATACAGATGATGAGCGGGGGGGGGGAGGGGGGAGGGTTGGGGGGACGAGGTGGGGGAAGGGGGGGTTGGTGCATTCCACAGAGTCCACTTCTTACTGGCATGTGTTTCTCTTCCCCTCTTTCCAGACTTTTCTCTGTGGGACTTTTCTTGGGTGTGTGGGACAGTCCAGAGGTGGAGATGTTGCCTAGCTGTTCCTGACACAGTCCTGTCACCTTGCACATTTGCCTTTGTTACTGGCCTCTTGTTCCTGACACTGGTGCCTAGGCCCTTTGTGTCCTTATAGCCCTGGCTGGATTAATGTTTCATCATTGTTTTATTCTACTGTTGCACGAAACAGTCTTGCTTTATCTTTGGCTGAGTGCAATGCAAGGTACGAGCTTGTGTCTCAAGACGTCCTGTAACAAGTTGGTAGGAGTTCTGACTCTCCTTTTCAAGTCGGTTTGACAAATATATTCTTTTGAGAAGGACACAAGGATGTCCACAGATCTCTAGGGCAAGAAGACTAGTTAATATTCTGCCAGCTTGGAACTCGACGATGCTGTGGTCGCCCCGGGGAAAGCCACCACCAAATGAAGCTACAATGGAGAACAAAGTCATTTTTTTCATTCGCCACAAGAGGGCACTCTTGGCTTTGCTTCCAAACCTTTTCGTTCCATAAGCAGGCGTTTTCTCCTGTCTCTTCCCCTGGGAAAGGCAGAGAATTTTGTTGATTCATGGGCCAGTTGGTAATTTGAGGACTGGTGAGATCAACCATATCTCAGGTCATTTCCATCCAGGATTATGATCAATTCTTGCCTAATTCATAATAACTGAAAAATGTTGTCAAAGAATAGCTGTGCCCCAATGCGACCCGAAGATAAAATTTTGCCCAATGGGTAAAAGAGTGGTCAGGACTTCAGACGTGGAAGAGGAGGTGGGGAAGGCTTTAACCTAGACCTCACGTTTATGAAGGACCACAATTTAGACTATTGACATTATCTCCAAATAATGACGGTTATTTTGTGTTTGTATTACAGATGTTCATGTGTTAAATGTGAACATTTAAAATATACTGTATTTGTAACCTTTTTCATTTTGTTTTTTAGAGAGGGAGATATTTTCAAAATGTGACCTCCCTGAAAGGCAACATTAGGTGACAGTAATTATTATAATTATTCTGATTTATTGATTTATAATTTTGAGAGTGACAAAGACGGCATGAGTGGGGCAGGGGCAGAGAGAGAGGAGAAAGAGAATCCCAAGCAGGCCCCACACTGTCAGCGCAGAGCCCGATGTGGGGCTCAGACTCACGAAACCACGAGATCATGACCTGAACTGAAAGCAAGAGTCAGACGCTTAACCGGTTGAGCCGCCCAGGGGCCCCAATAATTATTCTGATTTGGAAAAAGCATGTCACTAATTCATTCAAGGATATTTATTGAGTATCGTATCGTGCTAGGTACAGATTTCAATTCCAAATTAAGCAACTAACACTCTTTCTGCCAATTTGTTTTAGTAGCACTGAAAAATACTTTGCATTTGACATCATGCCTTCCAATTTTTAAAACCTCACAGGGCTTAATTCTTTTTTTTTTAATGTTTGTTTATTTATTTATTTATTTAATTTATTTTAACATTTATTTATTTTTGAGACAGAGAGAGACAGAGCATGAACGGGGAGGGTCAGAGAGAGGGAAACACAGAATCTGAAACAGGCTCCAGGCTGTGAGCTGTCAGCACAGAGCCCGAAGTGGGGCTCGAACTCACGGACCGCGAGATCATGACCTGAGCCGAAGTCGGCCGCTTAACCGACTGAGCTACCCAGGCGCCCCTCACAGGGCTTAATTCTTACGACTTTTCATGGAGATGATTTTATATGCTTAACATATTTTATTTTTTAATATTTATTCATTTATGAGAGAGCGTGAGCAGAGGAGGGGCAGGCAGAGGGAGAAATAGAATTTGAAACAGGCTCCACACTCTGAGCTGTCAGCATAGAGCCTGACGTGGGGCTCGAACTCATGAGCTGTGAGATCATGACCTGAACTGCAGTCGGACGCTTAACTGACTGAGCCACCCAGGCGCCCCTATGCTTTATGTATTTAAAGGGGTTGATGAGCATTCTGAAAATCTCAGTAGAAGCACACACTTATGTGGATGGATAAAAACAAAACATAAAGTGTTTAAAACTAAATATGCAGCAGCCTCGGTGTGAAATAGGGTGTCAGGGAGACTCTTGGGGGATCTAACATCTCCCATATTCTTCAGCAGCATTGTCTACTGTTTTGGGGTGGGTAAGTAATATTCTCTGCAGTTTTTTGTTTTTTTTTTTTTTTTAATTTTTTTTTTCAACGTTTATTTATTTTTGGGACAGAGAGAGACAGAGCATGAACGGGGGAGGGTGAGAGAGAGAGAGAGGGAGACACAGAATCGGAAACAGGCTCCAGGCTCTGAGCCATCATGAGCCATCAGCCCAGAACCTGACGCGGGGCTCGAACTCACGGACCGTGAGATCGTGACCTGGCTGAAGTCGGACGCTTAACCGACTGCGCCACCCAGGCGCCCCTCTCTGCAGTTTTTGTAAACTTCGCTATAAATGCAGCCCCAACACCAAAGTCCTTCTGTAGGACGACCTTGAAACTGACTCACGGTTCTGCTCTCACTTTGGCTAGGACTTTCTTTTTTTTAATTTTTTTTATTACAATTTTTTTTTCCCAATGTTCATTCATTTTTGAAAGACAGAGAGAGACAGCATGAGTCGGGGAGGGGCAGAGAGAGAGGGAGACACAGAATTCGAAGCAGGCTCCAGGCTCTGAGCTGTCAGCACAGAGCCCGACACGGAGCTCGAACCCACAAACCGTGAGATCACGACATGAAATGAAATCGGACGCTTAACCAACTGAGCCACCCAGGTGCCCCTGGCTGTGACTTTCTGTTCAACTCTAACTAGTCCTGACTTTTCTGAGAAGAAGCCTTCATTTAAGAATTTTTTTAAATGTTTACTCATTTTTTGAGAGAGAAACAGCATGCATTGGGGAAGGGCAGAGAGAGAGGGAGACACAGAATCCAAAGCAGGCTCTAGGCTCCGAGCCATCAGCACAGAGCCCGATGTGGGGGCTCGAACCATGAACCATGAGATCATGACCTGAGCTGAAGTCAGATGCTTAACCGAATGAGCCACCCAGGTGCCCCAAGCCTTCATTTTTACAACGAGTAAATTACATTTTAATCTTTGGGATTACTCTACTCTCTAGGAGTCTTACATGTTACGGCTGTTGTAACACAGTTCTTATCTCTGATATTCAGCAATATTTGGTTTGGTTAGCTAGAGCAAAGAACACCTTACCTAATTTGGGAAAGAAAAAAATCATAAAGGTCACATAGAAAAAGATGATGTCATTGGTAATAAATTTTGCCAACTATGTGTTCTATTTGTGGGGAGTGGGGGCAGTCTTTTGGTGCTGAATAACTTCGAGACTGTGCTTAAATATGCACAGACTTGATTGTTGCAGTCTGGTGAAAGTGATCTGATCTCTGGGGTAGCTGGAGAAGAAAGGAATCCTATCCTCTAACGCTGTCAGAAAGATGTTGCCAACATAAAAATGATATACAGGAACTCAAAATCAGCTGGAGAAGCGCAAGAAATAGTATGGCCAAAGTCCTAATACCGCCAGAAATCAGTTAAACCTCTCTCAGTACATAGGTTACCCTAAACCACACCAACCAGCGCTCTAGAAAAAAAAAATTCTATTTTTAAGCCTTGATTTAGAGCTTTAAAAATGAGCACTGAATCCACAAAAACATCTTGAACACTCACTATCGTGTAAGGTACAATGCTTGGCATTGTGGGAAAAATCCTAAAAGATAGAATCTGTGCCTAAAAAGATCTATTCACCTAGCAAGCCGTTCAGTGTATTTTGTGCAAATGAAGTGTTCAAAGGCACACATTTGCCAGTGTGAGAAATGATGCTGCTTTAGTCCAAACTAGTTACTGTTTGATTCTATTCGGGTCCAGCAAGTGATGCTGGTTTTGGTCACCCATAATGTGCTAACTTTTTTCCAGCACCCTCCATATGACATTGAGTGAACAGTGATGAGATTTTAACTGACTCCTTTTCCTGAGATGGTTGCATTTGTATATGGGACAAAAACTTCTGTCCTGGGCAGCTGATGGGCCGGAAAGGCAGACAAGACAGTGGCTATTTTTCAAAGTGCTGTGAGCAAGGAGGGGAGAGTCTGGGCCAAGCAGGGGGAAGCCGCGGCCTCTGGGTCTTGCTGCACAGGGCTTTACGCAACCAGCCCTTGGAGACTATTCTAACAGGCTTAGTAACAGAGGACAGAAAAACCAAAGAAGGCAAAGAAGGGGCTGGTTGGTCCTGGGGGCTCAAAGGAGGCAGTCCTGATGGCAATTTAATAGCTAAATCCAAATTAAAATAGCTAAGTCCAAATCTGTCAATGCCAGCCACTTCAAAAAAATCCACGAGAGCACCCAGAGCACCCGAGCATGATAGCCAAAATCACAGAGGACAGCATGTTCTGGATGGAAATTTGAAGGTTGACTTAATTTCTTTCGAAGGCAAATCTGAGTGATACTTTACCTCTGAACACAATTCATTCATAACTCTGAGAGAGTGAGCCCTGATGGTACCTTTGGAGCACTGAGGGGTCCAAGAGGGAAGGAGATCAAGCCCTTCCTCTCCCCGCCGCCCCCCCCCCCCACAGGTGCTGCTTGAGCCATACAAAGTTCAAGGGCAGGCCACGTCTACCAGGAATGGGAAAGAAGGAAGTCCCTGGGTTGCCCTCAAGGTGAATTAGAAATAGCATTGGAGGAGGGGAAGTTTGAAGAGAAGCCTGGATAGAACCCACAGGTTGTTAATGTGCAAGGAACTCCCCAGCAGGGGGCCGGGGGCCTGCATTGTACCCATCTCTGATACCATCTAGCTCTCCAAGCAATTAGAAAAGCCGCCTCTTTCGTCGTGCACTGGCGATCGTGAAGCTCAGAGCTGTTTCTGAACCTTTGTCTCATCAACACACAAGCAGAATATCATAATATTCTTGTGGCACATAGAAGTTTTAAAGAAAAAAGGCTGCAGGGCGCCTGGGTGGCTCAGTGGGTTGAGTGGCACACTCCTGATTGCGGCTCAGGTCATGATCTCATGGTTCCTGAGTTCGAGTCCCATGTCCGGCTCTGCTCACTGTGTGGAGCCTGCTTCGGATCTCTTCTCTCCTTCTTTCTGGCCCTTCCCCACTAGCGCTGTCTCTCAAAAATGAGTAAACGTTAAAAGAAAATAAAAGCTGCATTTTCTCTCCTTTCTGGCCCTTCCCCACTAGCGCTCTCTCTCAAAAATAAGTAAACGTTAAAAAAAATAAAAGCTGCACGCAGTATGGCTGGATGCCGCAGAGAATGGGCCGTCTAGGGAGTATGTGTTCCGTCTGTGACAGTGCAGGGACATACACCACTTCGGAGGTTGTGGATTATGAATTAGCTCATTATAGGGTGTGTGCATAACATCCAATATGTGATTAGATATTAACATATATATTACGAATTGGCTTATTCTGTATCATATGTATATATGCACACATCCTACATATTGCTGTATTTCTAGGTCGATATATTTATCTGTGTTTCTGTTGTGCTGATTCTCTCCTCCCAATATATGGCTTTCTGTCTCTCATTTCTCTTTATGTGGTTTTTTGTGAACTTAATTGTAAACTTCCTCAGTTCCTCTTTAGGTGAAGTGTGGAGTACAAATTTAAAATATCAAGTGTCTTACTTTGTTCGCGGTGTGGCGGGCACTCTTGCTTTTGCTTCTGTAAGGCTGGGATGGTTGTAGCATGATTCTTCCTGGCGGGGAGCCCAGCCCTTCTAAGGACTGGATGAAGTCACTTCAAGTGAAACACTTAGCTAATGCCTGGCAGACATTATATTATGGTTGTTTTCCCATTTTAATGCTTCAAATAACCTCATGAGATGGCTACTATTATTTTCCTTTGGCGGGGGGGGGGGTGGGGAGCGGGGTGGATAGGGATGGGTGGGGGGTGTGGATTAGAAAATGCAAAGCTTTAATGTTTATAGCAGCACTCTCAACAATAGCCAAATTATGGAAAGTGCCTAAATGTCCATCAACTGATGAAGGGATAAAGAAATTGTGGTTTATATACACAATGGAGTACTACGTGGCAATGAGAAAGAATGAAATATGGCCCTTTGTAGCAACATGGATGGAACTGGAGAGTGTTATGCTAAGTGAAATAAGCTATACAGAGAAAGACAGATACCATATGGTTTCACTCTTATGTGGATCCTGAGAAACTTAACAGAAACCCCTGGGGGAGGGGAAGGAAAAAAAAAAAAAAAAAAAAAGAGGTTAGAGTAGGAGAGAGCCAAAGCATAAGAGACTTAAAAACTGAGAACAAACTGAGGGTTGATGGGGAGGGTGGGTGATGGGCATTGAGGAGGGCACTTTTTGGGATGAGCACTGGGTGTTGTATGGAAACCAATTTGACAATAAATTTCATATATTGGAAAAAAGAAAAAGAAAATGCAAAGCTTTGGGGGCTCTGGGGTGGTTCAGTGGGTTAAGTCTCTGACTCTTGATTCTGCTATGGTCAGGATCTCCCACTTTGTGAGTTTGAGTCCCGCATGGGGCTCTACACTGGTGGTGTGGATTTTTCCTGTTTTCCCGTGGATTCACACTGTTTGGGATTTTTTCTTTCTCTCCCTCTAAATAAGTAAATGAAAGAGAGAAAGAAAGGAAGGAAGGAAGAGAGAGAAAGAAAGAAAGAGAGAGAGAAAGAGAGAGAGAAAGAGAAAGAGAGAAAGAGAAAGAGAGAGAGAGAAAGAGAAAGAGAGAGAGAGAAAGAGAAAGAGAGAGAGAGACAGAGAGAAAGAGAGAGAGAAAAAAAGAAAAGAAAAGAAAAAAGAAAAGAAAAGAAATGTAAAACTTGGGGAGGGAAGCGCCGGTCCCAACCTCATGGACCCTAGAAGAGGCAAAGCTAGCATTAGTTAGGAGTGGTCCCGCCTTCAAAGTGTTGGTCCCGAACTTCTGTCCTTTAGGGGTCTCGTGTGTCGCGCGCCGGCCACCCCGGGCAAGGCGGAGGTGGTCTCCTACGCAGGTCCCCCGGTGGCCCCAGAGCTCTCCGGGTGCCGACCCCCTCCCGCTCCGTCCCCGGCCTGCCCACCCGGTGGCCCGCCGACAGCCGCGGGGGTGGGGCCGGCCTCTGGGCGCCCGGGCCGGTCCGCGGAGCCCGGGTTGAGGTCGAGCGGCGGGTTGGAGGCGCGGAGGCCGCGGAGAGGACAGGGCAGGTGCGGCCTCATCCGCTGCCCCCACAGCCTCCCGCGGAGTCAGGTGCGCGCAAGAGTCAGCAACGCGGGTGGTTCGCTGCTTTCCTACCTCCATCCCGCGGCGAGACCTAGCGGCTTTTTAGCCAGATCTGGGCACGCGTCCCCTGCGCTGTCGCCGCGCCTCCCCGTCCGGGTCGCGGGTCTGAGCCCCGCGCGCGCCGCGGAGAAACGATCCGCCGCCGGGAGTCCGCGCGCAGTGGGGTCGGGAGCTTGCGGCCAGCGTGGGGGAGAGCCCCTCTCTCGGAGACTCTGGGACCGGGGAGGTTCTGGTCCCGCCCGCAGGGCGCCCTGACTTCTTGCGCTGGTGGCCGCTGCGCGCGCCCGGGGACTCCGCGGTTCCCAGCGACAGGTTACTCTGCTGCTTCGCGGCGCGTTAGACCGACGGGAGGCGTGCAGACGGAAAGGACCCGACATACAGAAGCTACGTCGCTTTAAAACGTTTTTTTTTTTTTAAAGATACAATGATACTTCGCTTCTTGATGAAAGCACGCTTCTTGATGAAAGCACGCAGACGCAATTCTCTGTATGCATTTAAAAAATGCAGATAATTCTGCACTGATTGCA
This sequence comes from Leopardus geoffroyi, assembly GCF_018350155.1. Classification (NCBI taxonomy): domain Eukaryota; kingdom Metazoa; phylum Chordata; class Mammalia; order Carnivora; family Felidae; genus Leopardus; species Leopardus geoffroyi. The sequence goes on along the minus strand of NC_059334.1, from coordinate 8,675,153 downwards.
AAGGCGCTCTTTATCGTGGTGACGGAAATAGTCCTTATCTCGTCCGGGGGTCACGACGACACGGAGGAATTAAGTGGTATGGTGTGTAAATTGTTGATCAGTTGAAAAAAAAAAATCGGCACATAAACGTGCACGCATGCGAAAAGTTATTCAGGAGCACTGCGCACCGCGCACGTAAGGGGGCCGAGCGGCGGGAGACGCGCGTCCGGACCGCTAAAGCGCGGCTCGGCGCAATTCTTTCTGCGGAGGGCCCGGCGCGGCGGGGCGAGCGGGCGCGAGGGCGGCTGACGTCACCGGGGGCGGCTGACGTCACCGGGGGCGGGGCCGCGGCCGCCGACAAAAGGCGGCGGGCGACGCGAGCCGTCGCAGCTGCCGGGCACGGCCTCGCCATGAGCGGCGGCAACGCGTCCGACGAACTCCGCGTCCTGTGTAGCCCCGACCCGCTGTTTCTGCAGCCGCTCTGGGACGGCCTGCGGGCCCGGGAGGCGCTCCTGCAGTCGCCCTTCTTCCCGGCCGTCTTCTCCATCGGCACCTACCTGGGCTGCTGCCTGCCGTTCGTGCTGCTGGACGCGCTGTGCCCCTGGGTGCCCGCGCTGCGGCGCTACAAGATCCACCCGGACTTCGCGCCGTCGGCGCGGCAGCTGCTGCCCTGCCTGGCGCAGACCCTCTACCAGCACGCCGTGTTCGTGTTCCCCGTGACGCTGCTGGACTGGGCCCGCGGCCCGGCCCCCGTGCCCCCCGAAGCCCCCGAGCTGCTGCAGCTGGCGCGCCACGTCGGCTGCTGCCTGCTGCTCTTCGACGCCGAGTTCTTCGCGTGGCACGTGCTGCACCACCGGGTGCCCTGGCTGTACCGCACGTTCCACAAGGTGCACCACCAGAACGCGGCGTCGTTCGCGCTGGCCACGCAGTACATGAGCGTCTGGGAGCTGTTCTCCCTGGGCTTCTTCCACCTGCTGAACGTCACGCTGCTCGAGTGCCACCCGCTCACCGTGCTGGTTTTCCACGTGCTCAACATCTGGCTGTCGGTGGAGGACCACTCGGGCTACGACTTCCCCTGGTCCACGCACAGACTCGTGCCCTTTGGCTGCTACGGCGGCGTGGAGCACCACGACCTGCACCACTCGCAGTTCAACTGCAACTTCGCCCCCTACTTCACGCACTGGGACAAGCTGCTGGGGACCTTCCGGTCCCCGCACGCCAAGTGAGGCGCGCGCCCCCCGGCGGGCGCGGCGGGGTGGGTGCCCCTCGCACCCGGGACTGCTGGGCGCTTCGCACTCGAATCAGGACAGACACACCCGAGCCTTTGTGTTGTTCTGTTTTTGTAAGTAATTTATTACCTGATGGAGATTTGTGGGTAAAATCTGATGTATTTTCACAGCCTGACCAAGTAATTTATATCGTTTTTGCGTATTGAGGATTGTACTCGGAGTCTAATTCTAGCTCACTAAAGTAGCGTTGGTTCCTGGATATGTATATATGAGATATGTATATCACTGGTGTATTTAAATCATCTCTAAAACGTTTGTTTGTAGGACAAGGACTTTCTTATTTTTCAAAGTGTCACAGAAATAGGCTAAAAGAACATATTTTTATGGAAAATGTGAACAGTGAAACATTCCTGCTGGACAGTGATCACAGTTATTGTACTTTTCCCCAATTTTTTCATATAACTGTATATTTATATTGAATGAAATGTTATTTGTGCTTTAAAAGTGAAAAAAAAAAAAAACCCAACCTAAATCAAACAAATACTGGATGCTGTTTTTCTGGCATTTTGACTGATAAATACCAAAATTGGAAGAGGGGGCTGGGGCAGGAGGTGTCCTTCAGAGTCTGCATCAGCCATAGAACGAGAGGAATCTGGTGGGGGGTTTTTTGGGGGGATTGTAGGAGAGACAGTGGGGAGAAGGGGTCAGTCTGTTTTGCTCTAGTAACTTCACAGCGCGGGGGGGGGGCACTATTGTTCTGGATGCTTTTCAGTTTTTCAGCTGATTTCTACATAACAAGCAAATCAAAGAATTACCTTCTAAAGTTTTAGAGAGATTAACACTGTTCGACCATTTGATTATTTGGAGGAGAGTGGTGCTGGGTGGGTGTGCCTTGCTTTGCAAAACTAGTGAGTGAGGTGTGTGCATTAGAAGGGTGCAAAGGTACAGAAAGAGATTCTGAGAAGCCCTCCTCTTCAGGAAGCCATCTGGTGTAAATGGCCATCACACACATAGCGTCTGAAATTGGGGATTTTTGCATACTCCCTTTCCTTAAGTAAAGACCTGCATGCAGATTGCATATCCCTTTCTCAAAGAGAGAAAAAGGGAAATTTGGCCCCAGGTCCCTGGTTCCTCATCTGTAAAGGGAGATGGCGTTCCAGATGTTCTCACAGATTACCGTGAGATCACAGTGACAGTAAATGTCCCTGTTACTGGCCACACACCTGTTACCCATCAGTACCCGAATTGGTTTCATGTTATCTTTGGATCAGAGTTAAATAGGGTAAAATAAAACACCAAGGCAGTTTAGACAGAAAGGTCTAAAGAGTGGCAACTTTGTATGTAGTTCTAGGCTCATTATGTATGAACCAAGCTGTCTCCTTTAAAAGTGAAACGTTCTTCTCAAGACCCGGTATCCAAAGCCTGCCGGATGAGACCTCCTGAGAAGTAGGTTCAGGCTCTCCCAATCTTTGGCAAGATGAAATCAGAATGCCCGGATGTTCTGCTGATTTCCACCCCACTCCCAATATGTGCACTCTTTTGGTTTCTTCACCAAAGCTACCTCCTCTGTCCGCAGCAGAAGGTCCATGCCGGGTCCCAAAGATTATATTGATATATGAAAGTGGGGTCGCCCCCGATTTGCCTGCGCATCTTGGATCAGGACAGTGTATCACAGCTCACTCAGAGGATTTTTTAAACGTCTCGTGTCGCCTCACTGTATAAGGGAATGTTGCATCTTGGGGAAACTTGTACCCACGGAAGTTATTTGGGTTTAGAAACACTTTCCCTAAATTGATGTTTTAATGCATTGGAAGGTGAAGTAGGGGAGCGGAGAGGATGAGCAGGTTTTCAGATAGTTTGAGAGCCTAATGATAATAATCCTAGGGAAGTCGTTCACATCTGCATGGCCTTTTCGTGCATCTCCCCACTGGTTCCTTACACTTCGAGGGAGATAGGACGGTTGCTCTGATTATTGTGATTACTCCCACCCCGTATCGGGGATGGAGAACTGGTACCTCCATGGAGAACTGGTTCCCCACAGGGGAAGCGACGAATGCCCGATTATAAAGCACGAGGAGCTAGAGCCATTCCTTGAACTCTGCTCTTCTGATGCCTGTGGTGCTCTCCACGGCTCCTGGGGAGACAGAAACCCTGCAACTCCACCAGATGGTCTCTCTCTGCTATTCCTCCTCGGCCACCTCCTCTCGAGCAGAATTCCCCCGCCTGGCCCCCTGCTTCGCTTGGACATCCCTGGATTCAAAGCCAGGGAGAGCGGGCGAGGCCAGCCTAAACCGGACCTGAGTCAAGGGCTCTGTTTTCTGTACCCCCCACCACGTATCAGCAAGAGCACACACAGGGCAGCAAGACTACCCTGAGGGGAGGCTTGACTCTGGGACTCACTAGCTGAGTGATGGTGGACAGATAACTTGACCTGTCTTTGCCTTGGCTTCCTCATCTGTGAAATGTGGATCATCACAGAGCCTGCCTCACGGGGCTTCTGGGTTATCCCTGCGTGTGCAGGGGTAGGAGGGCTGGAGGTCACGGACCCTTGGTTTGCTGCCGGGGACGCTTCACGATGTGAGCGCTGAGACGGCCGGGCAGGGACAGGGATCTCCCGTCCACACACCTGAGCTCTCCCACCGCACAAGGGACCAAATCAAGCAAGCCCAGGTTTTGATCCTGCCTTTCCCTGGAAGCTGATTCTCTTGACCTCCTTTCAAGGCTAAAAGACTTGGAAAGAGACAGAAGTCTGTGTTTGTCTGGTTCTACTTCCTTACCTCTGAGTCATGCAGCCCCCACCTCTTCCAGAAGCGTCCACACCCGGCTCCCTGCTCCCTTCCCAATGATCAAATCTAGTGACTTCTTCCTCTTGGGTTTTCATCTTTCCAGCATTTTTTTTTCTTTTCAAAGGGTATTTGTTTTTGCTAACCCGCCTCTTCTTAGAATGATTTTAGTGAGGTTTCTCCAAACTGCTTTCCTTCCTAATTCTCTAGCTTCCTTCAGGGGGCCCACACTTTTCTCAGCTGGGAGGCAAGCCCCCAGGTGATGCTCTTCTTGTTGGAAAGTATCTGTTCTGCCTGCGACGAATGTCCTTCGTGCCAGCTTCTACCGCACTCTCCAAATCTCTGCTCTCATTGCATTCTGAAACACACACACAACATCTAATAACTGCATGTGCATATACACACTATGTGTATGGCCATACACAGACCATAGGTCCGCCCGCTATTATATGTCCACAGGCATGCATTTGTACACATACAACACACCCCATATGAATATACACATACACACACAGACTCATATACATGTATGCACGGACATATATGCATTACATATGCACATTATACACACACACACACACACACACACACACAGTAGAGGTATGTACTCCCTCCTTTCTCCCTCCACACACACACACACACACACACACACACACACACACACACACTATACATAATCCCATTTCTGTCTTGCTTACCATTTATTTTTGCCCCTAGTACTATTCTCCTCCTTGATATATACCGGTTCGGTGTTGCATGAATCCTGGAAGCAGTAGACACAGCTTTGCTGTTAGCCCTGTCTTCCTTCCTCCATTCCATCCCTCACTAGTCCATCCCGGCTTCCTCACTAAGGTCATGCTCACGACTCATAATCTCTGTCCTACGACAGGTCACAGTCTGCTGAGAGAGACAATCGGGCCAGGAAATGCATCCAGTGTGATGCAGTCCGTGCCCCGATGGTGGGAAAATGGATCGGGGCATCAAGAGAACCCAAGGAAAGGGGGGCTCATTGGAGCAACAGAAACCACGAAGGATTTGTAGGCGTTTGCCAGGCAGGGCGAAGGGCATACCTGTCAGAAGCGACAGCCGTGCAGAGCAGAGAGGAGTGGAGATACTTGGCGTGCTTGGAACGAGGAGGGAGGCACAGAGCACCGTGAGAACGAGGAAGGAATGTCCTGCCCCTTGACAGGCCAGAGGACCTGTTAGCTCCCCTGCCTGTGCGCAGGGGTTTGGGGAGACGTGTGTAAAATTGCTTCAAAGCCCGTGTTAGGGCTTGCTGTTATTTGTTGGTTTGTGATGAGTGCGTGGATGAATGCACTCAACACTGGGCTTGGAAATGACATTCTGAGAAGCTTAGGTTGTGTTCTCCAGGCACCTATCCCTCAGGGTGAGGGGAGGGCTCCCCAGATCTTAAGCAAAGGAGTGATGTGATCAGACCTGGCGGAAGAAGGTAACTGGCGGCAGAGAAGGGTGTGGGGGTTCCACCTAGGGGGCCGCTGGGTTCCAATCCTGGCTCTCTGGCTTAGGAGGAACTCTGTGAGCATGAACAAGTTCCTCCATCAAAGACTCAGTTTCCTCGCCTGTAAGAAGAGGGTGGTAGTACCTGCCTTTAGAATTATGGTGAGCAGGGGCACCTGGGGGGCACGTCCGGTGAAGCGTCCGACTCTTGGTTTTGGCTCCGGTCCTGATCCCACAGTTCGTGAGTTCGAGTCCCCCGTTGGGCTCCGTGCTGGTGGTGTGGAGCCTGCTTGGGATTCTCTCTCTCCCTCCCTCTCTCGGTGCCCTTCCCACACGCACTGTCTCTCTCTCTCAAAATAAATTAATTAATTAAAAAAAGAATTATAGGGAGCAGTAAGGAAGATGTTTAGAGAATTCAGCACTCTGCTTCCCATACAGCAAAAGCTCTGTGAGTAATAGTCGCTCTCCTGCGACAAGTTACAAAAGCCTCAGGATTGCAGGCAAGAAAGAATCAGCTTGCTCCCGAACAAGTGGGGATAAGGTGGAAAGGAAGAAATGGGTCTCTCTTTCGTCGTAACAGCAACACAGGCTCACGGAAAAATTTCGACCGCTAGAGAACAGTGTGAAGTAAAGAGTACCTTCCGCCCCCATTCGATGAACTGATTCCCGCTGCAGATACAACCAACGTCAACCCTTTTTTGGGGACCAGACCAGAAAGCCAGTCATTCAGCGTTTCTCTCCTCTCCCTCTCCTTTGCAGCTAGGATTGCGTTAAATGCATCAAGAGTTAAAAAAAGAAAAAAAAAGTTTACGTGAACAGAAATTTTTAGATAAAAGCCCAAGGGCATTTCCTCCCTCTAAATATCTTTTTGCCTATTTCCTTTTTCTGTACTGTTTGATCACGACTTATAACAAGAAGAGAAACTGCACTTGTCTGCCTTCCCCGCCATCCGTGAAAGCCGTGCCTGGGGCGCGGCAGAAAGGGCAGGTCACGGTCATGGGAAGAGCGAGCTTCTCCTGCTCCCTGTGGCTGGGAGTCTCCCTGTCCCCTGTCTCTCATGCCCACACCCCTTTCCCATCCGGGGGAGATCACTCGAGTCCCCGTGGACATCAGTTTCCCTCTCTGTGAAATGAGTGGAGGTCGGGGTGGATGGGAAGGAGGTGGCTTCCGACTGGGGAGGTAGCCCGGGGTACGATGCTGAGGTAGGAGCGAGTGCTGTGTGTGCCGAGTGTGACACGGGATCGTGGGTGTGCTAGGAAGGCACTGAGGCGCTAAGGCTCCTGTCCCCCTCCTCTCCGCCATGGCGATACTGCCTCACAGATGCCCCCAACAGTCCTGCCTCCAGGGCCCGTGCCAGCGTCCCTTCCTTGAATTGTCTCCTCCGCGCGCCCTGGTCCCTGCCTGTCTGCTAAGTGTCAGGAGAGCACAGGAGGGGAGGGAGCTCCGGAGACACCAGAGAGAGAGGGAGAGAGAGAGAGAGAGAGGGAGAGAGAGGAGATCGGAAGCGGAGTTTGCAGAAGGAGCCGAACGCAGGTGCCGCCAGAAGTGGTGTCGCTCTCAGATGCTCCAGGAGAGGGCCCTGCCTGCTTTCCGTGCCGAGGACGACCCCCAGCCACGAGCTGCAGCCAGCCACATAAGTAGCATGAGGCAGGGCAGGGCTATTGAAAGAAGAAACTTGGGGCGGGTCGGACACTAAGTGGAGAAAAGCCACCCCCTCCTCGGCTCTTTGAGTTCCAGTTAAATGGATAAGAGTGGCTCATCGTGGCCGTGGGTTTGATCTGCCTGAGACCCAAGAGCCGAGGGAAGACGGCTGTCGAGCTGACACTGTTCGAACTAGGTTCTCCGAATGCTAAGGCTGAGACACCACTATTCAGTTTCCCTATTTTAGGAATAAGAAAACTGAGGCTCAGAGATGGGAAGTGATTTTTCCTGGGTCACAGGGCTGGGCTAGAACTGAGGATCCGGGCTCCCCCTGCCTCCCTGCTGATTCCCTTCCACCCCCTGGGGCCTCAGAGCCATTGCAGACTGCCTTGTGCCTGGTTGCAGAAACATGGTCATTTAAAATTTTTTAAATTTAATTTTAATTTTTTTCATGTTTATTATTTTTGAAAGAGAGAGAGAGAGAGCAAGAGAGAGAGAGAGAGACAGACAGACAGACAGACAGAATCAGAAGCAGGCTCCGGGCTCTGAGCTGTGAGCACAGAGGGAGACACGGAATCTGAAGCAGGATCTAGGCTCTGACCGGTGGGCACAGGGCCTGATGTGGGGCTCGAACTCACGAACTGAGAGATCATGACCTGAACCGAAGTCAGAGGTTTAACCAACTGAGCCACCCAGGGGCCCCTAAGTTTTATTATATATATATATATATATATATATATATATATATATAGAGAGAGAGAGAGAGAGAGAGAGAGAGAGAGAGAGAGAGAGAGAGAGAGGAGGGCCAGAGGGAGAGAGAGAGTCTTAAGCAGGCTCTATGCTCAGCATGGAGCCCAACGCTGGGCTTGAGCCCATGACCGTGGGGTCATGACCTGAGCCAAAACTCAAGAGTCAGACGCTCAGCCAACTGAGCACTCCCAGAAATGTGGTTATAAGACTGCCTTGAAATTGTTGCAATCCATATTCTTTGTTAATCATTTGCATAAACACAACCTTAACAGCTCTGCTGATTTTTAGCAACTTGAGTGAAGTGCTTATTCCACACTTGGTTAAGATTGATCCTGCCACATACTGTTGTGGGTGATTAATGGAAACTTTTATTGTATTCCCATGAACTTGGAAAATCTCTGTTTACAGAGTGATTAAGAAAGCATCCATATAACAGAATACAATCAACTCAGCAATTGACGGGGAAGGGAACGCTTTGTACATGCAACAACAAGGAAGGGTCTGGAAATAATTATGATAAGTAAGGGAAGCCAGACAAAAAAAGTGTGTGCTCTATGGTTCGATTTATGTGAAATAGTGTGTCCACTAAATGATTCTGCTGACATAAAGCTCCAGGAAATGCAAGTGAGTCATGAGTCCACTGTGACAGAAGGTAGGGACACGTTCACTGTCTTGATTGTAGTTCTATCTTGATTGTAGTTTTCATATGTCAAAATTTATCAAACTGTGATTTAAACATGTTTAGTTGATTGTAGATCAATTATACTGAATAATGATGAGGATGATGACAATGATGGTTAATCATTTATGAATTTTAGCTTTGAAGCCAATTTGCCATGAAAAAAATATGGTGGGGGTCTTCATGATAACATCGTAAACACACACACACATACACACAGAGTCTAAGATCTATCCTTTGCCCATCTGTACTCCTGACCTATCAGAAGGAAAAAGACCCATTTGAGAGCCTACAAAATCCAGACCCCTTTCTCTGAGGACCTCCTCCCCACCCCCACATACACACAGACAGGGTAGGCTCCTGCAGCCACGTTGTGCTATACGATCCCAGTATTGTGGCCACAGCTTTGTGGACCTGGGTTGGAAATCTGTTCCACAGAGGAATAAATAGCCCATCTCCCAGGAATTCAGGTTATGTAAACAAGGGAGTGGACACGACCATGTGGAGGCTACCATCTTGTGCCATGTGAACGTCGATACGACAGAAACTCGTCTGCAGATCAAAGGAAGGATGGGCAGATTTTCAGGGAGGAGGGATGAGCCACACATCCCTGGAAAGAGTGTGAAAACAAGGAGAGTAAAGGGAGAAGGCAGCTGCTCTCGTTCCTGAGGGATCTACGGGCTGGGCTCCGGGTATTAAGTCCGCCGTAGTTACTGCCTTTGTATTCTGTGACTTTCCGTCAGATTTCTCTGCTTGGATGTTTAGACGCCATTCTGGTTCTTGCATGCAAAGAGCACCTTGGTTAAAACACAAGGGTTCTGTGATGTTCTTCTGCCTTTAGGTGGAAGGAGGAAATCCCTTTGCTGCAAACCAGTCTAGGAGTCGTGGGTGGTCGTCACCGATGCACGCAAATTGGTACATCCCAAGTGATGGCCAGAGGCTGTATGGATGGAATCACATAATGTGTGGCCTTTTTTAGTCTGGCTTCTTTCAAGTCAAATAATGTGTTCACGGTTCATTCATGTTGTAGCATGCTACAACAGTACCTCTTCCTTTTTATTGTCAAATAATATTTCATTGTATGAATATACTACATTTTATCTATCCATGCATCAGTTGATGGGCATTTGGGCTGTTTCCACCATTTGGCTGCTATTGGGAACAGTGCTGCTCTGAACATTCATTAATTTTTTTTTTTGTGGGGACATATATTTTCATTGCTCTTGGGTATAACCAGGAGTGGAACTGCTGGGCCATGTGGTAACTATGTTTAACACTATTGAGAAACCATTACACTGTTTTCAAAATAAATGCATCATTTCTCATTCCCACCAGAGAGATGATGCATGAGTGTCCAATTTCTTCACATCCTCCCAATATGTGTTGTTTTCATTTTTTAAACGTTTATTTATTTATTTTTGAGAGAGAGAGAGTGCATGAGCGAGGGAGAGGCAGAGAGAGAGAGAGAGAGAGAGAGAGAGAGAGAAGAATCCCAAGCAGCCTCCATGCTGTCAGCACAGAGCCTGATGCAGGGCTTGATCTCATGAACTGTAAGATCAGGACCTGAGCCGAAATCAAGAGTCAGACGCTTAACTGACTGAGTGACCCAAGCGCCCCTCATTAAAAAAATTATAGCCATTCTCATGGGTGTAAGGTGGTCTTTCACTGTGGTTTGATTTGTGTTTCCTTAACGACTGATGATGTCAAGCATCTGCTCTTGTGCTTACTGGTTATTTGTATACCTTCCTTGAAGAAATGCCTACTGAAGTCATTTGCTCCTTTAAAAATATTATTTTTGGGGCGCCTGGGTGGCTCAGTCGGTTAAGCATCCGACTTCGGCTCAGGTCATGATCTCACGGTCCATGAGTTCAAGCCCCGCGTCGGGCTCTGGGCTGATGGCTCACAGCCTGGAGCCTGCTTCGGATTCTGTGTCTCCCTCTCTTTCTGCCCCTCCCCCGTTCATGCTCTGTCTCTCTCTGTCTCAAAAATAAATAAAATAAAAGTTAAAAAATTTTTTTTAAAATATTATTTTTGGTCTTTTGTTATTGAGTTGTAAGAGTTCTTCATATATTCTGCATAGTAGACCCTTATCAGATATGTGATATATAAATATTTTCTTCCATTTTGTAGATTGTCTTTCTTTTTCCTCTTCAAGTTTGAGCTGCTCTAGTGAATTTTTTTATTTTAGTAGTTTAGTATTTGTGCTCTTTAAAGCCGGAATTTCTATTTGGTTCTGTTTACAATTTCTTTCTCTTAGAAATATAATGGTAGTGTTCTCATGATCTCCTTTGATTCTTGGTCTATGTTTTTTATTTTTTTTGTTTTGTTTTTGTTTTGTTTGTTTGTTTTTAGCTTTCAGAGCATATTTGAGACAGTTGATTTAAAGTCTTTGTTGGGGCGCCTGGGTGGCGCAGTCGGTTAAGCGTCCGACTTCAGCCAGGTAACGATCTCGCGGTCCGTGAGTTCGAGCCCCGCATCAGGCTCTGGGCTGATGGCTCAGAGCCTGGAGCCTGTTTCCGATTCTGTGTCTCCCTCTCTCTCTGCCCCTCCCCCGTTCATGCTCTGTCTCTCTCTGTCCCAAAAATAAATAAACGTTGAAAAAAAAAATTAAAAAAAAAAAATAAAGTCTTTGTCTACTGGGAGCCTGAGTGGCTCAGTTGGTTGAGCGTTCGATTTCAGCTTGGGTTATGATTCCACAGTTCGTGGGTTCGAGGCCCGCATCGAGCTCTGTGCTGACAGCTCGGAGCCTGGAGCCTGCTTCGGATCCTGTGTCTCCCTCTTTCTCTACCCCTTTCCTGCTTGCGCTCTGCCTTGCAAAAATAAATAAACATTAAAACAATGGTTTTTTTAAAGTCTTTGTCCACTAAGTCCACAACGTGTGCTTCCTTTGGGACAGTTCCCTCCTGTGAACAAGCCATACTTGAGTGTTTCTTTCATGGCTTGTAGTTTTTGTGAAAAGCAGACATTTCACGTATTATGCTGTGGCAACTCTATAAACGATGCTTTTGCTGTCCGCAGGTTTCATTGTTCCTGCCGATTGTGCTTGTTGAGTTTGGGTGGTAAGTGACTTTTCCAGAGCCTGCATGCCTGGAACCAAAAAAATACCCCAGTCATTGCCAAGTGGACTCTCTATGTGTGTTTGGAACACTTCCAGCTTTCAGCCTGGCAGTTTACAGCTCTGTCTTCACCTTTATTTCCTGCCTGCCCAGAGCCTGAAGGTCGGTCAGAGGTGAACGCGTAGGGCCTTTTCAAGTCATTCTTGAGCATACACAAGGCGTGGGCTGATGTATGACCTTTAGAGTCCCAGGAATATTTTGGAACTTTTCAGAGTCTTGATTCCCCAAAGCATCTTTCTTTTCCTACCAAGCTTTTGCTTAGTTGATCACCTGTCGAACTGCCGGCCATTGTCCTGAGCGGCTGTGACTGATACGTTTCCCTGTAAATGTTATGGACAAATTCCACCCACTGGGAAGTTGACTCAGCACTGGGGGAGCTCCAAATTAGACTTGATAAACGCAAGTATTTGGGCCTATCCTCAAGGGATCCACAGGACTGGTCAAAACAAACAACCGTGGTTCTCTGTGAGTCAAGTCCATTCTTCTTCTGCCTTGGACCTTGATCTGTACTGGGAACGTGGGCTGTTTCTTCAAGGCCACTGCTGAGCTCTGGAGGAGGAGTTGAGACTAAAGTAAGTTAAAATGATATAAACTCTCTGTTCTTATCAAGATTCAGTCATTTTTTTCTTGGTTAAGCATTTTTCTGCTTCTTGCAAGCTTTTGGTTAGTTCCCAAAGTTTCAAAAAAACAGTTTCTGATAGTTTTTCCCATGCCTTACGGATGGATGGATACATTTTCATCGATGACATCCACTTTGTACGTTTTGAATTCTTCTCTGTCCCAGGATGGGGTCCATCTTAGCAAATGTTTCGTGTGTGCTCATATTAGGCAGCTTGGGCTACTCTAACAAAATACCATAGACTTTGTGGCTTCAATGACAGACATTTGTTTCTGGAGGCCAAGCAGTCCAAGATCAAGGGCCTGGTGGATTCAGCTCCTGATGAGGGCTCCCTTTCTGGCTTGCAGATGGCCACCTTCTTCTTATGTCTTCACATGGTAGAGAGAGAAGAAGCTCTGGTCTCTCTTCCTCTTCTTAGGGACATTAATCTCATCACGGGAGCCCACCCTCATGACCTCATTTAAACCCAATTAACTTGCAAAGGTCCTACCTCCAAAGACCAACACTTTGGGGGTTAGGGCTTCAACATAAAAATTGGGGGCTGTGTTTGGGGGGGGCGGCGCCAACATTCAGTCTATATGTATTCTATTGGGTGGAGTGTCTGTAATGATCAATGACAGCAAGTTGATTAAAGTGCTATCCAAGACCCCTATATCTTTATTTTCCTTCTACTTGCTCTATTAATCATTAAAAATTGGTTTTGAGGTCTCTACTTTATAATTGCTGATACATCTGTTTCTTCTTTTAGCTCTACCAGTTTTTGCCTTGTGTATCTTGAACTCTGTTACATGAGGCATAGAAACGTCTAGGATTGTTACGCACTCCTAATTTACTGAGCACCCACTGAGCCGCGATCTCAGTTTTAGAGAGAGAAAGAAAGCTCATGCACAAAGTGATGAGGAAACTTGCCCAAAGTTGTAGCCAGCAGGAGAAAAAAAGCCCAAGCACTTGGAGGTCAAAGTCCTCAGTTTCCACTGGTGGGTTAATTTAGGTGTGGAGGAGGGAGTCCAGCTTTGGGCAAGGCCAGGGGAAGGAATTGGAAGGTCCCTTGAAAATTCGGCCTTTTGTTGTGGTTGAACTGGTTCCAATTTTGGCACATCACACACGCCTATTATCAGATGCAAAGACAACACACACTTCCCGGCAAAATAGAAGTAGTTAAGGTTGGAGCCAATTTTTAAATTCCACATTTCTGTTTTTCTCTTCTAGTAATGTGTGTGGCCTGAGAACTGGTCTCTCTCCTCTTGCCCCTGGGTTGCACGAAAGCAATCCCAAGGTGGCTGATGAGAAGAAAAGGAAGCATCTTAAATAGATGTTAGTGAGTTCATAAAACCCTCTGCCAAAGCAGCTCAGCGGCTAACCGTACTTTGCCAGTTCACCTTCCTTCAAGTGCTTCGCCTAAGCCTGTTTCTTTCTTGAGGAATCACTCAGAGGTAGGGCGTCGACCTTTTAATCAAAAGCAGGGATTTGAGTTTTGGCTTTTCACTTCCTGACTTTGTTTCATTGGGAAAGTGACTTAAATCATCTATAAAATGGGTCTACTATACTTTTTAAATATTTGAGTTCTAATTCATTATTGGTTCTAAGTATATTATTTATTATTGTTACCATTCTTTATTATCTCCTTTTATATTTTTTTGAGTATTTATTTTGTTGTTTTTCTTTTTTTTCTATTCCTTTAAAATTTTTTTTAAAAATTTTATTTAAATCTAAGTTGGTTAACATATAGTGTAGTAATTGCTTCCGGAGTAGAATTCAGTGATTCCACACTTACATGGAACACCCAGTGCTCATACCAACAAGTGCCTTTCTTAATGCCCATCCCCCCCACCCAACACCCTTCTAGCAACCTTCAGTTTGTTCTCTGTATTTAAGAGTCTCTTATTGTGTGCCTCTCTTTCTGTTTTTATCTTATTTTTTTCTTCCCTTCCCTTAAGTTCACCTGTTGTATTTCTTAAATTCCACATATGAATTAAATCATATGGTATTTGTCTTTCTCTGACTTATTTTGCTTAGTATAATACACTTTACTTCCATCCACATTGTTGCAAATGACAAGATTTCATTCTTTTTGATTGCTGAGTAATAATCCATTGTGTGTGTGTGTGTGTGTGTGTGTGTGTGTGTGTGTGTGTGTATCACATCTTCTTTATCCATTTGTCAGTCGATGGACATTTGGGCTCTTTCTATAATTTGGCTATTGTTGATGATGCCGCTATAAACTTTGGGGTGCATGTGCCCCTTGGAATCAGCACTTTTGTATCCTTTGGATAAATACCTAGTAGTGCAATTGCTGGGTTCTAGGGTAGTTCTATTTTAAATTTTTTGAGGAACCTCCATACTGTTTTCCAGAGTGGCTGCACCAGTTTGCATTCCCACCAGCATTGCAAAAGGGTTCCCCTTTCTCCACCTTTTTGCCAACATCTGTTCTTTCCCGAGTTGCTATTTTTAGCCATTCTGACAGGTGTGAGGTGGTATCTCATTGCGGTTTTGATTTGCATTTCCCTGATGATCAGTGGTGTTGAGCATCTTTTCATGTGTCTGTTAGCCATCTGGATGTCTGCTTTGGAAAAGTGTCTGTTCGTGTCTTTTGCCCATTTCTTTACTGGATTATTTGATAGCAATATGTAAAATACTACTTCAATATGAGGTATTATTCTAATTATCTCTATAAATAAAAGAAAACTGCTTCCTTCAGTGTCTGCTTGGCAATGGGAGTCAATACTGGTAATTGTCATTTCTAGGTCCTTCCGTGGATCAGGCACTTTTATCTACAAGTTCCCACATGGCGCTCATTTAACCCATCAACCTTGTAGGATCTTTTTTATTGCCACCTTTTTACAGAGGGGGAGATTGAGACTCTGAGAGGTTACATGACTTGCCCATAAGCATGCCCAAAGTGTGTATGGAAACCAGGATACAAAGTCAATTTTGAGCCAAGTCTCTTTCTTCTACACACTTCCCCTCTACTCCATCCCTGCATGATGGAGAGGCTCTCCTGGGCATGCCGTGCCCAGCCATGCAGGTTGCACATCCAACAACTCCAGGGAGTGTCATTTTCAGAGGTATCCCTCAAACGGCGCCCCCTGGAGGTGTGCAGTGCATAGTCGCAGACACGCATGAGGAAGGTCTGGAGCAGTTAATGGGTCTTGTTCAGAGAGCAGAGAAGACTTTGCCACCCCATCTTCAACCCCGTGCTCCTTGCAATTGTTCTTGGAGGGAACTTTCTATGCTTTTTAAATTCGGAGTAAATGACCTGAAGGGGCCTGACCACACTACATCTTACCATGTGGTGTGACTTTCTCAAGGTGATGGTGATGGTCATGCCTGCGTTCGTAGTATTCTTTGGGTACATACCTTCCACCTGTGCCTACACGCCTGCCACCATCCAAAAAGTTGCTGGGAAAGAATTGCCTCCCTGGATTTGGCGTATGATGCCAGAACATGGGCAAAAGTGACCCTCTTTTCTTTGAGATCATCTTGGAAGATTCCTTCAGGCACTTGTTTTACTCAAACCACTAAAAGTCTTAGAGGCAGACTTCTGTGGAATAAACTCCCTCATGTCTCATTCTAGAAAATGTGGCTCAGTGCTGCTAAGCCTTTGGCTGTGAGAAGTGCCTTTATTCATACTTGAGAGGAAATGTGAGTTTGGGGGTAAGTTAGAGGACATGAATAGCTTTCATTTGGGTGTGTTTCCTTTTTCTCTAACCCAACTTCCTAGATGCTCTGGCAACCAAGCTTTGATAATGCCATTTGCCTGCAGAGGAGGTAGTAGAAACACTAAGTTTCAGCAGATCTGAGCAAGGCCTGTGGTCTGGGCTGGGAATATTTCATGATTTTATTTAATTACCTCAGTAATCGTTACAAAAAGATTACTCCACTTCCCTTACAGGTATATAGGGTTTTATGGAACGCTTTCACGGTCAAGAGCTTCGATCTGTATTATGACCTTGTGAAGTTGGACGGATAGATAATTCTATGTCTTGCAAAAGAGAAATCTGGAATATGAGGCTAGAGATGTCCAGCATGATGTCCAAATTCACAAAGCAAAGAAGAATTTGGACCATGCTTCAGCTTTCCTTCCCAGGATTCCCATGGCAATCACTGCATCTATTTGGAAGTCGTGGAGATTTAAATCGTTTGTTTCTTTTCTTTTTTTAATTTTAAAAAAAATTTTGAGAGAGAGAGTGTACGAGCACAAGTGGGGGAGGGGCAGAGAGAGAGGGAGACACAGAATCCAAAGCAGAGAATCTGAAGCAGGCTCCAGGCTCTGAGCTGTCAGCACAGAGCCCAACTCAGAAGCTTGAACTCACGAACCTCGAGATCATGACAGAGCCAAGGTCGGAAGCTCAACCAACTGAGCCACCCAGGTGCCCCAATCCTTTGCTTTGTTTCCATTCCTAAGTGAAAAGATTCACCACGACAATGTGCAGAACATTCAAAACCTCCCCAAACGATTACAGTGATGTTAAGCTAAGTCCAGTGCGTATCCCAGAAGGATAAACCCATGTCTTTGTAAGCTACCTCATCCAGAACCAGCCCTTGCTGTGATTCCCTATCTCATCTACATGAGTCAACATCAACACTAAGGGGCAGAACTCCAGCTGTCGTCTCTTAAGAACTGCTTTAACAAGAACTACCCCAAGACCAGGCAGGTGTTTGTAACCTGATGTGAGTTTGTGGCTCCTGTGACCCACAGGGAGGTAGAGCAAAACCAGCCCAGCCCGTCGATTGTCACTCAGCCAGATTGTGTTGGTCTGTTCATTCTCAGAGACTCGGCAATAACTTTATCCTTTCAGAAACCTGTGCTTACCCCCTGCCGAGTGTCCCCTCTCGTAATTCTGTCTTAAAATGCGGTCTCCGGGGGGGGGGGGGCACCAGTCCTTTGTGTCCAGATGTGTATGTTGAGAGAACCATATGCATTGACGCACATTGTTAACTGATGACAAAGGGACCCTTCTTGTTCTCTTTCGACATCTGAGTTCTTGTGAGCAGCTGAACAAACTTAAGGGTAGGCTCTTGATGCGAAAAGCAAATATTATTTTCGAAAATAGGTATGTTGTTTTTAAATTTTTACTTAAACCCAAGTTAGTTAACATATAGTGTAATAATGGTTTCAGGAGTCGAACCCAGTGATTCATCACTTACGTATGACACCCAGTGCTCCTCCCAACAAGTGCCCTCCTTCATGCCCATGCCCCACTTAGACCATCCCCCACCCAACACCCCTCCAGCAACCCTCAGTTTCTTCACTGTATTTAAGAGTCTCTTATTGTATGCCTCCCTCTCTGTTTTTATCTTACGTTTAAGGTTCGGTTATTGTTGATAGTGCTGCATTGGGGGTGCATGTGCCCATTTGAATCTGTATTGTTGTATCCTTTGGATAAATACCTATTAGTGCAGTTTATCCTTTGGCTAAATACCTATTAGCAAATAGGGTAGCTCTAGTTTTAGTATTTTGAGGAACCTCCCTACTGTTTTCCAGAGTTTGCTGCCCCAGCAGTGCAAAAGGATTCCCCTTTCTCCACATCCTCGCCAACATCTGTTGTTTTCTGAGTTGTTAATTTTAGCCGTTCTGACAGGTGTGAGGTGGTATCTCATTGTGGTTTTGATTTGTATTTCCCTGGTGATGAGCGATGTTGAGCATCTTTTCATGTGTCTGTTAGCCATCTGGATGTCTTCTTTAGAAAAATTTCTGTTCATGCCTTTTGCCCATTTCTTCACCAGATTATTTGTTTTTTGAATGTTGAGTTCGATAAGTTCTTTATAGATTTTGGATACTAGCCCTTGATCCGATATGTCATTTGCAAATATCTTCTCCCATTCTGTCGGTTGCCTTTTAGTTTTGTTGATTGTTTCCTTTGCTGTGCAGAAGTTTTTATCTTGGTGAGGTCCCAATAGTTCATTGTGGATTTTGTTTCCCTTCTGTCCAGGAAAATAGATATGTCTTTTAATTCAGTGGAGGCTGGTGTTGACCCACAGCTCAAGGAGTAGTTGAGCACAGATCAGACGAGGGCAGGTTGGGATAAAAGAGAGAATTCAGGAAATGTAGAGTTAAGGTTTGAGGTTTCCAAGTTCCTCATATGGCTTGACATGGTTCCCAAAACTTCTTCCAAGTGAAATACAAATGCAGCAGTTCCACTGAAAATCAGTGCTTCTAGCTGCCTCCAGCTCCCTTGAGGATACACGCCTTTAATAAAATCTTAGCTAGTGGGAAAAGAGTTTACAACATGTAGGTGCCAATTTGATGTGTTCCCTCCCTCGGGTTAACCAGAAACATCAAAAGACATGAAGGGGACAGTGGGAGATGACATTGGAAACTGTTGGGGAAAAATACTTGAAAATATATCTGTTCTAGGGCGATGTTTTATAGCCTTTCTTTCTTGTCTTAATTGAAATTTCCTGCAGACAGGGTGTAAAAAAATAAATAGACAGCTGGAGCTGTTGTTGGTTGACCAGGAGGTGCCGACACAGAGCCTTGGTTTGTCACCCATACATCCTCTGGGGAACACTTGAGGCACTTGAAGAGCTGGAAGGGACGCAGTGAAAACCCAGTGGACTAGGGAATTTCTAGAATTTCGTTCTGGAGAATGAGCTGTTTATTCTTTAACAATTGTCAGAAGAAGAGAGGATTGGAGTGTGAACTCTTGACGGGAAGGGTTCTAACTTATTTATTTCTGTGTAGTTGGTAACGAGCACAAGACCTGGTTCTTGGCAGGTGCTAACTAATTCAGCAATTTGTTAAATAAATGCCTGGATTTTTAAAACCTGCATCTGAGGGACAAAAATACTTAAAACCAGGGGACCACAGGCAAGTAAGTATATTAAGGAGAGCGACTAGTGGGCCTTATGTGACTTGATGTCCTCATAATTGCCTACCTGGAGAAAATGAGGTCATTTCCCTGTGAATTTGATCCATATGAGGAATGAAATAGGTTAACATTACTGAATTTTCCAGTTAATGAAGCTCTACCTTGATATATTGTCAGGTTTCGTTCATACATACCCTTGAGGTTGGCTGTAAGAACCTGTAAAACTCCAGTTTTCAAATTGTAGAGTGCATTAAGAATCACTCCAGGAAGTGGTAAACAGCATACATTTTGGGTTGTACCCTGAAGGTTCTAATTCAGCTGGTCTAAGGTAGGAACTGGGAGTCCTTGTTCAAATGATTCACAGGCCATAAATTGACAAAGCCTGATTGCCATGGGCGAAAGGTACAGGAGATCAGCGGTAACCGTGTGTTCTTGAGGGTGACAACTATACTTCTAGATTCTGTGAATTCTGGGCAAACCAAGAATCTTTGCACCAACTTTGAAGGCAGACCCCAAAGCACCCCTGTTCCTCCAGAGGATCTCAGAACAGGAACCGGCCTTCAGGCTTCCGGCTCATGCCCTGCTGTGGGGCTTGCTGGGCAGAGGCCTTGGGAAGTTGACCCCAATTACGACCGTCGCCTGGATTTGCTTTCTTGACACATCTTGATTGACCCTGGGTGGCCCCAAAAGTAGTAGTTGGAATGTGTTCAAAAGAGACCGTGACAGAGGCTGCAGTGCAAATCTCTGTAACCACACTCTTTCAAAGAAAGCCATTTTATTAGCAGTCCGTTAAAATCTACCAGCGGGATGGAATGGAAAAAGCAAATTCCTTTGTGATTATGATATTTTCCTACTAGCTAAATATTATGACTATATAGGCATGACCTTTAGATGGTCATGAAAACTGAGATTTGTATAATAAGCATTTACAAAGGGCTCTTCTAATCGATTAGTCCACAAAGAAACCTTAAGAGGCAGGTATAGCAGATTTGATTCTTTGGATATCAGGTCATTTTCTTTTATTTTAATTCCAGTGTAGCTAATATGCTGCGTTATATTAGTTGCAGGTGTACAATAGAGTGATCCAACATTCCATACATTTCTCAGTGCTCATGATGATATGTGTATGCAATCCCCGTCACCTGTTTTACCCATCCCCCCAACCCCCCCCCCGCCCCGGTACCCATCAGTTTGTTCTCTATAGTTAAGAGTCTGTTTCTTGGTTTGTTTCCTTCTTCCTTTGTTTTTTTTTTAAATTTTGTTTCTTAAATTCCACATATGAGTGAACTCTAGAATACTAGCTAATTTTCGAAACAAAGAAACATCATCTTAAATGACATTGGTCCCAATGTCAAAAATTCTTTCTAATACCTTAGAGGATGCTTGAAATAATACGTAGCAGGCAAAAGTCTCTGAAGGCAGGTTAGAAAGGGAATTCCCCTCCCCCCACCACCTCCAGAATGTTCTGAGCAATGGTGGCATCTTTACGGGAGGTGTGAATCAGTCACACCATGTCTCGTCGGAATGGATCACTTGTGGTATCTCTTGTTTCCACAAGATACTGAACAGTCTTTTTTTAAAAGGAATTTTTAGCAAATTTATCTATGTATTTTGAAAGAGTCAGAGAGTGAGTAGGGGAGGGGCAGAGAGCGAGGGAGACACAGAATCCGAAACATGCTCCAGAATCTGAGCTGACAGCACAGAGCCTGACGAGGGGCTCTCGAACTCACAAACCGTGAGATCGTGACCTGAGCCGAAGTTGGACGCTTAACTGACTGGCCACCCAGGTGCCCTGACACTTAGAGTTCTTTTACTGAAACACTGTTTTTCCATCTTTTGGGAACATTTATCTCCCTTTTAATAACACTAAAAATCTCAAATTCTATCTTTGATGCCTCCCTGGTTTCTTCCTTTGAGAATCACTAAATTTCATGGTTGAAATCTTCTTTGAACAGGGGTTCTTAGAAATAATCTTCTGCAAGCGGGGAATAGAATAAAGCTGGGTGATGAAGGCCTCTAGAGTAGAAGTTTAAAAAAAATGTTGAGTTTTATTCACCCCATGACCCTTACCCCATCAAATACAGCCTTGTACAACCTCCCTCCCTCTTTAGTCTCTGGTGTGTGTTCTGACATTTTTCATTTAAGAACCACAATCTCTTATTTCCTTCCAGCTCTGACATATTATGTTTCACCATGAGAAATACAACAGAGTTATAAATTGTGATCACGACTGATGGGAAATGTAAAGTAGTTGGCTTCTTTCCCAGTCAGATCATTTTCTCCGGTGGGACTCTGGAGAGCAAGAACACTGTATGGGAACGAGGGGGAAAATGTATCAAGAGTCAGATCAGTGCTAGTCTATTATGCAGAAAAGGTCTAGCCCAGAAACGTGGATGCCAGCGTCTATGTCTAGATAGAGATAGAGCCACATTAGTCCAAGGGGGAAACCACTATTGCCCTCCCCAGAAGCCTGAGCTCTGCTCAGATTACTGCTGTGAATAATTTCATCCGTGACAGAAGATCTACTGTAAAGGGAAGGGTCTGGAAGCATTTTCTCTCCTTGGCATGTAGGTTGAGGCAGTTTGTGGCCGTACCCCGGGCAGAAAACACACGCGCTGCGTTCTGACAGGCATCGAGTACCTCTTGCCCTCTAGATTGCCGGCTGGCCTGCTCTCCTGCAGCTGGCTGATGTGCTAAACTAGAATCAAGCGAGGAGAGTATAAACTGAGGGCTCCGTGGAGGCTGAAAAATGGCGGCAAGAGTCACAGGGCTGGAAGTTCCTTCTAGACAAGTGTTGGCATTTGTATGAAATTTGGCCTTGACGGATACCTGCCTTCCGATTCTTAAATGCCCTACGGGTAAAACAACACTTAAAATCTTTACACTAGGACATCACTGGGAAACCAATTATTTTCCTCACCAAAGAATCACAACACATGTGTTTACCACTAAAATTATATACAAGCGTCTGTGACATTTGTAGATACTTAAAAAAATGTAGTTTGTAGTATGTCAAGTTGAAAAAATATACACCTAAGTTTTTAAAGAGGAAATCTGGAGGACAAGATTACAATTGCTTTTTTTTCCTATGCTTTACAAATTTTTTTTTTTTTTTAATTTGAGAGAGAGAGAGAGAGAGAGAGAGAGAGAGTGCGAGTTGGGGAGAGGGGCAGAGGGATATCTATCATCTATCTATCATCTATTGGGAGAAAGAGAATCCAGGCTGAGCCTGGAGCCAAATAGGCTTGATCCTATGACTCTGGGATTATGACCTGAGCCAAAATCAAGGGTTGGATGCTCAACCAACTGAGCCACCCCCGGCGCCCTTCATATATATACAGAGAGAGAAAGAGAGAGAGAGAGAGATTTATTTTAAGGAATTGCCTCATGTGACTATGACAAGTGGGCCAGCTGGAGACCCAGAAGGGTCAGGAGGGAGTTCCAAAATACTCTTTTACTTCCAATTTTTCAAAACATAAGCATATATTATTTCCATGTTAAGAGAAATGTAAATGTTACTCAAAAACAATATAATGATACTTCTTAATTTTGGAGACCTTTTTCTGTGCAGGGTTCTGGGCTCTAAACTTTGCATGCATTGTCTGTTTTAATTACCTTTGAGAGTGGAACTTGCATTATTCACATTTAACGAACGTAGAAGCAGCCTTATCAAGGTGCGGTGACTTATCCAAGGTCGCTCGTGGTAAGTGCATGCAAAGCCAGGATTTGTACCCAGGTGTTTTGAGACTGGGATCTTAGGACTAAACTCATTAATAAAATCAGGACACTTCTTTGTTTTTCCATTGCTACCAAACCCTAAGGCTCTCAATGGTATTTAATCACTAAAACAATCCTAACACGGCAAATCCTGGAGTTTCAGCTCAACAATCAGATTTTTTCTTCACTTTTTACCACTTTACCTTCTCTCTCTCTCTCTCTGTCGTTTTTAACCTAGAACCCCAGGAGGGACTTAGCATTTTGAACAAATCACAAGAGACATAATTCTGAAACCCAGTCTTGTTTGTTAGGATCCTAGATGACCTAGGACATTGGCTGAAAAGTCACAGATGTCAGGATATTAGTTACTTTAATAAAATCTTGATTTTTGTTGTGAGTTGTCTCTGTCTCTGTCTCTGTCTCTCTCTCCCTCCCCCCCCCAACCCCTGCCTTTTTTTTTTTTTTAAAGGAGACTGCTCACAATTTTGATCGCATCGAAGTTTGTCCGGTGAGTTGTGGTTAAGGGAGGACTTATTTTATTTCCTGGAGGGAAGCCCAGACACCAAGCAGTCATTTTGGTAGACTTCCGTGCTCTGGAGGCTCCTGCTTGCCTCTCAGCTAATAAATAAGTCTAGAAGATAAGTCTAGAAGGATGAGTGAGGGGAGAACAGAGCAGCCAAGGTTCTGGAGGACACTCAGCCTGCAGGGCTACTAGCTGTTTACTAGAGGACATGGAAACACTGTTGATTGTCCTTATTTGGGGCAGTCGTGGGCCGTAAGGTTGCCGTGAACTCTGAATTAGCCGATACTGAACCATGGCTCCTCGGGGAAATACAAAGTTAGGTCCCAGGAGCCTCTGGTCAAAACATTTTTGTCAGCCGATCCGTAGATAACCTTGGTTTATGCGTGTTCCTGCTCAAAGATACCTTATTTAATATGCGTTATTGATTCATTCACACCGCTCGTGGCCAGCTGCACGGTAGCTCAGCCCTGAACGAAGCTTGCTTGCTCCATGAGGCACATCACAGCCTTTCTGAGCTCAGGATCGCCAGCACTCGAGCCCTATGGCTGGCTGAAACCACCCACAAAAACCACAAAAATGGAAACAGTGTAGCACTGCATAGACCTCGAAAGGGACACTTGTGTGCAGCGTGCGCGCCAAGACAGGAAGGCCACACGTCACCTCGGTCAACCTCAGCCGGGGACGTGAGTGTCAGTTGACTGAAAAATTTTTTCTGCTCTGCACGTGCCCACAAATAACTCTTAAAAGGCCAGGAGAATTGATTTTGGGGTTAAAAGTAAATTTTGGCAAGGAGGCAAATTTGCAAATACAGAATCTGTGAATAATGGGGACCGATTGTATTGCAATATTTTTATGTCTGGTGAGGCCATACTCGTGCATGGAGCTGAACCGTGGCAGTGGTGCATGATCCCATGGCCTGGGGCAACGTGACCTTGACCTGTGAGGCTGACCTCCATACTTCGCTTCTGTGCCTCTGCCCTGGCTACTTCTTCGGTTTTGGCAAATTACCACTTCCTTTTCCCAATTTTACCATTTTCTGCAGGACTTTTCCATTCCTATAAGCCTGTCAAATATTCAACCTCTTCCATAAGGTCACCCTGATAATCGTGGGCAGTATTAGCCTCTCCACTCCACCCACTGTCGATAAATATCAGTTATTGATGACCGCTTGCTTCTTAACACTAGGGCTCTTTCTTCTACAAGTTTTTTAATGTTTATTTACTTTTGAGAGGGAGAGAGACAGAGAGCAAGCGGGGGAGGGGCAGAGAGAGGGGAGACACAGAATCCGAAGCGGGCTCCAGGCTCTGAGCTGTCAGCATAGAGCCCGATGTGGGGCTCGAGCTCACGAGCCATGAGATCATGACCTGAGCTGAAGTCGGATGCTTAACTGGCTGAGCCACCCAGGTGCCTCTGGGGCTCTTTCTTCTACAGCCACCTCAGGGTTACTCAACAGAGTGGCCCCTTGGGGACTGTGGTCTGTCCCCTGCAGGTCTCTCCTTCCCATCCTCCTATTAAACTTGCTTTCACAGAGTTTAATGAAGTTGATTTTCATCCAGTCATGGAACGCAAAAGCTCTTAGAGAACCACTGGATGAAAAGTTATACACGTGGATTAAAATTTCATTTACTTGACCTAGCTTAAATTTTTGACCCTTAAGTCCTGTTCCTAACAGATCCTCAATTCAGTGTCACTATAGACTGCATAGCTACCTCAAGATTGGAATTTCGAAGTTGTTCAGTGCTGCATTTTTATTTATTTATTTTCTTCTTTGCTTTTTTATAGAATAAATCTAGCATGTAACATTGCATAACTTTAGGTGTATAGCGTGTAATTTTGATATGTTTATAGAGCATAATATGATTGTCAATGCGGCGATATTTATCACGTCACACAATTATTGCGCAATATTATTGTCTCCATTCATTATATCGTGCATAGTTCTCTGTGGCTTATTTATTACTCATTGTGAGTTTGTACCATTAAACACCATCACTCTCACCCCTGCCTCCCAACGTCACCTGGCAACCACCGTTTTACTCTGTTTTTTACAGCTTTGACTTCTTAGAGTCCACATATAAATGACATCATACAGTACTTGTTTTCCTCTGTCTGGCTTCCCTTGCTTAGCATAGCGTGCTCAAGCTCCATCCGTGTTGTTGCAAATGGAGAGCCGTCCTCCTTTCTCATGGCCCAATAGTATTCCATTGTATACATGCACCACACTTTTAATCCGTTCATCCCGTGATGGGCACTTGGATGGTTCTCACGCCTTGGCCCTTGTGAATAATGTGGTGGTGGACGCGGGAGTTCTTGTATCTCAGATCAGCTCAACCCTCATTAATCAAATCCAAGCCTGCTTTCCTTGGCACAAAGTGGCCGTTCACCACATATTCTTAGCCTTCTCAACCTGCTTTGGACTGTCCCCTTCCCCTTCTCTGCCCTCTGTCATGGCACCTGTCACACGTTGTCTTGTGTCACAGTGACTAGAGTGCATTTATCACCTCTTCAGAACCATGAACACCTCAAAGGCAGGGATTGTGTTTCAGGGGACTTTTGCTTCCCACTCTAGCCCTCAGTACCTAGCAAATATGTGAGTGTACGTTCATCGGTTTATTAACTCATTCACCAAATGAACACCTACCTTGTGTCAGAGACTGTTGGAAGCACGGCGATCGAGCTGTGAGGAAGCAAACATCCCAGCCCGCACGGACCTTACATCACAGTGGGGAGACAGACAATAACCGGGGTGAACAGGGAAAGTGCACAGTGTGTTGGAGACTTCTGAGTGCTGAGTGAGGGGAAGATTCAAGCCGGGAAAGACCAGAGGACACGCTGGCTGGGAGGGTGGCAGGAGTTGTCACAATTTTATGTAGAGGAGCCAGGGGAGGCTTCGCTAAGAAGGTGACCTTCGCGTAACGGCCGAGGGAAGCGAGGCAGCTGTGGACCTAGCTGAGGGGAATCCCAGTTCGAGGGACTCCCAGGGGTAATGGCTTGAGGAGGACACATGCCTAGAGTTTGTGAGGAACAGAAAGGCTCCAGTGGAGTGAGTGACTAGGAGGGTGTACAGGAGGGAGTCAGAGAGATCATGGAGATCCTGGTAGGCTATCGTGAGGACCCTGGGCTCCACGGGAAGCCACGGGAGAGGTTTGCACAAAGGAGTGTTGTGTTCTGACTGTTCAACGTGCTCGCTCTGGCTGCCACGTGGAGAACAGGTGACAGAAGCAAATCTGAAATTGAGTGGAGAGTTGGGAAAAGGCGGTGGCTTTGACCAGAGTGGAGCAGTGAGATGGCAAAGAGCACTGGATTCTGGTGGAGTTTTGAGGGTGGAGGAGGCAGGATTTTACTAAGATGGGTTTATTTATGGAAGCAGCAGGATTTGGGATAAGGGAGAGGTAGACACTCAGCGTTGGACGTATTAAGTTTAAAATGTCCATAGAACAACACGCATTGGTGACGATATGGGGAAAAAGGAACCCTTGTGCACTGATGGTGGGAATGCAAACTGGTGCGGCCTCCACAGAAAACAGTGTAGAGTTTCCTTAAAAAATTAAAAATAGAATTGCCATATGATCCAGTAATTCCACTACTGGGTATTTACCCAAAGGAAACAAAAACACTAACTTGGAAAGATACGTGCACCCTTAAGTTTACTGCAGCATTATCTATAATAGCCAAATTTTGGAGGCAGCCCAGCCGTCCTCAATAGATGAATGGATAAAGAAAATGTGGGTATATACGTGCAATGGAATATTACTCAGCCATAAAAAAGAATGAAATATTGCCATTTGCCACAACATGAATGGATCTAGACAGTATAACCCTAAACAAAGTAAGTCAGAGAAAGACAAATATCATGATTTCACTCATATGTGGAATTTAAGAAACAAGACAAACAAACAGGAAAAAGAAGAGAGAGAGGCAAACCAAGAAAGACTCTTAACGATAGAGAACAAGCTGATGGTTACCAGAGGGGAGGTGGGTGGGGGGATGGGTGAAGTAGGTGAAGGGGATTAAGAGGACGCTCATCTCGATGAGCACCGAGTAATGTATGAAATTGCTGAATCACTATATTGTACACCCGAAACTAACGTAACACTGTATGTTAAATATACTGGAATTAAAATGAAACACTTCAAAAGTTAAATAAATGTCCGTAGACATCTAGATGGAGACACCATTTCAACAGACTGTACATGAATCTAGGGCTCAAGGAAGGAATGTGGGCTAGAAATAAAAATTTGAAAGTGATCAGCATCTAGAAAGCACTAAAATCTTTGAAACTCAATGATATTCACAAAGAGAAGGGTGTAGACAGAAAAGAGAAGACATATCTCCCATCTTTAGCATGAGGCACGAACAAGGTAGAGTGAACAGGAGACGACAGAGAAATAAGAGCAGACAAATGTAGTGTCTCCACAGCCAAGGGAAGGGATACTAGCTAGAAAGAGGAAGGAGGTACTGCGTCAAATACAGCTGATGGTTCAAGCCAGGAGACAGGGGAGCACTGGCCACTAGATTTTGCAATGTACAAAGATTGGGGATCTTGGCAAGAGACATTTTGGTTGAGTGGTCAGAGAGGAAGTCTGATGGGAGTGCGTCCAACAGAAAAAAGGAAGAGAGAAATGAGGGGCAGTGAGTTTCGGTACATCTCTCATAGAACTTAAAGAAAAGAGAGAATGAAGAAAGTAGGGTCAAGAATTTTTAAAAGTTAAGTGAAGTGACAGCAGATTAAATGGCCGTCGGGATTAGCGATGGAAGAAAGCAGAGAAGATCTGGAGTGGTATCCCTGAGGATGTCAGAGGGGATGGGATCCAGAGTCTTCAGGGAGGTTCTGGCCTTCGTTGGAAACACAAGAAGTTCTTTTCCACACCAACGGGGAGAAGGCGGTCATGCGGGCATTCATGCTGACATGTAGGTAGACACAGTGGTGGTAGCTTGTGGAGGTTTCCTTATGACTGCTTCTATTTTCTCAGTGAAGTACAAGTCAAGATTGTCATCGGAGAGAGAAGATGTGGGAAGACAGGCTGGAAGTTTGAGGGAAGAGGAAGGGGAATAAAACAACTATCCAAGAGAGTGGAAAAGTGATTAGACTAGGGGAAAATAACGCGATTGCCCGAGAAACATTAAGTTCCTGTTTAGAGTTAGTGGCTATGAATTTAACGTGGCCATCCACATGATTTTCCTCAAGTCCAAATAGCTGCGTGGGAGCAGTTATAAAGTAGCTGGAGATTCCGATAGAAGAAAGCTTGGGGTTTTGCCAAGCAACTATGTCAAACAGTAGAAGGTAAAGAAGATGAGGAGAAAGCAAGGGAAAGGTTATAATAATTGACCATGGCATTTAGCCTGGGGAAGGAGAGTGAAGACATGACTGAGTGGGGCTCCTGAAAAGTGAGAAGAGCCTATGGATTATGGGTCTTGGTGGGCATCAAAGGACTCATAGATGTGGGCTTTTAGGGAGAGTCAGGTGCAAAGATAGGCAGTGGGGTGCTTGAAAGGAATGGTTGATATTAGATTCCGGTGGGAAAGCAGCTATTGGTAATAACAACATCTAGGTCATGACTCTGGAAATGAGTGACTAAGGTAGTGTTGTGGGCAAGATCACTATAGAATGGGAGGTCATGAAGTCCAGAAATCAGGGAATTGGAAAGGTGAGTTTTTTGGTAGAGATTTGGAAAGAATGACAGTGATCCAGGAGTTAAATCTTTAAGGAATGAGAAGGAGTGTCCCTGGGATCTTTAGAAGACTCCAGGTGGAGTGAGACAGAGTGGATAGAGGATGGTACGGTGTAATCTGGTGACGTAGGACTCAAAGCTAGAGGATTTTGAGGGGAGCGAGGGAGAATGGCTGCAAGTTGTATTAAAGGGCAAGAAAGGCATCTGGTCACCCATCTTCAGATCCAGCCTATGGGGTTGGGAGGGTGGCCTTTAAGAGGGCTGTGGGAGAAGCAGTAGTCTCAGGAGACAGCCAGGTTTCAGTTAGGACATGGAGGTGAATGGAATCCTCACAAAGAAAGGATGTGGATAAAGGACACTTTGCTGACAATGAATAATAAGTCCAAGGGCTGATTTTATTTCAGTTTGTAGGGAATGGGGAAGGGTAGGAGATGGGGCGAAAGTTGGTGGTAAAATTTAAATTTTTTAAAATGTTTATTTATTTTTGAGAGAAAAAGAGCGTGAGCGGGGAAGGGGCAGAGAGAGAGAGAGAAAGAGAGAGAGACAGATTCCGAAGCAGGCTCAAGGCCTCCGAGCTGTCGGCACAGAGCCCGACACGGAGCTCGAGATCATGACCTGAGCCGACGTCGGACGCTCGACCGACTGAGCCACCCAGGTACCCCAAGGTGGTAAAATTTAGAGCACAGCATCCTGAAGCTGAATATCTTGCCTCTTTTTGGATCATCCCTTAAATTCTCCTTCTTGCAACAGAGCCATTCGGTCCTGTTTGATTCAAAGTCTCCTGCTCCCCATTTAGTACACAAAACTACAACCTCATTCTCCGCATGAATAATGTAGCCATCAGAAACAGCATGAGGGATTCAAGAACCAGGGGTTCTCTAATGAGCAGGAGAAGAAAGGAATTGGTAGGCGTTGCATATGTGTGCCAAATGCAAACCCCACTTGTCACAATGTTCTTGTAAAAATTACATATAAGATAATGATGAGACTCCGAAAATTTCTGGAAAATGTCGCTCCTCTACAGAGTGAATCATGGGTTACGAAGCAGCTAAAGAAAAATGGTTTTCTAACCAAGTGGTGTCAGAGTCATAGAAATGCCAGATAAGACCGGCCTGTCTCCAAACCTTCTGCTCTTTGTTGTGAAATGCTTTTAAAAGGTTTCCCCAAGAGCATAGGCTAGCTTGTGACGATGGATTGCAGACAGCTCCTTCCCTTCTCCCTGCGTGGCCAAGGGCCTTGAGAAGGCGCGAGTAGCGTTTGGGTTTGGGTCTTTCCATCACCCTGTAGGTGCCCACTCCGTGGGTGTCTTGTTCGGTGAGCCTCGCACCCAGAACAACTTAGTTGGACCTGGTTACATGAGCGGGGCTCTCCACCCCTACCAAGAGCGCCCTCTGTTGAGGAATTTAAATATGTCCTCGGCCAGGGCAACTTGGAGAAGGTGTCATGCAGCTCTCACATTAGGTCTGCTTCCAAATGCCCTCAGCACACTTGCTTGTGCTCTCATCTGAGGTCTCCTCTCTGAGATTTGAGGTTACTTCTTCTGACTGTTCAGATTCACCCTCTTGCTTCCATGGCTCCTCTGCCCCCTTCCCCTCCAGCCGATCTTGGGGTGTGTGCGTGTGTGCGTGTGTGCGTGTGTATGTGCTCTATCTAGCCCGAAGGTTGGGGGCAAAGTGCTGAAATTTACCCCATGGCCTCTTCATGTTCTTCCCCAATGGAAGAAACAAATGGACCAAATCCATAAATGAGCCCAAACCAGGACCCACAATTCCTCCCTTCGAATGGCAGTATCTCGGTCCCTTCACGCTACGGTAACTAAATCCCACAGACTGGGTGGCTTACAGACAGCAGAAACTTATTCTCACAGTTCTGGAGGCTGGCAAGTCCAAGATCAGGGCACCAACATGGTTGGATGGGAGGCCAATTTGTAGTCTGTGCCGTTTCACTGTGTCTGGTCGTGGTAGAAGGGGCTAGAAGTCTCTGTAAGGTCTCTTTTAAGAGAACACAAATCCTTGACTGATTTATTTCCCTTAGCATAATACACTAGTGCCCCCCACATTGTCGCAAATGGCGATTTCATTCTTTTTCATTGGTGAGTAATACTCCATTGTGTGTATACACCACACCTTTATCCATGCAGCAGGTGATGGACATTTGGGCTCTTTCCATGCTTTGTCGATTGTGCTGCTATAAACATTGGGGTGCATATGATTTCACTCATACATGGAATTTAGGCAACAGAAGAACATAGGGGAAGGGAAGCAAAAATAAGACAGAAACAGAGAGGGAGACAAACCACAAGAGACTCATAAATACAGAGAACAAGCTGAGGGTTGCTGGCCAGGGAGTTGGGTCAGGGGATGGGCTAAATGCATGATGGGCATTAAGGAGGACATTTGTTGGGATGAGCACTGGTGTTCTATGTAAGTGATGAATGACTCAATTCTATTCCTGAAACCATTATTATATTATATTATATTATATTATATTATATTATATTATATTATATGTTAACTAAGTTGGATTTAAAAATTTTTTAATGTGAAAAAATAAAAAAAATAAGAAAATCAATAAAGTAGTTGAAGAAAATGAAACAAAGAGAGAACACGAATCCCATTCATGAGGGCTTATGACCCAAGAACGTCTCAAAGACTCTACCTCCTAGTACCACCATCTGCAGTGAGTTAGGGTTTCAACTTGTAAATTTTGGGGGTGCGCAAACATTCAGACCGCAGCAGGCAGCATTTGATGTGAAGTTTTCTGGAATGATAATGTTTGTCCTGAGAGTAGAGCTGAGGCTGTGGTCCAGAGGCTAGCTACTCTTCCTCTGCATCCTTTGCCCCAGGGGAGCAAGTCTTCTTAGGGACGTGAACAAAATGAGCTGGGAGTGTCACGATGGGGGCAGTAGCTCACTCATTTTGTGTGACTTCCCAGGGGTGATTGTTCTTCGAGACAGGAAATTTATCCTGGCAGCTCCAGGTGTTAGTGGAAGAAATAGTGAAAGGCATAGTAGGTTTACTCAGGATAGCCCATCCTGAGTTGGAGACCAAGATTCTTCTCTTCCCAGTACTTCCCCAGGAGTAGAATCAGAAGCCACGCTTCTCTTGCCGAATACAGGAAGGATGACAGTGAATGTGGCAGAATCACCGAAACTGATTTCCTTTCTTTTAGCCCCCTTTTAAAGGAAAGGCATGTACAGAAAATAGTTCCCAATACATAGAAATATAAGAGAGAATTTCTTGCCTCCACGTCTTCTTGGACTCTTGTTGAAAACTTTGGGTGTTTTCATGGATCCTGCGTGCAACTTTCATTCCGGTGCCCCTTTCATGAATCTGCTTTTCCGGTTGATTACTGTTCTGCCAGGTACGCCCCCAGAACGCAGTTATCACGAACAAGGCACAGCCCCCCAGATGTGCAATGCTAACACGCTTGGCAGGCATTCTTCAGGAGAATGCACGAAGGCAAAGTCTGCATTACGTCTCGTTAATGAAGTTACTGTGGTTTTTATTCTTCCGGAAATCGTGCCAGCTGGACTCTGCATGAAGGTCAGGGGTTGGATTATCTGGCTTCCAAAAGCCCCTGATATCTTTTGAGAACTAATAAAAATAGCTAACGTTAATTCAGCACCCACTGAACACAAGGCAGGATGCCAAGCACTTTGTGGAGCCTGTTATACTATTTAATCCTCTCAAGTGTTAGGGAAGTTACTGCTAATATCATCCTCGATTTGCAAGTGGAGAAGACTAACCTTGTGAATGTTACTTTGCTCCCTCAGGGCCACGTGGCTTTAAGGGGCAAGGACTGTGGTTCAAATCCACAGATATCACATTCCAGCCCGCTCACCTGTAGTCCCTATTGCTGCTGTGTAGTTTGCTGTGTTTGTCTGCAGTTACCTTTAACATAGCCCGAGATGGGTGGATTTGGGAGACAAAACAGCTATACGCCAGAGGAAATATTCCTTCCTAACAGGTCATACGCAGAAAAAGAAATCTCACCTTTAACTGTCTTTTTTTCCCCATGTTTATTTATTTTTGAAAGAGAGAGAGACAGACAGAGAGACAGAGCATGAGCAGGGGAGGAGTGGAGAGAGAAGGAGGCACAGAATCCGAAGCAGGATCCAGGCTCTGAGCTGTCAGCACAGTGCCTGGCATGGGGCTCAAACTCACGAGCCGTGCAATCATGACCTGGGCCGAAGTCGGACGCTTAACCGACTGAGCCACCCAGGCGCCCCTCACCTCTGGCTTTCAAAATGACATCTGACGGATTTCCTTTACTGAGGAAAAACTACTCTGTAGCCGGGTTTTGTGTTTATGATCATGTGTGAGTGGAGGACAGGTAAACCATAAAAGGTCATTGTTTCCCTTTCGTATGTGTATGATGTGGGGGGGGGTGTGTGTGTGTGTGAGAGAGAGAGAGTGGTAGGTGTGGTGCGGGGTCTGTGTGTGGTGTTGTGTCAGGAGGTGGTTATGAGGTTGTGTTTGAGTGTGTTTGGCACATGTACGCATGTTTCCGTGCCCGTGTGTAGTGCGTGCATGTTGTGTGGGTGTGCAAGTGTGTGCTCGGGCATATGGGCACACTCACGTGACCTTGCACATTGGAGACCATGCTGCGGGTAGCGGTGTGCAGCTATCCTACTGAATAACCTTGGCCCTTACCTTCTTCTCGGCCTGCAGACTAGACTTCCATTTTTAACAGGACACGTGTCGTCAGTAACAGAGAAAGCCGGAAGTGTCTTCAAGGAAACTGTCATCACAAAAGAATTTAAGGAAACACGTGTGACTAAAACTTAACCAGCTTTTCAGAGAAAGCAAAGAGTCACATAGATTCCAAGGAAATCTTAGCTTAGAAGGAATGTTCTGGGGTGAAAATTATCTTTCGCTTGTGTGCCTGATCAGAGAGAAGTCTGATGTCACTTCTGCTGGTAAAGCGCCCGTGAAGTGACCTCTGTGGCCCCATTTGACTCATTTGGCGGGTATTCGGTGGGAGGTGATCCTGAATTGTGAGGGTGGTAAGCTCGATTGTGCATAGGGCTGGATGACAGACCGTGCATGGGAAATGGACCTTCGCCCCGCACCCCACCCCAGATGCGAATAATCCATCACACAATTCCTTCCTGCCAAGTTGGGAGCTGCCTGCCAATTTCTGCATACTTGGCTCCTCTGCCTTCTGTGTCAGCCTCTGGACTTTCAGATTTGCATGTTCTTCACTATGTATCCTGGCAGGTGGACAATGGCCGCCTCATTTTTCCCTTTTGTCTAAGTATCTCCTGTTTTCTGACATGGGAAGTTTGTGCTCTGACACAAGAGCATCATAGAGCATCACAGGCTTTTTGGTTGGCATCAGTTTGGGTCGACCCCAGCTTTGGCAATCTTTGGAGACGTGGTGGCTCATCATATGTTAGTTTGGTTACGTCTCATCCGGCCCATCCACATGGGTAAGTCTGTAAGGCGGGCATGAAGCTTCATGCTGCGTTGATTTCCCAACAGGTTCAGCCAGTCGGGATCCTGTCTTTCAGGGATTCCTGATCCTCGAAGTGACTGGCAGAGGAATCAGCACATACGCTCATCTGCAGATACCTCTATGCAGAAACTCAGCAGCTGCCCAATAAACATTAGATCCCTTCTCGTTTCCTGGATGGTACTCTCACCATCTGGACCAGCTTTCCTTGTTCAAAACATATATGCATCTTTATTCTCTTCCTTTCTATCTATCTATCTATCTATCTATCTATCTATCTATCATCTCCGTGTGTATAAAGATAGATATCTATCTGTCTGTGTGTACATCTTTATTCATGTGTGTGTGTGTGTGTGTGTGTGTGTGTGTAAAGGAAGCAGGAGGGGGACCTTATTGTAGTCAGTGTTAAATAGTTTTGAACCATACAAATGTAATATTGATTCAGAAATTGAATTAAAAAACAAAATGCAATACGTTTAATAGAAACACACTGAAAGTAATCTTAGGATATGGAAAAAAAGAAAAAACATTTCTTAAACTCACCATTCTAATAATAACCGATTTTAATTCTTCAGTGTATTTTCTTTCTCTTTCTCACTAGGAATGGGATTTTTAACACAAACTCCCTTAAGATAAACTGTGACTGGAGGGTAGTGAGTAGGCCAGGAGAGATTTTTCTGAGGTCAACACTTGGACCTAAGAATATTTTTGTTTTTATGGAATCTCAGGACTGGAAGACACCGTTGGGGTACATGTCACCCAATACCTACTCCTTTCCCTTGTAAGTCTTCCTTAAGGATCAAGCACTTTCCACTTAGGATTTTCATGTAGCCCCTTAAATTGATCTCAGCAAAAGTTAGATAAAGATACAAATTCATTTTTTCCCTATGTGCCTAAACAACCACTTTCTCAGTGTTACTAGCATCATGTTTGTTCTATGGGCTTTGATCAGAAGTCAAGGTCCAGCGTCTGCCTGGTGCTAAGTGTCTATCTCTGCATTTGCACTTTTGATAAATTGTGCCCAACTGCTTCCCACAGTGGCTGGACCAACTCGAACTTCCACGAGTGATACATGGAAATATTAGTGTCCCTTATGGCCTTTATAACTCTATTATATTTTTCCAGCCCAAGGGGTAAAAGCTGGCATTTCGGTATGGTTTTCATGTATTGTCTTGTCATGAAGAAGCTGATGCATTCTTCCATTTATATTTCTTTTTTCATAATCTGTTGGTATTCTTTATCCATGTTTCTCGTGTGTTGTTCTATTCCTTAACAATTTCTGTGAGTTCTATAAACGTTAGAGAGTTTAGTCTTTTGCTGTGATGGATTGCCAATGGTTTTCCCAGTTTGTCCCAGCTTTGTTCATAGTGAATTTTACCTGAGCAGAGTTATTTTTAAAATATCTTTATGGAGGGGCAGCTGGGTGGCTCAGTCGTTTGAGCGTCGGGCTTCAGCTCAGGTCATGATTTCACAGTTCGTGGGTCCGAGCCCCCTGGCGGGCTCCGTGCTGACAGCTCAGAGCCTGGAGCCTGCTTCGGATTCTGTGTCTCCTCTCTGCCCTTCCCCCTCCCTCTCAAAAATAAACGTCTCAATTTTTTTTAATGGTTTCTTCATTTTGAGTCGAGCAATAAAGGCTTTCCCCCACTATTGTAGGATTGGAAAGAATTCTTGTTTCTTGAGTTTGTTTCTGGTATACTATTATAGAAACTGGTATAATAGCATATATATATGTGTGTGTGTGTGTGTGTGTGTGTGTATACATATATATATATATGTATATATATATGTATATATATATACATATATATATATATATATATATATATATATATATATGATATTAGGAAGTATGAAGACAATTTTATGTTTTTCCAGATAGCAATGCAGTTGTCCTGAGTCCGTTTGAGGTCATTGTTCATATTTGTTGAAGTCATTGTTCTTATTTGTTGAAGTCATTTTTCACTATTTCTTTTATTTGCCTGTCAGCCTGTTTAGTACCTGCTGGTTTTTGTAACTCTGTAGTGTTTTAATATCTGGGAGAGCTGGTCACCTCTCATTGCTACTTTTTCCTCAAAAAATCATTTAACCATTCTTGTTTATTTCTCTCTTAGAACCTTCAAATCATCTGTTCTGGGTCCCTGTAACCTCCCCCAAATCCTGTTGACATTTATTGCTACCACAATAAATTTACAATTTAGCCTAATTAGAAGAGATATCTTTACTATGTCGAATCTTTCTGTCCAAGAACATGGCCTATTTTTCCAGTTCCTCACGTCATTGTGTCTTGCCTGCGTTTTACATCTTTCTTTCTATAAAAACATACACAATTTTTGGTGATCTTATTCCTAACTATTTCGCCTTTTCTGTTGCTTTTGTTAGTATTTTCCCCACTCTTTGTATATCTTTTTATGTGGTCTTATTTGGACTGATGGAAGATACTTATTTGTAAATAAATACAGACACACTATTGTGCCAAATTCTCTTATTGCATACATGCTTTTTCAATTTATTCTCTTCAGTTTTTATATTTACAATAGTATGATTTGCAAATAATAATAGTTTTACCTCCTTTGTTCCAATTTTGCTTGTAATTTATTCCTTGTATAATAGACTTGCTAGGACCTCTGAGACAATGTTAAATAATAGAGATGAGAGGAGCCATTCTTGTCCACTCCCTGGCTTTGGTAGGACCCTCTCCAGTGTTTCCCTTATGATACTTGCTTGTTTGGGGGCTGAGGTTTTTTTTTTTTTTTTTTTTTTTATCATATTGAAGAATGATTCATCTTTTTCCATTTTACTATTATTATTATTATTTTTTTTACCTTTTTTCATGTTTATATATTTTTTTTGATAGAGAGTGCAAGCAGGGGAGGGGCAGAGAGAGAGGGAGACAGAGGATCCATAGCAGGCTCCGTGCAGACAGCAGAGAGCCTGATGTGGGGCTTGAACCCATCAACTGTGAGATCATGACTTGAGCCAAAGGGGAAACTTAACAACTGAGCCACCCAGGTGCCCTTACTATTATTATTTTTAATAAAGAATGATTATTGGGCACCTGGGTGGCTCAGTCAGTTGAGCATCCAACTCTTGATTTCAGCTCAGGTCATGGGTTCAGGGCCTGAGTTGGGCTCTGTGCTGACCCTGTGGAGCCTGCTTGGGATTCTCTCTCCCCTTCTCTCTCTTCCCCTCCTCTGTTCGTGTGTGCTCTTTCCCTCTCTCTCAAAACAAATAAACTTAAAAAAAAAAAAAAAGAATGTTTATTGAGTTTACCAAATGTCTTTTGGTGTCTACAGAGATGATACAACCTGTTAATGGAATCTATTTAAAACCTTTCATTACGGTGATCTCTTGAGCTAATAAATTAAATTACTAGATTTCATGATATTGAACTATTCTTATGTGGCTGGAATTAAGAGTGTTTGGTATAAAGTATTATTCTTTCCACAGGCTGATGGAATTTGGTTTGCCAGTATTGTGTTTAGGATTTTCCCTCAATAGTTATCACCGAGTTTGGTGTGTGTGTGTAAGAATGGGGGGGGGGCGGTGGGGAGAAAGTATAAGAGAGAGAGAGAGAGGTTAAGTGTTGCTATTGATGTTATTATTTAGGTTCATGTCATTAAAAGAAGATGAGAGATTTCCTTCTTTCTCTTTGCTCTGAAACACATTACAGTGGGAACCTCTGTCCCTTGCAATTGTTGACCCTGGTGTATCTTGTGACAGAAGGCGTGCCAATTCTCTGCTTGTTTTTTATTTTTTTTTTTTAAATCACATCCAAATTAGTTAGCATATAGTGCACCAATGATTTCAGGAGGAGATTCCTTAATGCCCCTTACCCATTTAGCCCATCCCCCTTCCAACAACCCCTCCGGTAACCCTCTGTTTGTTCTCTATATTTATGAGTCTCTTCTGTTTTGTCCTCCTCCCTGTTTTTATATTATTTTTGTTTCCCTTCCCTTGTGTTCATCTGTTTAGTATCTTGAATTCTTCGTATGAGTGAATTCATATGATACTTGTCTTTCTCTGACTAATTTCCTTAGCATAATACCCTCCAGTTCCATCCACGTAGTTAAATGGCAAGGTTTCGTTCTTTTTGATTGCCGAGTAATACTCCATTGTATATATATACCACTTCTTCTTTATCCATTCATCCATCGATGGACAATTTGGGCTCTTTCCATACTTTGCCTATTGTTGATAGTGCTTCTGTAAACATGGGGTTGCACGTGTCCCTTCGAAACAGCACACCTGTATCCCTTGGATAAATGCCTAGTAGCGCAATTGCTGGGTCGTAGGGTAGTTCTATTTTTAGTTTTTTGAGGACCCTCCATACTGTTTTCCAAAGGGGCTGCACCAGCTTGCATTCCCACCAACAATGCAAAAGAGATCCTCTTTCTCTGCGTCCTCGCCAACATCCGTTGTTGCCTGAGTTGTTAATGTGAGCCATTCTGACAGGTACCAGGTGGTATCTCATTGTGGTTTTGATTTGTTTTTTCCTGATGATGAGTGATGTGGAGCATTTTTAATTCTCTGCTTGTTTTATGCATACCTATTAGCTTCCTAAATTATATTTTAATTTGTATTTAAATTATACTTTTCCCAGAAAATTACCCATATTTTAAATTCATTTTTTAATCTCTATATATATTTGAGAGAGAGAGAGCAAACAAATGCAAGTGGGGGAGGGGCAGAGGGGGAGAGAGAGAGAATCCCAGGCAGGCCCCATGACCAACTCAGAGTCCAATGCAGGGTTCAATCCCACAACCGTGAGATCATGACCTCCCCTGAAATCAAGAATCAGATGGTTAACCGACTGAGCCACCCAGGTACAAAATTTACACATTTTATGTTTTCCTAGAAGATTTCAGCCATGTTTGCAAATTTATTTGAATTCAGTTCAGCAAGATAGTCTCTCCTGATTGTTTTATTGTTTCTGTGTTTATTTTCCTGTTATTCTTTCTTATTTTGTGTATTGAACACCCTGGCCACCCTCACTTTTGTTGATTAGATTAGCTTCTGGTTTACAAGGGGTGCCTGGGTGGCTCAGTTGGTTGGGTGTCCGACTTTGGCTCAGGTCATGATCTCACTGCTTATGAGTTTGAGCCCCGTGTCTGGCTTAGTGCTGACAGCTCAGAGGCTGGAGCCCGCTTCAGATTCTGTCTCCGTCTCTCTCTTCCCCTCCTCTGCTCACTCTCTGTCTCTCTCTCTCTCAAATATAAAAAATAAAACTTAAAAATAATTAGATTAGCTTTTGGTTTATTTATTTTACTCTTTTTATTTTTTTAATCTTCTTAAAATCAATAAGTTATGTATTTATTATGTCTACTCTTTTTCTGGTTTCCTAATTCATAAATTTCTTGTTTTATCTTAATTTTTTTTCTTCCTCTGCTTTCCTTTGATTTATTATGTTGCCATTTTTCTAAACTTTTGAGACAGAAGCTTATTTTTATTTTATTCTTTACTATTTTTATGTTTGGAAAATTTTAGGATTTTTGCCTAATATATGTGGTCAATTTTATAACTATTCCAAGGACTGTTTCTCTAATTTTAGAATATACGTAAAATCAACATTGTTGATTGTTACTTAGATCTCAGGTAGTCTCTCTTACGTTTTTATCCACTAACTTTTTCATAGATTTCACGTTTATCATATTCCTATTTCTCATATTTCCTGTATTTTTGACATAAATGTTCTTACAATATTCTTTTTTCCAAATATTTATAATTACTGTATGCTAACACCGAATCACACTTTTCAGCACTATAAATTGTCTTTTTTTAAAATTCTTCATTTAATTTTTTTTCCACCTGAATTTCATCTGGTCTGATATTAAGATTGTGACCCTTATTTCTTTTTGTTTACATTTTCTTGGCATAACTTTGTCCATATATTTGCTTTCCATTTTTCTGACTTAACTTGATTAGGCTATGTCTTCACATCCAAACAAATTCTGGATCAGGGTTCCAGAACACTCAGTGCTTTTTCAATACGAAGATCGGGATGGCATGGTACAAAGATAGCTCACAGAGGAACAGGTTATCCTGTGCTCTGTAATATAGATTTGGACACATGATGGGTGTATAGTTCTTGTGATTTCATGATCCTTCTGTGAAGAACATGCCCCAGGTCACTGCAGCCCCTTGGTTGGCACCACAGAGTAAATGCACATGATACTGACCTGAATGAAACCCACAACCTGGAGCATTGGGCTCTGTGCCAACAGCTCAGAGCCTGGAGCCGGCTTCGGGTTCTGTGTCTCCCTCTCTCTCTCTCTGTCCCTCCCCCACTCACATTCTGCCTCCTTGTCTCTCTCTCAAAAATGAATAAACATCAAAAAAAAAAAAAAAGAAATAGACAACTTGAGATTGGAATATTAAGTCTAGAGACAGATAAAACAGCTCTGCTTACCAGGCTGAAATAACGTACTGGGCTTGAAAGTATCTGTAGTGGTTTGAAAAAAGAAAGAAAATATCTGCAGCAGGGAACAGGCCACTATAAAAACCACAGAGCAGATGTGGGAAAACTTAGAAGTCACAGATATGGCAAATAAAATATCTAAAATTAAAACTCAGGGTAGGGGACAGATTGGACATAGAATGGTATAGAATCGGAGAAGTAGAAGATAGAGAAGAGATGATCTGGAGTATGGTGCAAAGAGACACAATGTTGAAAAATGTAAGAGGTAAGAGATAGGAAGAATACTTTGAGGAGGGCCAATACATCTGTGATTAGAGAGAAAATAAAGCAAAGGCAAATTTTTAGAAGATCATGGTTGAGAATTTTCCAAGGCAGGTGATGTACAGCCATTCATAGGTACAAAGACCTATGCTAGCAAGGGAAAAATTTTAAAAAATGTACAATTTGGATTGCATAATGATGCCGTAGGCATCCAAAAGTCAGGAGGAAAAATCCTAAAAGAATCCTTTTCTTTTCTTTTCTTTTCTTTTCTTTTCTTTTCTTTTCTTTTCTTTTCTTTCCTTTCCTTTCCTTTCCTTTCCTTTCCTTTCCTTTCCTTTCCTTTCCCTTCCCTTCCCTTCCCTTTTGTTCCCTTCCCTTCCCTTCCCTTCCCTTCCCTTCCCTTTCCTTCCCTTCCCTTCCTTTCCTTTCCTTTTCTTTTTAAAACTTTTATATAATTTATTGTCCAATTACCTAGCATGCAGTGTATACAGTATATTCTTGGCTTCGGGAGTAGATTCCCGTGATTCATCACTTACGTACAACACCCAGTGCTCGTCCCAACAATGCCCTCTTCAGTGCAGACATTTTGTTTTCAAAGAAATGACAGTGGGAATGACTGCCGACCCAATAATAAAAAACATCAGAGGCAGGCAGAACCCAGTGGAATGATATCTTTAGTGATCTGACGAACAACTACCACCTAGCATTTTTAGCCCAATTAGAATATCATTTAAGAGAGAAGGCAAAATGAAGGAATATTCAGGGAAAAGTAAATGTGAGAAATTTAGTAACCAGCAGATCCTAACTAAGACACATTCAAGGATGTACTTGAAATGAAGGATGTATTTCATGTGAAAGGCATTTATATTCTACAGAAGTTTTGATATGTAAGAAAGAAAGAAAAAAAAGAAAATGGTACATATGTAGCCTGGCCCCCAAAAGACAAGTAATCCAACATGAAGTTCACTAATGAGGCTATACAAATAGCCAATTAACGTGCAGAGTACTCAGCCTAAGTCATAATCATGGAAACCTCCGCTCAGCAACAATGAGATGCCACCACGTCTGCATCACGTTAGCAAAAATGCTCTGACAAAGGTATGGACTACGACGTGGAGCAAAGATACGTCCATCTACCGTTTCTAGGAGTCTGCACTGGCAAAATTACTTAGGGAAAATTTTGGATTTATTAGGAGACTTGAAATTATGACCATCTTATGACTCAGCACCCACACTTCTAGGTACACGCCCTGGAGAAAGTCACACTGACGCATCCAGGACAGAATAGAGGGATGTTTGCAGCGGTATTTTTCATTGCAGCCTTATTAAAACGGACACAGGGGCACCTGGGTGGCTCAGCTGGTTAAGAATCCGACTCTTGATTTTGGCCCAGATCATGACCCCAGGGTTGTGGGATCGACATCCCAGTGAGTGTGGAGCCTGCTTAATCTCTCTCTCTCTCTCTCTCTCCCTCTGCCTACTCTCTCTCTCTCTTTATAAAAATAAAGTAAAAAAAAAAAAACAAAAAAACGGCAGCGATAACCGGATGTCCATGCAGAATAAAATGAGTATGGGGGCACCTGGGTGGCTCCGTCGGTTGAGCGTCCGACTTCGGCCCAGGTCATGATCTTGGAGTTTGTGAGTTCGAGCTCCACATCGGGTTCACTACCGTCAGCTTGTCAGCCCAGAGCCCGCTTCAGATCCTCTGACCTCCTTTCTCTGCCCCTCCCCCACTTGCGCCCTCCCCCCCCTCAAAAAAAGAATAAAATTAGTATGTAAGTTGCGGCATATTCATGCAATGTATTATTGTACAGCAATAAAAACGAACAGGCAATAGCTTCATGCGAAAACACGTGTGGGTCTCACAACGGTGGGCAGAAGAGTAAATATAAACTCCATTTACATAAATTTCAAAAACAGGCAAAACAACTATATTATATAGGGAGGCATGCATAGTGGCAAAGACATTAAAAACAAACAAAGGAGAATAAAAATCAGGATAACGTCTCCTTCTAGGGAAAAGGAAGCTCGTCTGGCCTGAAGTAAGGTTTTTGAAACTTAACGTTTTCAATTTCTAGGGCCTGATTGATGGTTCTATGTGGGTTCACTTTTAGCTTTAAAGCAGTTGTTTATTCGTTTTTTTTACATTCTTTTCCGCCTGCATGCTGAGTGTGTAAAATACATGTAAAATGAGGGGCGCCTGGGTGGCGCAGTCGGTTAAGCGTCCGACTTCAGCCAGGTCACGATCTCGCGCTCCGTGAGTTCGAGCCCCGCGTCGGGCTCTGGGCTGATGGCTCAGAGCCTGGAGTCTGTTTCCGATTCTGTGTCTCCCTCTCTCTCTGCCCCTCCCCCGTTCATGCTCTGTCTCTCTCTGTCCCAAAAATAAATAAACGTTGGAAAAAAAAATTAAAAAAAAAATACATGTAAAATGAAAACATTTCCCTCCCTCTTACCCCGGCCTCCTGCCCCTCTGTGCCCTCCCCAGACACAATCCTTAGCCTTATTTTGCAGTACACCTGCCCGCCTTAGGTATTTCTAATTCTCATTTTTTGAAATGTTTATTTATTTTTGAGACAGAAGCAGAGCGTGAGTGGGGGAGGGGCAGAGAGAGAGGGAGACCCAGAATCCGAAGCAGGCTCCAGGCTCTGAGCTGTCAGCCCAGAGCCCCACATGGGGCTCGAACTCAAGAACTGTGAGATCATGACCTGAGCCCAAGCTGGAAGCTTAACTGTCTGTGCCATCCAGGCGACCCTCTAATTCTCATTTTAAATTACTGGGTGTTTTTTTTTTTCCAGTGCGAGTACTTTTGTTTTCACTAACATAGCTTGGGCAGTTGCGTGCTTCCTTTTGAGGGAGCCCCCTGCCTGG
This sequence comes from Leopardus geoffroyi, assembly GCF_018350155.1. Taxonomy (NCBI): domain Eukaryota; kingdom Metazoa; phylum Chordata; class Mammalia; order Carnivora; family Felidae; genus Leopardus; species Leopardus geoffroyi. The sequence goes on along the minus strand of NC_059334.1, from coordinate 8,631,174 downwards.
CGCTCTCTCGGGTGCACCTGAGCCCAGGTCAGCTATGTGGGTAGCTGGCTGGGGCGGGGCCCGAGTCCCAGGCTTCTCATCCAGGGGCGGTGTCACACCCTGGGGGACATGTGGCCGTGTCTAGAGGAGGCATCCCCCCCTTCTCCCTCCTCTCCCCCCTCCCTCCTTCCCCCTTCTCCCTCCTCCCCCCCTCTCCCTCCTCTCCCTCTCTTCCTTCTCCCCCCTCCCTCCTTCCCCCCTTCTCCCCCTCCCTCCTTCCCCCTTCTTCCTTCTCCCCCTTCCTCCTCCCCCCTTCTCCCTCCTCCCCCCTTCTCCCTCCTCCCCCCTTCTCCCTCCTCCCCCCTTCTCCCTCCTCCCCCTCTCTTCCTTCTCCCCCCTCCCCCCTCTCCCTCCTCCCCCTCTCTTCCTTCTCCCCCCTCCCTCCTTCCCCCTTCTCCCTCCTCCCTCCTCCCCCTCTCTTCCTTCTCCCCCCTCCCTCCTTCCCCCCTTCTCCCTCCTCCCTCCTCCCCCTCTCTTCCTTCTTCCCCCTCCCTCCTTCCCCTTCTCCCTCCTCCCTCCTCCCCCTCTCTTCCTTCTTCCCCCTCCCTCTTTCCCCCCTTCTCCCTCCTCCCTCCGCCCCCTCTCTTCCTTCTCCCCCCTCCCTCCTTCCCCCTTCTCCCTCCTCCCCCCTTCTCCCTCCCCCCTCCTTCCCTTCCTTCCCCCTTCCTCCCCCTCCTCCTCCTCCTCCTCCTTCATCTTCTTCCTCTTCCCCTTCCCTACCCACTCCTCCTCCTTCCCATCCAACTCCTTCTCCTCTGCTGGTTCCTTTTCTTTCTCTTCCACTCTCCTCTCTCTTCCTTGCCTTCTTCTCCTTCTCCTCTTCATCCTCTGTAATCCCTAAAGTCTATCTATCCTTTTATAGTCTCCTTGGGTCTGATTCCACAGAGGGAGCCAACATCCTGTGATGATCCACCCTCTTGGCCGGCATCCTGGCTATTGTGGTGACCCCAGCGATTAGTCTGGCTATTTTGCAGTGTTGTTTATTTTAACAATCAGTTTCTCAAAGATCAGTAGAGTTTCAGTCAGTATCCCCTTAAACAGTGAAAACACAACTTTTGTTCTGTGTTTCTGGTTTACTTTCATTTTTCTGACTGAGTTTCTGAGGTATCATTGGCTTCGTTTGGAACTGTTGCTGAAAAATACAAAACAATAACTTAACCATGCTTTAGTTAAGTCACACAAAACACTTGGGTTTCTTTAAGAGGCTGTAATAACTGGGGCGCCTGGATGGCTCAGTCAGTTGAGCGACCGACTTCGGCTCAGGTCATGATCTCACGGCTCGTGAGTTTGAGCCCCGTGTTGGGCTCTGTGCTGACAGCTCAAGCCTAGAGCCTGCTTCAGATTCCGTGTCTCCCTCTCTCTCTGCCCTCCACCGCTCACACACACACTCTCTCTCTCTCTCTCTCTCTCTCAAAAATAAACAAAAAAACAAAATAAAAAAAGAGGCAGTGATGATTAATTTTATATGTCAACTTGGTTAGGCTGTGGTGCCCCGTCGTTTGGTCAAACACAACTGGAATAGACATTGCTGTCAAGGTGTTTTGTAGGTGTGATTATTATGATGAGTTGACTTTGAGTAAAGGAGATGTCTGTTGATAATGGGAGCGGGCCTCATCCAAGCAGTTGAAGGCTTCAAGAGCAAAAATGGAGTCTTTCAGAGAGAGAATTCTGTCTCAAGACTGTAACATAGAACTCCTTCCTGAGTTTCCATAGCCAGCCTGCCTTATAGATTAAAGATGGGACACATCCACGGTCACATGACCCAGTTTCCTACAATAAATCTCTCTCTCTCTCTAAATATATACGTATCCTATTGGGTCTGTTTCTTTGGAGAGCCCTGACGGATAGAGAGGCTATTTTGTACCACATCTTCTCTTGAAAGTGAAAAAGACTTTTTAAATCAAAGTTGTTTAGAGGAGACTCTCGGGGTCAGTTTACCAGGACGGAGAAGAAGCAGGTGTGGCTGGTGCTTGATCAGACCTGCTTCATCAAACAGAGGCACAATAGACTAGCTTCTTCCAGAGAACTCAAGGTAAACTGACACTTGGGTGAGAAATAGTGAGCTAAGAGGTAATCAGGTGCTTTTCCCCTAGAATGATACGTATAGTTCTTGTCAAAGCTAAGTGCACACCTCTTGAAGCGTAGCCGGCAGCTCTTGATGCCCTGCCCCTCCGTAGCTGTATTCGCTAATTCCTACATTCATGCATTCATTCAGCCAACATTTATCAAAGAGGACAAGGACTCTCTCTGTCCTGGTCACCACGACCACCAGCGTATAACGCAGTGCAAACGCTCACTGAGTATTTGTTGAATGAAGGATATAGGTCTTTTGAAAAATATTTATTTATTTTTTAAATGTTTATTTATTTATTGAGAAAGAAAGAGATGGAGTGCAAGAGAGAGAGGGAGGCACAGGATCCAAAGCAGGCTCCAGGCTCCGAGCTGTCTGGACAGAGCCTGACGCGGGGCTCGAACTCACGAACCACGAGATCATGACCTGAGCCGAAGTTGGATGCTTAACTGACTGAACCACCGAGGCTGCCCCAAGGATATACGTCTTCAATTGCCTCTTTATGCATCAGATGAATAAAAGAGTAAGCTAGAATATCTGCAGAGGGTTTTCATCTCCTTGGCTTATTCCAACGTTACCTTCTGGTGTAGGTAGTTATGATGCTTCGCCTCGTTCCTTGCTCCCACATGAGAAACCCTGCAAGTGCAAGGCACTCACGTCCTATCTGCAGACCGGTCCCGAGTCCAGGTTTGGGACCAGCGCTGTTCTTGAAGGGTGGAATTTAAAAAGCTTTAACTCCACGCTTGTTCTCAGGCATGCTCTGCCCTTGGACTTTGGGGTCTGTGAGCGGGCACTCACCTTTCACCTGGTTACTTCTTGCCACTGATGATTAAGGCAACGGGAGATTCTTCCGCTCCAAGAAGGCAGTGTGGTGCAGTATAATGGTCACAGGCTGTGGCTTCCCTTAGACCTGTGTTCACATTTAAATCACGCCTTTTTTTCGGCATGGTTTCTTCATCTGGAGAAATGCACCTAAGTACAAAGGGATGATGTAAACTTTGATCCTGAAAAGCACCCAGGGGCCTCTCTATACATGTTGACTCCTTCTTCCTCCTTCTGGGACTTTTCCCCTTCTGTCTGACTTTTCCTTGTGCTTACAGTGAATGCTACCACCTGGGCAAGCTGGTTTGCCTCCTGGGGCAAATGTTTTCCCACCTATACAAAACAAGGTTGAAGCTGGATATGATATTCCAAACTGTATCATAGGAAACAGCAGATGTCTCTCCAACGATTTATTTACAAACACTTACTGAGTGTTCAGTTTGTGCCAGACACAAATGTATCTGGAATTCAGTGATGAACAGGAAGAAAAATTCATGCTTGCATGGAGCTCACGGAACGTGCAGAAAATGAAAATTGGTCACTAAAAGATGACAGAGAGGGCTGATGGCTGGTTTAACTCCTGTGATTGGAAAAGTTTCTCTGAAAAGGTGCATTTGAGCTCAGAACCTCGTAACAAGAAGGTGGTGGTCACGTGATGATTAGGAGGAACAGGATTCCAGGCAGAGGGAGTGGCTCATTCAAAATCCTAAGACATGTTGGTATGGCTGCAGGGCTGAAAGAGTTTTGTCCTGGGTCAAGTCCAGCCCTTGATTAATGTACGCTTGTGAAATGTGTTTGCAGTGTTTCCCAAGTCTGCTGGACCAGAGAACGCTCCTTGCATAAGGGATCCATTAACATCCCTTGGCAAATAATATTCCAACACCGGTTTTTGATTTATTTCTGCTCCCAGACCTCCCTGCCCTTGATCCGGCTATGGTTCCACACTGGAGGGTAGTCATGCCACGCCAGGCATCGAACAGATTGTCCGCCTTTCTCTATGTGCAGGCGCTAGCCTCAGTTCCCCTAGCTGAGTTCTGAGGCTCTGGTTCTGGTCCAGTCCGAAGTCATCAGAGGCTCGTCCCTCAAGGTCAATGATAACGCGTCCTTTCTTTCGGTGACGGCAACCTGCCAGGTCTTTCCTTCCAAGATTGTCTAGATGGCCGTACACATTTGGACACCTGTGCTTAATTTGAGGGCTGGGTGAGGGAGGCCCCTGGGCTGAGACCCGTTTTCGTGGGTCTCCGGCCGTGGTAGTCCGGCTCCCTCCCTCAACCCCATGCAACTGTCCGGGCTCCTTCTCACAGCGAATTCTCCTAACGGAGAAGAAGCCTTACTGCTGTTCCTGTGTAAGTCAGATGGCTACTTCAAGTGAGGTATGAGGTACTTCCAGATGAAGAAATCCTCAACCGGAGCTAGAATGCCGTAGTTAGTAACGGCAGAGCTGGGCCTTGAGCCAGGACTTTCAATGCCAAAGTTTATTTTCCTTTATGCTACGCTCTGCTAGTTTCCTGAAACTTAAGCATCCCTTCACCGGTCAGACTCACGGTCTGTTTTTACTTCGCAAACTCTTTTGCATGCCTCCACGGTTTTGCTGTGTCCGACACGTACCCAGCAGCGACTTTTTATTTTCATTTGACTACCTTCGTTATGCAAAATAAAGGCTGAAGCCATGCTTTCACGCTCTCATGTTTGTTCCAGGGAGACTAAGTGCCTCCCGGGAATCCCTGGTGAATCCACTGCTCTATTCCATCCCTGACACCTGAATGAAGAGCTGTTTGAAGACAGGGGACACTGAGGTTCTTTAAATCAACACCAAGGGAAGCTGCTCCTCCCCCTCCACCCCCCATCTCACCCACCGCCTCTCCTTGCCTCATCACGCAGGGCCTTGTCTAACGTATTTCCTCCAATCTCTCCTTGAACCAGCTTACTTTTTCTCCTGTGCCACAGTTTAGGGCTCCGCATTTATTACCTGACCTGTCAAAGGGCTCTCTGAGGTAGGACGCAGCAGTCTGGCTTCTCATGACTGCCTTCTGATGGGTCATCAGTGCCCTGGAAAGTTCGGGGTCTGGAAGAAAGGGCTGGTATCGTAAGGTTGCCGGGGAGGGAAGACGGACCGCTCGTGAGGAAATCCTACAGCACAGAACCGGATCACAAGCTCGCTTGACCACACGGTCTTTGTCTAGCTCATCCCTCGGCTCTCAGAATCTGGCAGGACGCTGGATACCTGGAGCCCCCTACTTACCAAAGAGGGACATCCCTCGTCCAGGATGCGTGGTTTCTAGTATTTAGTACCTAGGAAGCTGAGCTAGGCGCCAGCTGGCTGCTCGATGAATACTGAGCCACCTTAGCCACCTGCTCCTAATGAGTCATCCTGGCCTCACCTGTTCTTCTCCCACCTGCACTTCTCTGGGTCCCCACATCAGCGGCTGCATCCGGGCTCTACTGGAATTGTCACCCCTCGTCCACCTAGACAGCCATTCCTTCTGATGCACTTATTCTGTGGGCTTAGCACATTTTCTTCCTCCTCATCCTGGAAATGAAGTTCATCCCCAAAGGGCACTTTAATTCCCTTCTTTTCTACGCCCCCGGAGAAAACTGGACTGTTGCGTTCACGTATCTCCAAAATCACCCTGAAGAAACTACCGAGATTCTTCCATTTTTGGCGAAGAGTCTTTTCTTATATGGTTTGTTTCTTGGGTTCATAATGGTGGTGACCTTTGGTTATTCATTACTGTAATTGTTCTCAGAATGTCCCCCCCCTCCCCCCAGGATTTGAGGTCTAGATTCTGAGTGTCCTTCGTGCTTATCAGAAAGCATTCCTCAGTCTATGAGACTCACGAATGAGGATGGGGCCTGTTGCTTTTTCTTCTGAGTCATCTTGACCATGTTATGTTGGAACAGTCTGAAGATATTTGGGGAAAATGAAAGAGGCCATTTAATCTATTTGAGGCATTCAGGCACTGACTTCATCTTAGTTGTCCTATTAATTCGAACTCGAGCTCAGTTACCCAACACCATTGAGTTATGCTTGGCTAAGGGTTCATGATACACACAAATTAGTGTAAAACATCAAAAATACAATCTTCACTATTTTTATTTTTAGTGTTTTATTTATTTATTTATTTTAAACTTGTTATATTTTTTATTTTTTTAAAATTTACATCTGGGGCGCCTGGGTGGCGCAGTCGGTTAAGCGTCCGACTTCAGCCAGGTCACGATCTCGTGGTCCATGATTTCGAGCCCCGTGTCGGGCTCTGGGCTGATGGCTCAGAGCCTGGAGCCTGTTTCCGATTCTGTGTCTCCCTCTCTCTCTGCCCCTCCCCCGTTCATGCTCTGTCTCTCTCTGTCCCAAAAATAAATAAACGTTGAAAAAAAAAAAATTTTTAAATTTACATCTAAATTAGTTAGCATAGAGTGCAACAGTGATTTCAGGAGTAGATTCCTTAGTGCCCCTTACCCATTTAGCCCATCCCCCCTCCCACACCCCCTCCAGTAACCCTCTGTTTGTTCTCCATATCTGTGAGTCTTTTATGTTTGGTCCCCCTCCCTGTTTTTATATTATTTTTATTTCCCTTCCCTTATGTTCATCTGTTTTGTCTCTAAAGTCCTCATATGAGTGGAGTCATATGATATTTGTCTTTCTCTGACTAATTTCACTTCGCATAATACCCTCCAGTTCCATCCACGTAGTTGCAAATGGCAAGATTTCGTTCTTTTTGATTGCCGAGTAATGCTCCATTGTATATGTGCGCACCACATCTTTATCCAGTCATCCATCGATGGACATTTGGGCCCTTTCCATACTTTGGTTATTGTCGATAGTACTGCTATAAACATGGGGGTGCATGTGTCCCTTCGAAACAGCACACCTGTATCCCTTGGATAAATACCTAGTAGTGCAATTTCAGGGTCATAGGGTAGTTCTATTTTTCGTTTTTTGAGGAGCCTCCACACTGGTTTCCACAGTGGCTGCACCAGCTTGCATTCCCACAGAAATACAATTTTCGATTTAAATTAAGCAAATAGAAATGTAAAGCTTCTTCTGTATGTTCCAAAGTATGCATGTAAATGGAGGACCAGGAAGCGTGTCAATCTAGGTGTGATGTTTATCTCTACACACTGGGGTTGCCTGAACCGGGTGTGGGAGCTTTCACTGACTCTTGTATCTCATCCCTTAGACGTGACCTTTTCCTCCAACTCACAAGGGTCTCTTTGGATTCTATTCCACTTGCCTTTTGTCTCCTGCACATTTTGAAATGCAGGTTCTTTCTGGCTGCATTTGGGTCATTGGAGGAAAAAGTAGAAAACAGGACGGCATTGAGGACCCATCTCCCAGTTCTCTTACCATTGGCAGAACAGCTGTTCCCTTCCCGGCTTGTTCTTAAATCCCAAATACCTGTAGGGAGAAATAAGGAAAATAAACCCTCTGTGCAACCGAGAGGGAGAGAAGGAACGAATATTTATTGAGTGCCTGCTACATTCTAGAAGCCAACTGGCCCGGATGCTTTATGTGAATTGTATGTTATCTTGTTTAATCTTCATTACACCCCAACGAGAAAGGTGTTATTATGGCTCCTTTCCACGTAGGGAAACTGAGGCTCCAGGAAATGCAAATAATTTTCCAAAAGGCACTTGGCAGGTAAGCGAGGGACCTAGGGTTCAAACTCAGGTGACCAGGTGCCACGCTGGTCCTCTTTATTCTGTCTCTAGATCCTTTAGTTTCTTCCCTTCCAATTCTCAAGCTCTTGTTCTCAGATTCTTCTCAGGGTGCGGAGCGCTGCCTGGACTCGGCAGGGGAGAGCGGAGGCCTAAGGGTCAGGTAGCTCACATGGACAGACTCCGGGAAGACTTCCCAAGTGGCCCCATCGGGCCTCCATGTGGTTGCCACCGCTCCTGATGCGGGTTCTGCTGAGCAGGACCTGGAAGTGCTTGAGAGCCTCCTCACCGCTCGGTACTTCTTTTTTTGAGGGACAAGCCTCGCGTCTGTCATGGTGCTCTGTGAGGCAGGGTTGCCTCCTGCTTCCCTTCTTTATGGCAGTTTTCCCTCCTCTTTCTTCTCTCTCTACCCTTCTCGTCGCCCCTTCCCCTGCCAACCTCTCCCATTCTTCCTTCTGGCTCTTCACATTTTTTTTTTTTTACTTGCCCTTGTATCCTTGGCTTTGATGTTTCCAGCGGTGTCATCATTGCTTCTTGGTTTATCCAGCTCGTGTTTCTGAGGTGCTCAGTGTGCACCAGGCCTCGAGCTCGGTGCCAGGGGTGTGGCAGCGAGGAGGGCTCAGCCCCGCCATGAGCAATTTTTCACGGTTGTGGGAAGAGGGACAAGAAGGCCGATGCTTCCGTATCATGTGGCGAGGGTGACGGGGGTGAGAGGGAGGCACACCAGCACACACAGTCTTCCCAGATCAGCTGGTGCTTGTGCTGAGACCTGAAAGTAGTGTAGGCATATCCTCCGCGCGTGGAGAACCTCACGCTCACCGTCAGCTCTGAGGATGCGGCTTCTCCTCTTCCCTCTCACACTCTTGTCTCAGGTTTGATAGCTTCAACCTTCTCAGACGCTCGATGTCTTACTGGATTTCCTCTAATGCAGCCAGGACTTCATCCTCTCCAATGAGGCAAAGTTCAGAGAAGCATTCCTCTGTCCACTTCACCATTTCCTTGAACACAACACCCAGCTTGCAGGGCTGCCAACAGCCAGTTCCGACTTCTCCCCTGGCCTCTTACCACCTGCTTTGTTTCAAGTGGTCAAATTTTAGAATTATTCTCTCTTTTACATTTTTGCCATCTTTCCTAGCCCAACGCCAGCCTCAGATGTGGGTAGCAAGCCTCTGTGTTGACATTCAAGACAAGGGCTGAAAATATTGAACAGGAAAGGGTTGATGATGATAATGCATCCATCATTCAGCATAAATCTACTCACATGTACTACATCGCTCAAAACGTAGGAACTCTTATCATCCTCTGCTTACCATGGAAGTCATTGTCAAAAAGCATAAAATCCTTGAGCAGAAAAATCTTTTAGAAGGCTTTGAATCCAACCTTTATCCAGTGTTCTAGCCATCTAGCCTCTTCTGATGACAAGGACTTGGCATTTCATGAGGCCACTCCTCTACGGTTGGTCACTCAGTGTGGTATCGATTTTAGCCTCTTGAAACTACATAGAAATGTTCATTCTTTGGTCAGTCTGTCAACAGATATTTCCTGAGTATCTGCTATGTTCCCAGACAGTATTTTAGGCCCTGGGATGAAAGCCGTACATTAAAAAGAAAAAAAAAATCCCTGTCCTCGTGTTTATTTTTGAGTGGAGGAGACAGATAATACATAAGAAGAATGAGTAAAATGCATAATATATTAAATAGTATTAAGGGCTAAGAAAAAAAAAAAACGAAGCAGATAAAGGGGAGACAGAAGTTAGGAAGATCGAAACTGATTTAATCCTTCTATTTGACAGCATTCGAAATATTTTGAGGTAGCTCTTGTTTCTCAAGGAACCACGGAGTCCACTGTGGGGCTAGATCTCATGAACCAGAGATCATGACCTGAACGAAAATCAAGAGTCGGACGCTGAACTGACCGAGCCACGCCGGCACCCGTCCTTTCCTATTTTCTACCTGCCCTCTAAAAGTCACAACACAGTAAAGAGCTCCTGATATGATCCCAGATGTTTCTTTAGCTATCTTTTCTCTCTTTCTCACGTGACTTTGTTGTCTAAATTCCTTTAGGAATGTTTTATCTTCCTAGGCTATTTTACATTTTAGGTTCTCAGATCACGAAATCTCCCTATCTTTTCTTACCACTTTTTAATTTTTTTTTTTTACAGTCTTTATTTTTTTTTAGCATAGGTTTATTTGGTTCACAATGAAGTTGAGAGAAAAGTATAGACAATGCACACATCTCCTGGTCCCTCTCCTAGGTGCCCCCTCTGTCAACATTCTTATTGGAGGGTACATTTGTTATAATCAACGAATCTACACTGACACATGACATGACGTGAATGTCACCCAAATTCCATAGTTTACGGTTCACTATTGGTGTTGTACATCCTATGGGTTTTGGCCCATGTATGACATGTATCCACCATCATAACATCATATGAAATAGTTCCACTGCTCTGAAAATCCTCTCTGATCTGCCTACTTATTCCTCCTTCCCCCATAATCCCCCCTAATCACTGATCCTTTTATGGCCTCTATAGTTTTGGCTCTTTCACAATGTAATAGAGTTTGACTCATACAGTATGGAGCCCTTCAGATTGGCTTCTCCTGCTGAGCAATATGAAATTAAGCTTCCTCCCAGTCTTTTCGTGGCTTATTTCTTTTTAGCGCTGAATAACATTCTATTGTCTGGATAGACCACAGTTCACTTATCCGTTCACCTCCTGAAGGAGATCTTAGCGCTTCCAAGTTCGGGCAATTATGAACAAAGCTGCTGTAAACATCTGTGTGCAGATATCTGTGTGGACAGTGTTCAACTACTTGGGGAAGCACAAAGGAGCGTGGTTGCTGAATTGTATGGTGACAGTATCTTTAGTTTCGGATCTTCCGAAGCGGCTGCACCCTTTTGTATTCCCACCAGCAACTAGCTTCTGTTGCCCCACATCCTTGTCAGCAATGGATAGTGTCAGGGTTTTGGATTTTGACCCCTGTAGTCAGTGTGTAGTGGTACCTCAGTGTTGTTCTATTTGCACTTCCCTAGTGACATCTGACATTCAACATCTTTTCGTATGTTTCCTTGCCATCTGTATACATTCTTTGGCAAGGTGTCCATTCAGATCTTTTGCTTATTCTTTTTTTTTTTTTTTTATGTTTATTTTTGAGAAAGAGAGACAGACAGAGCACGAGCGGGGGAGGGGCAGAGAGAGAGAGGGAGACACAGAATCTGAAACAGGCTCCAGGCTCTGAGCTGTCAGCACCGGGCCCGACGCGGGGCCCGAACTCACGGACCGCGAGATCACGACCTGAGCCGAAGTCCGACGCTTAACCGACTGAGCCACCCAGGCGCCCCGAAAAAGTCCTTAAATTTTAATGAAGTTCAGCTAACCAAGATTTCTTGCACGGATTGTGCCTTTGGTGTCCTACTAAAATGGCATTCCACGCCCAAAGGTATATAGATTTTCCACTCTGAAATCTAGGAGTTTTATAGTTTTGCCTTTCACATTTACGTCTTTAGGTCTATGAACAATTTTGGATGAATGTTCGTGAAGGGTATAAAGTCTGCATCTAGATTCATTACTTTTTGCTATGTGGATGTCCAACTGCTCCAGCACCAACTGTTGAAAACATGACCTTTTCTTCATCGTGTTGCCTTTGCTGCTTTGTCGAAGATTTGTTGACGTTATTGATGTGGGCCTATTTGTTCTTTGCAGATGATAATTTGACCTGGGGATAGTTTTCCTTCTTTTTGCTTACACTTTCTTTAAAGCCACCTTTCTCAAAACTAAGGTCACAAATGTCTTCAGTTCTCTACTTCTAGCTAATTTAACCAGAAGTACAGAAAGAGGGTTTTGCTATGGCCACTCTGTTCCAGCCTATCAATCTTTGTCAGAGTGAGAATTGTAGAATTTACTCCCTTATCACTATTTTTATACTTTTCCCATTTTCTTTAATTCCCCACCCTTAGATCTATTCATTCTCTTTATGTATACAAACATTTATAATCTATCTTAATATCAGTGTCAACTCTTTCAGAGGTTGAGAGAGGCCCCAGTCATCTCAAAAATTTTGAGGTCCGAGGATTGTTTAAAAAGGGTAAAAATCTGGGGCACCTGGGTGGTTCAGTCAGTTGAGCATCTGACTCTTGATTTCAGCTCAGGTCTTCGTCCCACAGTTTGTGGGATTGAGCCCCACGCTGTCAGTAGGGAGCCTGTTTGGGATTCTCTCTCTCCCTTGCTCTCTGCCTCTCCCCCGCCCAGGCACATGGGCTTTCTCTCAAAATAAATAAACTTAAAAAAATAAAGAGGGTAAAAATCCAAAATATGGTACTAAAAACCATGATATATTTTAACTGATTATGATTTTTGAAATATGGTTTTTCATATACAGAAAATTACCTAGTAATCAAATTGAAATTTCGGTAATTACAGAATTAAAAAAAATTAATTCCTATGGTGATACTAAGTTTGTCTGCCCAGTACCCTTCTTCTCTTTGCGAACAAACTAATGTTTCAGAGCAGAGGGGAGAGCAGCTGAACGGTTCGATTTCTCTGGCGGTGAGGGGGTGGTCTGTGACAATGCTCTGTTCCGTGGAGGCAGCAGATGTCCTTGGGGCAGGGAGGCCCTTTTTGAATCAAACAAAAAGCAAACTTGGCTCTCTGCCCATGACCGCTCTGTGTCTTCCTATCTGAAATGCGCACGAGGGCTCCAGTTGCAATGGTCATTTTGTCAAGTACAGAGAAACGGAAGAAGAGGAAGAATCTGGCAGACCTACAAAATCCTCTGTCGTTAGAACCTCTGTTTGTTCATTTTTTGTATTTGTGGCCAAACCCATTCCTCGATGGAACACATGCGCTGGTCACGTGGTGACGGTCTGCTCTTGGTCCTCCCGGCATCTCCTGATGCTGTTCATGTAAAGTCATTTCAGAGACTCTGACCCAATGGCCATCTAACCACCGGCCACCACGTCAACCTCCACACATGCCACCTGGCTGGCGTAGGCGCCCTGCCCTCGGCCTCCCGCACCACCTGAGATGCCTCCCCGAGAGCCACCGGCAGCTGCTTGTCCCGTCTGGTCTCCATGAGTAACCATGCTGCCTCCTCTCCAGCCTAGACAAGATTGACTTTTTTCCTTTTCCTTAAAACTCTCTATAAGGCAGGCTCTGCAGACTGTATCATTCCCAGAGAAATTAGAAGGCTCCTGATCCCACAGTTACTAGAAGAACCACGTATAGAAATTGCAATCAAGAACTCGCTGCTAGATGACCTGAGGTCAAAACTTAACATTGCTGCCAATTCCAATTCGAGCCTGTCTGGTGAAAGGGCAATTGTGTAAGCGGTGACTCTTAACAGAGCCATACTGAGACATGGTATCTGGCAAGTAGCCTCTTCTGTTGGGTTGCAAGTTTCAGTTTCCTGACGGGTCTTGTTGTGCAGCTCATCTGGTAAAAAGGTACATCGGGGAGCCAGGGCAGAGGCAGAAAGCCTGCAAATACAGGAAAAAGGAACTCATCTCGCAGGTGATGTTCTTTGGGACACCCACTCACCGTTTCCCTGCCGAATCTGCGTTATAATCTATTTGTCACTGGAAAGTTGACCACCAGCCCGGTTGGAATTTGACCCATTTGCAAAGAGTAGGTCTTGATCACTTGCTCCGGGGATGATGAGTCTCTATTTTAGCTTCCCAGGGACGTGCACAAAGTTTGTCTTGCTTAGTACCCTGGTACACGACCCTGTTCTACTTTCACTGAGATCATACTCTCTAGAAAGCATGGGAGCAGTTGTTCTTGAGAAATGCCAGGCTGAGACTCACGTACTACACCCCACCCAGGGCCGGTCATGCCTCCACCGCCAGCAATAAGGATACCCAGCCTCTGATTTAGGTCATGCATCTTCGATCTTCAGTCCGTTACATTTGGGCTCAATTTCTTCATCTGTAAAATGGGAATGATGCTGTCCATTTTGCAAGAGTGTTCTGCAAACGAAATCATTTCAAGGCACACATGAGATGTACAACAGCCGTTCTGCTCATTATTCATGGAATATTTATTGAGCATCTATAGTGAGCCCGACACTGTGCTAGGGACAGAGTCTCTGCTCCTACTTATGGTTTATCTAGGGAGGATACAAAGATTTTACAGGTAATCTTAAAATTAGAATGAAACTTAAAAAAGTAAACAGGGTGCTATGTGAGTTCCTGCCACCACTTAACTCCAGGCATGATGGCATCATATTGGAAATTCCAAGTACTGTAATGGGAAGCAAGTAACAAAACCTTTTGGCATTCATTTCTTGGCAGAAAATCGGAGCCCTTACATAATGGGTTTTACGATCTCCATAGAAAAGTGGAAAGAGTTGTCTAGCGGGGAACAATTTGTTTTGCCTTCATCTTCTCAAAAAAGAAAATGGAAATCAATCTTATCCAAGCCAAACAAAGCAAGCCAACTAATTCCAGAGCAAATCAGCCACCATCCAAACATAAAATGATGTAGCAGAAAGAGACAATGATGGCAGTGACACTTATTTCAAAATCAAATAACGAGAGTAGCCAATGTGTATTATGTTCTCTTCAGCTCCCAGTCCTCTGCTAAGTGCTTCCCTGGAGGTCTCCATTTGTTCTCCACAGGTCTTCTGCACATGCAGCATAATATTTACATTTTACAGATGTGATAACCTTCCAAGAGTCACTAGACACAAAAGGACAGAGTTGGGCTTCGGGGAAAGATCTCTGGGACTGAATGCCCCTGTGCTGTCAACCACCATACAGTAAAGCATTTATCCCAAAGTTAGATTATTTATGAACCAATTTTAGAAAGAATTACACTCCCAGAGCATCCATGAATAAATTCCAGGTGCGTCAAATCTCAAAACATCAAATGTGAAACTACCTGAAAAGATACAATGCCAGAGAAATATTTTTATATCATTAAGGGTGGAGAAGCCCTTCCTACATGTGACACACAGCCCATAAATTATAAAAGAAAGTGATGACTGATAGGGATAATCTAGAAAGTTCTTAGGGCAAAGGAAACCACAGATGAAATAAAAGGGAAATGGAAACAGAAAAAATTTGAAATCGAGGAAACAAAGAGCCAAGATCTATAATATGTAAAGAAACCAATGAAGCAATAAGGAAAACAAATAAACAAATGGAGAAATAGATGAATAATATGAATATAACTGTCATGGTAAGATTCATCTTATTGACAATTAAATGACAAATCAAAACCATAATTCTTATTTCTGAAGTAGATTTTCCAATTTAGAAAACCTTAATGTCAAATGTCAAACACACATGAATACTCATAAATTATCAAATGTTAAAGCAGCAATTAAAATTTTAAATGTCTCATTTGTTGGTCCCTTCTATTTCTGGAATGTCTCCTAACAAGTATTTTCACACCTGTGCAAAAATTCATGTATGAGGATTCAATATTCTATTTTATGAAATAGTGAAAAATAGAAATTTCATATAATTTAGCAGAAGGAGGTTCTCCAGGAAGAAGGCAGGTATTATCATCTGATAGACATTGCAATTATTAAAAAAAGGGGGTTGACTTCTATGTTCTGATAATAAGGGTACGGTTTGTTATAAAGTAAAAAAGCACATTGTTGAACAGAACTATTTTATTTGGAGTCTAAAACCATACTTCTTTAAAAAAATTTTTTTTAATGTTTATTTATTTTTGAGAGAGACAGAGCACAAGTTGGGGAGGGCCAGAGAGAGAGGGAGACACAGAATCAGAAGCAGGCTTCATGCTCTGAGCTGTCAGCACAGAGCCCAATATGGGGCTCGAACTCATGGACTATGAGATCATGACCTGAGCCGAAGCTGGACACGTAACAGACTGAGCCACCCAAGTGCCCCTAAAACCATACTTCTGTATACACAGACAAAAAGTCTTGAAACATAAGTACTTTAGTATTAGTAATAGTAAAAAGAAAAATCAATGTTAGTAATAGTTTACTTCTAGGGAACGGAAAGACTAGAGGGGACTTTAATATTTACTTTCGTATTGTTGAAATTTTCAACACATGCACACACACACACACACACACACACACGGATGTATTTCTTCCTAAGTTTTAGAGACGAGTCAGAAATAAAACATTTAATTATTTCATAAGATTAAACAAGGTTATTTATTTAAGATCCAATTGACCAAAATCTGCTTTGATGCTATGGATGATTGGATGTTCCTGTTGATTCTGCTGTAACTACTCTGGGAATCTCTCCAGATGGCTCTCTTATTCTTTCTGAAGGTTTCAAAAGTTCTATCTGGATTTTTTTCCCTAAAAAAAAAAAAAAGGGAAGACTACTATTCCATCTGGCGATGTGGACCCATCTATTGGCCCAGAGAGTTGTGTCTGTAACTAAGAGCCTTGCTCACACTGCAAACACAACTAGCCACCCTCAGTGCTGAGGCTGCTGTTCGCACAAATGACCGAGTCTCTAATTCATCTTCATCTTCATTACCTCCCAAAGAATATTCTAGTTCTTGTTAGCAGCTCTCAACCTTTCATTGCCAAGCCTGTGACAGAAGAGTTGTGCTTTTTGAAGTGGATAATGTTGGCAGCTCTTTCTGCCCACGGGTCCTGTCCCTGTGCTTTAATAAAATCACCTTTTGAAACAAATGAAGTAGATGATGTTGCTCATTCGAAGGCGATGGAATTTGATCAACTTTGCCCTGGATGTTTGTCAGCTGGGACATGAGATTCTGATCCTAGAGGCGCTGTCATCCACACTGGCCGTAGGAGCGTGCAGGAAAATTCCTAAATGGAAGTCACTTAAAAATATCTCATCATTATGGTCAAGGTGTTAAAAATAGAAACAGGAAGAAGATGGCATGAATGGAGAAGGGAGACGATTGATACAGAGATCAATGCCAAATTGGAGTGAGGTCTCTAATACATGCTAAGCCACCAGGTTCTATTTGTGGTTCAACCCTCTTTTAGTCAACAATTTAGAAAAGCCCATGTGAATTATGACGATCAAGCTCATGCATGACATAAAACTCAGAAGAATGTCAAGCCCCTTGGTGGAAACAATACTGAAAACCTCTTAATTGTCTGACACGATGGAAAAGGCAACTAAGCTCCAAATAAAATGTGCTCTGGAATCCAAAAAGGCGTATGTGTGAATTCAGAGTGCAGGAATGTGTGATTTAAAAACAGTATCTGGGACAAAGCATTATGATCGATAGTCTTCAAAAGTATGATATGGCTACCAGGATAGTTGATGCTGTTGTGGGCTGCATGGAGACAAATATAGACGTGTATGTTTTCAACTTAGACACACATTTGAACCACTTAGAAGCTTTCACCAAAGTCTGATTAAATTGGTCTGGGTAGAGCCTGGGCGTGGGACTTCTTAGGAGTTCTGTAATTTTACAAAGTAATTCAGTTGTCTTTATTAGAAGGAAAAACATATTGATATTTGCAGGTTGTTCCTTTTCTTCTCAAAAACAAAGTTGGTGGAACTGTAGCAGCCTTTGGTACTTTGGGTCTTAACTATTGTATCTACAATTTAGTGAAAACAGGTCATCCAGGAAGAATGCGGGGATCGTTTAGTAATTATTAAAGCACTTACAGCGTGCTGAGGAGACCCACGAGCCGAGGGAGGCAGACTCCCAGATTCCCAGAAGTAGCCTGTTGTTGTTCCATTCCAGTAAGAAGTAGGAAAGAGAGACACTGGCATCATGCGGCTTAGTGCAAATCTCAATTTTGCAACTTATTGGCCGTGTGACTCTGGGACTTGTTTATCCTCTCTTAGGCTTTATCTTCAACTTTATGATTAATTTAATTCTGGGGCACCTGGGTGGCTCAGTCAGTTAAGGCTCCAACTTTGGCTCAGGTCATGATCTCACAGTTTGTGAGTTCGAGCCCGTGTGGGGCTCTGTGCTAACAGCTCAGAGCCTGGAGCCTGCTTCAGATTCTGTGTCTCCCTCTCTCTGCTCCTCCCCCACTCATGCTCTGTCTCTTTCTCTCTCAAAAATAAACACTTAAAAATTAAAAAAAAGAAGATGAATCTAGTTCTAAAATCTACTCACGGAATAGTGATGATTAAATAACATAATGTATAGGAACGCCCAGGTGCCTGACTTCGGCTCAGGTCGTGATCTCGCTGTTCGAGAGAGTATAGAGCCCATTTCGGATCCTCTGTCCCCCACCGCCCCCTGCTCCTCCCCTGTCTGTGCTTGCTCTCTCTCAAAAATAAAATGAACAGGGGCGCCTGGGTGGCGCAGTCGGTTAAGCGTCCGACTTCAGCCAGGTCACGATCTCACGGTCCGTGAGTTCGAGCCCCGCGTCGGGCTCTGGGCTGATGGCTCAGAGCCTGGAGCCTGTTTCCGATTCTGTGTCTCCCTCTCTCTCTGCCCCTTCCCCGTTCATGCTCTGTCTCTCTCTGTCCCAAAAATAAATAAACGTTGAAAAAAAAAATAAAATGAACATTAAAAATAAAAAATGTGTAATGTATAGAAAGTACGCGGTACACTGAAAATTTTAATTTTTATTAATACTTCTGATTATCTCTGGATTGAATCACTTTGATGGCATGATCAGTGGGTTATAGGCCACGACAAGTTGAGATCACCATAGAGTTCATTCCTACCTATTCCTAAACCATCTTTCATCTGTCTCATTTCTAGCTGGCCTTCCTTTTTTACTTTCTTTTATCCCTCCCTGCCTTCCTTTTGTCCTCCACGAAACAACTCGCGTGAACATTGGCATCTTAGTGCATATGTGGAAAATGGCCATAACTATATAATAACGTATTCAGACCTGTTTAGGTGGGGCCATGTCATTTTGAAATCCTCTCCACACTTACCTGACATCCCCTTGTTCAGATCTTCTAAAAATGTTCTTAGCAGGGTTAATATCTTCTGACTGATCAGTAGAACTGGGTCTTTCTCATCGCAGGGGTGCCCACAGTCCTAATGATTGGTTTTCCCTGAAGCCACGTGACTCCAAAATCTGTGTGTCATTGGTCCCATTCCTGCTCAAATTAGAAAAGTCCCAACTTGCTAAGATGCCAGAGTAGGATGCTCTCTGTCTGGTTCATTTCCCTATTAAACATGTGTGGTTTGGGGAAAAGCAATGAAAACCACGTGCTTTACGTGTTTGGTTTCCTTGCTTTGCAGGCTCAAGAATCAGCCTTTCCACTTTCTTCTGTGTTTCATCCCACATAAGATCAACCTGTTTCCAGTAAATAGACCCATGTCCCTGAGAGTATGGCAAAAAGGTTCAATGTTGATGCAGCCAGTAAGATGTGGGAAATATTAAAGGGGGAAATGAATGTCGTCAGGTTAGTATCTATTTTAATTTTGAAGCAAAAATGAGTAAAATATTAAAATATATAAAAGTAAAAATCCTTCTTCCTAGAGTGAGTAAATGTATCTTCAACTTTCCTTTCCTTATTAATGTCTTCATTAAACTATTATCAACAGGATTTTCCCTAAGATTAGAGACATGGAGCCTTACTAGCTATTAGACTAATTCTTAGACTCAAATCTTAAAAAATAAGACAATAAAATGATTTGGATTCTGGCATTGCTTAATCCTAATCTGTGTGAGGAAAAAACAATTTTTTTTAAAAGTAGGCTCCACACCCAATGTGGGGCTTGAACTCATGACCCTAGATCAAGAGTCACACGCTCTACTGACAGCCAGCTGGACACCTTAGGAAAAAACAATTTTTAAACATAGGTCTTTTGCTATCCAAATATTCCTTTATTATCATTGAGGTGATCATTGTTACTTTAACTAAATAACACTTTTAAACCCTTTGTTTAAAGAAGAAATACAATAGTCCTAGATTTGATTTGATTTTTAACTTCTAGCAGCGTGAAAAGGAAGGGGATTTCTAAATAAGGGTCTCACTTAACAAAGGAAACTCAAAGTACTTGTTCTTTTCAAGGAACGGAGATACTAATTTAAATATTATTATCAGGACATAGTATCACTAAATAGGGCGACCAATCAAGACTCTTGAGAGGTGTTACTTTCACAGGACATAGAAATAATCTTTGAAGTCTGTTTATCTTATAGGACTAGTTATCAGAGAGAGAGAGAGAGAAACAGAGACAGAGACAGAGAGACAGATATTCACAGAGAGATAATCTGAGAGGATCTGAGCTTACACTGTACATAATGTTTGCATCGACGTCACCCACCCCTAAAATTTGCCAAAGATCCATGAAACAAAGACATATCTTTCAACATATTACTGTCACATTCTCAAGAATTATCAACTTCTACGCCTGGTAACAAATACAGAACTAAATACTATTTGAGAAAAGTTCCTTAAGAGCGAGCTTTAAATTAATTCCATGAAATGACGTCACTCGCTTTGCACCAAAATGTTAGTGTCACTGGCCAACCTTTTTCCTTTGACCAGGGATGGCCCTCTAACTCCAAAAGGATAGTCATGACTGACCAGTAACCTCTTCTCCCGCCAGCCCAGTCCTCACCCTCCTCTATCTTCCTTCTGCGACACCTTCTCTGCTTCTCATCTGATGACCTTTTCACTGGTTTCACCCAGGGGAAAGAAGCAACAGGAACCGAGTTTTCCTGCAACTCCACGGCCCCGTGGCTCCACCCGCCGGCCTTAGATTTCGCTTTTCCTCCTTGTGAAGGTGACCTGTGCACATCTCCATTTAAGGCTGACCTCGCTTCTCTCCTGGGTCCCATCTTTTTTCTCCCGCTTGAAGATATGGCTCTTGCCACTGTGTCCCCTTTGTTTAGTATCACTCTTTTTTACCCTCTTCTTACCGGATCATTCCAAGCAGCTTCCAAACATGCTTTGATAGCACCCATCTTCATAAAAACAAAATGGTTCCTTGATTCCCTCCCTCCACCCCCTGCCCAGAGTTCAGTTCCCTCATTTCTGTATCTGGCAGCACAATTCCTTGACTATGTTGTCTAAACTCACTGTCTCCAATTCTTTTCCTCCCTTCTCCCTCGAGTCCACTCAACAGAGCTTTTATCCCTACACCTTTGCCAAAACAGTGCTTTTCAAGGCCACTGAAAATCTCTACATGACCACATTCAACCATCAGTTCTCAGGCTCCGTCTTACCCTACGTACTTGGAAGTACCAAGTCATTTCCTTTTTCCAGAAACACATCCATCCTTTGGCTTCTACAACATGCTCTCTGATAGGTCTCTCTTTCCCCTCCTTTGTGTTCCTCATCCCCCTGGACTCTAAATGCTGAAGTGCCTCAGAGTCCCAGGCTCAAATCTCTTCACTTCTCCCTCAACTCTTGACTCTTGAGGTAAATGCATCTAATCCCATGGCAGATAAGTCCCAAATTTGTATCTCCAACGTGGACCTCCCATCTGACTTACGCTTGTGTGCTTATGTACCCAGTCGGCGTCTTTGCATTGACGTCCAATAGTTATTTCCCACCATGACACACCCCAAACTGGACTCCTCCCTACCTTTTTCCACTCAAGTCCACTGCTCTCCATGGACACTCTCATTTCAGTGAATGGCACGTCTGTTTTTCCACTCACTCGGTTTAGAAAACAAAGCATTGACTCTTCTCTTTCCGTCATACCAGATCTAATCCATCAGGAAATTCTATCAGCTCTTCCTTCCACACCTATCCAGAATCTGGCTCCTCCCGTGACACTACCTTAGTCTAGCTTGATATTATCTTCCGTGTGGGCTCTTAGCAAGTGTCTCCTAACTCGTCCCCTTTTTTCCCCACTATGCCTGAAATGAAAATACCTCAAAACCCTCTCATTTCATTCACAGGTAGATTCTAGTCCTTTCCACACCACACAGGCTCTACATTCCCCTGCCACGTGTTCCTCTCGGAACCATTTTCTACGGGTCCTCTTTACACTGTCCTCCAGCCATGCCTGTGTTGTTGCTGTTCCGAGAAAAGGCCGAAAGACACACTCCTGCCTCAAAGCCTTTCATCCTCTGGATGTTCTCATGGGTCTTTCTCTAGTTTCCTTCATGTCTCTGCTCAGATGGTGCCTCATCAGATGGTATCTTCCCTGATTACCTGCTACATCCGGGCACCTCTGTACTCCCTATCACCCTCTTTCCTTCTTTGATATTCTTCATTATACTTTTTTTTTTTTTTAATTTTTTTTTCAACGTTTATTTATTTTTGGGACAGAGAGAGACAGAGCATGAACGGGGGAGGGGCAGAGAGAGAGGGAGACACAGAATCGGAAACAGGCTCCAGGCTCTGAGCCATCAGCCCAGAGCCCGACGCGGGGCTCGAACTCACGGACCGCGAGATTGTGACCTGGCTGAAGTCGGACGCTTAACCGACTGCGCCACCCAGGCGCCCCTATACTTATTTTTTTTTAAGATTTTATTTTTAAGTAATCTCTCCACCCAACATGGGACTCGAACTCACAACCTGAGATCAAGAGTTGCATGCTCCATCAACTGAGCCAGCCAGACCACCGTCTTCACTATACTTATTATGTCTCAACAGAGTATATATTTGTTTCTCTGTTTATTGCCTGTCTTCTCCCATTATGATATAAATTCCTTGAATTTAGAGATTATATTGTGTGGAATGCTATATCCTTAGTCCTATAATAGATACTCAGTAAATCAATACTGTATTGAGTAAGTGAATCACAGCTACCAGTTCTTGAGTGCATGCTATATTACAGATGCTATACTATATGTTATCTCATTTAATCCTTTTGACAAATTCCTGTTATCATTCCCAAATTATAGTTGAAGAAACTGAGGTTTAGGAAGATTAGGAAAGGTACCCAGGTCGTGAATGGGATCTGTTAGGCTGTAAAGCCTGTGCTTTACCTGGACTTCTTTGTACCGACCATCCATTAGAACACATTTTCACACACATCACCTTATTTTTACTTGCATCCTTAAGTGAACTCCATGCAAGAGGCAGGAAATATATTACTATCCTTGTCTCAACAGTGAGAAAATTGTGGCTCAGAAGGCTAAGATATTTACCTAGAGTCTCAGAACTGAGACATATCAAGGTTGGGATTTTAATGATTGCATCCCAGTACAACAGAGTACAAATTCAGGAATTTGTTTTATGGAATAGCTGCAACAATTTAAAAATTGTTTACATGAAATCAATTACTTTTATTGATAAGAATGCAATTTTATTAAAAAAAAACTGACAAAGAATCTAGGAGGTATGGACTGTGTGTTTATTCCCTAGCCTTGTCTAGAGCTTTGTGGGTTTTTTTTTTACATTTTTATTTAAATTCTAATTAGTTAACATACAGTGAAATATTAGTCTCAGGTGTACAATACAGTGACTCCACACTTCCATACATCACCCAGTGCTCATCACAAGTGCCCTCCTTAATCCCCATTACCTGTTTCACCCATGCCCCCACCCACCTCCCCTCTGGTGATCATCAGTATGTTCTCTATATTTAAAAGTCTGTTTCTTGGTTTCTCTCTCTCTTTTTTCCCCTATGATTGTTTTTTTTTTTTGTCTCTTAAATTCCACTTGAGTGAAATCATATGGTATTTGTCTTTCTCTGACTGAATTATTTCACTTGGCATAATGCTTTCTGGCTCCATCAACGTCATTGCAAATGGCAAGATTTAGTTCTTTTTTATGGCTGAATAATATTCCATTGCATGTATGTATGTATGTATGTATGTATGTATCTATCTATCTATCTGTCTATCTATACCACTTCTTTATCCATTCACCAGTCGATGGACACTTGGGCTATTTTATTTCCATTGTTATTTCCATACTTTGGCTATTGCCGATACTGTTGCTGTAAATATCTGGGTGCATAAACCCCTTTGAATCTGTATTTTTTATCCTTTGGGTAAATACCTAGTAGTGCAATTGCTGGATCATAGGGTAGTTCCATTTAAAAATTTTTGAGGGGCCTCCAGACAGATTTCCAGATTGGCCGCACCAGTTTGCATTCCCGCCAACAGTGCAAGAAAGGTTTCCCTTTCTCCACATCCTCGCCAACATCTGTTGTTTCCTGAGTTGTTAATCTTAGCCATTCTGACAGGTGTGAGGGGGTATCTCATTGTGGTTTTGATTTGCATTTTCCTGATGATGAGAGATGTTGAGCATCTTTTCATGTGT
Source organism: Leopardus geoffroyi (assembly GCF_018350155.1). Classification (NCBI taxonomy): domain Eukaryota; kingdom Metazoa; phylum Chordata; class Mammalia; order Carnivora; family Felidae; genus Leopardus; species Leopardus geoffroyi. Next base: position 8,607,521 of record NC_059334.1, on the reverse strand, counting down.
CTGTCGGCCATCTGTAGGTCTTCTTTGGAAAAATATCTACTCATCATGTCTTCTTAGAGCCTTGTGTTAGTAAATGCTTGTTAAATATAACTTCTTAATTTTTTGTTCTTGTTGTTTACAGCCCCAGCCCTCTATTACAAAGCTTCTGGAATCCATTGATGGGTGATAATGTGTTCAATATTAAGAGATTATTGTACACAGTGTTAGCCCCCTGAAAAATGACCAGGCAAAAGAGAGTTGGTTTATGACTTTCCCTTCCTCTTCTTTCTTTGTATTTTTAAGGGCTGTCTACCCCCAGGTTCCCAGGTCTTCTCACACTGTCCCGGGAAGTTCCAGTTTACTCTTCTTCTAGTCTCTGTGCCAGGGGCAACCAGGTCCACACCTCACCCATCTCCGCCTTCCTCTTCTCCCTCCCAATTCTTTCCCTCATGTCGTCATAGACGAAGTGGAAAAGGAGGTGAAAGAGTCTCTTCAGTCCCTCATTCCTCCTTCTTTGGCAACTCTTGTCCCTCTTAGGGCGCCCAGGGACCAGATGGTCTTTTCCCCTAGAATGGGGAAGATATAATGGTGGGGGCTTCACTGAACCACCTATCAGGTGGAGTCTTGGTGATAATTTAAACTCTTTGTGTTTCAATTTCCTTGCCCGTGAAACGGTGACAAAAATAGCACCTCCCTCGTAACATGTCAGCACTTTGAGCGAGGAGTGACAGGAAATCTAGGGGATGCAATCGAATGAATCACCAACAACTCACAAGTGATTGTATCATTTATTATAAATGTCAGGTGATCAACTACAATGTGTGATAAGCCCTATGGAGAATATATTATTATGGGTTAATGTATCTGGACCTCCCTTTTTAAAATTACATAATCCTGTGTGATACGATGAGACAAGCAGATGAACCAGAGCCATTTGGCAAATAGGTAAGTGCTGGGAGAGATCACGTACTATTATTCTCGGCTGGTAATTTTACATGAACAGATAGGCATCAGCCTGAACTCTTGAGACACCATAAAGCCACTTTCCTAACAATGACATTTACAAGAAGTACAAATATATTCACTAAGATAGTGGGAGGAATTTTATCCTAAGGTTTGCAAAAAGGAAGAGAAAAGATAATCAATTGGGCTACATGGTACAAAGAAACAAGAAAAGGGAACCTGCGTGGCTCAGTCGGTTGAGCGTCCCATTCTTGGTTTCGGCTCAGGTCGTGAGCTCACCGTTTGTGAGTTTGAGCTCCGCATCTGGCTCTGCATCTGGCAGCGTGGAGCCTGCTTAGGATTCTCTCTCCATCTCCCTCTCTCTCTACCTCTGCCCGTGCTGTCTCTATTTCTCTCAAAATGCATAAATCAAGTTCAAAAGAAACAAGAAAAGACTAGCATTTATTTTATTTGCTAGGTGGGGTTGAAATGAAAATAATTTGAAAGCCATGGATCCAGCCGAGATCCGTCCTCATTTTATATTTGAGGAAAATGAGATCCAAAAAAGAAAGCGAGTTGATTCAATTCACTTGGCTAAATAGAGATGAGGCGGGGAGAATGGACACTTAGCCCAGGACCCTCTGTGCTACAACACCAAACCTAAGTTAAATCAGTGAGCCCCAGAGAATAGGCCTAACACTGACCTACCTGGGAAGAATTTCTTATCCAGACCTTTCCCTCTCTTGGGCTTTACAGATAGATATCACTCAGCTAACCCAGTCTGAGAACCCAACAGGATTATATTTAAAAGTGTTAACAGATTAATGCATCATCAACCCACAACCTTCTCTATTTCAGGATTTCCTGAAACACACAGATATGCAAAGCAAGGTCATTGGTCTGAGTTGTACCATTCCTAGATGAGGCACATGGGGCTATGGAATCAGAGTCTGGAAGGTTAGTATATGTAGCGTAGACACTTCTGAATGGATAAATTTGTTTATGTACATAATTCTCTTTAGTTCCTTTTATAAACTTATAAAGGTATCCCACATAATAGTTTTTATGGATATCTGAACACACAAGCGCATATTTATAAATGTATATATTCATTACATTGTAAGTATCTATCCTCACACTAGTGTTTCCTTCTCTAAATCACACACAGGTCGGAAGGCTCCCTGAATTCTCCACCACAGATACAGAGCGTCAGAGGTGTGTGTGAGGCAGGGGCAGAGCCTTGCGCAGGGCACAGAAATTCCCTTGGTGGTCCATGGACTGGAGGGAGAAAAACAGCAGTTGTGAACTTGAATTCCTTCTGAAGTAGAACCCAGGCTTTGGATTAGACAGATCTGTGTTCAATTCCCACTCACCCTGCTTATTTGCTGCGCGGCATTGGCAGATTACTTGATATTGCTAAGTCTCATTCTCACCATCTAGAACCACCTAAGCTCTTTCTGGCAGCATCCCTGGGCGACTTGGATGAGATGATACATGTAATGTGCCAATTCCAGGGTTTGGGGCCCACAGGGCACACTTAATAAAAGAGATACAATTATTAGCTCTGTCACCTTTCAGAACTTCAAAGTCATTTTACCCCAAAAGAAGCCATTAAACTCAAAAGCTAAGTGCTCATAAACAAAATCAAATTAACCATTGCTTATGGAACACTTTGCACGTATCCTACACGTAGTGGGCTCCAGAGCGTGGCCAGGAGAGGATGGCTGTAGTGTCCACTTGGCCACCAGCTGCCGACGAGGACGTTTGGGGTTAACAGTCTTGCCTCATAGAGTTTCCCTCATACTTTCGAATCACTTTTTAATAAAGTGTGTGCTTGGTTCTTCTCTCAGTCTTGCCATGAGAATGAATTCTCCCCGGGGGGGGTTATTAGCATTTTTTTCGGTGACTCATGTGGCAAAGTGTTTGAAACTCACCCAAAGGACTCATCTTACAGCAGCTTCATTCATTTCTAGCTCCCTCTTGCCTAATGTGATCAGATGCATCTGTTTTCTTTGTTTCTTTGTTTCCGCCACCACCCTCCCCCCCCCAACCAGTTGAACGCAACCAATTGAAATCCTTGCTTAGACTTGCAAGAAAATATCTGAGGTGTGTTTGGAACACACACGTAATCCCAGTGATGTTTCCTTAATCTTTTCTTGAGCCACCTCTCCCACCCTGGGTATCTGTCTTCACAACTCCCTATTTCCTTTTTCCCGTTGCTCCCTAATCTTTCCAGATCTTCAGTGCACACGTCAGTCTGTCTGCTGGCCTGTCTTCTTTCCCTCCTTCACTACAAAACATCAGTTTAATTTTCCTTTTTATTATGTGATTAATGCATACACAGTTCACACGATAAAAATTCAAATGATTCAGATAATCAAAATGGCCCCCGGAAAACTGACCCCTGGTCCCATTTGCATTCCCAGAGACAACCACTGTTATTAATTAATATATATCTTTCCACATCTTTTCCTCTACAATTAGTAGATTGGAACATATAAAATTGTTGCTTTTGGGGGGCACCTGGGTGGCTCAGTTGGTTAAGCCTTCGACTCTTGATTTCAGCTTAGGTCATGATCTCACAGTTAATGAGTTCGAGCCCCACGTCGGGCTCTGCACTGACAGTGCAGAGCCTGCTTTGGATTCTCTCTCGTTCCCTCTCTCTCAAAATAAAGAAATAAACACTAAAAAAATTGTTGGTTTTGTAGGTCACAAATGATCAAAATCAGCAATGTCACCTGACTTAACCTACTATCTCTATACACACACAGAGATATATGTAGATATACAGATATATATATATATATATATATATATATATATATATATACACAAACACACATACATAGAAGTGTAGAGTGCCATTTTGTGGATTTAAAAAAAACATAAACGGGTGCCTGGGTGGCTCAATCGGCTAAGCATCTGACTCCTGATTTTGGCTCAGGTCATGATCTCACGGTTTCTAAGTTCGAGCCCCTCATCAGGCTCATGCTGACAGTGTGGAGCCTGCTTGGGATTCTCCCTCTCCCTCTCTCTCTCTCTCTCCTCTCTCTCTCTCATTGTTATTACAAATTCTACAGTATATGTACATGTCTCTTTGTTTCCATGAGAGTATTAAACATTTATGTTCTAAAGCAAAGGCTTATGTAAAGAGACACATTAGAAATACATTGGTTCTTATTACCCACAGAACTGACCCATAGCATGGGCTGAGAGTGGTTAATTTGGGGTCCACTCCTTTGTTTTTCCAACTGGATGTGAAATGGAAGCTTGAGGTAGTGGTAAAGCGAGTGACACTTTCTAATTCTCTTTGCCCAAAGGTGTCTTACCTGAGTTCGACATTTTTGGGGGGCTGGCTTTGAGGGTCTTCCCCTTCTGTGTGTCTCCTTTGCTATCTGGTCTTTAGAAAGTTCTCCTTGAGGTTGTGGGTGGCTGTCCTTTTTATAGTAGACACAGAGACAAAACCCCAACAGCTGGATTCTGTATGTCGTCATTTCCTAAACTGTCCCATTGTGCCACGGAGTATAAATGACTGAACGGCAGGACTCCAAACTTTCCTATCACCAGGATCGCCTCCCCTTCCCTCCCCTTATTTGTCCTTACTGTAAACACCTCAGAATTTGAAGGATTTCTTTTTTGGCTACCAAATGGCACTCATTAATCAATACATTTGACTTGACAAGTATTTATCACAGACAGAGAAGTATGTCAATCATTCTCACGAGCTTGTGGTTCACTGAGTTACTACGAGTCCAGCTCAGAGTGAGGAAATGTAACATTTGAGTCCACCTTAGACTGTTTTTGAAGGCTCGTGTGTCATTTCATCAGGCTCTTTGAGACATTGAAGAGAGCTTTGGGCCTCTGTACTACTCAGTATAGTCAATAAAAGCCGGGGCTTCACATAGTCTAACACAGTCTCATCCTAAGAAACGGTCTGTTAAATGAAAGCAACTTGAAGCATTTCAAATGTTTATTAGAATCGCCTGTGAAATGTCTGGTTTTTTTCCCCCTAAACGGTGCCCTCCATCTCCTGTTGCATGATGATCTCAGACTTGTAAGGTAAGAAGCCCCGATTTGGAAGATTCTCAGGAAGACGGGAAGATCGGCCTGTCCCTACCTGTAGGGAGCAGAGAGAAGGATGGATCCTCTTTCCCCCGGAAGCCACTGTGTTGGCAGGAGACGGACCTGAGGTGTGTGAAGCTCTAGTGACTTCTCAGCTTTTACTACTTGACGATAACGCGTGTGCCATATACTTTCGACCATTTTCTTGGCACTGTGGAAGAAGCAAACAATAACATAGAATTCTACGTGTACATGATTTTCCTCCTTCCTGATTTCCCGAAGAAGAAATACTGCATGCTCCCGTGGAGTTCAGGGTCCGCTCCTTCTGCAAAGGCTTCTGGGGTCCTTACTGGGGGCAGGTGGGAAGAGAGGGAAAGGACTGGAAGCCTGAGCTTCCAGATGAGGAGCTGAATGGCAGTCTGGGGTCACTGACTCTACTTCTCCTAACCCGGCCTCTTCTCCCTCCAAAGTCCCAGGAAAGAACTGTTGGAACATGAGAAAGCAACTAGAACTTTTAGTCTCACTTACTTTTTAATCTCATGCTTTTTAGTTTCTGTTTGGGCATATGTTTTCTGGTGTACATAATATACATTAATAAAATAGTATACAGATATAATAACTAGATACGTGAATATGCATAGATTCGGGGTGCTGGCCCAAATCTTTCTACCCACACAGGCATACTGTCAAAAAGTGCATTTATCTATTCATTCATGTATCCTCATTGGATTCCTGCTATGTGTCAGTATTTTCTAGGTGATGGGGACGTGACAGTGAGCAAAGTTGGACAATTCTCGCTTCACATGAATGGTTCAACCACCCTTCATTCAGCAACATTGGTTTATAGTTAATAATCAGTAACTAATGAGACCCTTGTTTCAACTACTTTTGTTTTTAAACATTTTTTAATATTTATTCTTGAGAGGTGGGGAGGGGCAGAGAGAGAGGGCAGAATCCGAAGCAGGCTCCAGGCTCTGAGCCATCAGCACAGGGCCCGACGCGGGGCTCAAACTCATGAACCGTGAGATCATGACCTGAGCTGAAGTCAGACGCTCAACCGCCTGAGCCACCCAGGTGTCCCTCAACGACTTTTGATTTATGGGCTAGAGACAGAATCAGCCACAAACTTCGTGAAAGCTGTTGGAAAATGTGAGCAAATTCTCCACGAGGCAAGCGTCTGGATCTAAACATCTGGATTTGAATGGTGTACATGGATGATTGCTTACTTCTCTTCTCAGAAGAAGAGCCTAGGAGTAAGTGAGAAGAAGAAATGCTCAGAGATCGTCAAAGGATACAAGCTTTGGGGCTGCCAAGGGGGGGGGCGGTCTTCCTCCCAAATCTCCTGTGGCATCAACATCAAAGCGTAGAGCGAATTTCAATGAATCATTCTGCCAAATGGACGTGTGGGGTAGGCATCCCGGGCGAGGGAAACAGTGTCAAGCTTTTTGTATACATCATCTCACTCCCACGGAGATATCACCATTCCCATTCTCTACAGCAACGCACTGAGATTCAGTGAAATAAATTTCCCGCAATTGGACCCACCAGAGGCTGGATCACACCCACGTGTGACGCCCAGTTTGTGCCCTCGCCCTTCATGTGCTGTGTCGCCTGAGGGTCAGGGAAAGCAGGACGGGCTAGGGCAGAGGTGGAGGTGAAGATTCAGAAGAGGCAAAGTCAAGTATGGTGATTGGTCTTCCTCCCACCATGGTCTCTCACCTCAGGTCCTCTCTATTTTGTTCTCGGTCCTTACAGGGACACACTGCAGCACAGCGTTCAAAGACTACTTAGGCACAGTCATGTGAAGTTCAGGGTTAGCGTGTCATAAAAATCCGCAAGGGGTGGGGGCGCCTGGGTGGCTCAGTCCGTTAAGCGTCGACTTGGGTTCAGGTCATGGTCTCGCGGTGCATGAGTTGGAGCCCCGCGTCGGGCTCTGGGCTGACGGCTCAGAGCCTGGAGCCTGCTTCGGATACTGTGTCTCCCTCTCTCTCTGCCCCTCCCCTGCTTGTGCTCTCTTTCTCAGAAATAAAATAAAAAATGTAAAAAAATCTGCAAGGGAGACTGTGTGGGCATGGGGAGGGGGGTACCTGTGGGACGCTGGGGGTGCAGATAATGGGATCCTGGGAGTCAGGCTTGAATTGGGGACCTCATTCTGCTACTTTCTGATCGGAGGAGCCGCAGTCAGTTCTCCACCATAATCTGAGTTAGAGCTAACTCCACCTAGCTCCAAGCGTGAGGGCCAGGGTCTCACACGGTGACAAGGCACAGAACAGGACTCCAGGAGGCTCTGCTGTGTCTCCTCAAGGAGGCCGATCCACCTGCTTTACCGCGGGGAGGAAGGAGCGGCCAGCAGCCCCGCACATAAGGTCTGGTTTTACCACCATCAGAACCTTCTTCCAGCTCGTGAGCGTGCCCTCGTGTACACCTGACCTTCACGCTGGGGCCCACCTTCCGGAGCAGTGCTGCCCTCCCCTTCCAGAGAGGAAGAAAGTGGCACTCAGTGGGGGAGAGCCAGGAGCTGTGGTCCCTGTCCACGGGTCCCTGTCCCGTGGCCGCGGTGACAGGAGGACGCAAGGACGCTTCCTCCTAACTGTCTGGCCGGAGAAAAGAAGCACGTGTGTTTCCTGAAAATTCTAAGCCAGGCCTTGTTTGTATGGGAGCCGCAGAGTGTGACCAGCCCTGGCTCCGCGGCTCATTCTGTGGGAAGAATCTTCCAGAACCGCTTGTGGAAGCAGAGGGAGGAGGGGGTGACCCGAGAGGATGAAGCGGGAACCGTACACATTTCCCTTTCCGCTCTGATTCAGGGTCCCTGAAACAGGACCATTTGGGAACCGCCATGCCTCAGGCCAGATGTCAAGCTGACAGTGCCCTATTGGGGGACCGTGTTTGAACACGTCTTGTTGGAGAAGGCAGGGCTGCTCGGGAGGACAGCGCGGAGTGTCCCCAGACACGTCAAATGGAAGCTGAAGAGTTAAGGCGACTATGGAAAATAGAGGCAGAATACGATAGAATATGATACTAATTAATAGGAAAACATTTGGCATCAGACCTAACAGCCTTCAATTCACAGCTTTGCAATTTCTTAGCTTTCCATCCGCATCATAGGTTCCTTCCGCTGTAAAATAGGATCATACGTGCGTCCAGTGATGATTGAGCGACAGCTACATGCCATGTCCTCTTCTCTGCACAAGGGGTGTAGGGGGAATAAGGAAACAGAAGCCTCTGCCTCATGGAGCTTATTTTCAAGGGCAGGGGACAGAAATAAGTAAGAAATATAAATAAAAATATAGCCTGTATGAATGCTAAGAAGAAAAGGTTGGAAGACAAGATATGAATCATTCGGTGGAGGACTTGTGATCTTAGGACACGCAGGCAGGCCTCGCGGGGAGCGTGGCTTTCTGAGTAAAAGACGGAGGGAGCCAGGGATCCAGCCATACAGACTGCTGTGGGTGGCAGGGAGGAGGCTGCATGTGTGGGTTCATTGTTTAGGAGAAAATTCCAGGCTAGAGATATAATTGAGAAGTCATCACTTAACAGATGATAGGAAGATTAAAGCCCTCGGATGGAACGAGGTCACCGCAAAGCAACTGATTTTTTTTTTTTTTTCTGTTAAATACCTACCATGAGGATCTTGTTAGGTCCTGCGCGTGGATCATCACCCTTTAAGATAGCCTGCTTGTCGTTTCCACTTACAATAGGAGCAAACTGGGGTGCGGCATGTTCGATATCCTGCTTTTAGAGCAAGGATTCCCAAACTTGAGCGTGCCGGGAAATCAGCCGGGGATCTTGTGAGAATGCAGGTTTCAATACGGTCGGTCTGGGCTGGGTCTTGAGATTTTGCATTTCTTTCTTTCTTTATATATTTTTTAATGTTTATTTTTGAGATAGAGAGAGACAGAGTGCTAGCAGGGGAAGGGCAGAGAGAGAGGGAGACACAGAATCCAAAGCAGGCTCCAGGCTCTGAGCTGTGAGCACAGAGCCCGACGCTGGGCTCGAACATATGAGCCATGAGATCATGACCTGAGCCCAAGTCGGATGCTTAACCAACTGAGCCACCCAGGCACCCAGAGATTCTGCATTTGCAACATGCCCCTGGGTGACGCCAGTGAGGTTTGCCATAGAACTGCACAGTGAGTAACAAGGGTCCGGAAGAATCTTGAGGGTAGTACCGAATTCCTGGCTGGGATGGTGAAAAGCCCAAGTTCTTTCTACCATGCCATGCGTCCTACCATGTTGTTGGCTGGGCCACAGGTTAAAACATGAAAGAGAAAGAGAAACCCCAAAAGCAATGCGGGTGGGGAACCAACCATCTCTTCCGCTCTCTTGCAAGAAGAAACCCACGGAAGGTGAGCCAAGGCACGTCTGCAGCACAAAGCATATGCCTATCAGCCCATCTCTAACACCAAGATTCTCCCACGGAACCTCCTCGGTGTCTGGGCAAGACATACTTTCCCGGTCACGATTAATTGTTGGCTTGTCCCAATTCATTTCATTCTCGAGGTTATGAGGCGGAAGTGCTCTCTGCTGCTTAAAGACGTGGGTCCAATTAGTTCTCACTTGCCTCACGGTGGTCCCTGCCTCTGTGGTACAACAGGCCCCAGTCAGTCGCCACCTGCAGGCTCAGGATGGAAAAGTAGCTGCCGTTATAGTTCAACCTGAAAACTTGCTCCTTGCTTCAGTGAGGTGGGGTGTGAGAGGAAGCGTCCAGATTTGGGGGTTACGTACAGTTGGGTTTAACCGCTGGTCCTGCCGTAGATTAAATGTGTGATCTGAGCACATTTTGAACCTGTGACTTTATCACTGAAACCGAGATAATGCTCTCCGGTCTGCAGGGAGACAGTACTGCCTCACAGTTAATGGTGTGGCCATTAGAAAGATGAATGAGTTCACATCTTCATGCCATGATTTCCTAGTTGCGTTCTTAACTCCTCAGAGCCTCAGTGTTTCTTATCCGGAAAATGGGAGAACGGTACGCCTACCTCATATGATTGGTGTAAAAATCAAAAGAGATGAAGTCCACGTAGAGGTGAAGAAATGTTGGCTCTCATTATTGATAATAATGGTACCATTACAGGGCTTTTGTGAGGATTGATGGAGACACAGATGTGAAGGTACACAGAACAGTATTTGACATGGAGGAAGCATTCCAAACGCCTTTGTTTTCCTTTCTCCCTAACTAACAAAGCAAGCCGGCACTCTGGAGGTACTTGATGAAGTGTGCTAATGGAGAATTCAAGACAGAGAGAGACAGAGAGAGAGAGACAGACAGACAGAGAGAGGGAAGCACTGTAAGTATCAAGACTTAGCAACATCATTTAGACGAGGCATAGCTGAAGAATGAAAGGAACCACAGAAAAAAATATATTGACTATATTCCTTATGCCTTTTATTGCCAAGACTTACTTCTGCCAACACTAGGGGTTTGCATCTCTCACTACCCTTCGCCGACTTTGTCCCGTCCCCGCCTTGGCAACCATCAGTTTGTTCTCTGTATTTGTAGGTCTGATTCTGCTTATTGTTTGTTTGTTCATTTGTTTTTGTTTTTAGTTTCCACATATGAGTGGAATCATAAGGTGTTTGTCTTTCTCAGTCTGACTCATTTCACTTAGCACAGTACCCTCTAGGACCATCCATGTTGTCCCCGTGGCACAATCTCATCCATTTTTCTGGCTGTGTAATATTCCACTGTGTGTGTGTGTGTGTGTGTGTGTGTGTGTGTGTGCGCACATCTTGGTTATCCATTCATCTGTGATGGACACTTAGGTGGCTTCTATCTCTTGGCTGTTGTAAATCATGCTGCAATAAACATAGGGGTGCCATATATCTTTTCAAATTAGTGTTTTCATTTTATTTGGGTAAATACCCAATAGTAGTGGAATTATTGAACCACATAGTTTTTTTATTTTTAATTTTTTGAGGCAACCTCACCACATTGGACTGGAACTCCCATTATATATTGTTTTCTGTCTACCTTCTTTCACATAGTGTATTGTTGAGACCCATCTCTGTTGTTTATATCAGTAGCTCGTTCATTTTTATTGCCGAGAAGAATTCCACGGTATGGAAATATCAGAGCTATTTTTATTCATTAAAAAATTGGTAAACATTTGGGTTATTTCCAGTTTGGGGCTATTATGATAAAGCTACTATGAACATTCATATATAGTTCTTATGTGATGATACGTTTTTAAAAAATTTTTTAAGCCTTATTTATTTTTGAGAGAGAGAGAGAGAGAGAGAGAGAGAGCGCATGAGTAGGGGAGGAGCAGAGAGAGGGAGACACAGAATCCAAAGCAGGCTCCAGGCTCTGAGCTGTCAGCACAGAGCCCGACACAGGGCTCGAACCCACAAACTGTGAGATCGTGACCTGAGTCTAAGTCAGACGCCTAACCAGCTGAGCCATCCAGGCACCCCTGTGATGATATGTTTTTATTTCTCTTGGGTAATTGCCCAGGAGTTGAATTGCTGGGTTATATGGTAAGTGTGTTTTTAAAAATTAATTTCATCACTATACTTTCAATCAGGGATATTAATATTTCATATACTTTTTAAAACATATACATATGACATCAATAATATGGAGCTAGCTGATAAAAGTAAGTGTGTGTTTACTTTTATAACATGTCTTAACTGTTTTCCAAAATGCTTGTACCATTTTGCATATCCAAAATGTATGAGACATCCAAATCCTCACTAAAACTTGGAATTACCCGTCTTTTTAATCCTAGCTATTCTATGGGCATGTGGTACTATCTCATTGTGCTTTCAGAATAAAATTTTTTCAAGACTAATTATGTTGAGAATCTTTTTGTGTCCTATGACTTTCCTAGATGTTCTTTTGTGAAATGTCTATTTATTTACAATTTTTTGTATATTTATCATTGGTCTTCTTATCATTGAGTTGTAAAGATTCTTTTTATAATAGCACACTTTTTATAATAAATATTTTCTACTTATCTGTAACTTGCTTTTTTATTTTGTCAACAGTCTCCATGAAGCAGAAGGTTTGCATTTCGAGGAAGTCTGTTTGGTCAATATTTTCTTTTATGGTTCACATTGATTGGAAAACCTACCAAAGAAAACCTATCCCAGATTTGCAAAGATGTTATATTATTTTTATTTGGAAGCTTTATGTTTATAGAAGCTTGAGTTAACTACCGTGCATGGGGGGAGGTAAAGGTTGAAGTTCATTGTTTTTCACGCAGATACTCAATGTTTCCAGCTCCACTGTGGGAAAGACTGTCCTTCCTTCATGTCTCCATTCTCCCATTTCCCTACAGCCAATCGACTGTATACATGCGTGGGTCTGTTTCTGGACTTTCTATTTTGTTCCACTGATCTGTTTGTCTGTCCTGACACCAAGACCATACTGTCTTTATGACTGTAGCTTTATAGGAAAGTTTTTAATCAGGGGGCATGAATCTTCCTACCTTGTCCTTTTTCTCAACTGGTTTGTCTCTTCCAGGCTACTTGAATTGCCATATACGTTTTAGAATCAGCTTGTCAATTGCCACAGGTATCATGTATCAAACGTACATGTACATTTGCATTTATTTCTAGGCTATATCTATTCTGTCTCATTGATACTTTTATTTTTTTTCTTGTGCTAATAATATACTGTGTTAACTATTACAACTTTATAATAATTAGGCGTATCCAGTAAGAACCATCACACCTCCTTGGTTTTGATTTTAAGAGTCTTTTGATGACCACTCTTAGCACCTTTATTTTTCACATTACTTTGTCAATTTCTACCAAAAAAAAAAAAAAAAAAAAAAAGAGAGAGAGATGAAGACCATTGATATTCTGATTGGAATCACTGCATCCTTAGATGAATTTGGGGAGAATGAACACCTTTATGACATCAAATATTTTAATCCACTGAGCCTGTTTTCTTTCTTCACTTATTTAATTTTGTTTCATGATTTTGAATAAAAATTTTAACTTTTCTCCATAAGTACCTTACACACATTTATTAGATTTATTATCCCCTAGCCCCTAAATAATTTGGGGAGTTATTGCAAATGGATTTTTTTCTTAAAATCCCTGTGTTGTATAGAAACGCAAATAATTTATTATTTTGATTTTATATTCAGCTCAACTCTTATAGGTCAAATAATTTTGAAGATCTTTTTGGGTTTTCTAAGATTATTTTATCATGTATTTAAAGAGATTTTATTTCATCCTTTCTAGTCTATGCCTTCTTATATTCTTATTTCATTGGCTAGCACTTCTGATACAATGTCAAAAGGGCACCCTTATCTTGTGTGATCAGCATTTTACTAGTCAATATGTTTACATACCCTTAGTGAGGTACTGATCTCAGCCTATTTGGTTATGATCCAAGCCTATTTGGTTATGCACAAGTGGTAGAACATGTTATGTAAGTTGTTTTGAATCTGCTTGTAAATAAATATTTGGTTAATAAGTGTCTGTAATCGTGGTGAAATTTGCTCTGAGACCTGCCTTTCTTTCTTTTTTTAAATGTCTATTTATTTATCTTGAGAGAGAGAGAGACAGAGAGAGAGACTGAGTGGGGAAGGGGCAGAGAGAGAGGAAGAAAGAGAATCCCAAGCAGGCTTCTTGCTGTCAGCACAGAGCCCGATGTGGGGCTCGATCCCACAAACCGCGAGATCATGACATGAGCCGAAATCAAGAGTTGGCCGCCCAACTGACTGAGCCACTCAAGTGCCCCTGAGACCTGCCTTTCTTTGAATGGATATTGATTTTTTTTCCAGAACTCTTTTCTTTTACACTTAAATATATACCAAAATTTTAATTAATAGGACATTGTGCTATTAAAAAAAATGCCATGTTACAAGATGTACTCACACATACTACCACATTTTTACTTCAGAATAGCAGAATGGGAATACAAAAGGAATGGGACCAGCATGCTGATCCCTTTACAGATGTGGGTTTCTATCTTTTGTTTTTTAAATTTAAATCCAAGTTAGTTAACATATAGTGTAATAATAATTTTAGGAATAGAATTTAGTGATTCATCACTTACATGCAACACCCAGTGCTCATCCCAGCAAGTGCCCTCCTTAATGCCCATCACCCATTTAGTCCAAACTTCCAGCAACTCTCCGTTTGTTCTCTGTATTTAAATTTTTTTTTCAACGTTTATTTATTTTTGGGACAGAGAGAGACAGAGCATGAACGGGGGAGGGGCAGAGAGAGAGGGAGACACAGAATCGGAAACAGGCTCCAGGCTCTGAGCCATCAGCCCAGAGCCTGACGCGGGGCTCGAACTCACGGACCGCGAGATCGTGACCTGGCTGAAGTCGGACGCTTAACCGACTGCACCACCCAGGCGCCCCTGTTCTCTGTATTTAAGAGTCTCTTATGGTTTGTCTACCTCTCTGTTTTTATCTTATTTTTGCTTCCCTTCCCTTATGTTCATCTGTTTTGTATCTTAAATTCCACATATGAGTGAAATCATATGATATTTGTCTTTCTCTGACTAATTTCGCTTAGCATAATACCCTCCATTTCCATCCATGTTGTTGCAAATGGCAAGATTTCATTCTTTCTGATCGCCGAGTAACATTCCTGAATGGATATTGATTTTTATCAAATGGGTGTCACATGTTCTAATCAGATGATTTTTTTCTTTTAATCTATTAACGTGATGAATTACACTAATTGCTATTTTAATATTAATTTGATTTTATATTCTTGGGAAAACCAAACTTGTTCATTACATGTTAGTTGTTATACATTACTATATTCAGTTAGATGAGAGCTTGTTTAGGATTTTTACCTCTGTCTTCACGAGGGACATTGGCCTTTCTAATGCCGTCTTTCTGAAATGTCAAAATCTGACTCCTCCAACATTGCCAACATATCCTGTTGATGGGGCAAAGCTGACAATTTGATGAGACAATTGCTTACAGCCACATGAGAGTACCAGCTGTGCAGGGCTTTGGCAGTGTCCATGAGAAGGGGGAGGCGAGGTCAGGATTGACTGAATTGAAAGTTTTACAGAGCAGTTTTTCATTTGAATGAAGTCCAGCTATCAATGATTTCTTTCATGGATCACGCCTTTGGCGTCATATGTAAAGAGTCATCCCCACACCCAAGGTCATCTGGATTTTCTCTTGTGTTATCTTTCCAGGGGTTTTACAGTTTTGCATTTTGCATTTATGTCTATGGTTCATTTTGAGTTAATTTTTGTGAGGAGTGGAAGATCTATGCCCAGCATCAATTCGCTTTTTTGTACATGAATATCCAATTGTTCTAGCACCATCTGTCCTATTTTAAGTTGAGCTGTATATTTAAAAGGATGTTGGATTTGTTCTGTGATCTAGATATTTTAGAGTGGGAGATTTTTCAGTGTATCTTTTCTATCATGATGTCAGAAAAGGAAGTGCCCTATAAAAGTTTGTTGAAATAAATGAATCACATGACTGGGGAAGTAATGGAAGATTGAGTCTGTTGGGAAAGTAGGAAGTTCAGCAGTTTGTTACTTTTCTATATGATTTGATTCCAAGATCTCATCAGCATATATTCTGTTTGACATGAAACCACAGACTTGGTGTGGTATTACTTAACCTTAGCCAGTGGCATGATTTTCCTGGGTCAGATCTTAGCCCAACATCCGTGGTGAGTTCAGACCCTGTTTGTGACTCATCTGAGGCAGGTTGCAGGGGTGGTGTGGGGTCAGGACGTGGTGGCCATTTAGCCCAAAACAGAGAATGCAAACGAAAAAGACCCGCCATGTTGTTCTTAGGAGAGATTTCTCACTGTTAAAAGTTAATCTAATTTAATTTAATTTAATTTAATTTTTTTATTGAAAATTTTTTGTTTATTTTTTGGAGAAAGAGAGAGAGAGAGAGAGAGAGAGAGAGACAGAGCACGAGTCGGGGAGGGGCAAAGAACAAGGGAGACTGAATCCGAAGTAGGTTCCAGGCCCTGAGCTGTCAGCCCAGAGCCCAAAGCGGGACTCAAATCCAGGAACCGTGAGCCAAAGTCGGATGCTTAACTGACTGAGCCACCCAGGCACCCCAAAAGTTAATTTTTTTAAATATAATTTATTGTCAAATTGGTTTCCATACAACCCAGTGCTCATCCCAAGTGTCCTCCTCCCAGAAGCTATGACTCTTATAAAAATGGAAAAGTGTGCATGTGTTAAATATTTTATTTAACTCATGTGAGGGAACCACACTGACATTATTACTGGTTCAAAGCAGAAATCACAAAAGTACAGATTAATGTGAAACAGAGGAAAGTGGAAATGAATGTACGTGGGGCGACACCACTAGCCTCTTCCAAGTCAGGGAGAGAAGTCACCTAAACTTCTCCTGGACAGGACAGAATTTGCATGCCCACAGACAGAGCATTCATTTCTGTCAGTTGCCTATAATTTTCAGGGTTGGAAAATAGCTTCTACAGAATTCCAGTAAGTTAGTCTGGAAAGGTGATAGATAGACAAGCTTAGTTGTCCATTGAAGCATGGATACTCCCTGCACCACCATGTCTCACACAAAGGATCTTCGTCTTGGGACAGTTTGTCAATCCAGGAAATGAGGGTAATTTACTTAAAAAGTTAGCTTCTTGGGGCACCTGGGTGGCTCGGTCGGTTGGGCATCCGACCGGCTCAGGTCATGATCTCGCGGTCTGTGAGTTCGAGCCCCGTGTCGGGCTCTGGGCTGACAGCTCAGAGCCTGGAGCCTGTTTCCGATTCTGTGTCTCCCTCTCTCTCTGCTCCTCCCCAGTTCATGCTCTGTCTCTCTCTGTCTCAAAAATGAATAAACGTTAAAACAAAAAAGTTAGCTTCTTCTGTTTCTGAAATTCTAAATTCCTAAAGTATGACCGATCCAAATGGAGAAGGGCATGAGAACATTGCCCCATCTACATGTTTCTCCTGCTGCTTCTGTCTGCCAGGACTCTTGACCACAGCGTCTCATACTCCCAACTCAATACTCATCATATGTTTTGGGCCACAACACAGAGTAAGTGTATTTTACATGTTAACACAGAGCAAGCACACACACACACACACACACACCCAAAACGGAAACAGAAGTTTTCCTGAAACAAATCCTACCTTTGTTATGCAGAATACCCTCTTGTATTTTTGTGTGCATTCCATTCCTTTTGTAAAATGCTGGCTGTGACTCCTGAAGTTGATGGCAAGACCCCTAATAAAGTAGCTTGCAACTTTGCACATTCCTATCACTCTATGAGCTTTCAGAAATACTGATGCCTGGGGGGGCACTTCCAAAGACTGATAGAAATGGGCTGGTCTGTGGCCTGGGCATCTGTGTTATTAAAAATCCCTCAGGTTGGGGTGCCTGAGTGGCTCAATCGGTTTAACGTCCGACTTTGGCTCAGGTCATGATCTCACGGCTCATGGTCTGTATGGGATAAAGCTAATTATCGGAATTTTAGGCATATAACTACCCAAGGCAACCAAAACAAAACCACTCCTTAGCATTTTCTTTCAAAATTGAAGAATTATTTTTTAATGTTTATTTACTTATTTTTTTTGAGAGAGAGAGACAGAGAGCATGCATGGGAAAGGGGCAGAGAGAGGGAGAGAGAGAATCCCAAGCAGGCTCCGTACTGTCAGCGCAGAGCCCAACACGGGCCTCAAACTCATGAACAGTGAGATCATGACCTGAGCCATAATCAAGAGTCAGACGCTTGACTGAGCCACCCAGGTGCCCAAAATTCATTTTTTTTAAAGCCAACCCTTTTATGCCTGCAACCTCTGTGACCCGTCAGATACTAAAATGATGCCATATTTGCCTTCCTAAATACCCCAACTCTACATCATGATTAGCCTCCTCAAGTTTACATTCAGTTTCTTTGTGACTTTGTGACTTTGGGGCAAACACTTAACCTCTTCGTGTCTCAGTTTTTTTTTCATACGAGAAACCATCTGGGGAGCCTGGGTGGCTCAGTCAGTTAAGCGTCCGATTTCGGCTCAGGTCATGATCTGGCGGTTCGTGGGTTCGAGCCCCACATCGGGCTCTGTGCTGACAGCTCAGAGCCTGGAGCCTGTTTCGGATTCTGTGTCTCCCTCTCTCTCTGCCCCTCCCCTGCTTCCGCTCTGCGTCTCTCTCTCAAAAATAAACATTTTAAAAACATTAAAAAAAAAGAAGAACCATTTTAATCATTTTGCTTCATTGCTCTCAGGAGATTGTTGGGTAAGACTTTTAAATTATAACAAGACATAAAAGTGGTACCCAGACACCCAGCCCTCCCTGGAGCTTTCTCCTTCAATTTCACACATCCAGGTGGTACACCTTTATGGAACGTCGACTCTGCTTCAGTCATTATTTTAGAACTTGAATACACAGGTACATGGGACACTGCCCTCACCTCCACGTTGCTCATGGAACAGTAGATAGGAAACAATGGCAATATAAGATGGGATCTGCCAGACTAGAGCCTTGTTTCTGGCACCAGGATGCTGAGGAGATGTTGCCCAAGCTTCCTCGGGAGCATCCCTGACGTTTGCTCGGGAAGCCTGCTGGGAGGTGGTCAAGACCAATCTGATCATTTTAGCCATTCTGACTAACATAAGGTGATATCTCAGTGTGGTTTTGATTTGTATTTCCCTGATGAGGAGTGACGTTGATCATCTTTTCATGTGCCTGTTGGCCATCTGGATGTCTTCTTTAGAGAAGTGTCTATTCATGTCTTCTGCCCATCTCTTCACTGGATTATTTGTTTTTCGGGTGTGGCATTTGGTGAGTTCTTTATAGATTTTGGATACTAGCCCTTTATCCGATATGTTATTTGCCAATGTCTTTTCCCATTCCGTCGGTTGCCTTTTAGTTTTGTTGATTGTTTCCTTTGCAGTGCGGAAGTTTTTTACCTTGATGAGGTCCCAATAGTTCATTTTTGTTTTTAATTCCTTTGCCTTTGGAGATGTGTCAAGGAAGAAATTGCTGTGGCTGAGGTCAGAGAGGTTTTTTCCTGCTTTCTCCTCTAGTGTTTTAATGGTTAACATGGACGGAACGGGAGGGTATTATGCTAAGTGAAATAAGTCAGTCAGAGAAAGACAGATACCATATATTTTCATTCATATGTGGATCCTGAGAAACTTAACAGAAAACCATGGGGGAGGGGAAGGGGAAAAAAATTACAGAGAGGGAAGGAAGCAAACCATAAGAGACTCTTAAAAACTGAGAATAAACTGAGGGTTGATGGGAGTGGGAGGGAGGGGAAAGTGGGTGGGCATTGAGGAGGGCACCTGTTGGGATGAGCACTGGGTGTTGTATGGAAACCAATTTGACAATAAATTATATTTTATATATATAATTTATATATAATTATGTAAATATAATCTGATCACACATGCTGGTTTGAAGATGTGCCTGAGTGCTAGAGCCCAGCGACAGTCAGGAGAATTTCCTTCTTTCTCATTACCTTTCTCTGTCTGCTGGTGGGGACTTCTTTCCAGCCACTGTGTTTTCATCGGAACCACACTTGTAGCTCCAAACCACCATCTGAGAGTTCCGAGCCACTGTCTTTTTTATTTGAGTATGGTTGACACACACTGTCACGTTGGTTTCGGGGGTACAACATAGTGATTCGGCTTCTCTATAGATCGAGTCTTTCGATCTTTGATGCTCTAAACAAACTTGAAATGCCTTTGCTGACAAGCATAATGACCTCCTAAAGCAGGGGACTAGGGTCCGTGATCAAAATGCCACTTCTTGTGAGGCTGCTATATAGCAGATGTTGTCTTTTGGTTTGTTGCCCAGTCTAGGAGTGGGAGTGAATCAAGCCAGATGTGCTTCCCCATAATAGATAACCAGATTAAGTGTGGCAGACCAAATAGTAACAAAGTTTGTCTAGACAGGACTTTTATTTAAAGACGTAAGCAGTCACAGAGACAATTTTTAAGTATCCACAGAACGTAGATCAATTCCCCCCAGAGTACCTACGTTAGGCGTGAAGAAGTTGGTTTCAGAAAACTCATCTTTTCAGTATTGATTTGAGATTGGGGAACACGGGGTGTCATTTGACCAGAAGCCTCAGGTGTAACTAAATCTTACTAAGTAGTGGAGATTAAATTACAGCTGAGGCCCAAGGACAAGAAAAGGACAGATAACACTTTTATTATGAATTTGATTTCTATAAAGGATGTACAGCGTACAATTTACAATAAAATAAAATAAAATGTGCAGTACTCTTTATTGTGAATTCCATATAACTGATTATCCAAGAGTGCCATCACTGATTTTGGCCAGCCTGTGTGTCTCCGGCCAATCTGTGCCTTCATTGACTGAGAAGTGTAGTTCTGATAGCAATGCTTACTGATCTTTTCCTAAACGTTAATGAATAAGTTGAAAGTAAAACAACAAAGATGCGCTGGGACCTCACTCATTCATCACTTACACGAGTGCTATTGCTGAATTGGATAATGGTTTTAGAGTACTAGAAGGATAATTTTCAAATTTGGTACTTCTCGCAGCAGCTACAAGATACTTTTTCATTTTCAGAGGGAGATTAAGAGACAGAGAGAGAGAGAGAGATGGGGGAGAGAGAAGGAGAGAATCCCGAGCAGGCTCCGTGCTGTCAGCACAGGGCTCGATGAGGGGCTCAATCTTACAACAGTGAGATTCATGATCTGAGCAGAAATCAAGAGTTGGATGCTCAGCCGCCTGAGCCAGCCAGGTGCCCCAAGTTACGACACACTTTTAAGTTTCATCTGCATATAAACATCTCTCCACTGTCTTCCTTAAGCCTAGACCAAGGGTTGTGAAATTACAACCAAATCTATTCTAGTGCTCCAGTCCACTTTGATTTTATAACAACAACATGTTTTACTGAAACCCAAGCATACCGGTAGATTTCCTTCCATGTCGTGTTTGGCTGCTTTTAAGCTACAGCTAGAACTGAGTAGTTGTGATAGGGATGGCTTGAAGTCTCAGATATTTATAATCCCCTCTTTACAGAAAAACCTTCCTGACCTCTGATCTAGACAATCAGTAACAAAACAATAAATTATACCCTGGTAGGTAGCACTTGCCAATTTCCATGTTGTAAATCCTTCGTGGCTCATTTCAAGCTAACAACACGCCATCACCGAATGTGAAGCTGGGAAAAGACACAGGGTCACACGCGATTGCATTATCTTCACACCAGATTGGTGAAATTGGCCTAAAGGATCGCAAGGGCATGGGTAATAGTAAAATATGGCAAAATAATTAGGAAGTGATGAGTTTTAAGTATTTATTACCTTTAGTTTCAATATGGTTTATTTAATTTGAAGTCTATGCAATTTATGCAATTTATGCAATTTGAAGTCTATGCAGGTTTAACAGCCGGCTCACAAAAGTCCTGAACATTTTATAATCGGCCCTCAGGGTCTGGCGTAAGATGCCTCTGGCACACCCTTATGCATGAGGACTGCTTGTGCCGGGAAGTGGGGGATGACTGGTGTTGTGGTATGTTCTACATTTGTCTTGCTAGTGAGGAGGAAAGACTTCAAAAGGGGGAAGGTGGACTGGGGGTTCCTTGAAGCATGAGGAGGAGTTTGAATAAATCATTTCTATTAACATTTGCTGAGAACCTGCAGGTGTTAGCTTAGAGCTGGAGATACAGAGATGAGTAAGACAGAAGCCTTGTCCATAGAGTCCACAATGGTTGGAAGAGGCTCCATTCATTCATTCATTCATTCATTCGATAGTTTTTTGCCCCATGCCGCAGACTTAATAGTCAATGAGATATCACAAATAAACAATTATGATGCAGAGTGTTAAATGCCACAATGGAGATACGGGGGGTGGGGGGAGGAAATGTTATAAGAGCATAGGGATTAACCCATCTGGGGATAGGATCCTTTAGGGTACATTCCGCATTTGTATAACACCGATTTCTTCCAAACTCATTGTCTCACTGCCTCTGAAAATGCATGGGCTTCTTACTAGACCATGGAATCCTTGACACTGTGAACTAAATGTTGTTTCTGTCCCTCGTGCCTGGCACTAATTGGCTTCCATTATATATTCGTTAAAAGAAGTATTGAGTCAGCTCTCTGTTACTATTATGAAATCATTTAGAAATGTTATTACTTCTCACTGCAATAAGATAAATCAACGGACATTCTTCCGTCCGCTTGACCCAAATCACAACGTACATTGATAACTTCAGAAGAAAACTTAAAAAAAAAAAAAAAGGAACGTAAAAGGAGAAGTAAAATTAAGCACTCAGTGGATTTTTTAACATGATCCAAATCCTTCCTGTGGTCATTCATTTTAGATACGTCTGTACAACTTCCTAGAGTCTCCGTATAGCTCAGTTTTCCACTCGCTGGGGGTCTTGTCCTTTTTTATTTCTATTGATTCCACTTCATTTATTGTCTCTCTGCTGAAAAATAATGCCAACATAACGATTCATCCATTAGGTTCACGCCTCCTATCTGCAAATGTTGGATTTCCAAGGAAACACTGGTGAAATGTAAGTAGAGAACACAAAATAATAATACTTGACTTTCATGGAAGACAGAGAGAGAGAAAGAGAGAGAGAGAGGAACAGAAACAGAGACAGAGACAGAGAGAGAGAAATAGATATTTATGCCTATGGGAATTCCCAGGCAGAGACCAATCTGAATTGCCTGTGGTGAGGGATAGAGGCAAGGACATGCGCCCTAGAGTCACAGGATTGTTTCTATGCTAGTGCCTTCAACTGATATGCGCATCAGAAACACAAAGAGGGGGGCACCCGGGTGGCACAGCTGGTTGGGCGGCAGACTCTTGATTTCAGCTCAGTTCGTGATCTCACAGTTTGTGGGTTTAAGCCCCATGTCAGGCTCAAAGCTCACAGCCTACTTGGGATTCTTGCACTCTCTCTTTCTGTCTCTAAATAAATAAATACACTTAAAAAACACAAAGATACACCAAGAGCAGTTATTATCAGGAGTGAAGACTTTTATAGGTTCCTGCATACCATTTTTACGCAGGCATCAACTTTTAAAAGCCTACAGTGAGTTACTGATTCAGGGCTAGCGTTAAGTCATAGTACCACAGGGGGTAGGCAGGACTGTCCCCACCAAAGTGCTTACATTCTATGCCCAGCACTTATAAATATATTACCTTTCACGGAAAAAGGGATCCTACAGATGTGATAAAGTTAAGGAGGGCAGAGGGAGGGCATTCTGCATTATCCAGGTGAGCCCAGGGTAATCGCAAAGGGTGTTAAATGGTAGAACAGAGGGGCGCCTGGCTGCCTCAGTCGGTTGAACTTCCGACTTCTGATTTGGGCTCAGGTCATGATCTCAGGGTTCGTGAGATGGAGGTCCATGCCGGGCCGTGCGCTGACAGGGTGGAGCCTGCTTGGGATTCTTTTTCTCTCTCTTTCTGCTCCTCCCCAACTTGCACACAGCCTCTCTCTCTCTCTCTCTCTCTCTCAAAATAAACAAACATTAAAAAAATAGGCAAAAAGGTTCAGAGTGATGTGTTTCCCGACTTCAAGGGCAGAAGACAGGCCGAGGAAGGTGGGAAGTCCCAGGAAGCTGGAAAAGGCAAGAAACAGATTCCTCCCTAGAGCCTTCAGAAAGAACACAGCCCTGCCTAAACTTTGATTTTAGCTTAGTGTGACTCATTGTGGATTACTAACTTCTAGAACAATAAGATAATAACTATTATTTATATTTTTAGGCCACAGGGTTTGTGGTAATTTGTTACAGGAAAGTGCTACACCACACCTTTGTCCTCCCCGGTGAATTACGATGGTTATTGCAGCCTTACCTCCCAAGTACCCACCCCTCTGCCTGGTCTCCCACAGCCTCCGCCATCTGACTCTACTTCTCGGTAAGAGCCTCAGCACTATTTATTTCTTCCAGTCAAACTGACGCCATTACTATCCCTCTAAAACCTCCAGAACACAACACGGGAACACGCACACACATACACACCCATGCACACACACCATTCCAGAGTAGTCAATTTCCTTCTCTCCACACATCCGCATAACCGAATTCTACCAATTTTTCCAGCCTCATAGTCATTTGATATTTGATAGCACAATGTACGTGAGGGGATAAGACACACATCTTATTTTTCTCTTGCAACTCCTTTGCTACAGAGCTAGATAAATAATCAAACTAAAACAAAACAAAACAAAACAAAACAAAACAAAAAACACCAGTTGCCTTAATCATTCTGACCGTGCTGAGCTGTCAAACTTTGGTACTCAGTTCCTTGTTGAGCCTCAGATCCTATTAAACTGTTACAATTTCAAGTGTTAGAAAGCGAAGTATTGTGGTTTCCAAATTTATCAGGTCACAAAACTAAATACTGTATATGGTGTCTAAAGAGATTTGATTTTTTGTGTATGATTCTGAGTCCCGGGTGGTGGGTTTCTGGCTGACGGTAGACTTATACCCAACATGGCCGTGGTGTTGGCTTGGTATCGTGGAAATCCAAAGTCATGCACCAATTCTGTACAGACTGTGTTACCAAAAATATTTGTTCTCTGTTCTGTCTGAGTTGACTGCACCAGCTTGGCTAGCTCCCTAAAGTTGACTGGTAATCCCAGGCTCGTTTAGTGTTGCAAAACATCACTGACAAATTTTACTTCTATAAGTAGCACTTTCCTTACTCAGAATGATGTTTTTTGAATATACTGCCCAGCTGGAGTTTCTCTCTCTGTCTCTGTTTCTGTTTCCTTCTCTCTCTCTCTCTCTCTCCCTGTCTTCCATGCAAGTCAAGTATGATTGTTTTGTGTTCTCTACTTACATCTCAGCAGTGTTTTCTTGGAAATCCAACATTTGTAGATAGGAGGCATGAACCTAATAGGTGAACCCTTATATTAGCATTACTTTCCAGCAGACTGAAAATAGATGAAGAGGAATCAATAACAACACTCTCCCTGCTGACTACCAGAACTATTACAGTAACCACTTCCTGCCTGTGACTTGCAGAGCCTGTTTGCCCAACATCAGCCATCACCATTTGGGATCCTACTGTCTCTTAAAGGGAAAGTAACTTGCCATCAATTTGCTTCTTACGATGGAACGAAACTTGGGCTTGATTAGATCACACACTTTCCCAAAGCGTACACAAAGGGAGCCAGATTTTAGTTAAAACGATTCTGACCTCTTTAGAAGACACCAGATGTAGCAGTTGATTCAAAACAAGTCCTGTGTTTTAAAAGGGGAGGGGGTGGAAAGAAAGTGAGAAAATGAGCCGTCCGACCATAGGAAGATGGCATGAGTCAAAGGCGTCTCATTTATTCATCAACTAGGGACAGCAGAGCGAATATGTCCGCGTCATTGGTTTTGAGGGTGGAAGGAAGGGGCAATTTGGGGGTTCCAGAGATTTACAAGGAATTTTATTAAGCCTCTTGCTCATAAGGTGACAGAAACTCGGTTCAAACTGGGTGGCTCTGTGGGTTGAGCATCTGACTCTTGATTTTGGCTCAGGTCACGATCTCACGGTCATGAGCCTGCTTGGAATTCTATCTCTCGCTCTCCCTCTGCCCCCCCTCGCTGTGTACCCACTCACTCTCTCTGTCTCAATAAAAACAAACAAACAAACAAACAAACAAACAAGGTTTAAGAAAAATAATTTTCAAGAGATTTATTGGGTATATTAGTCTAAAAAATCAAGGGTAGGACTGATCAGATACACCTGAATACAGACACTCAAAGGATAGCACTGAAAAGTATCTCTACCGCTCGTCTCTGCTTCCTTATTAGGTGGCTTCATTCTCAAGCGGGCTCTCTCCTCATGCTGACAGAATGGCCTCTCACTGAAAACTAGTTGCCCTTATTCCTGTCTTTACAGTTCAGCGGCCCTAGTGCAAAGAGAGCTTCTCTTTGTCAAAAGTTCCAGTGACGTTCTAGGATTCGGTCCCACTGAACGAGCGTGGCTCCTGTGTCAATATCAGAACCGCTCACTATATGCAGAGAGTGAAATAAGCTTATTTCATTTATTATTACTTTTCACGCTGGGTCATCCTGAATCTTAGCTGAGGCCAATTGAGGGTAGAAAGCAGGCAACTGTATCTGGGCCTGTTCGGCCGAGAGGGATCAGAGGTTCAGGTGCCCTGGCAGTCCTGGGCTCAGTCCTTCCCAAATCTCTTTCTCTCCTTCCTAGATACACATTCTAATTACAGTTTTTAGCATCCCTAACAGTGGGATGTATCCATGTGACTGAGTTTTAGCCAATGGAATGTGAAAAGTAGTTATGTATCTCTTGTTAAGCCCATCAAAACCTCCCAGACCCAATGTTGGAGACCATGAATATAAGATGGTGGGGACACAAAATGGGAGGTATCTGGGTCCCTACATCTTTACCACTGGGAAGAAAGCTGCCCACTAAACAGCTAGCTCAGTGTGGATACTCCCTCTTTATGTTGTTTTTTAAATTCTCTCCTTTTAAAATTGAGACATATTTGACACACATTAGTTGTGTACATTAGTTCAGGTGTACAACATGATTGGGTGTTAGTATATATTGCAAAATGATCACTACAGGGAGTCTAGTTAGCATCCATGACTACGGATAGTTGCACATGTTTTTCTTATCATGGGAGCTTTTTAAGATTTACTCGCTTAGCAACTTTCAAATATAGAAAGCTGTATTACTAATTAGAGTCATCACACTATACATGACATCCTCGGGACTTCCAGGTTTCTGACTGGATGTCTGAATCTTTTGACCACCTTCACCCGTTTCACCTACCTCCGCTCATCACCTCTGGAAACCGCCAATCGGTTCTTGTATTTGTGAATTCATTTTTTTTTTTTTGTTTGCTTGCTTCCTTTTCTGATTCCACATGTAAGTGAAATCATATGGTATTTGTCCTTCTTTGTCTGATTTTCACTTAACACAATACATTCAATGTCATCCACATTGTCACAAATGGCAAGATTTCTTTCCTTTTTATGGCTGAATCATATTTCAGTGTGTGTGTGTGTGTGTGTGTGTGTGTGTGTACATACACATATATACACATGTACTGCATTTTCCTTGTATATTCATCCACCAGTGGACACGTAGGCTGTTTCTATGGCTTTGTTATTATAAGTAATGCTGCAATAAATGTGGGTGTGTATGTATCTTTTAGAGTTAGTGCTTTTGTTTTCTTTGGATAAATGTCAAAAAGCAGTATTGCTGACTGATATAGTAATCTATTTTTAGTTTTTTGAGGAATCACCATACTGTTTCCACAGTGGCTGTACTAGGCCTCCCTTTTCTCCACATCCTCACCAATTCTTGTTATTTCTTGTCATTTTGATAACAGTTATTCGAACAGCTGTTAGGTGATAGCTCCTTGTGGTTTTGATTTCTAATTTCCTGATAATTAGTGGTGTTGAGCACCTTTCATGTCTCTGTTGGCCACCTGTGTGTCTTCTTTGGAAAAATGTTTGTTCATATCCTCTGCCCATTTTTTAAATCATATTGCTTATTTTTTTTTCTTTTGCTATTGTTTTGAGTTCTTTATATATTTTGGATATTAACCCCTTATCAGATGTATCATTTGCAAATATTTTCCCTTATTTGGCAGGTTGCCTTCTCATTTTGTTGATGGTTTTCTCTGCTGTGCAGAAGCTTTTTAGTTGGAGGCAGTCCCATGAATTTAATTTGCTTTTGTTGCCTTTGCTTTTGGTATCAAATAAAAAAAAAAAAAATCATCACTAAGACTGATGTCAAGGAGGTAACTGCCTATCTTCATTTTAGCAGTTTTATGGTTTCAGTTCTATGCAGGTCTCTAATCCATTTTGAGTTAATTTTTGTATATGGCATAAGTTAGGGGTCTACTTTATACCCGTGGCTGTCCAGTTTTCCCAACACCTTTTACTGAAGAGACTCTTTTTTCCCCATTGTATATTCTTGGCTCCTTCGTTATAAATTAATTGACTCTCTATTCTGTTCCTTTGATCTATGTGTCTGTTTTTATGCCAATACCATACTGTCTTGATGGTTACAGCTTCATAATATAATTTGAAATCAGGAAGCATGATGCTTCTGCCTTCGTTTTCTTTCTTAAGATCCCTTTGGCTATTTGGGGTCCTTTGTGGTTCCATACAAATTTTAGGGTTATTCCATTTCTGTGAGAAATGCCATTGGAATTTTGATGAGAATGGCATTGAATCTGCAGATTGCTTTAGGTAGATCGCATTTTAATAATATCAATTCTTCTAATCTATGAACATGGCATATTTTTTCATTTATTTTTATCTTCTTCACTTTCATCAATATTTTATAGTTTTCAGTGGGCTTGATTTTAAATATTCCAGCAAAAAAAAAAAAATTAGATGGGGGACTAGATAAAAATAAAGCATCAGAAAGTTAATAAATTTTGGATCTTGGTGATGGGTACATAAAGGTTCATTTTATTAGTCTTTCCGCTTTGGAAATCTCTGAACTTTTCAATGATTAAAAAGTTTTCTTTGACAAAAAAGGTTTTTAGGGCGCCTGGGTGGCGCAGTCGGTTAAGCGTCCGACTTCAGCCAGGTCACGATCTCGCGGTCCGTGAGTTCGAGCCCCGCGTCAGGCTCTGGGCTGATGGCTCGGAGCCTGGAGCCTGTTTCCGATTCTGTGTCTCCCTCTCTCTCTGCCCCTCCCCCGTTCATGCTCTGTCTCTCTCTGTCCCAAAAATAAATAAACGTTGACAAAAAAGGTTTTTGGAAAGGTTTTTGGAAAGCTCTCAGAGCTTTCTGCTAGATTTGTTTTTTTTTTTTGTTTGTTTGTTTTTTTTGAATCCATCTACATTCTCTGCCTAGATGACTTCAATCATTCAATCATATCCTCAGCTTCTACTGTTTGGTTCAATTCCTGCCTGGATTATCCTAAGTTTCTCAGCCTGTCTCTCTGTTTTCAATCCGTGTAATTTCTTTTCTGTGGCCAGAAAAATTTTTCCTAAGATGCAAATCATCTCATGCATGCATTCAATTCATCTGAAACATTGATCTGGATATATGGTCACAGTCATATCAAGTCCATATATTTAGGTTTAATTTTCCATCCCCCGACTCACATTATAAGGCAATACTTGTGTGCCAGCTCCTGGAATACACAGTCTTGCTAATTATTGCATTTGGTGTGGCTGTTTCCAGCTTTCTGGCCACTCATCTTTTCTTTGGATATAGCCTTTGTTTGGCTCCCAGGAATTCTCTCTTATCCTGAGTGCTACTCTCCTCGAGTCAAAATTCAGCCTAAATTCTTCCTAATGCTTGTTTCTGACTCACTTTCCTTTTCCTCTGACTCCAGACATTTGAGTTCCTTTACCCTTCACACCCATTGTTCTTTATTCTTTTGGGGGTCGTTAAAATTTTTTCCTTTTAGTCTTGACATGACTTTTTATTCCCAAGTCCAGAAAATTTCAAGTTATGCTATTATGCTACTATATATGTGGTTATATGTGGTTAGCAATATGTTTACTTATCTGTCTTCGCCACTACATGAACCAGTTTCCTCGAGGTCGGGAGATGGGCTTTCCTCTCTCCTATCTTCAGGGTCCTGGCACAGGAGGAAGAGTTAATTAGATGAATACCTTTCATAAGTATTCAGAAACAGTCAGCACAGATCTACTTGTCAGATCTCTAAAAACTTGGCGAAATACATTTAGTGGAAAAAATAATGAGGTCTTAATATGGTTACATTAGGGTTCAGTTAAGTCGTGGTACTTATTTCCCAGAATGCTTTTGTGTGCATTATCCCTTAACACCTGGATTGTTATTCTGACAGTTCCTCTCCAAATATCATCCATTTCTTCAACACTTAGCTCAAATGCACCTCGGTTCTTCCTTAATCACCCCAATTACTGATGATCTCTCCCACTTTTTTGAACTCTCCTTGCCCCTTGTACTACTTTTGTGATAATTTGCGACCTGTCAATGAATCGAACATATGTCCTGGATTCCTGCAATTGGTGAACCCATTTTATTATAAACTCAAGATCACAAACTCCTGATGTAGCACATAGATCCATTTAATTTACTTTTGTACCCTGCGTCTGTCCAAACAGAGAGCATCAGTCTAGGGTAGTGATGACTAAACATTTGCCGGATAAATATCATCTAGACGGGCAATTGCAGCTATCACGCTGCGTCCAAACGACAAGCAGTGTTGAACTTGAAGACTGCTTCCATTAATTCGCATTCTTTCATTTTGTGAAGATAATAATGTATTGTGACCGAGGGTTCTTCATCTCTTGAGAAGCCTGTTTTATTTTCTCATGTAGGACTTCTGTCACAGTCAGTTGGGGATCCATTAACCAAAGTTTTATAGTCCAACTGGAGATTTAGACAATGTCTCCTTAATGCTTGGCAGTCTAACCGAAGGCGGAGTGTCTGATGAGTAGCTACATGCCTTCCAATGTGCCTTACTGGTTTTCTAATGTTCATGCCAATGTTTTGGTGAATACACAGGCTTGGTGGACAGACCCAAGCTTCCATGAAGCTAGCTTTTACCTGGCTACTAAAAGCTAGAATGTTAGCTTGGGGAAGGGAAGACACAGTTGTCTAGATTAAGAACACACATTCTGGAGCTAGAGAGATTCTGCTGTGCCCCTTACTGGCTGTGTGACCATGGGTAAATGACAAATCTCTACGGGCTTCAAGTTTTTCATCTCTAAAATAGAAATAACCTTATACTCGTTTCGTGGAGTTTTGGTGTGGATTTAATGAGCTTAGTTTAGGCAAAGAGCACTGTGTTCAAGTGCAATAATTATCTGCCATGATCTTAGTCAATTTTAGGCAGGGCAGAGGGTTAAGAGTGAAAGTTAATGAATGAATGTCTATCACATTCCAGCCTCTGCACCAGGCACATGCATAAATTACTTCATCTGAATTTTCATTTTCATTTCCTACGAGTTTTCATAAAAGTTATCCCCTTCAGGAATTAAAAGTTCTATGCCGTTGAAATTACATTTTTTTGAACGAAAGTGCTCTCTTCCATTGAAGGTTGCGTCCCTTTGGTATCCTCAACTGACTTCCTGCTTGAGAAATAATATTTTCAATGAAAACAAATTTAAATCAGAATATGTTGGCACTGATATCAAAAGATTTCTTTCCCTTTCTGTAACTGCAATACACAAAAGAGAATTCTCTCTTAGGACAAAGGCACAT
Organism: Leopardus geoffroyi; assembly: GCF_018350155.1. NCBI lineage: Eukaryota > Metazoa > Chordata > Mammalia > Carnivora > Felidae > Leopardus > Leopardus geoffroyi. Next base: position 8,576,491 of record NC_059334.1, on the reverse strand, counting down.
GACTCATACCAGTTTCCCTTTCGAATTTCAAGATCAGTACTCACGTGTATGGTATGTATTCACTTGTATTTAGAAATATTTTTCCTTAAAAGTTTCAAAGTTTTACAGCTTGGGGGATTTAAAAACTTGACAGACTTTGTCCGGCACCAGCAGAAGCCCTACTATACTAGAGATGAGCGTACGGCAGGAAAAAGGAACCAAAAGAAACAAAGTGTGACTCTTTTGTACAGGAAAGAAAGGGGAGTAGGGAGGCTGCTAATTGTTCCAAGCAGTTCGGTGTGGAAAACAGAAGGGAAATAGGAGTGCACTATCCCGTTCTGACAAACAACCCACCTCATCAACGTAACAAATGCAAACCACATCACAGGATACTTTCATGATGGTAACTAGCCTACATTAACCAACTTGTGTGTGTGTGTGTGTGTGTGTGTGTGTGTGTATGCACGTGTTAGAAATTAAACACAACTTTTGGGAAAACCACAATGACTTAAATTCAATGATTTTGTTATTGATACCGGTTTTCTAATTATTTTCAATTCAGAAAAACAGACAAAGAAGCATCAACAAAAACGGGCATGATTTTGTGGCAGGTGTTATACAAGGTTGAGGGTACACAGTTGAATAAGACATAAGCATTACTCCATGAAAGCTTGCAGTCTGGGGGGTATGAGGGTCCTGTTCTCCCAGGGTTAGAGGGATAATCATTTTCATAAAATATACAGAAAAATTTATATCCTAAAGATATATGCAAAATGCTCCATGACTACAGGGAAATCTTTTAGGGAAGGACTTGAAACTCCCCAATGACAGAAAAAGGTGTGCTATTCATCTTTGTATCTCCTATTGATGAATGCCTACAAAATGGTCCTTGGACTAAAGTGGACTTTGGGAGTGAAGAAGGGGAAGTTAGAGGTTTAGGTGCTAAAGTTTAAGATTAAAGTAAGATTTGGGTGGATCCTTCCACTTGGCACTCTTCCCCATTGGTCCTTGTCAGCAAAATTGAATAAAAGTGCGACTGTATTAATCGCTTGATAACCATCTTGTCCACAGCTCTGTGAATACATGTTTTCAGCTGTATTTTAAAGAATAGGAAGGGCGCCCATCTGGCTCAGCTGATGGCGTGTGCGACTCTTGATCTCGGGGTTGTGAGTTCGAGCCCCATGTTGGGTGCAAAGATTACTTAAAAACAAAATCTTTTATAACAATCAAAGAATAGGAAAATGGATCCCAGAAAAGGGAATAAAATGGTTATTAAGATCAGGCTTTCCATCACCTCCCACTCCTACAAACTTAATTTACTCTCCTCCTGACTCCAACTACCACTGAACCATTACAGACCTTATATTAGAATCAACGCTCTTGTTGCCTCAGAGTGCATGTATACGTGAACAGTTCAAGTAGAGTTCAATTTAGGTTTTTAAAAATTGAGATCTAATTGAAAGTAACATTGCATTAGTTTCCGGTGTCCCACAGCTCTCTGACATAATGATTTGATGTTTGCATACATTGTGAAATGGTCACACAATAGATCCAGTTAATATCCGTCACAACACATAGATACAATTTTTTTCTCTTGTGATGAGAACTTGTAAAATCCACTGTCCTGGTGACTTGCAAATATACAATACAGTATGATTGGGTAGAGCTGCCACACTGAATATTCCATCCCCGAAACTTATTTATTTTATAGCTGGAAGTTGACAACTTTTGACCACCTTTAGTTTAGCTTTGTTTTCAGTTCCAATAAGATTTTACTTTTTAATTTCTTATTAATTACTTTACTCTTTGATTTCTTATTTTTAACCTTATTTTTTTTCAAGTTTATTTATTTATTTTGAGAGAGAGAGAGTGCGCGCATGCGAGCGGGGAGGGGCAGAGGGAGAGGGAGAGAGAGGATCCCAGGTAGGCTCCATGCTGTCAGCGCAGAGCCCGATGCAGGGCCTGAGCTCACAAACCGTGAGATCATGTCCTGAGCCGAAATTAAGAGTCGGACGCTTAACCGACTGAGCCACCCAGGTGCCCCATTCTTATTTTTAACTCTGAAACGTTTAACCATAAACAGAAAATAATATAATATGCACTCTCTGAGTTCAAATCTTTCTTCTTTCCAAACATATTCATTCATTGCTCTTTTAGCAAGTGTATGTGAGTGATAAACTCAGTCTTTGAGAATGTCTATAGCTTTCCTTCACTCTACGATAGATAGTTTGGATGGTATTGAAGTCATGGATCACATTTATTAGGTCCTCTCAAAATGAAAGTGGCCTTGCAAGTATCTTGACTCACTTCCTCAAGCATGAGGACAGCATTTCAAAACATTGGGGTCGGAGTGCTTATTTATGGAGGTATTTAAATTAATTTATAAACCACATTGTGTCCTTGCTGCATTGAGTCATTTACCTAAAACACTTGTTACAGTGTTCTGTTTCATGTTTTCTTTATTTTCTCCAACTCTGATGAGACTGACTCATGAACATTCATAAATGGAATGATTTGTTTTAGACACAAACAGTCCCCCCGCTCCCCACTTAGCGAAATGTCAAAACAAAATTTCCAATTAAGTCTTTGTGAGAAGGGAGAATGATATGGCAGAAAGGACACCAGGCTGGGCCCAGGAAGGCACCTGTTCTGATATTTACAAGTCATGTCAACATCAACAAGTCATTTCCTCTCTCTGGATGCGAGTTCCTATGGCCGTGAGACAAGCAATTATGCTAAATGATTCTGTGTTATATGTTTCTAAGTGGAGGTTAAAATCTAACAAATGTCAACTTCCGCAGTAAAGAAGAAGAATTGGAAAGTCTTCATGGTTCTGTGTACATTTTTATAGCAACTGGTCCTTGGTGTGTTCTCTGAGCTTAAGCTGCTGAGAGAAGATGCACAGCCTCCCTCTTACTACACGTCCGTGCGCATTTGGGACAGGAAGCCTTCAGAAGCCTGGGCTGGTCAAGGTCTAAGGACTGAAGGGGCTTTAGATTCTATGCACTGCATCCAGCCAAGACTGGACCCACCTCAGAAGCACGAGTATGTGTTGGAGAAAATGGTGTATGTAAATGTGAACTGAAAGAGCTCTCCTGCCAAGTTCTGGAGTGCTCCGGGCTCAAGACTGCTTTGCTGTGGGATTCCACCTGAATGAGTACTAAAGTGGAGGTGCGGAGCGGAAGGGAAGTGAGAGCCATCTAAAGGGCATGGCTGCCTAAAGGAATCAGCAAAGACCTATAACAATGCCAGAATCAGCATGAAGCTTGATCAGACTTGTGTACATCTCTCTTTATCTTGGCACCTGAGCTGGGAGCTGCTGGCAGCGGTGAAGGCAGCTTTCTGGCCACATCAATAGCTGTGGGATACAACAACGGCCACTCCAAGTGGCTGACCCTACCACAGCCTACGCTTCATTGGCTGCCTTGGCTTCCAAGGTCTCCAGCCTCGGGCACCAAGGGATACCTCTGACCTTATCCAGAGAGTAGCACATATTAACTTCAGATGATACCTCAACATATATAGGCAGCTTTTAAGACACCCAGAGTATTTGAAGGGATGGGCCAACTGTAAAGATGTGGATTTGCTACAAGCCAAGCCAGGAATGGCCGGGAGAGTAACTATTTGGGGTCATGATGTAAATGTCTTCTCATTTATTTTAACAAGCAGGTCCCCCCCCCCGGGATGTAAGGGTTACACTTCTGTGGTCTCCTGTAGTTATTTTTCAATCCACTGAGGTCAGTTCTATGTCTCTCTCAAATAGCTACATGTACAGATCCTAGAGTCTAAATGTTGTAAATTATCGAGATAGATTTATAAATACATTCCTACACCATCATCATCACAGTCCTGCCCCCACTTCCCCCCATCAACCTCTATCCTCACCTTCCTGCTTTGGCTAACTTCCAGAGTTGTGCAGAAGGTCTGGTCAGCCATATAAACATGAAGCCCATTGAAGGGAATCCCTCTTCCTGGCCGGGGAGGTATGAAGTACCCATGAGGGTAGTTTCCCACAGCCTCCTCTTCGACTTTCCATACCCAAGGAAGAACAACAACGACATGGTTTTATTAGTATGATGGGGCATATATCTGCTCCCCATAATCATTCTCACCCCTTCCCCAGCAGTAGGATTGAAGGTGACTCTATCCCTGCCCAGTAACAGTAAATTTCCCAGGCTTTGCCAAGGACTGTGGCCATGTCATTAAATTCCTGCCAAGGGAATGGGAACAGAATTGAGGGGCTACACCTTACCTCCCCTACACCGTTTTCCACTTTCCACTGACAGAAACCCATTACAACTGCACCTTGACCATGAACATGATGGTAATGTCTGTCTAGGGGATGAAAGGAACCTGGTCTTCGAATGACAAGTTGGGGCAGAGCCAGACTTTTCTGTGTGAGAGATATAAAGTCCACCTTCTGGCAATCTTATTGGGTCTTTCGTTAAAGTTGCTTAGCGGTACCCGAAATACTACAGTTGTTGCTGTTTCCGTGGGAAATTCCATTCTTACTTTAAGCTTCTGAATTCATCTGACTTCTTCCGTCAAGAGCCTTCAAGCTCTTTGCTGGCGTTTGTGCCACGATTTTGCTGCTACTTGCCTTTCTGTTCTGTTGTAAAGTTATGACCTCAGCCAACAATAAGTCATCTTAAACTGTGAAATAAGCAAGAAAAAAATTTACATTTAAGGTAGAAATTTGGATTGTGTTCTACATTCTGGAGACAACAAAAAATTTCCACAGAAGCAGCCCAGGCTGTCCGGATTAGGTGAGGCAGAGCATTCACCGCATGTGGTGGTCCTTAGAAGAGTTAACAGCTTGGAACCAAGTTCTGGTAATTGAGAGCTGACTGCACACCACACTGATCTATAGCACAGTTAATTCTTTGCAAAGGTTGGAGTTACTTCTTAGTTTAATTAAACATTCATCTCCTAGTTTCAGAATTGAAACAAAATGCAGATTCGTTTTTTTCTGAGTAGGAGTTGCACAAAAAATGTAGACTTCCCAGGAATTATTAAGCTAAAAGATGAAATGGAATTTTGTTATAAGCTAACTGTTGTTGGGAAGGTCTAGGATCTCTAAAATGGGATTTCTGTAGGTTGACAGGCAACAGATGTTTCCACAGTCTTCAAGAATGACCCAAAAGATTGTTTATTAATTACAAAGGTAAACATGTATCTTTACAAGGGAGAGCTCTGGGGACCCGACCTTAGCTGAGTGTTCAAACTTAGCATTCCCAAAGGTGAGACCATCTGCCATAAAGTGCCTTCTGAAATACCTAATATTTCTGCCAGAAAAGTTTAACTCGAATATAATCATGAGGAACAGCCAGAGAAACACAGGATGTGGGACATTCTGTATGTAAGTTGGTATGGGTTCTTAAAAACAACAAAAATCCATATCATGAAAAAAATAGCTGGGGCAAATTATTAGATTAAAGAGACATAATAAATAAGCATGAACTCTGACTGGATCTTAAACTTAAAATTCAAAGCAATAAAGTTATAAATTTGGGAGGAGGCAATTCTGGGTTTAAAATTAGAATATTAGGGGCCCCTGGGTGGCTTATTTAGTTCAGCATCTGACTCTTGATTTCAGCTCATGTCACAATCCCAGGGTTGTGGGATCGAGCCCTGCATTGGGCTCTGTGCTGAGCGTAGAGCCTGCTTGGGATTCTCTCTCTCTCTCTCTCTCTCTCTCTCTCTCTCTCCCTCTGCGTCTCTTCCCCAGTCATGCTCTCTCCTTAATATATATTAAAAAATTTTTTAAATAGAATATTAGGTGATATTAAATTAATATTAATTTTCCTGGGTGAGATAATGATACTGTGGTTATATAGGACAATGTCTTTCTTCTTAAGGAGGCATATGTAAACATTTTAATGGTAAATGTATCCAAAGTTGGTATCCAAAACTTCCAAGCTGTTGAACAACAGAGAAGTGTGTGTGTACATGCGTGTGTATAGAGAGGGAGAGATTGAGAGAGAAAGAGGAAATGTGGCAAAATGTTAATGCTTGTTGAATCTAGGTAAAGTGCATATGGGAGGTTATCCCATTTTTGAATTTTTTTTAAATTAAAAGTTGGTGGAAGCTTGCCAGAATCTGGACATTGGTCCTCCCCACTCTTTGCAAAAGCTCAAGTGCCCCCAGAGGTACACAGTTGCTCTGCCATCCACACTTCTGACTCCTTGCCTTTTGCCTTTCTTAAATATTTTTTAATGCTTATTTTTGAGAGAGAGAGAGAGAGAGAGAGAGAGAACAAGCAGGGGAGGGGCAGAGAGAGAGAGAGAGAGAGAGAGAGGGAAAAACACACAGAGAATTGGAAGCTGAGCTGCCAGCACAGAACCTGACATGGAACTTGAACTCACGAACTGTGAGAGCACGACCTGAGCCGAACTCAGATGCTTAACAGACCGAGCCACCTGCCTTTGCCTTTCTAATGCCCTGATGACTGAGCTCTTTTCCTCTTGCTCCCAAGACACTTAGAATTTACTTTCTGCTCACACGAATGTTTGCAGACCCAGTTCCTGGAGAGAACAGAAGAGGGGTGCCTAGGAAACAGGGCAGTTTGCTCTTGAAAACATGTTACCAGAAAGTGAATGGAGGCATCTGGCAAATGAGTTTGAACCTAAAAGAGCAGTTTTAGCAAAGAGGTATAGACGGTGAATTTCTGGTCTCTACATTCCAAGCATTTTCTCCTGCTCTAGCATTGTCTCAGCAGATACTCTCGTCTCATTTATTTTTATTTCACAGCACTCTTCCTGAGCCTTCACCATGCCCTGGGCAGCATGCTGGCTCTATGAGAATAAATGCGGTGACCCCTGTACTCCAGCCATAACCTGACCTATTCTGAGTTTGCCATCACACTGCGTAGAAGAAATAAGGTCAAACTTCTTGAGTTGACCCTCTGAGGTCAGGTAGAGACGGGTGGAAGTTAATTCTAAGGAGTAATTCCAGTGGCATCGTTTGAGGCATTGGTGTGGGGTGGGGTGGGGAGAGGCTGGGGAGAACAGAGCTCAGAGAGCTTTCTCATCACACAGTGGCCACTGTTTCCTCTTATAATCGAGATGAGAACATCAGGCAAAGATAATTGACCCCAGTGTCCCAATAATTCATATAAGGAAGAGACCAGCAGCTCTGGGGAGAAAAGTATCTCTTTGGAGGACAGAAGGACGTTCCATATAAAGAAAAGTCTTTGGACCCAAAGACTGAGTGCATGGTTTCCGGCCTGCCAGGGAGATGGCCATGAGCTCCCAAGCCAGCTGGCAGGGAAGCCATCATGCCAAATTCCTGATGTGCCCTTGCATTTCATGGAATGGAGAAGAATAGGAGGGCAGCCTGACTTCAACCATTACTGACCTTGGGGGAGACTGTGTTTATATGAGTCATGTGGATGCAAGCCAAGAACATGAAATTAGAGTTTCCAGCTAAAAACTAAGCTTGTTCCAGAGATAAGGACAGTTATATATTATTAAGTGCTCATTGTATGCCAGGCATAAATACTAAATATTTTATTCACTTTTTCCATAAAGTAAGCATAAGTGGGTATTATTATCCCATTCTACAGAAGATCAGAGCTTAGGGAGGTGAAGTAAATTTTCCATATTGAACACCCAGAAAATTACACAACTTATACGAACCCACATGGTAGTCCTAACACCAATGCTATTCTGTTAGTTGACCATTTATTTGCTCAGCATCGGGTTACCATTTTGTTATGAGAGCACAAAAATTATTAACTGACAAACATTCCAAGATATCACCATACCCTCCTCCAACTTACCCGCTAAAGGGTTTTGCCTCTTCAGTTCCTTCCCCTCAGGTCCAGAGACATGCAGAGTGAAGAGAAGCACATCCTTACTTGGATTTGGGAGAAAGAGTTCTAAGAGTTTAGAGGAAGGGACACAGGAGGTTTGTGGTATGAGGGGGAGCTGGATGTGGGAGGAAGTGAGAATCATCATCAGGGTATTTGAAGGTCATTTATATCCACTAGAGTTCCTGTGGAAGCTGGAGAGAACAGATAGGCCAGCAACCACTGCTCCCTAGGAGAGAAACCTCTGGAGTGGGATACTGGAAACACATCCCAGGGCTACGAGTAGTGGGAGGGTCTTCCCAAAAGAAATGCGGCCCCCATGAACATTCGTGAAATCAGAAAATCATAATATGCTTGGTGAGATTGGATTTCTGAGGGAAAATGGCAAAATGACAATTTATGTCCAGATCAGAAGTGCCCAGGCCTCATGTCAACACAGAAACAAAGGGCGATGAGTAAATTAGATGCAAAAATGTATAGATGTCATTAGGAGGGTGCCGGGTGAACATGGGTTAAGACATTGCGGGTTGGAGTCAAAGCTGGGCGGGGGGGGGGTCTCACGTGGTAACCTCGGTTATATTTTGGAATCACAACTGATATTTAAATGGAGGTGCACTTGCTTGCCACACCTCTGATGGCAGCAGCTCATCACCTGGAACTCAGCCAGCAGTACACGTCCATGGTGACAAGGAAACTGTTGGACGTTAGTACCTGTGCGGCCATGATGGTCTTCAGAATGGTGTGGAGCTTCCAGGGGGCCAATTAGGACAATGAGCCAAACTGAAAGTGACAGTCAAGCCTCCCATCTCTTTCTGTAGCAGCACCAGCAAGAGTCCCCAAAGACAAGCACCAGCTCCCTCCCCTGTGTTCCTTGTTTTTTCCCCGTGGAACAGCCTTGGGTGGGGATCAGATGACAGGACACCCAGTGTAGGTGGGAAAAGTCATTTCAGTGCTGACATATCCCAAACTAAGGGCTCCTGCCTCTTTACAGACTGAGGAATCCGAAGTGGGAAAAGGAGGAAGGGCTATGAGCAAGAAAATACCGAGTCAGAGTGGAAAAAAGCACCTTAGTCAGGATCCCAGGCCAAGGAGGTTTTGGTAACACTTAAGCAGTGCCTCAACTGAGGCCCCCGTGAGGAGGTCCTAGGCTGGGATGCAGGTGTGAGTATAAGCGTGGACGTCCTGAGGGTGAGGGGCACAGCCTGAATCCTTCACTGCAATTCCCTTCAGAAAACTGCAGCGCACTAGTCTGGTGTGGGGTGGGGAGTCCTGCTCTCCAAAACCTTGTAGTCACCCATGGTTTGGCCTGAAGGATCCCACGTGGGCCTTTTGCCCATAGCTGGACTCCCCTAATACTACACCGGTGTTGGACAGAAGTTATAGAAACTCCTCTGCATTAGGCAGTACAGCCCTTGGGGGGAAGCACCATTCAAGAGTTGAGGCTCTCGATAGAGACTGAGGTATATGCAGCTTCACATGAGGGTAATAAGAATGTCTTAGCAATTCATAAGAGAGAGGGGGTAGACGTTGACATTCATCATGACCTTCACGTACAAACCTATTATTCAGGACCTGGGATCTTTCTTGATTGGGGGCAGATACACTTGTGTTGGTCCATGGCCTTTATGCTTTGCCTGCCAAAGTAGAAAATACTGGCAGCTGGTGAATGATAAGGAGAGAATGATCAATGATTCTTTGGAATTCCTCGTCAAGACTACGTGTCGTCAGAAATCATAGACACTTGGGGCATTGTAACTCCTGATCCCAAAGGGAATCATTTAAGTTTGTGTTTAAAACAGGTCCCAGACTTGCCAGGGATATGTCTTAGTTTGCTTGAACAGTCCTTAGGGCAGGCTCAGAGATAAGGACTTGGGTGTAAATATCCTTTGGAGGTGATTCCAGAAAGCATGCCAACAGAATGGAAAGTGAGACAGGGGAGGGAGAAAAGCCAATATAGGGTGACTTAAAAGCAGGTGACTGCTAAGGGTACCTGGGGTTCCTTCCCACTGGGGACCCTTTGAGAAACTGTACTTTGAGAAAGTACCCTTTGAGAAACACACTTCAGAGTTGTCCAAAGAGAGGCAAGAAACCTCTTGTCCCTCAATAGTCGACTATCATTGCTGAAACCTTACTCCCGGCACTTGCTGCCTTTCCCAGGCACAGGCCGAGTATAAGGTACACGGGCTCGTGGATGGAGAGCTGCAGGAAGCCACTGAACCGTCTGCAGGTGTCATCGTGGTGAGCAATGTTAGGACGGTGTCTTCTCCAGAGCACCTGGCCTCAAAGATGGAAAAACAAAGGCGGTCAATTACTCCATGCCTTGTAGAGTCGGGTCGGAAGAATTACAAATCGTCATAAAGGTGTCAATGGCTGTGCCTTTCCGGAGAAAAGCTGGTAGCACTTCAGAGGTTGTCAATGATGTATACAGCTACTGGGATTTGCGTGTCCGGTGGCCAGCCACACATCCACAGGAGAGGGAAAGACTTTTATACAGTTCTCAAGACTTGCACCAAGAAATGTACCACAAGGGATTGTGGTGTGCAGTTTGGGAGATGAGACCCGATGGGCCTTGAAAGGATCGAGTGAGCATTTCATCTTCCGTGTTCCCATGGATTTCACTGTGAATAAAAATAATTCAAGGGGGAAAAGGGAAGTGAAAGGAAGCAATATCAGAGGACAAGACCAAAGAGGGAAGTGAGGTTCGGAGATGTCGATCCAATCCAAGATCTGAAGCTCGTGTAGGTATGACTCAGCTCCTCGAGTTAGAGGACCCCACCAACAGGTGGTAGACATATGAGATGATCACCCCACTTCTGGTCATGGACTTTCTCGTACAAGCAAGAGCTAATGTCTTTTTTTATGTCTTTTAATTTGCTTCCAAGTGTAATTTAAATTAAATGTGGCCGGAGAGACAGAGGAACAGGAGCACACAGTGCAGCCTGTATGTTTTGTGGGGACACAGGACACAGGTTTTAAAAACAAAAAGGACAACAGGTGCCTGGGTGGCTCGGTAGGTTAAGCATCAGACTCTTGATTTTGGCTCAGGTCATGGTCTCACAGTCCATGGGATCAAGCCCCATGTCGGGCTCTGTGCTGACAGTGTGGAGCCTGCTTGGGATTCTCTCTCTCTCTCTCTCTCTCTCTCTCTCTCTTTCTCTCCCTCTCCCTCTCCCTCTCTCTCTCTGCCCCTTCCCTGCTTGCATGCACATTCTCTCTCTCTCAATATATATATATATATATATATATATATATATATATATTGTTTTTTTTTAGAAGGACAAATAAAAAGTACTCCATGAGGCAGAAACACTTACCCATCTCTTCCGGTTGTTAAAGGGACTAGCTTTTGAAGCAGGTTGTATATGTGGAGGAAATTCTTTTGTCCCTCACAAAAAGATGATTATGAAATGCTCTAGGCGCTGGAGGGGCAGGCCATGGCAGCCCCACAAGAGGAGTCGGGGTGGAAGGACCCCCCCCAGTAAATGTTGCTTCTTCCCAGACAGGAGGTCAGTGACCCAGGGCAGAGCCTTGGCTTTGAGGGTACCAGAAACGTGGCAGAAGAAATTCAACCTTTCTTTTTAGATCACTTGGAAACTGATTCTTCCACAACAGATGACTATGCTCCCCTCAAGCCCCCGCCTCTTGTTTTGTTTTGTTTTTAAATTTTTTTAATGTTTATTTATTTTGGGGAGAGAGAGAGAGAAAGAGAGAGACAGAGACAGAGACAGAGAGAGACAGAGCATGAGCGGGGGAGGGGCAGGGAGAGAGGGAGACAGAATCTGAATCAGGCTCCAGGCTCCGAGCTGTCAGCACAGAGCCCCACACGGGGCTTGAACTTGCCAAACCGTGAGATCATGACCTGAGCTGAAGTCGGACGTTTCACTGACTGAGCCACCCAGGCGAAGCCCCCACCCTTTGTGTGGCTAGGTTAGAATGGTGACAGTCCAGTCTAGGGGGCAGAGAAGATACTGTCCCCACATCCAAGCTACCAGGCTGAGTAAGAAAACCCCTCCAAAGTCTTTGCAGGCACAGAAGCCCCAGAGTATTTCTGTTTTAAATTAGTAATTGCTTTCAGAGATGGGTAGATTGGAAGCTTACGTCTTTAGGATCCCCCAGATTTATGGTTGGCAGTTTTCCTCCCAAGCGTGTCTCATGTTTGAGGCATCACCAAGCCTGTCGGATCTCAAATACCTGAATTACGCAAGAGGGTGAGGGTAGAATACTTTCAGGCTGAGAGGAAGTTTTCTGCCAACCTGGCTCTTTCCCTTGGATCTCTCACAAAATTCACCTCCGTAGGTTTCACACACAAACGTGAGTCAGAAAGATCCATATAAAGAACCCGTTGGATATTGTTGGTATTATTTCCTGTGTGTTCTTCTTTCCAGACACGAAGTTAGAGATTGGTCTCCAGCTTTGTGTGAGTGATGAAAGGTGTCTCCAGATGTGGGCAAATGCTTCTATAAACAGCCCCAATTCCTTGGGACAAATGTATCCAAATGATCTGTATTTGGTTGGAAAATCATTTGTTCCGTTCTTTTTTTTTTTAATTTTTAAGTGTATTTATTTATTTGGAGACAGAGAGAGAGAGAGACAGACAGAACACAAGCAGGTGAGGGGCAAAGAGAAGGAGAAACAGAATCCCAAGCAGGCTCCACGCCATCAACACAGAGCCTGATGTGGGGCTCAAACTCACAAACTGTGAGGTCATGACCTGAGCCAAGATCAAGAGTTGGACGCTTAACCGACTGCACCACCCAGAAGCCCCATGTTCCGTTCTTGATAATTAAGGTGAAAGTTCATGTTTTCTTGATTAAACAACAAAGAAAATTCTCAGTACAGAGGAAATTGGTACTAAGAAAGTGTTTTGTTCCACTTTTTCTAGTCTATTTTTTCCTAGAACTGGAGACTTAAAGGTCCTGTAACCAGGAAACTAAATATCAAACTAACTGTACCAATACATGAACCCAAATCAAGGCACCAAATGGAGTGTTAGACTTTTAGAAATGGAATCATTTTCACCTGGCTGTGGTTTCTCTTTCAGAAATTTTTTCTCTTTTTAATCTCATGTATTTAAAAATTTTTTTTCCAACGTTTATTTATTTTTGGGACAGAGAGAGACAGAGCATGAACAGGGGAGGGGCAGAGAGAGAGGGAGACACAGAATTGGAAACAGGCTCCAGGCTCTGAGCCATCAGCCCAGAGCCTGACGCGGGGCTCGAACTCACGGACCGCGAGATCGTGACCTGGCTGAAGTCGGACGCTTAACCGACTGCGCCACCCAGGCGCCCCAATCTCATGTATTTTTAAAAAAGTGGTTACGTTGGTTTCAGGTACACAATATAGTGATTCTACAACTCTGTACATTTCTCAGTGCTCAACATGGTAAGCATACTCCTGATGGTGTTTATCGATCGCAGCCAACCCCCCCACCCACCTGCCTTCTGGCAACCACTTGTTTCTTGTATTTAAGAGTCTGGATTTTTTTGTTTGTTTGTTCTTTTTTGTTTGTTCGTTGATTTGTTCTGTCTCTTAAATTCCATGAATATGTGAAGTCTTCTGGTGTTTGTCTTTCTCTGTTTGATTCATTTCACTTAACCTTATACTCTCTAGATCCATCCACATCGCTGCAAATGGCAAGATGTCGTTCTTTTTGATGGCAGAGTAAATTCCATTGTCCATATACCACATCTTCTTTATCCATTCATCAGATGATGGACACTTGAGTTGGGTTTTTTTAAAAATCTCTTCCCATTTTGTCATTTAGTCACATACTCAACAAGTCTTTATTAATAACCTACTATAAGCCCCACTCCTTCTAGAAACGAGGAGTAGAGTGGAGCCAGTCCAGCTCATCCAGAGTTGGTTGTCATGTGAATTCTTTAAAGCTCTGTGACTATCGCCAGTTGCCTAGACAACACATTCCTTATTCAGATGCCCCCATGTCGCCCCCATCAGTTTCCTGTCCACATGTCCACATGTTTACTCCTCACTTTACAGAATGCCTGCTCCTCGCCTCGCCCTTCAGCCTCTGCCATGACTTCCAGACCCCATTTTGGTTTCATTCCCCACACAAAGTCTTCTTCTTCAACCCCTGTGTTGACCCTTCCCCCCCTTGACCACTCACAGACAGCTTCTGCTTCAGCACATGCTTTAGCCATTAAAGTTGTCTGAGGGAGGACGCCCATGTTATTTTCTATTAATTTTTTTATTGTTCATCTGTTTTTCAGAGAGACAGAGACAGAGCATGAGCATGGGAGGGGCAGAAAGACACAGAGACACAGAATCCGAAGCAGGCTCCAGGGTCCGAGCTGTCAGCACAGAGCCCAACGTGGGGCTCGGACTCAGGAACCGTGAGATCATGACCCGAACCAAAGTCAGACACTCAACCCACTGAGCCACCCAGGGGCCCCTCCATCTGGCACTTTGATGCTATGGAGACGGCTGCTTCCTTTAAACCTCACTAACCAACATCTGCTAGCTTCCTCACCTCTTTCCACCTTCATGGAATTGAAGAGAGTTAGGGCCTTGCTCTGGGTTAGGCTTTGACTGAAGGGAATGCTGTGGCTGGTTTGATCTTCTATGCAGACTACTGACACTTTCCCTCCATCAGCAATAAAGCTGTTCCGCTTTCTTATCATCAGTGTGTTCATGGAGTAGCACTTTTAATTTCCTTCCAGAACTTCTCTTTTGCATTCACAATGTGGCTCACTGTTTGGTGCAAGAGGTCTAGATTTTGGCCCTGTCTTGGCTTTCATCACGCCTTCCCCACTAAGATGAATCTTTTCTAGCTTTTGACTTAAGGTGACAGACACGCGACCCTTCCTTTTCCTTGAACACTTGGAGGCTGTTGTAGGGGTATGAACTGGCCTGATTTCAATATTGTTTGTCTCAGGGAATAGGGAAGCCCGAGGAGAGGGAGAGAGACGGGAAAACTTCAGTAATGAAAACATCAGGACACACACAACAGTTATCGATTAAGTTCACCCTCTTATATGGGTGTGTTTCTTGGTGCCCCCCAATTACAACAGGAACATCGAAGATCACTGATCACAGATCATCGTAACAAATATAATGGAATGAGAAAGCTTGAAATAGTGTGCAAATCACCAAAATGAGTCACAGAGACACGGAGTGAGCAAATACTGTTGGCAACGTGCTGATAGACTCCTTCGACGCAAAGTTGCCACAAGCTCTCAATGTGTAGAAAATGCAAGTGTCTGCACGGCGTAAGAAGGTGAGAGCAGTAAGATGATTCACACATCTACAAATGTTTACCGAATGAATCTGTGGAGTCAACTGGAGTAACACTACCATAAACACACATACACAGACGTAAGCGTCTTATCTATGATGGCTCTTGGGTAGATACTAGTTTCAAACAGCAGTTGCCAAACTTTTCTGTGCCTTTAGAATCATCTTCATCTGGAAACGCCCAAGTCGAGCCCTGTATCAATTAAGGCAACAACGTCTGGGAATGGCAAAGAAAATTTTGCATTTTTTAAAGATTCCCAAGTGATGCCACTGTGCAGCAAAATTTGAGAACTACTCTCCTAGTAGATGTTAAGCACGATTAATGAGTACCCAGAGGACAAGAAGTCGGTATCTTTGTCACATAGACTATAAAGTAAATACAGTGCTTGGATTTCTAAAGGATTTCTAAAGTTCATGCACGCGCTTTAAGGAACCAGTCCTATCTCTCTCTGTATTTGTACTGAGTTGATTTTATAGGTGTGAAGGGTAATTCCTAACAAGTGACAGATTCAAAGGCCACTGGGTCTGCAGTATGCATTTGACCATGACATGATACCTGCCATTCTTACGAGGGGTCCCAGAGGCTAGGATTCCAAAGAGGTTATCTGCCCATGGCAAACCCCATCAAACCACGGGAGGTGAGGTCCAGAATGATGCAAGGAAGTGGAAATCCACCTAGAAAAAGGTTACCAGTTGAAAGACCATAAAAATCAACTCGTAGGAGAAAAATTATGCGTTTTAACTAATTAATTAAATTAATTCCTAACTAAATTAGGAATTTAATAGTAGAATATAAGGTGACAGGTTATGTTTTGCACTGTCGCGGAAACCCCAGGCCGTGGTACTTATGGAAGCAAAAAAAAAAGAGAGAGAGTCATGGGAGGGTGACAGGTGGACCTAGTACCCGGTCACCTGCTGTCACTCCTCAGGCATCCTCCGCACATTCTCATGATTCATCTTGCCATCCGCTCTGGAAAGTAGGTATTATCGTTTCCGTTCGCCGGATGAAGAAATGGCGCAGAAAGTTTCATTTCCCCAGGTCATAAGACGACCAGCGGGAGAGCCAGGATTCCAACTGAGATCCGGGTCTGAGATGCGCACGCTGGGCATCGCCCAGAACTGGGGAAGCCGGTCCCTCCCCTCCCTGGAGCTCCTCTGGCTGTAGAGTGTGTGTGCCCTGCGGCCTCAGTCTGTGTGTTTAAGAGACCGGGGTTACCAGATCCTGAGTTAACACCAGCACAACCCACAGCATCTGCGAGGCTGGGTAGCTGGGTGGAGACCGGGAGAGATTTGATCTCCTACGTTTGAGGAAGCTGGAAACGCTTAGTGAGGAGCTGGCACTGATTTGAATGTCAACGACTGGAGAAAACAAGAGCCTCTGACATCAGCATCTCGCAACGGAAAGCAACGGAGCCCTAGAATGTTCCTCTGGAGGCCAAAGGAGATGTCTGGGCCCGTGTTTACAGAAACACTGCGGGAGAGAGGAGGCATGCCGTCCCAAGTAGGTGTCTCTGCGACGGGCTCCCCGGGCCTTTTTAGGCCTTCCTAAAAAGCCAGCTGCGGCTGGGGGACAGCTGCTGTCAAGTGCTCGCATGACTCACGGCCGTGCCCTGGCTGTCCCCGCCCGCATCCCTGTTTGCGTCACCAGCTTTCCCCCAACGACGTTGGAAGGGTTCCCGGAGCCGCCCGCACTCCGCGCTCCGCACACCGCGTCGCGCCGGCCGCTCCTGGGCGAGGCGGCCTCTCTCTGGGTCGAGTCCGTCGTGCCTCCTGGGGCCAGCAGGTGCCGTGGGGCAGAGGCCTGTCTGTCTGCGGTGGGGACGTGACGCGTCGGCCGTGGGATTTCTCAAGTGGCCCCTCACCCACTTCGCAGCGATTCCTTGATACTCTCAACGGTAGTGGCCTCTGTTCCCAGTTTGTTCCACGAACCTGTGGCCGTTGCTGACCCTCCTGCCAACGGGGACATGTTGCAACAGCAGGAACTAGTCTGCCGCTCTGATCACAGCCTCCTCTCCCTCCAGCTCCCTGACTCACACCACATCACTCGAACTGTCTCTTCTCCGCAGCTGTTACCCCTCTCCTGGTTGACTTCTCCGGGTCACAGGCCATCCCCATGCCGTGTCATTTCCCCCACCGGACCCTCATGTCAGAGTGGCCACCCTGCCGTGCTCTTTCCCCACCTAAGCACCTGCAGGCGTCGAACCTCAGCATCATCCAGCCGCCTCCTTCTCTTACAGCCTCTTATTGAAGTGCACACACACACACACACACACACACACACACATCATTACTTATACCTGATCTGAGCTGGATATTCAACACCACTTACTTTCATCCTTTTATATGAGCAATAGCTGTATGCTAGGCATTCTATTACTACTCTGGAATTTGATGGCATTTATTTGAGAATCACGTCTCCTTTGTCATTGCCTTCAGATTCTCCCATAACCCATGCTTGTAGCTTCACGGTCTTGTCTTTCTCCTCCTGTAACTTAAGTATCTCCCAAAGCACTGTTTTTAGTTTTTATTTTTTATTTATTTTTTTCAATATATGAAGTTTATTGTCAAATTGGTTTCCATACAACACCCAGTGCTCATCCCAAAAGGTGCCCTCCTCAATTCCCATCACCCACCCTCCCCTCCCACCCACCCCCCATCAACCCTCAGTTTGTTCTCAGTTTTTAACAGTCTCTTATGCTTTGGCTCCCTCCCTCTCTAACCTCTTTTTTTTTTCTTCCCATCCCCCATGGTCTTTTGTTAAGTTTCTCAGGATCCACATAAGAGTGAAAACATATGGTGTCTGTCTTTCTCTGTATGGCTTATTTCACTTAGCATCACACTCTCCAGTTCCATCCACGTGGCTACAAAGGGCCATATTTCATTCTCTCTCATTGCCACGTAGTATTCCATTGTGTATATAAACCACAATTTCTTTATCCATTCATCAGTTGATGGACATTTAGGCTGTTTCCATCATTTGGCTATTGTTGAGAGTGCTGCTATAAACATCAGGGCACAAGTGCCCCTATGCATCAGGACTCCTGTATCCCTTGGGTAAATTCCTAGCAGTGCTATTGCTGGGTCATAGGGTAGGTCTATTTTTAATTTTCTGAGGAACCTCCACACTGTTTTCCAGAGTGGCTGCACCAATTGCATTCCCACCAGCAGCCAAAGCAGTGTTTTTAATTCTCTCCACCTTTACTTTGTTCGTTGTCTTGGGCATCCATGGTAGCCGATATCATCCATCTGTGGCTGCAGCTCTGTTTTAATCTCGGCGTTAGGCCTCAGTGGCATCTTGAGTTAGAGTCTTGTATGAGACTGCCCTCCTGACTGGGAAAATGAAGGAAATGATAATATTCACCTCACAGGTGCCCGGGGATGTTGGCAAGGTTGAAGGAGATGGCTTGTCCGAAATGCAGCTGAAGGGCTTGACAAATGGAAATTATCGCTACTGTTCTGCATGTTAGATTCCCAGATTTTCCTTAATGGAGACAACAGAGCCTTCGTGGTGTGATGCGGGAGACAGCTGAAGTGGGCGGTGACAGGCCTCCGCCTACTAATTGGTCCCCGATTCTGACCCCAAATGGGAAAATCTGAAGTTCGAGGTCCGGTACGCAAGCAGTTCAAGCCTCTTATCACGCCATTGAAGAGCCAAAAGGCGTGTCTACTGTCTCCTTAATTTTCGGATAATGCTTAGCCCACATTTTAACTATGGATAGACAAGGCACTAGGAAACACTGACAGTTGTACCCAGATTTTAAAAATGTGGGTTCCAAATGCTTCAAATGACCACAAAGTCGTGACATTTAGCCGTGGTGTACATATCAGGTGCACCATCACTGAAGCTGAAGTGGCAACGTTCACACCTCGCTAGGTCCTAGGCACGAAGTTTTATACAAGCCTTTTTTCTCACTGTGTCTCACAATGAACTTGCTGTTGTGAGTGGATAGGCAGCATCTTTGGCCACAAAAAGACTTACATGTGAAAATATAAATCTAAAGGAGTGTCTGCTGTGAATCTCTTCTCTCTTCCCAGACAAACAGAGGCCCGATGGGGCCACGAACTCTGGCTGGGATGTGATTTTATGGAAGCAGGAGTTGGTGATCATTTATCAAAAGGAGCGATCTGAAACGCTGCATCTCAATGGGGTGATAGAAAACAGTGTGGCAGAAATCCACCTCTCTTATCAGCGAGCCCCGAAAGATGCTTTCAAGAATTCATGAGCATTCATATCAACATTCTTCTACAATCACAGTAGGTTGGAAACAGCCAAATACCCAAGGATAGGACATAGACTCAGTAACTTGTACAGTCACATGACTGAACAAGAATTGCAACTCAATGTGCTCAAGTGCTTGTGCGATTCTCAATGTTTTCTTGGCGGGGAAAGTAAAGTCTAGGTTTGTTTAAGCTTCTGGATGATTGAGCGCACTATTGATCCCCATCCCGTTGATAGTCACAATTATTTTTTTAAATTTTTTAAAAGTTTATTCATTTTTGAGACAGAGAGAGAGTGTGACTGAGGGGAGGGGCAGAGAGAGAGGGAGACACAGAATCTGAAGCAGGCTCCAGGCTCTGAGCTGTCAGCACACAGCCTGACGCGGGGCTTGAACTCACGAACTTCGAGACCATGACCTGAGCAGAAGTCGGATGCTTAACCTACTGAGCCACCCAGGTGCCCTGATAGTCACAATTGTTGATTGTTCTGTCCCTTTTACCACTATAGGCATACCTTGTTTTATTGTGTTTCACTTAATTGCTCTTTGCAGATACTGCTTTTTTTTTACAAATTGAAGGTTTGTGGCAAACCTGTGGGAAGCAAGCCTATTGGTTCCATATTTGCTCACTTTTTGCATTTGCATATTGCTCATATTTGCATTTGCTCATTTCATGTCTCTGCATCAATATTTTTATTTATTTGTTTATTTTTAAGGTTTATTTATTTATTTATTTTGAGAGAGGGAGAGCATGAAAAGGGGAGGAGCACAGAGAGAGGGAGAGAGAGAGAATCCCAAGCAGGCTCTGCACTGTCAGTGTGGAGCCGGACGTCGGGCTCGAACCCACAAAATCAAGAGCCACGCAGGTGCCCTGATAAGGTATTTTTAAATTAAGATACGTAGATTGTTTTTTAGACATACTGATATTGTACACTTAATAGACTACAATATAGTGTAACCATAACGTTTATGTGTGCCGGGAAGCCAAAAGATTCATGTGACTCGCTTTATTGAGATACTCGCCTTGCTGAAGCGGTCTGGAACCAACCCTGCAGTATTTCTGAGGTATGCCTGTATTTCAAATTACAGTCGGGAACTGACAAAAAGGGACACAAGCTGACGAAGAGCCTTCTCTTAATGATTACAGGGTGTCTAGTGTGCCCTAGGGAGGAAGGGGAGAAGACAGGAGCTCGGAGGTTCATCAATTGGGAAAGCGAACTGAATGCAGAATTCTCCCCATAGCAAGTCATGTTATCCACGCAAGTAAGTGAAGGGGTTTTCTACCTGTTTCCACGCTTTCTACATACTGCCAAAATCTGCCGTTTTGTGTCAGGGCGTAAGAATGGGAACCCGTGCTGGGTGTTCCCAAGCCCGTTCTCAGACGTTCATCCTTCTGGCTCCGCACCTGAGCATTGGGCATCTCTGTATCCCTTTATGCAGCGGATTGGTTCTTGGCCCTGATGTTGGATTGTCCACTTTCAGCCTTTCCCTCACCCCATCTTAGTTTCCCTTTTTGGTCTCAACGCCCCAGCTTCTTGATCTTGGATGTCCTCTCTTGGTTCAATAATTTTGTGAACAACCCTGTCAACCATGCCTTTCGTTGGCTTGTTACAACAGGCAGCCCCATGGACAAGGGCGAGGCCCTACAGTGGTTACAACGGCGGACAGCACAGTGGGTCCAGACACACCACAGATCATTGCCAGCCCTGCGCGGGCAGCTACTTGGCCATGTTCCTGGCCCTGAACCACACCGATGAGCTGACCTTCACGTTAGCTATTGTTTTCCAGAGAAAACTGGGCCTATGCATGTTGTACAGACAACACGGATTTATGTCTGGTTTTGGACAAAATAAGTTCTAGCATGCACTCTACTGAAAATAGGCCGGTTGCCGGAGCTTCAGGTCTTTTCACTGTTGTTCTGTGAAAAACCGGAGCAAATGATAAGTTCTCAACTCTTTTGCTGTGGGCCAAAAATGGCAGATGTCTATAAAAGTGCCTCCCCAGGGGCGCTTGGGTGGCGCAGTCGGTTAAGCATCCGACTTCAGCCAGGTCACGATCTCGCGGTCCGTGAGTTCGAGCCCCGCGTCAGGCTCTGGGCTGATGGCTCAGAGCCTGGAGCCTGTTTCCGATTCTGTGTCTCCCTCTCTCTCTGCCCCTCCCCTGTTCATGCTCTGTCTCTCTCTGTCCCAAAAATAAATAAACGGTGAAAAAAAAATAAAAGCGCCTCCCCGATATAAGGAAGTGACGCTGGTTCTAGGAAGAAGAGAAGACGGGCTTCCTAGAGGTTTCAGATGTGCTAACTGCCACGTGCACGCAGGAGACCTTAACCTCTGTAGTTTTCAGCCGGAGGCAGCGACTATCCACGACACGTAGTAATCAGAGATAATAGTGAGCTAGAGAGAATCACTCCGCCTTGCAGTCTGGCCCTTTCCACAATCTGAGCAACAGAAGGTATGCCCTTCCAGGCCACGAGCCGATTCTTTCTTGTTCAGTTGTACGCTGGGCCCCCAACACCGCGTTTGACATGATGCATGCTTGCCGGAAGAGAAATGAATGAATCTGAGTGTTTTGCTTACTTATCGTATATAACTCTCATCTGCTAATAAATGGTGTGTTGTGAAAGTGGCCATGGGGTGAGAGAGCACACTTGACAAAGCCAATTAACTTTTGTTGTGAAACTGCCCAGGAAATTGAAGCCACTCCATGGGAATGTCATAGTGTAGGAAGTCGACATTTAGACTCTCTATTTTTAGGCTGTATTTATGAATTTGTCATAATTCATTCAAGAATTCTATTTTCCTCTGGGTGCTTCCTTCGTGATAGGTAGGATGCTAGAAAGTGGGGAGACAGTGCTGAGGCCACTGATGGTCTGTTACATTCTAAGATGGTCTGTTACATTCTAAGCCACCGGGGTGGCTCAGTCGGTTAAGCATCTGACTTGTGATTTCGGCTCAGGTCATGATCTCACGGTTCATGAGTTTGAGCCCCACGTTGGGGTATGTGCTGTTGGAGCAGAGCCTGCTTGGGATCCTTTCTCTCTCCCTCTCTCTCTGCCCCTCCCCCTCCCCTCTCTTGCTCTAGCTCTCACACTCTCTCTCTCTCTCTCTCTAAATAAATAAATAAATACACTTAATTAAAAATTTTTACAATTAAAAATTAAAAGAATCCCTTTTCATTGTGTTTAATGAATTAATACTATAATTGGCCCTTAATCCAGAGCAAAAACCAGAGGTCCAAATGAAACAGGATTGTTTTCTACATTATTTTTCTTTGGAATGATTTCTTGTCCTCCTGGTCTTTCTCAGTTGAGTGCTCAGGGAACTTTTCCTCAAACTATCGAAAGAGCAGGCACGCCCACTGGGCTATATATCCTCACGAAGAGGCCTTCCTGCCTTTGACCCTGTCTTTTCACTCAGCCTCAGGAACAGCCACCTTCCGCAGCATCCTTCACCTGAACCCTTGAGGCAATCCAGGATCCCCCGGTGCTTTATAGTAAGGTTAGCCTCTTCTCTTGTTTTGAACTAAAGATAAACAAGCTGATTTGCTCTCCTTAAGTCTCTGTTCTAACCCCAAACAACCAGAAGCAATCCAGGCTATTCTATTAAACAAATAACAGTCTATGTAAACAAGATACAACAGTGACTGAAATGGCAGCTTCTTGCCATTTTGGGCAATCCTCATGACTAGGTCCTTGGGTGTAACCACTATGAAAGCAGACGTCAGAGGCTGAAACCACTCTTTCCAATGGAGAATGGGAAACAGCAAAGGTCTTTAATTTCTACCCAGTTTTAGGTATGACACAAACCAGAAGTTGCCATTGTAACAAAAATCAAGAGCTTATGTACAAGTCTACACATGGCCACTTTGAAATATGGGTTATACAGATGAGCGGTTTCATTTCGCAGAGTATTGTGGAAGCAGAGGAAACGTTCCTAAAGCTTAGCATTGCTTGGAGCTCTGTGGTAGCCAGACACTGGGTATGCAAGTGCTTTATTTAGCATCTGTGGCCTTGTTGAAATCCCAGCTGACAGCTTTGATGCATAGACACTGTCCTGAGCCTCAACCCCTTCCATCACTCTGCTATTTGCAGCCCCCACCCATGACCCTTCCCAGCCTCTCCTCACAGTCCAGGGTCTCAAGAGATTACGTCCAGGACTGGGCTTTAGTCCTGTGGCCCATATCAGCTTGTTGCTAAAGCTGTACTGTTTGTAAAATAGATTGAAATATCATTCCTGAAAAGGATTACTCTAATGCCGATGGCTTGACCAAAAAATAATGTAGAAGATACCAAGAGGATTGGAAGGAAGGGAGAAGCAAAATTATTATAGATGAAAATAGGATCATTTCCCACTCGTGAGGTAAGATGATGAAACAGGCCCAAGGCTCGACCATATATTATTTGAAGTCTCTTAAAAATATTACCTAGAGGGGCACCTGGTTGGCTCAGTCGGTGGAGTAGTGTGACTCTTGATTTCTGGGTTGTGAGTTCGAGCCCCACGTTAGGTGTGGAGATTACTTGAAAATAAAATCTTTTAAAAACAATCTTACCTAGATTCCTGGAATAAACTTATAACTGGCCTCACTCCAGAGGGAATCAGTCTGTTCACCACTGGCTCCACAGTGCCCAGGACAGGGCACGGTCTCGCCACCTGTTTGTTGAGTACATGAGTGATTTCACATGCATCCTTACAAAGGATGATCTCTTAGGGCTCTTTGTATTCTGAGAGAATGAGAACACATTTAATAACACAGATGAGATCCATATTTACTCAGTTAATCTATTTGAGAAGTATTGGGGGCACCTGGGCGGTTCACTTGGTTAAACGTCGACTTTGGCTCAGGTCGTGATCTTGCAGTTTGTGGGTTCGAGCCCCACATCGGGCTCTCTGCTGTCAGCACAGAGCCCACTTTGGGTCCTCTGTCCCCCCACCCCATTCAGGCCCTCTCCTGCTCATTCTCCTTCTCTCTCTCTCTCAAAACAACAACAACAACAGCAACAACAAAACAACCCACAACCGCAACAAAAAGAAGGATTTATCATTTTACTATAGGCTAAGTGTGGAGACTACAATAATGTGGGGCAATTTTTATTCGTCCATTTTACAGACGACTTGCTCAACGGCAAGTCAGAAAATAGATCCAGAGCCCCAGTCTTCAGTGTCAGAGACTTTGTTAAGCAGTGTTTGTATTTATAGTTTTGGCTGTGCCATGGCTGTTCACGTATGTGTGTTATACTTCATTTGCCAAGATGGCAAATCCATCCTATATGGATACGTGATACACTTTGAATGCTTTCTTGTCGGTTTGCTCCTTTGACTCTAGATGTACACAGCTGTAGTCAACACGTGTGTTTCCGGTAAGTGCATTATAAACAGAAGTTTTCTAAATTGAATCATGCTTTTAGTGTACCAAAAGAAAAAAAAGCCATTTTGGGAAAGGTATTGGGTCTTGTTTATCTTTTGATCCTTAGAACCTAGGACAGTGCCCAACATGAACGTGCTCCATAAGCAAGTCCATCAATTAATTAATGGATATATGCTTCCAGGAGTCAGTTAGGACTCCAAAGAAGCCTTCCTTGTGTGCTTTTGGCTGCTGTTTTTGGGGTTGATATACTCGGGTGGTGAGAAGTGGAGGGGGGAGGTATCAGGCTGTGGATCTAAGCCCTTGCGGCTGATATGCTAGGGGTTCCCATTCAACGTTCACGGCAGCTCACCCAGCACCTCGGGCAGAGCAGGAAGCACAAATATGGCGTAGACTGGACTCTCCCCTCGATGAGTGTGTATTTGGATGTTGTATGTGGACTGAGCTGGTGAAGCGTGAACTTGTGGTGTCCTAGTACTCAAAGAAAATGATAGAATTCCATGGCTTTCAACACCTCAGAGATCCTACCCCCTTACAAGAACTTTGCCTCAGATTCTCTTCAGGTACAAAGAGCTTCATTCAGATTTCTCTAGGATGAGGGAAATGCGATAAATATAACGTAAGGACTCCTGAAAGAGGATATGCTTGTCCTACTCTCTTCCAAACCACAACCATTATAAGCAAATTCCATTTTGCAGCCAGCCTGGTCCTTGTCCCAACCTTGTTTCTGACCGATCAGTAGTGTGATCAAGTCAAACTTTATTTCCTAGAGGCAAGGTGAGCTCTTTCCCCGGTCCTGTCCCCAGTCAGCCCTTCCCGGATCTACTCTGGCCTCCTGAACCTTACAATGCCATGATTCTCAGCAAACTTCTGAGGAATAAAAACTCTGATGGCTTAACAGAATCCTTTCCTAAATTAAACAACACTTATGAATGTGACAAAGTCATGATCCAAATAGTTCATTCTCCAGTTTAAAAACCTCACACTGCATTTCTTAAAGTGAGTCACACACTGTGAATAAAAGAGCGTATTACGTGTTATTCGTACTTCAGCACTCCATATTCTGGCCCAGAGTTAGAGAGTGATCAAGAACTCCTCTCTTTCTCTCTCTCTCTCTCTTTCTCTCTCTCTCTTTCTTTCCTTGGAGAATTCAACGACACACTGTTAGGGCTCTGTCAGTACTATCGGCTGATTATCTGAACCCCAGCTGTGGCTTCCTTTGTGACTCTCTATTTGGATGTAACGAGCAAGCACGAGTCCAAATCAGATTACCTTTCTCTGCTGTTTCCTGTCCTCTGACCACACGTTCTGACCACATGTTTAGTTTAGAAGGGAGAGACTGCTCCTTCGTCCTTTAACAACTTGTTTTTGCTGGAAGCATAACAAGTGTTCCCAAGGCCTGGAGTGCCGGGACAGTTTGCCAGATGTCACATGGAGAGTCATTACTTCATTTCCAGGGATGTGATGCAAGCTCGGCCCTCGAGTCGTGGATCATGTTTAAACCAATATTTTAAAATATAGGGAGATAGATGAAAGGGTGCATGTCATTTCAGTAAATGCTCTTTTTTTTTTTTTTTCTCAGGCCAAAACCAATAACTTAGTCTGGGAGTTCCAGGCCAAAATTTTTTACCCTTGAAAGCCTCCGTGTTAGAAAAAAAAAATCACAGCATATGTTTTGTATTGTGGCAGATGTTGAAGGCTCTATGGCTTTGGCCCAGGCATCCTGGCCTCAGCTGCTGTCCCTCGTTGTAAGGCTCTGATACTTTAGCAAGACTTTTCCTTTTCCGAGCCTGACCCGTGACTTTTAACCTCCCGCATGCTCTCTCGATGGCCATCCTCACTGGGCTCCACTCATGGGAAACTGCTGTGTTTTTTCCTGGATGTGAAACTTCAGCTCCTGTCTCCATTTCGTGAATCAAGCTACCCATCTCCTGAGTTCTTCCTCCAATTCCGCTCTTTGAGCATTGTCTACCACTTGCTGTCCTTGCGTTTAATGACAACACCTAGCATTTATTAAACTCGTCTGTCAGAGGAAGTTTAGCACTGAGGTTAAGACCATAGGTTCAGGGGCAGTTGGCTGAGCATCTGACTTCAGCTCAGGTCATGATCTCGCAGTTCGTGAGTTCGAGACCCGTGTCGGGCTCTGTGCTGACAGCTCGGGGCCGGAAGCCTGCTTCGGATTCTGGGTCTCCCTCTCTCTCTCTGCTCCTCCCCTGCTCTGTCTCTGTCTCTGTCTCTCTCAAAAATAAATATACATTAAAAAGTTTTTAAAAAAAGGCCATGGGTTCAGATGAACTTGTTTGAAGACTAAGGATGCTACATGCTAACTGTGGGGCTTTCCTAGACTTACTTGACCTCTCCTTACCTCAGTTTCCTCATCCACTCAATGAGGCTGACTATTCTACCTCCCTCACAGTACTGTGTGAGAACTAAGATCAAATACACAATAGGAAACCATGTTAAATGTTAGCTATGTTACTCTCACCACACTCGGGTTCTGTGGTGACAGACTTCTAAGATGGCCCCATTGACCCCTGCCTCCTCTGTAATCTCTTCTTCTTGAGTGTAAGCAGGAACCAATAACTTACTTCCAACAAACAGAGTATGGTTAGAGCAATGAGATGTCACTTCTGAGATTGTGTTATGAGAAGACTGTCACTTGTTTTCAACTTTCTTTCTAGATGCCTCTTGGATTGCTCATTCTGGGGGAAGCCAGCTGCCATACTAGGAGACAGCGCCCAGAGAGGCTCCTATGAGAGCACGGGAGCAAATCCTGGGGATGACTGTAGCTGAGCTGACACTTTGGTTGCAGGATTGTGACAGACCCAGCCGAGCTGCTCCCAGACTCCTGACCCACAGAACTGGTGAGATAATAAATACTCTTGTTTCCAGCTGATATGTTCCAGGGTAATTTGTTACCCAGCCCTAGGTAACTAACACAGGTGCTATGGTACTCACTTCACATATGATATCTTCTTTGTCTTCACAGCCACTGAAAAGGGTAGGACATGAGAGGGTGGGGAGGGGCAGAGAGGGACAGAGAGAGGATCCCAACCAGGCTTCATGCTGTCAGTGCAGAGCCTGATGGGGGGCCCGATCCCCCGAACCACGCGATCATGACCCGAGTCGAAATCAGGAGTTGGATGCTCAACCAGCTGAGCCACCCAGGAGCTCCAAAGGTAGGACATGTTACCCAATTTATAAATGAAGCAGTGGAGGATCAGAGATGCTAAGTCCCTCGGCCACACACAGGGGTATGGGGTGGAGCCCAAATTTGAATACAAATTTTCCCACCTGCCAAGCTCATCCTTTAGGGTCTATTGCTTCTTCTGGGAAGCACATTGGTTCTTTCAGTTTTTCATTCATTCAGTCAACCAATTAACCCATCATTCATGGATTCATCATTCCAACATTCATTAATCATTTATCCGCTCAACAATGACGTGCCAGGTAGTGCTCTGAGGAGTAAGATTAACAACAAGATTACTGCCCACCCCAAGCTGCCAGCCCAGCAAAGATATGGAAATAATAATTTCATGCTATGGTGAGCACCATGGCTCACATACATGGTGTCGCAGGACAAAGATCGGTGGGGGCAAAGGGAAGGCGGGTCATTTGGATTGGAAGGTCAGTGACATCCAGACACCTGAAGGGTCAGATCCATCCAGCGAGGGGAAGGCTTTTAGAAAGAGTCGTCTGGGAGAATGGGCTCTTCTCTCCTTCATTTCCTATTCCTTGGTTTTCCACTACAGCTTTACTGGTGCTTTTTTTTTTTTTTTAATGAAATTTGTTATCAAATTGGTTTCCATCCAACACCCAGTGCTCAAACTACAACCCCCAACCTCAGAACCTGTCCTACCTGTCCAGGCTTAGAGCTGCCGTCTTCTCAGAGCAACATTATGTGCCTCTCTTATGAGTTCAAATAATTCCTATTTGCATCATCCCTTCAAGGCTGTTCCCTTTCTCTTGCATGAATTTGGAAATATTTACCCAATTAAAAGACCACAATATTTCCTCAAGCCTTGTTGTCTTTCCATATGTACTGGCTCCCCCTACCTCATATTGGGGCTGTCTCCTCATTCATAAAGGGATTATGATTGTCATATTACAAATGTAATGTGCATTGCCTGGCATATAGAATGTTCTAGAATGATATGTTAATGTTGATCAATGTGAAGACATTTGTTATCCAGTCATTAAAGTTCATGATCAGGTTGTATTTGAATGACAGGGTAAATTCAAATATACATTAAATAGTAAGCAATAACTCTCGTGGGAGCTTACATTCTGGCCAGAGCCCTAGCTCTCATCCTAACTGTGAAAGTAGCACATTAATTAGAACATATCTTAGCTAACTTTCATTTCCTAAACAGTCTTTCGGACATAGTCTTTCTGCTCATAATGTAGTATGTTGTTTGAAATACAGATGGCTTCCATTTTAATTGTTTTGAAAGTGCTATTAAGGAGGATGCATCTCACATATTGACGATGAAAGAGGCTGAGAGAGGCCGGTGGTGGGGGGACAGTGGGAGGAAGGACAGGAAAGGAGAGGAATGACAGAAGGAGCAGAGGTCCAAAGGGGTCTTGCAGTGAATTACATTCTTGTATACTAGGGACAAAGACAGATGAAGGGGTGCCGAAAGCAAAACATGGATGCCTTCCAAACACGTTTTACATATTGACTCAGTAAAGAAACATCGACCCATTTGCAGCTTTAATATTATTCGTGATTTACATGGGAATTCGGCTGTCAAGTTCAAGCTTAATTTCTACACTCTGTGGTCAGGCCTCATGTAGTAATTAAAGACTTTTCAGCATAAATCAAATCTCTCCCTGCAATATGTTCTGTGGGCTACAGCACTAACAAAACTGAATGTCGTCCTTAATACAAACTGAGATGTTAGAAAACGGTTTATAAATGAGACTAGAATATAAGCAATCCGGCCCGAAAATAACCATTATGGTATTACAGCTGCTGAAGCGACTGCACACTGGAGTCCACAGCTGGTCTTTTAATGGCAGGAAGCAACGGATTGGGTAAAGAACTCAATTTTAAATTTACTAAGTTTATCTAACCACAGCTGAGAAGAGCCTCGTACTGAAATTGTGGCATTTTCGATTTCCATTCAGCAAACTTACCTCCGGCGCGCTCCCAAATGACTGGTGAAGTATTGGGTTTCGCACAGTGACGTCCTGTTGTCGGTGTACCCTAAGGATTTAGACGTATTTGGGCCCTGTTAGGATTGATGACTGGGTTTATGAGCCAGGATTCTTCAGAGAAACAGAACCGTGTGTGTGTGTGTGTGTGTGTGTGTGTGTGTGTGGAGAGAGAGAGAGAGAGAGATTTCAAGGAATTGGCTTACGCCCTTGTGTGGCCTGGCAAGTCTGAAATCTTCAGAGGGGGGCAGATTAAAACTCAGACAAGAGTTGAGGTTGTAGTTTTGAGTTTGAAATCCATAGATGAGACAAGCAGGCTGGAAACTCAGATAGAAACTCAGTCTTGAGGCGAAATTCCTTCCCCAGGAAACCTCAGACTTTGGCTCTGGGTATTCAGCTCACTGGATAAACGGCATCACCATTATCGAGGGCAATCTCCTCCACTAAGTCAACTGATTGCAAATATTAGTCACATCCACGAAATACCTTCACAGCACCATCGAGACTGGTGTTTGGCCGAACAACTGGGCAACGTAACCTCACCCAGTTGATAAATAAAATTAACCACCACAACTGGCCACTAGGACAAAGACCCTAAATAATCAGGACACCGTGGCTACGTCTTAACCCCCGATTTTAAGCACCAGGCAGGCAGGGGGGCTCATTCCTCATGACTCGGGGACCCTGCTCCCACACTGTGAGCCTCCAGTATCCTAACACAAAGTCCCTGACGTCACTTCCTGCTGCTGGATCCCACATTCCAGGTGTCTTGTCAAAACATGGAAACTGCCCAACCACCTCTCTGTTTTTCAGAGGGTTTCTCCTTCACTTCTTAACCTTCCCACAGGTGACATCCAGATTGTCTTGAAGATTGGCCAACGTCTTGAGGAGGAAGGCAGTACAGCCCTGGGCTCGGCTCTCCAGCCTTTCCTTCTCAGAGGATCCCGTGGCACCCAAGTTCTCTGATTCTTGTCCAGCCAACCTAAGGCGTCAACCAAAAGCTTTGGGGCTTCCTCAGTCTCCTGTTGGTGGCCTGAGGCTTCTGCCTGCCTCCCGGACCCCTCTTGGTAGCAAACGGAGAGGGAAACGTGGATGCCGCTAGGTGGCTCATCTCTTAGTGTTGCCTCTTTCTATGCGATTTTGTCTTCGTAGGTTGTGGCTGCTTGACGGCTATCAGGTGCCTTCAAGCAAATGGTTTCTACTGCTTCATCTCTTTTCTATCTGTCCTCAGTGAGAGTGTTGGTTGGTCAGCTGTAAGATCTTCTTTTATCCCTCATTTGCCTTTCTTTTGTAGCCATCCCCATTTTATTGACGTACATTGAACTCTTTAGACCATCTGGAATTTCTTTTGTTGTAGGGGTAAGAGATAACATTCCCCTCCCCTCCAAGTATCTGAATTCCCCAGCACTCTTTCCTCTCTCTGTGCAACAGCTATAGTTACAACCCATAGGCGCTGTCATATTTTCATTAGCTTTATATTCTAGATATCCTGTGTCAGAAAGTAGAGGATTTCTTTTTCTATTTTGGGGTGATATGCTTTTTTCCCCCTAGCTTTGTTATTATGTTTTAGTTTTATTTTATTACGAGCATAGCGTGCTTTCTGTCCTATTTCTACCTTCTGGAGTTCATTGATGTCATTTATAGCTTAACGTATGGTCTATTATTGTCACGGTTCTATAAGCAATTGGAAAGAATGTGATTTATAGAGCGTATGTGAATGTGTGTGAGCACATAATCTCTCTTATCAAATTATTCTGTTCTTCTCTTTGTCACATTTTGTGAACTTGACCAGTCTTACGCAGGGAAATTTTTAACATGCTTATACACACTTGCTTTGTGAGCTCTGATGTTACTATCTATCTACATGGTGGGTTGGGTACTTTTACCATTATATGTAGCACTTCTTTGTCTCTTTTTTTAAAATGTTTATTTTTGAAAGAGAGAGAGAGAGAGAGAGAGAGAGAGAGAGAGAGACAGAGAGGCGTTGTGGAGAGAGAATCTCAAGCCGACTCTGAGCCAAGAGCCTTATGCGGGGCTTGAACTGACAGACCCTGAGATCGTGACCCGAACTGAAGTCGAACGCTGAACCAGCTGACCACCCAGGTGCCCCTCTTTGTCTCTTTGGATGCCCCTTTCTCCCCAGAAATCAACTGTTCTGACATGGAGACAATATTCCTCGCGATAGGTAAGTTTAGCTCACGTGTGTGGATTTCGTACCATGGTTATGCGAGGTCTTACTTTCGTCCTAATATTTTCTGATTTCTCCTTCTTGTTCTCCTTTTTAATCTTTGTCTATATGTGTCTGGGCTTTATTTGTCAAGGAAGGGAACAAAAAGCCAAACACAAACCAGTGAAATTATTACAAGGAACACACATACGATAGGGACTATTAAAAGGAGATTTTTGTAGCTGATGCTTCTTCTCCCCAAAACAGGGCCAGGAGGAGCTTTGGGGTTCCTCAGAAGTCAGTCTCTCCTCCTTGCCCCTCTGATGAACTTCTTCCTGCAAAGATCCTGGGTCTGTGTGTTTCCTCTTCTAGTTATCTCTTCTCTGCTCTTCCGTGGGGCCAAAGAAGGCCAAGGAAGCCCCAGTTCTGGCCCTCGTGCCCACTTGCAAAGGATGTTGACCACACCTCCCAAGGGGGCCACCTCCTGGGAGTCCCTGCTCCGCCAGCTTCGGGTGTCCTTCCTCCGAGACATCCCAAAGCTTGGCTTATTCCCTACCTTTGGCAGAATTTCCACTTGGGTTTGGGTCAGAGAATTTTACAGTTTCCTTAAAGACCAAGTTTGTGATTCTGCATCCTACCGTCCTTGAGATATTTGCATCATATCACAGAGAAAAGAACTGATACATCTTCGATCTGACATAGTGGAGGCAGGAAAATAATAGCTAACATTGAACTAGGACTGAATGTGTAGGACAGCATAAAGCACTGTTTTAAGCATTTGAAAATAGATCAACTCAACATTTTTACTTTACAGATGAGGAAACAGAGGCACAGAGAAATTAAGTAGCTTGCACTAGTCACAGTGTTAGAGGAGCCAAGGTTTGAATCGAGGCGTTTGGGTTCCAGAGGCCGTGGGACGTTTTGCTACAGAGTCTCTCAGCCCTGTCCACATCATACTCTGCTTTCCAGAAGCAGTGAGATGGATCCTGATTTTCTCCCACTTCAGCGATCCAGTAAAAGTCGGACAACTTTCCACTTGCTGGCCATCAATTTTTTGTTCTGGGTTGAGTGATGGAGCAATAATTTGAACTGTACAGTGGGGGAAAAAAAAAAACCAGACTTGAATTTGGTAACTCTGGTATCCCGTCCCAGCTCTGTTTCTCCCTAGATCTAAGCCCTGGACATGTTATTAAACTTTCTGATTCTTGGCTTCTTCATATAAGTGAAATCCAAATGCCACCGGGCTTCCCCATCCAAAGTCTGGTCTCTAGACAGAGAAACATGATAGGTTGTCTATAGTAAATCGACAACTCCCTCAAAGCAGTGCAAAGGACGACGTGGTTTGTAACCTGGACCAACACTTCTTAAAAACCCTTTCGTTTGGGGGGCACCTGGGAGGCTCAGTAGGTTAAGTGTCTGACTCTTGGTTTCGGCTCAGGTTATGATCTCATAGTTCATGAGTTCGAGCCCCACGTCGGGCTCTGTGCTGACAGCACGGAGCCTGGTTGGGATTCTCTCTCGTCCTCTCTTTCTGACCCTTCCCTAGTCCCTCCCTCTCTTTCTCAAAATAAATAAATAAACTTAAAAAAATTTTGTAATCCCTTCGTTTTTTAACATTCTTTTCCCTAAAAATTTTCTGAATCGCTAAATTGCGCTGAAATCCCTATTCTTTCTCTCACTGTAAACTCTGGGCCCCAGATGTTCCCTCTAAGCCTTTCCCTGCATTGCTTCTGCCTCCCCTCAATTCCTCTGTATACTATTAAAATCTCTTCTTTTTGATGTTTCTCTTTCTGGAAGAATTCTCTTCCCTCCTCCTTTCAAATGCAAAAATACTTAACCCATTCTTTGCTAGAATGCTTGGAAGTCACTTAAAAATGCCTTGAAGTGTTTTCCTAAATGTTTTCTGAAGACCAGGTTATTTTGGAGTTGTAGCCAAAAAGTGCCTTGGTTTTTTTTTTTTTTTTTTTTTTTTTTTTTTTGTCGGGGAATTCATCTAGCATTGGTAATTTTTTTTTCTCATTCAACAGATTGGAAAGACAAAAGTCATGCACTGACTTTCTGGTTGGACTTCAGGTGAGATGTGCTTAAGGCTAGAGCTCTTCCTCAGTATTTGATTTTTCCAATATTTGTGTTTTAAAAATATACAGATAGGTGTTTATATTTGTTGGTTTAAATTCCGTCTTATTTCACTTTGGAAATACAAATCAAAACCACGATGAGATATCACTTCATACCTGTCAGAATGGCTAAAATCAACAACACAAGAAACAACCGATGTTGGTGAGGATGCGAGAAAGGGGAACCCTCGTGCACTGCTGGTGGGAATGCAAACTGGTGCAGCCACCGTGGAGAACAGTGTGGAGGTTCCTCAAAAAGCTAAAAATAGAACTACTTGCCTAGTAGGTATTTACCCAAAGGATACAAAAATCCAGATTTGAAGGGGTACACCCACCCCAATGTTTATAGCAGCGTTATCTACAATAGCCAAAGAATAGAGAGAGCCCACATGTCCATTGACTGATGAATGGATAAAGATGTGGTATACACACACACACACACACACACACACACACACACACAATGGAATACTACTCAGTCATCAAAAAGAATGAAACCTAGCCTTTTAGCATGGCAAATCAGATTTTACTTTCAATTAAGCATTGGTAATGGAGTATCTGGTAATCGCTGGAAATAATTCTGTGATTGAGTTTTGTACCCCCGTATATGGATCATTTCTTCTCCATAATGTGTCCCCAAATGCAGCTTCGTTTTCCAGATACCTTGATGCAGAATACAGTTTTTTCATCATCAGGTGAAAAAAAAGAACTTCCGACCTAGTACCCCATATTCCTCTTAGAAAGCCAGGAGGAAGGGTGTGGTCTTAGCATGTCTCTTAGAAAGCAAAAGAAGGAGAAATATTAATGACCAGATACTGAGCTCTTCAGAGGAGGCAGACGGAAGGATGGGATGTCGTCTATAACTGAGTGTATTTTATCCCTGCCAAACAGAAAAATAGGATAATAATATTTATTTTACAGTGTTTTTTAAATGTTTATTTATTTCTGAGAGACACAGAGTGTGAGCAGGGGAGGGGCAGAGAGAGAGGGAGACACAGAATCCCAAGCAGCTCCAGGCTCTGAGCTGTCAGCCCACAGCCCCACGCGGAGTTCGAACTCACAAACCAAGATCACGACCTGAGCTGCAATCAGATGTTTAACCGGCCGAGCCACCCGGGCGTCCCTTTATCTTACAATATTGTTAAGATTCTCATGTGAGAACATTCATGACAGGCACCCGAAATACATCAGTGCATAATAGGGACTCATGGTGTCTCGGTTCCCTTTCTATAGGAGGAAGCCAGCTATACATTAAAAGCAGAACCAGCAACAGTGTTCAATGCCTCAAACGCTACTCGGTGTTTACTGAAGAAGTGTTAGATCTCACTTCCATTTCAGTTTTTAAGGCCCCAATAATTAATATTAGAATTTTCCTTGAACATTGCATGAGACGCATGCGATGTTCATACTTTCATGCATACTTTCTGAAGTATCTCCCAATCAGACTTGCCGGCTTTTTTTCACCAACTGCACCAGCAAATTAAAGCAGGCAGGTCTATAACAGACTTTTAGAATCATTTGTCAGAGGAATTGGCCTGTAATTTTTTATGCCAACAAGCACAGTTGACCAAATACGGATTTAAAGAAGGGGTAGAGCGCCAGAATTATTGAAAGGTTTTCTTCTGTAATGGTAGCAATTGTTAATGAGCTTATGGGATGAGTCATCGAAATTTTCGGCAATTTTCAGTTGAATAGCAATGTCTGATGAGAATCAGATCAGTCTTTGTCAGCGTAAAGTTGAACATCGCAAAGTTGTGGACTGGTGCTGAAGCTGCATTCTGTGACCACTGGAAAGAGTATTTCTTTGTGCAAATTATTTGTCTCTTCTGAGGCTTAGAATCGAAGTAGACAGTGGCACCTTACTTCTATGCACTGTCAACACAGAACCGATCCACCCAGACCATTGATTTTTCCTTCCTTACAAAACTGAAAAAAGGTGCTCTCTTATTTGTTTGTAATTCTCAAGCTTAATCCTCACAGCCCAGTGGGATAGGTATGATAGCCATATTTTTCTAGGGAACCTAGTTCCCTAGAAAATAATCAGACTAGAGCTAACCCAAAGAAATGCCACAATGCTCTTAAGACTCTGATTCATCTAGTCCCAAACATAGAGCAGATACTGAGAACAAGGAATACCCCCAGACTTCCCGATTTTTCCAAGGGTAATTATGTTTATGCTTTTAAACCTATTTATTTATTGTCATTCATTCTTCCTTATTTTATTTTACTCTGTTTTTAGTCTTTTATCCCTTGACTGTAGCCGATTCCTTCTGTATATTACCTGCTGTGACAAGCTGTCTTTTATTTGAGCCAGATGAGTAATAAATATTACACCACGTAAGAGGTGTCTAACTCTCCCCTCTGAGAAGGGCTTGAGTGACTGTCCTAACTATATGGTTAGTTTTAACTGAGTCGTCCTTATTCTTTCGTCCTTTTCGATGCACAGCTTCGGCCAGGACTAGTTCTGTGAAGTTCTGAGAAGCGTCCACACTGCCCTGGTTTAATATTGGAGGATTTCTTTCATGAAATAGATTCTTTCACATTATCCATTCCCGTTGTGACCTTTGTAAGCGAAGGTCATATCACTTTCAGGCTTTATTTTTGCGAAATAAAACCTCACTGTTGTTGCTGGCGTATTAGGCTACTGTTTTATTAATTAATTCCAGGCTTATTTCCTTATCTGTAAAATAGAAACACAAGTAATGCTTACCTTACATGCTAATTGTGGCCATTACATTTCATTAAGTGGCTTCTGTAAGGCATTTACACGGTGGCCAACTTATAATTAGTACTTAACAATATCACCTAATATTATGATGTCCCTTCATCGAATATATATAAGGGTTACTCCACGTGCCAGATGTGGTGCCGAGCCCTGTGTGTACAGAGATGAAGAAAAGAGTACAAACATCCTTGTGGAACTGATAGTCTAGACGTGCTGTCCCATAGAATTTCTGCCTCGAAGGAAATAGCGTATATCCGAACTGGCCAATACACTTTTGAATATGTGAACTGTGACCAGCACGACTGAAGGAAGGAAGTTTTAACTTCATTTAATTTTACTTAATTTAACTTAAATAGCCTCGTGTGGCTCGCGGTTGGACCGTGCAAATCTACACCCGGGAGCCGGCTATGTAAACAATCTCAGTAGAGTAAGCTGAGTGCTGTATTAGAGGCAACTGCTATAAAATACAGAGGCAGAAGTGACTGCTTCTCCTTGGGAAAAATCAGGAAAAGTTTCACATAAGTGATGATATTTAAGTTGGAGGTTAAAGGACATATGGAGGTTTTTTTTTTGTTTGTTTTTTTTTTTGTTTTTTTTGGGGTTTTTTTTAGAAGAAAAGTGGAGGGAAGGGTGTTCTGGACCCAGGGGACTCCATGTATAAAGGCACAGAGCCTAGAAAGAGTCTGGCATACCCAGGATAACTTGAGTTAGGTTTATTGAGTCCCAAAGTGCTTTCCTGCTCTGAAACAAGTGTGCAATTTTTCTGCCCACCCATCAGTGTAGCAGTCTGGCTACATACGGTTCGTTCCCAAACTCCGCATTTGCTATAATAATAAGTGAATAATCAACAACCCTCCAACCTGCAACCTTGCTTGTCTCCTCCAAATCATTTATGGGTTAAATAAAGGTGACCTCAGGCATGATCTTTATGGGACTGCAGTTCTTTTTTTTAATTTTTAATTTTTAAATTTATTTTTGAGAGAGAGACAGATGAGAGAGAGAGAGAGAGAGAGAGAGAGAGAGAGAACATGAGCAGGGGAGGGGCAGAGACAGAGGGAAACACAGAATCCAAAGCAGGCTCCAGGCTCTGAGCTGTCAGCATAGAGTCCGACGCGGGGCTCGAAATTGTGAACCATGAGATCGTGACCTGAGCTGATGATGG
Source organism: Leopardus geoffroyi (assembly GCF_018350155.1). Classification (NCBI taxonomy): domain Eukaryota; kingdom Metazoa; phylum Chordata; class Mammalia; order Carnivora; family Felidae; genus Leopardus; species Leopardus geoffroyi. The sequence goes on along the minus strand of NC_059334.1, from coordinate 8,538,545 downwards.
ACACCTAACCAACTGAGCCACCCAGGCGCCCCTGTGGGACTCCAATTCTTATCCTTCTCTTTGCTTTTTGCCTCTAAGACATTTCCTTGCCTTTTTATAATGCGATTCCATCCTAACTTCTTTTGCTCAATTCTCCACATCCAAATTAATGCTATGACCCCTTCTGATGATGTGGCATCATTTTTGTCTCCTCCTCCCTCCCTCTCCCACCCCCCCCCCCCCCCGCCCCGTATTCACTCCACACTTCTCCAATCATCGCAGCATGGAGGCTTCGGTGTGCGTCACCCAATGGCAATTTCCAGAGTATACGCTGGTTGTAGGAGACCCTCAGGTGTCATCCCCTTCTCATCAGCTCTGGCCTCAGTCAGTCTTTCAGGTCCCACGGTGGCATTGCCTAGGACTTTGGATTAATGACTGTGGGAAGAGACACTCTCTGGCTTTGGATGTGAGCAAGGAAACACGTGGCCACGATTCTGTGGTAGCTCACTTGAGGAACAGAGGGGGGCACTGCTGACACAATTTCAGGGAAATGGGATTGAGGCATTGATCAAAATGTGCCTAAAACCTGATTATCCACACACACTGAATTTCCCTTTGTCATAGGACAATTTTGAGTTGGATTTTCTTTCTTTCTTTTTTTTTCAACAATAGATCCTAACAGATATGACTGCTTAAGTAGACTAACCTTTATTTCTTAATTGACTTCTGGATAAGTTCCCCGAGGATAGGTCTTCTCTAACTGGTCAAGTGGTCTACTTCATCCTTGAAATGGGCAAGAAGTTCCCTGATTAAAAAGTTAGCAAGCCCAGATATTAAGCCACATCTCTTATTCCGATACCTATTTCTTGGTCCCATCTCAGAGTTAAGAGAATCTCAAAGAGATTCACCCAGATGCTCTGGGTGCAGAGATCCCAGAAGTCATGCTGATCAGCATGGCTGACTTGGTCCTTCATGACTCCTGAGTTGGTCTTGATCTAAGTCTGATAACTTCTCTTCCTTTGCCCACAGACTTCTCTAGAAGAAGACTCTGTCTACATATGATGCAGGAACTGGAGGACTACTGGAGAGTTACTTTAGGTAATAGAGCATACTCTCATGCCATACTAGGAAACAGTGGCAAATATTCATATAATACACACCATGCACTGGTCACTGTTGTAAGCACTTGATGTAACTCATTTAGCTCACGTGTAATCTCCGAAACAACCCTCTCAGAAGGTACTGTGATTATCCACACCTTACCTACGAGGGCAGGGAAACACAGAGAGGCTAAATAACCCAGGCAAGGTCACACAGCTGGTAAGGAGTAGACCTGGGAGTCAGAGACTGTCAGCCTCGTTCCAGACTCTTGCCTTAAGAGGTACCTTAGTATAGTAAAAAGAATTCTTAAAGCAAGTGTTCAATGATGAATTTTATGGAGCTACTGTTGGAAAAGTCCGTACATTTGAGTTTTCTGATCCTCCTCATGGCTGTGTGGCGATCCGTCCGTTCCATAGGCCTTGAACAACTTCTATTTACAAGGTTACTAGCACACATTAGATGTGTCAGGTGTGTAGACGAAGGGTGTTACTTTGTGGATAGCTAACCAGCTCATTTGTGATTTCAATGCATCTGAGCCTTGGCCTCAACTCTGCCGCTCACAGCTTTGCGGTGATCAAATGTGTTTGAACTTTGTGAAGACCATATAAGCAGCTCCTCCCTAGATGGGAGTTTGAGTCTTGACCCTAAAGTTTATTTCTCAGATTATATTTCTTCACGGCCGGGATCATCTATCATCTTTTATTACAAATAAATTTGTCTCAAAATGCAGGTGTGATTTCCATATAATAACAGTGCACGCTCAGAAGAATGGCTCATATGGAAGAGATCGACACTACCAAGTGTTGAGGAGGATGTGGACCAAATAGAATTCTCATACACTGTAAGGGGGGTGGGGTGTAAACTTTTGGCACATCCCCTTTGGATAGCTTTCGGGTATCATCTACTAATGCTAAAGATATGCTTATTTTTTTTTATAGTAAATATAATTTATTGTCAAATTGGTTTCCACACAACACCCAGTGCTCATCCCAACAGGTGCCCTCCTCGATGTCCATCACCCACTTTCCCCTCTCCCCCACCCCCCATCAACCCTCAGTTTGTTCTCAGTATTTAAGGTATGTTTATTTTTAAATGTTTAAATATCACTTCTAGGTATATAACCAAGAGAGAAGCATACACATGCTCACCCAAAACCAAGCACTAGGATGCCCACTGATTGCAGCTTTATCTGTTAAAGCCAAAAACCAGAAGGAAGCTCCCCCCACCCCCCAGCCCATATACAAATATCCATCAACACAGTAGGTAAATAGTGGTATATCCACACAATAAAATTCTACATTGATCTGCAGATATTTGTAAAAAATACGGATCAGTCTCAAAAACATAATGTTGAGCAAATGAAGCCAGACCATAAAAGAGTACCCATTCTGAGTCATTTTACGTAACATGTAAAATTAACCAGCGCATTTCTCCGCTATCAGGTTACTCTTGGGAAGGCAGTGCTGGGGGTTTCTGAGATGCTGGTGTCATTCTGTTCAAACTTGGGTGCTGGTTGCATGGGTGTGATCAGTTTGTAAAATGCATTTGAGCTGTGCACTTATGCAGTACGCACTTTTTGTAGGCGTACGTCAATCAAAGAGGTTTTAAAAATAAAGTACACAGAAGGCAGTTTTCCCTCTCAGTGAATAGTACAGGCTGTTGGGCTGTCAACCCAGTGAGTGGGTTTCATCTTCCTCCGAGAATTGACCCTTGATTCTAAGAAAAATTCCTGGCCAGGTCCCATAGCCCTTTAACCAAGTGGAACCAAGCAGACCAACGCGACTATTTAAAATGTAATCAACGTATTTTTTTCAGATTTCTAAAATGTTTGGATTAAAATAAGTAAACAGGATTTTCAACCAGAAAGATGTCCTGTTTTGACCTTTGTATTAATTTTCTGAATAACCGGATTTGGAATTTCAAAAACTTTTATGGGTTCCTTTGGCGGAGGGGAAATGCATTTGAGTTCTCCTGTGATGGTGTTTTTAGCAGCACAATTTGGAACCTGCACTTTTCTGAAATAAATAATGTGTGCTTAGTTTAGTAAAATCCTGAAACACTCAGGCCTTTTTCAAACCAAGAGAAGAGTCGTATATTGATAATTCAGACTGCCTGTTCTCTTGGAATTTTGTGAATAGCACAGAACTCTGTGATCAATGTTCAAGATGCCATTTCTCTTACAAATTCAAATTCAACCATCATCTATTGGAAGCTTCCTTTGCCCAAGGTGCCATTCTGGGTATTTCCCATTCCTCATTTCCTTAAACTTGTATTGCAACTAGGTGTGTGGATATCTGTCTCCATGATAGAGATGAAGAAACTGAAGTTATTGACATTGACTCCAAATCTAGGACTTCTCCACCACACCGGTGACCCTCAGAGGTTGTCTTCTTCTGGTGACTGTCACTGAGGAAAAATCTAGGAGACACGGAGCCTTATGCTGTGCTCACGAAGACACTGTCCTACGCTCATGAATCAGTAGACGTTAGCTTGGAAGAAATGGACACAGTGAAAAGCTATGAGCCTGAGAAGGTTATGGGCAGGTGGGGAACATTTGCTAAGCATTTCCATTCCTTTCTAATGATGATGAAGCCTAGGCCAACAAAATCTAGTCAGTGTTGGTTTTTGCTTTTGTTTTTTTGAATCAGGCACGATTTTGACTACCTTAATACGGGGAAATTTAACAATCCTTTTTCATCCACACAAAATGTTGATAAGAAGGAATAAACTATGGGGACCTTTTGTTCTATGATCTTGACCTTGGAACCGCTAAGGAATGTGTTCATATTTCTTTGTCACAAACGCTGCTAGAACTAAAGAGAGAAGAAGCTGATGTCTGTAAACAAAGTTCAGAAAGACGCAGTTTGGTTCCAGGAAAGGATTCCTGTTGGCTTTGCACTCAATCTGGGTTGAACTGGCAACTTCAACATCTCTGGGAAGCCCCTCTGTAGCTTGGACAACCGATGTTGCATAAAAGGGTAATTGCTGTCATTTGAAAGAATTAATGTCTGGGTTCTTTGGGTAATATTGTAAGAGGAAAAGAATTTATTAAAGATTGGCCTGTACATGTAAGGAAAAAACTGGACCCCAGAGACAGCATCACCAAAAAGAGTTGAGACCTCGACCCTCGTCCCATTAGGGAAAGTAGGAAAAAAAAAAGGGGGCTATTGGGATGGTACACATTTTATTCTTTGTGCCTGTCCCTTTAAAATAAAAAGGGGAAGCGTGAGACCCCCTGGGTATGTGTTAAATCCTCCTCTGGGATCTCTCTTTAGCTCTTAGAACCTTAGTCCCAGTGCTGTTCCCACTTCCAAATGCGTGGATTCACTCTTATTTAACCGTTTGTGTTTAGTGAGCTTTTTTCTCCGTCTTCTGTTTCTCTATCTTGAGTTTGAATTGAGCAATGACAAGACTTTGGTTTGAAAGTTCAGCCTTCATGGGGGCTCCCGGATGGCTCAGTTAAGAGTCCGACTTCGGCTCAGGCCATGATGTCACAGTTTGAGGGTTTGAGCCCTGCGTCAGGCTCTGTGCTGACAACTCAGAGCCAGGAGCCTGCTTCATATTCTTTGTCTCCCTCTTTCTGTCCCTCCCCCTGTTCGTGCTCTGTCTCTCTCTCTCAAAAATAAATAAACATTAAAAAAAAAAAAGAAGAGTCCCATTTTGGATCAGGTCATGATCTCATGGTTCGTGAGTTCGAGCCCTGCATCGGGCTGCCTGTTGTCAGTGGCAGACCCCACTTTGGATCCTCTGTCCCCCTCTCTTTCTGCCTCTCTCTCTCTCCCTCTCTCTCTCTCTCTCTCAAAAATACATAAACTTAAAACAAAAAAAAAAAAGAAAGTTCAGCCTTCAGAGGCCTCTACTTTCCTTCTAGACTCTATGACTAACCCCTGAATAAACACCATAAAAGCTGATGCCAAAAGTTTTCCCAGAGAGGGTTTATGGTTCTTGAGTGTTCAGTCTAGGCCTATCATTCAACCAAAAGCTTTCTTGGTTTATGGATTTGCTTACATTTGGAAATTAACTGAATAAGTTTGTATATTAATTAACTGAAATAAATTTGAAATTAACTGAATAAATCCAATCAAACCAAGTTAAACCAAATTCCATGTGGGGAGCCGCTGTCCAGTGAGTGCTCATCGGGTGAATGAATGAATTGGGCTTCCCCTCCTAAACCTGCTTCTGTCTCTGAATCCAAGAAAAAGTACTTGACCTTGACTCTTCCTAGCTTGGGCCAAAGCTCGCAAGCATCCCCAGATCTGTAGTTATTTCCATCGTCAGTATCCTAGAATTTCCTTAGAGATAAATTTGATGAATATGCAAATAGATCATGGGAGGGGTTACAAACTAACATTTCCTGGGCCAAATCCAGCCCCCAAACACTTTCGATTTGACTTTCATGGTCTTGTAATTTTTTTTTTTTACACGAGAATTTATGCGTCAGGAGATTTTACCTAAACGTATAGGTTCTATCTCTTCTAGTGCCAGGTTTATATTTCGCCACAGCATCACACGGGTGGAACAGAGTATCAGCTATCCATCGTAGTTAAGACACGAGCCCTATGCTTACTAGAGTAGACGTCTGCCCTAAGAGGTGCTGCCATTAAGGATTTTATTTGCACAGTTATCCTTCATATGTAGAGTAAATGCATCTCTCTCTGTTCCATGAATTTAGACTGACGGTTGCATAATTTTAGAAAAAAAATGAAAGCGAGCGTATGTTTTTCTTTTCATGGGAAACACATTTTTATAAACAGTTCATCATGTTTCATCTGCCTGGCCTCTCTGGACATTTCAATTTTCAACTCGTGCCCTGCTGTCTTTTTTTTTTTTTCCTGTGATGGACATTCTATGCTTTTAATTTCTGGGAGCTTTACAAAAGCCAGATGGAGAGAGAGGAAAGTAATGTCTGCAGAATAAATCTTCTTAATGGTTTTAGTTTTCCTTCCAGGGCTTATCTACATAGGGATTTCATCACCTCAGATGGTAAGTCATCAGAGTCCGCTGGTGTGAAGGCAAAATCTGAAGAGATTAAGCCATAGAATAGACATGAAGCCAGTCCAGGGGATGGGGACCTGGGCTCACGCAGGAGACTGAGTCCAGTGGCAGTGAGACAGGAAGCTGAGGACTGAAGCACCAAGATAAGACCGCTACCATAAGGGGCTGAGTCAAGAAGTTACTGGAAGAGCCAGATCAGAGCTCAGGAAACTTCAAGAGGAAAAGTATTTGGAATCTGTGTTGAATCAAGACTTCAACACACACAGAAGCTTGAGGCCAAGTTGGGTTTTTGGCAACTAGGTTTACCTTTCATCTTTAAAAATATATATGTATTTTAACTCACCCTTCCACCAAATAATATACAAACGGATCCTTCAGCCACTTTTCTTAAAATGTATATTTTACTAAAGTGTAACACACGTACAAGTGTTAGGCTTATTGATTTATTTTTAGTAAGTGAACATACCATGTAACCAGCACCCAAATAGAAAACTAAAACATTACCCATATCTTCATGCCCTTTAACAGGCATTACCTTTGCGGGGATATACCTATAACAGATAGATTACTTTCTTGTTCTTTTTAAAAAACTTCATAGGGGCGCCTGGGTGGCGCAGTCGGTTAAGCGTCCGACTTCAGCCAGGTCACGATCTCGCGGTCCGTGAGTTCGAGCCCCGCGTCGGGCTCTGGGCTGATGGCTCAGAGCCTGGAGCCTGTTTCCGATTCTGTGTCTCCCTCTCTCTCTGCCCCTCCCCTGTTCATGCTCTGTCTCTCTCTGTCCCAAAAATAAATAAACGTTGAAAAAAAAATAAAAAACTTCATAGATGTGGAATAATGGTTATACACTGGCCTCTTTCGTTCAGTATTACATTTTTGAAAATCACCTACATCATTGCACATAGCATTGTCTTCCTCATGTTGTATGAAAACACTGCCATGTATATATCCATTCTACTGTTGATGTATATTTGAGTTGGTTTTGGTGTGGGGCCATCGCAGATAATTCTGTCATGCACATTTTTGTACCTATTTTATGGTATGCATTTCTTCTGGGTGTGTTCTCACAAAAGAAATCTCTGGGTCATAGACAACGCCCCTGTTCAGTTTTACTAGATATTGCCAAACAGTATGCCCAAGTACTTATCCAACACCACGAGTGCAGGAGACTTCCGGTCGAGCCGCCATATCACCAACACATGAAGTGCTTGTCTTTTTCATTTTGTCATTCATGTAATTGGGAAATGGCATTCAAATTGTTTTTGATGAGCATTTCCCTAACAACTTACAAAGTTGAGCACCTTTTCTTGGGATGATTGGTCATCTGAATACCTCCTTTCGTAAAATGTCTTTTCTTTTCTTTTTTTTTTTTTAAAGTAGGCTTACCTCCCAGTGCAGAGCCCAATGCAGAACTTGAACTCACGACCCTGAGATCAAGACCTGAGCCGAGATTAACAGTCAGATGCCTCATCGACTGAGCCACCCAGATGCCCCAAGAATGGATATTCTTCATGATAATGCAGTCTAATGTCTCTTTTCTACGATTAGTGCTTTTTAGTGGATTTCATTTAGCAAGTCTTTGCCTACTTCAAAGTCGTAAAGACATTCTTCCATATTTTAACCTACAAGCTTTATTATGTTGCCATGCCATCTGTCCACCTGGAATCACTTTGTCTGGCAGTGAGAAGTAGGAGTGAAAATTCATCTTTGTTCATATGGACCTCCACTTGACCCAGCAGGTTTGCGAAGACGATCCTTTCCTTTTCCCCACGACACTGCAGTAATCAAGAGACTGTCTATGAACTGGTCTGTGTCTGGAAATTCCTTTCTGTTCCTTTGGTCTGTTTGTCTATTCTTGTCCCAGTACCACACTGACAGCGCTTAACTGCTCTATAGCAAATCTTTGTATCTAGTAATGTAAGACCTTCAGGTTTGTTTTTCTTTTACAGTATTATCTCAGCTATTCTCAGATCTTTGTATTTCACAAATGATAGAGGCATCTTATTAATTTCTACATGTACACATGCACACACACATAGCAGGCATATAGGCATGCTTGAAATGTATTTGGATTTGCATTAATTTATAGATCAATTTGAGGAGAAATGACTTTTTTTATGTTTATTTTTGAGAAAGAGAGAGAGACAGAGCATGAGCAGGAGAGGGGCAGAGAGAGAGGCAGACACAGAATCCTAAGCAGGCTCTAGGCTCTGAGCTGTCAGCACAGCGCCCAACGTGGGGCTTGAACTCATGAACTGTGAGATCACGACCTGAGCTGAATGAAGTCAGACGTTTAACCTACTGAGCCACCCAGACGCTCCCAGAAGTGAAATTTTTATAATTTACGATATTGAGTCTTTTTTCCCCCACTAACATGATTTTAGTACCTGTTTTATTAGGCTTTCAGCTTTCTCTCAAACTTGCTTTCATTTCTCAAAAAGGCCACATCCTTCCCAGGAGATTTAAAAAAAATTATCACTATTTTATTCAGATACACTTTTTCTGATTGCATAAATAATAAGTACTTAATGTAGAAAAATCTTGTAATTATAAAAAAGAGAAGAGAAAAATCAATCATTTGCTGATGGTCTTAACCATTTAAATATCATCCATATATGCCATAAAAGGAGATATTATATACATTCCTTTGTATCTTTCTTTGTCTCTTAACAATATTTCAAAGATATTTTCTCATTTGAATAAATTTACACTTAAGTGTGATTTTTAAAATAACGAAGCAGTATTATTTGAATGTATTGAAATGAAATAAACTATTTAACAAAGCCCCTACTATTGATAATTCAGGATTTTTTCAGATTTTTAAAAATTCTCAGTCATATTGGAGCAAACATTCTTTTTTAAAAAATTCTTTTAAATGTTTTATTATCCATATTTGAGAGAGAGGGAGACAGAGCTTGAGCAGGGGAGGGGCAGAGAGAGGAGACACAGAATCTGAAGCAAGCTCCAGGCTCCGAGCTGTCAGCACAGAGCCTGACTCGAGGCTGGAACCCACAAACCGTGAGATCATGACCTGAGCCAAAGTCTGACACTTAACCAACTGAGCCACCCAGGCACCCCTAGTGTAGTCTGTATTTTTTTTTTTTTTTAACATTTATTTGTTTTTGAGACAGAGAGAGACAGAGCATGAATGGGGGAGGGTCAGAGAGAGGGAGACACAGAATCTGAAACAGGCTCCAGGCTCTGAGCTGTCAGCACAGAGCCCGACGCGGGGCTCGAACTCACGGACCGCGAGATCGTGACCTGGCTGAAGTCGGCCACTTAACCGACTGAGCCACCCAGGCGCCCCTGTAGTCTGTATTTTTAGCAAACTCCTTCTGTGACTCTTATGCACTCAAATATTCCTATATGCTCAAATATTAGAAAACCCCTGCTTAAGAAGTTTCTTTAGAAATGTGTCCTCTGTCCTGCCGGAGTTCATAGACCTCTCCAAGAGGCCAGTGCATTTCCCAGTTCCCGGGAGGAGTCCTCCCACCCACTTCCTGCCAGTGTCTCCTCATCACCTCTCAGGGGAAAGGATAAGTCATTCCCCTTATCTCACGATTGCAAGTGCAGTGGAGGCAGAGATCCTGTCCTTTTGTCCCAGAGGGTGACTCACACAAGCCACCCAGGAGCTGCAGCCCACTTAGCAAACGGTGTAGTGTGATAATCCTCAGAAAAAGGTGCAAATGAGTTGTCAAGCTCGGTGCCAGTGCCGGAGGGGTGGTTGTGGGGGCGAGGGAGGGATCTATGGGAGACCCTACAGGTGAACAATACTATCCAGAAGTGTTGGGTACATGAAAAAACATGCATGAAGGAAATAGACGGGGTGCTGTGAAAGAAGAAATAAAAAATGAATTAGGTGTATTTTCCTTCAAAGGCAAAGAGAAAGATATCTTGGGGATCCACGCAGAGAAAATCCACTAGATCTGTGGGAAACTAAAAGGCAGGCCCATGCCAGCGATGGGTCCTGAAATACACATTTTCTATTACATATGACTACATTTGACACATTATGTCAGAAAAGGCTTCTTTCAAAAGTGTGGACTTAGTAAGATGGGCTTTGAAATATTAATAGAAGTTAATGAGGGTCTCAAGAATAGAGGACATTTGCTCTGAATTAATACAGGAAGTTTAAAGTACAAACCAACCGCTGATTATACATTAAAAATATCAATTCACTCAATCAAACAATGTGTATTTATTAAAGATTTACAATATACACAACTTCTCAAATCACTGGGTGCTCTGTCTCCAAAATCATGACACACAAGCCCAGTTGGGTTTAAAAGATATGAAATTATAAACTGATTAGTGATAAGACCTAACCGCACTGTGGAGTTATGAAATAGACCGCTCAACTGTCTAAATCAAGAAATACGATAATAAACGATAAGGTAGTGGTTGCTTAGACAGTAAGAGCCAAAGAAATTAGAAGCAAAGTAAATCTGACCTCTCAGTGATTTAGAAAGTTCCAGAAAGAATAAACACCGGGGCAAATCAGTGTGTGTATGTGTGTGTGTGTGTGTGTGTGTGCGTGCGCGCACACACACATTTTTACACACAATTGTATTTTTCCAGGAAAGACAGACCCAAGGCTGTGTTTTAGTTTTTCTGTATTCTTTTCTAGTAAATTACTTCCTGAAACTTTAAGAGGAAACTTGCATGATATTTTCTCCCTCCTTTTAACAGTACAGATTTCTATTAATTTTTTTTTCTTGGAGCTTTGTATTGTAACTTTCTTTTTTCCTGAGGATGTACATCTTAACTTCCTACTTGATCCAAGATACAGTGCAAAATTCTTAGACTGGAATTTTTTGTCTGTGGTTTTTATGGTGTTTTTTCCCCAGTCAAATATTTTAAATTTTTTTCTTTTATTAAGATATCTGAAACGCATATGGCAAGCTGCTGATATTTGTTACACTTGGGTAGTGAGTACATTAATGCTTTATTATTGTATTGTGTAGTGTTATGGGTTTGTTATATTCACCATATATATGATAATATATACACACACATATAATATTACAGTGTTATATTTTATTTACATTTTTCAAAATAGAAACAAACTTTTTGCCCAGTTACAGTAGTCTCAAATTCTTCGCATCAGGAACACTGCTCAACAGCTAGAGCCCAACATCCAGCATCAACAAATGAGGCGAATCCCAGAATAATTTAAATCCAATGCAACAAGAAGAAGGAAGGTGAAAAGATTGGCCCGGGTTGCCAGTTACCAAAAGGTCTTCATATAAAAGGAAAAGCAAAGCTCTAACTTCAGTTTAACAAAAACCAACTGGGGTGCACGGAAAATGCACCACCTAGTAAACAAGAAGAAATAGTATAATTCCATATTTTTCCCTCTCTCTCTTCCCTACCTTCCTCGAAGTCTTCCAAAACACAAGGCTTAGATCCTCAAAAAGGCTTTTATATCTCAAGTGCAGGAAAGCCTTTAGGAACTCAAGAAATGGGCCAAGTTGCTCTCTGCATACTAAGTTGGGGGCACGGCCTCTGTGGGCATCCCTCTCACATCATAGCACATAGATTCTCCTCCTCGTTTTCCAGTGGAAGTTTCCATTTTCAGAAGTTTTGTGTTAGGAAGACAGGGAAACATTTTTGTTTAATAACCTTTGTTTTTTTAGAGCAGATTTACAGAAAAATTGAGAAGATAATACAGTAAGTTCCCACCTACCTAGCACCCAGGTTCTCCTGTTATTAACATACACGTTAATCTATGTTACATATACGTAACATTTGTTACAATTAATGAAGCAATATTCACACATAATTATTAACTAAAGTCCATGTTTTATTCATACTTGTTTCATTTTCACCTACTGCCTTTGTCCTGCTCCAAGATCATGCTCGGAATACCACATCACATTTAGTCATATGTCTCCATTGGCTCCTCGTGGCTGTGGCAGTTGATAAGGATTTCCTTGTGTTTTGATGGCCTTGACAGTTTTGAGGAAAACTAGTCAGGTGTTCCATAAGATGTCTCTCATTTTGGACTTGTCTTATGCTGTCTCATGATTAGACTAGGGTTATGAGTTTGCGCAAGGAAGATCACATAGCTGAAGTGCCATTTTGATCACGTCACATCAGGGTTCCATACTATCAACATGCTTGATGACTTTGACGTTGACTTTGACCACCTGGCTGAGATAGTGTTTGTCCAGTGTCTCCACTGTAAAGTTACTTTTACCCACCGCACCCCACCCCCAACTTCCATACTCTGCTCTTTTGAAGGAAGTTAACACACACAGCTCACACATAAGAAGTGGGAAATATCGGGGTGCCTGGCTGGCTCAGTCTGCAGAGCATGCAACTTTTGATCTCGGGGTTGTGAGTTTGAGTTCCATGTTGAGCGCAGAGATTGCTTCAATAAAGAAATAAGTAAAGAAATACATATTTTTTATTAAAAAACTTTTTTAATGTCTATTTTTGACAGAGAGAGAGAGAGAAAAAAAAAAAAAAGAATGAGCAGGGGAGGGGCAGCGAAGTGGGGACAGAGGATCGGAAGCAGACTCCAGGCTGACAGCAGGAAGCCCAGTGTGGGGCTTGAACTCACAAACCATGAGATCATGACCTGAGCCGAAGTCAGATGTTCAACCAACTGAGCCACCCAGGCGTATCCCAATAAACATTTTTTTAAAGTGAGGAGTATCTACAGCAATTATTTGGAATTTTTCTGAATAGAGGAGTTGTCTCTTCTCATTATTTTTATTCACCTATTTGTTATATCAGTATGGACTGGTGGAGTAAATGCTTTACGCTTTGGGTTATAACCCAATACTCTTGTTATTTTGTTGTTCAAATGCTTCCAGCTCTGGCCACTGGGATCCCTTTATTGGATCCTGCTGGACATATATTTTGATGTAAGTATGACTACTTTATATGACATTTAGCACAATTAAAAAATTTTAATGTGTTCAGATTATAAATGTAATAATCCTGAGAGATAATTTCAATAATAATACAAAATACATAAAAAACTAAAATCACACAAATGTACCACTCAGAGTTGACATATTAGCATAATACTTTATATTTTTTATATGTGCATTTAGAGATTATACTGATGGTTTAAATTTAACACATTCTTTGGTCTTCATAGGAATACAGCATGGAAAAGCTCTTGATAAAAAAGAGTACTTGTCTGGGAAAGTTTAATTCAGTCATGTGTTGATGTAACTTTGATTCCAGTTACTTGGAATCACCATCCTTATTAATTTGAAAATTTCGTGTCTGACTTCCAGATTACCAATGACAGTTTTGTCTTCATGGGGGAATTTTCAAGTTAAAAAAAAAAAACTACTTAAAGCTACTTGGGTCTTAAATTAATATTTACTGAAGTAAAAATTGAGAGACCTAGTTTTCTTTGAGCCTTTGTATTATTTGCCAATCTTGTAAATCTACCAACTGAGTACATGTTATATAAAATATGAACTTATTTCTGGGAGAGGCTTTGATTAACGTGTGATACCTCAATTCAAACATATTAAGCTATTCACAAACTTAATAATATTAGATCATTAAAATAGTTTAAATGTATTTGTAATCACTGTGTTCAATTCTCGTGTCGAATACTTCAAAGTTTGCAACCCCGACTATCAAGTTTTTCCCAAATACTGAAACAATTGTACACCTAATGAATTCACCGATAAATATAGTTAATCCCAAATCACCTTAAACACTCAATACAGTTTAGGTATTTTGGCAAATCATTTGATAGCATTCAACTTAAATGCATTACGGCAGCTAGAGGCCACAGAAGAAGGGCCCGAAGAAAGTGCAGGCTGACAATGCCAAGGCCATGAGTTTGTGTGCCGGGACCACCCAGCCCACCGTGTGAAGGTGTCAGCTGTAGGCTCAATAGGGAGATTCCAAGCTCATACTCATCACAAGGGGTTAGTTTTTAAACCCTGTTCTCTGGGTTTATGTCTTTCTTAATTTCTTTCAAATTTGTCATATGATGTGGTTAGATGATACTCTGTGGTTCCTACCAAGGTTGTCTTATTAACTGATTGGATTAAATGAATCTATTTAATGTCAGACTATATTAATGGCAACTTTAAGGTCATTTTAATGACAAATATGTGTCATCCCCTTTCAACTTTTTCAGATTATTTTTTCCTTTACTTCTGTATTCTGCGAGAATTTAATTTTCTTTCCCGTGAAGTGCGTTTGATTATTTTTCATTGTAATTGGAGTATCTTAAGTTAAATGTGCATTAGAAATTTCCCCTGCCCCGTCTGCCTCCCCCCTCCCATTTTTTTCGTGTAAAATAGCCACTTTTCATTAACACCCATGAATGGAATACTTGTGTCATTGGGTCACAAGAAGAACTGATTACCTCTTTTGTGTCATTAGAGCTGTATTTCTTCTGGGGAATTTATAACATCTGAGTTAAATTTGAAAGGATTCTGTGCCTAGACCCCCTTCAGACTCAGAACAGCAACCTAGATTTCTGCCCTTCTGCCCTGTGGATTGCAGACGGCAGCTCCCACGCTTGCGTGAGCCAGTTCCTTAAAGCTCAGTGCATACATCCTCGCCATCCTGTTTCCCTGGAGAGCCCTGATACATATTTTCTGATGATGAGGATATGAAGTGTGCCATAGAAATGACTCCATATGACGTCTAAGATCAGGTGGATAAAAGGGGCGCTAGCGGTCAAGACCTAACCACCATGCTGAGAGGTTGCAAATGAAAGAGAGAAAACCTGCACGTTGGTGTCCTGGCCACAGCCCAGCTGAGATCCAGGTCACAACCAACCTCAAGCCCCAGACATACCAGCCAGTGATGACTAAAGTGTGCCAGCTCTCAGCCGCTGCCCTCTACTGGTTTATGCCTCGTTGCAGCAGGGAAAGGTACTCCCGACGTCCCCCCCCACCTCCCAAGGCTTGCCCAAGTTGCAGATTTGTAAGCAAACTAAATACTTGCCATCCTTTTCAGTCACTAATTTCGGGGTGGATCGTAGGCAGCAATGGATGGCCGGGACACTTGGTAAAGGAAGGTATGGATCCGCTTAGACCGGGTTTTACCACAGTAACTATCAACCCCCCAGACCCCAGAGACGTACAACAGCAAATATTTATTTCTCAGGTGCATCACTTGTCCATTGTGGGTCCACTACAGTTCCATTCCAAATAATCTTTGTTCTGGACCCAGACTAGAAGATCAGCCTTTAGCTGCAACCTGCTGATCTCCTAGTAAAGGGAGAAAAAAAAGAAATGATGGGACCACTCACAGTATGGCTCTTAAAGCTTCTCCTCAGAAGAGGTACATGCTTCCATTCACATTGCACTGGACAAAGAAGTCATGTGGCCGAGGCTGACAATTCAAAGCGTATGGGAAATTGTAATTTGGATGGTGGGGTGGTGGGGGGTAGGGTTTAGGGTGGGTGGAGGGTGGGGAAGTGGGGTAGGGCGTGTGGAAGGAACGCATACCCCCCTCCCCCAAAAAGGAGGAGTATGGGCTGAGCAATCTTGTGATCTGCCAGAGGGAACATCCTTATCTGGAAGAACAGTAAAAGAGTCAGTGTGCTGGGGTTCTTGAATAAATGGCCAAGCAAGAACTCTTGAAGACGTCTTTGGTGCAAAAAAGTAATTTTATGAAAGCATGGGCACAGGACCCACGGGCAGAAAGAGCTGCCCTGGGCTTGTTGAGGAGCGACTGATTACACACTTTTAAGTTAGTGGGGGTTAGGGATAGCGCCAAGTCTCCAAGGAATTTGAAAGCCAGGCTTTCAGGACCTTGAGGGGCTAGCTGCTGTTAAGATAAGGTTACTTTTAGTCTGTAATGAAACAAAAACATTAAGGAAGTAAGGCAGCCATGAGTTGCTTGAGGAAGGTCACACCCTACAGGTTTCAGGTGTCTACCAGCCAGCTGTGGGCTGTAAGGAGATTTCAGGTAAGCTACATTTCTCTCGCCTTTGTTTCCCTCATCAAGTGGTTTGCATTCTTTCTAAATCTAGTTTCAGAAAAGACGCTGCTCAATTATCAATAGCCCCCTGACAATGGTGCCCACTTCCCAGCTACAGTGGGAGCCTGTCTCTGTGTTCTCACAACGCTCAGCCTGTCCCTCCTCAATATTTATCATACAGTTTTGTACTTACTCTACTCCTGGAGGAAGGGCGGATGGTCATAGAAGGGGTTTGACCTGAAGGCTCTTTCCAAAAGGCGGTGGGGAGTTTTCGAGGTTTGGTGAGCAGAGGAGGAAGCAATTTACCTTATTTCTTGGACCGACTGATCTGGTAGCAGTTTGGACCATGGGTTCGAGAAGAGTGATGCCGGAGGCTGGCAGACCAGCACTTCTGAGGATGTTTTCTGGAAGAGTGATGACTAAAGTCTGAAGAAGTTGATAGTGGGATCAAGAGCAAGGAAGTGGTTCAAAAATATCAACTTGCATTGGCCACCATCGGTGACAGCATGTGGAAAGTGGAAGAAAGAAGGGAGGAAGCTTGAGTTCTGTAGCTTAAAGTGTTCCTCCGCAGGACAGAATAAACAGCTGGGATGTTTCTTTTCTTGTGTTACCATTTCCAGCATTCCAGAGAGCCTGATCTAAAAAGAGGTTTCCAGGAACATTGGGGTTATGCTCAAAGAGGGAGTTTTCTGTTAAATTATCAATGCTTGTGTCAATGCTCTTAGCAATTTCTTACCCGAAATCTACACGAAAAATCATCTTAGACCAAGAAAGGCAGTAATGGCAAGAGAATTTCTGCCCGAGCTCTGCTGAAGTGTGTCTGAACAAGGAAGCAGGTGAGTCCACCTGCAATGATGCTTGTCTACCGATCCATGACAAGTGGCGAAAACACACCCAGAGAGCCGCTCAGCAGGCACAGCTTTTCGGGTATTCTCCATTTGCGTGGCCAGGAAACACTCTCCGTGGAAGAAAGAGGAAGGAGACAGGATTTATCTGCCCAGATTCCTCCTGCCTGATGGTTCCCAGTGGTCAAATTTTTCCCCCCAAGGAGAGAACATCCTTGTGCGTCTGGCGGTCCCATCCAACCCTCTCAGTGACCTTGGGACGCTAGCATGTGGGTGTTCTGTGCCAGAAATGGTGACCAGAACCAGAAATTCCAAGTGTGCAGGTGGTCAGTCAAGGCTGAGTGAACACCTCAAAGCATATTATGATGTGGCCTTGGGACTAGAACGGGGGGGGGGGCACGAGTAGAGTTTAAGGAGCTGTCCTGATAGCTTGGGTTCCAGGAGGTGGGTGCAGAGAAAGGAGTCTGAAAGGATGCGTAAGACCTGTGCCCTGTGCATAAGCCGTGCTCCTTTCCTGGAGCATTGCTGCAAACTGGGTGCTCTCTTCACATCACGGAATCCTCACAGCCCGACACACATTTTACACGCGAGGCTACAAGTGTTGACCAAGGCCATGCTGCTGGGAATGCAGGCAGATTCGGAAGAAGCTCACAGATCACAGCACGAAAGCAGCAGGCTTGGAGGAAGGTCTCCCCCAACTTGACCATTGGCATCGGGAGTTGAGTCTCTGTTTTGCTCTCACTACGGTCCCACAGCTGGGCATGGTACCTCCCTCATTGTAAGTACTCAGTATTGCTTAAATGAGTTTAGTAAATAAGACACGCCATTACTAGGAAAACAATATTACATGTGCAATTCTTCCTTCTCAACTTTCCTCTTGTGGAATAATTTGAAATCATAGGACTCTGGGCACCTTTGAATGCTGAAAAACATAGTTTAAAAGGAAAAAAAAAGAGAGTCTCAATTATATACAACTTGATTTTTCATTGGTAGGAATACTCTTGTTACCTAAGTATGCTCTCTACGAAGAGTGCTCACTGAAAGCCAACTGGAACCTTCATTTCACCAGTTAGAAACAAATCATTTCAATTTTAACGATAAACCCGTTGGCTTTCTTACTGCAAATGTTAGACTCTCAGCATGTAACATTAACTTCCATGTGGCGATCAGTCACTAAGATGGTAAAAAAGCCTTTGGAGTATGGCACTCAGTAGGACATTAAATTCTAATAGCTTCGAAAACCCAGAATCTTGCAAATATTTCGGTTTTTCCATTTTTGACTACCATAGTCAGGTTTTTGTTTTTATGATTACTTGGTGAAAATTGACTCTAGAAATATTTTTCAATAGCACAACATCTTGAATATATATGTCTGCCAATGTCACATATTCTGAGTCTAATATCAAGCAAGCAAAGGAAGATAAAGCATAAATTTGCTTTGCAGTTACATGGTGGGTTTTGTTTTTTTGGCAGAAATTGACAAGCTGATACTAACATTTATGTGGAAATGCAAAAGACCCCAAATAACCAAAGCAATCTTTATTTTTTGTTTAAAAATTTTTTCTAATGTTTATTTATTTATTTATTTATTTTGAGAGAGAGAGAGAGAGTGGGGGAGGCGAAGATGGAAAAGGAGAGAGAGAATCTTAAGTAGCCTCCACTCCCAGCGCAGAGCCCGTAGGCCGGGCTCGATCTCACTACTGTGAAGCCATGACCTGAGCCAAAATCAAGAGGCGGACGTTTAGCTGACTGAGCCACGCAGGCACCCTGCCAGAGTAATCTTTAAAGAAGAGCAAAGTTGGGCATGTGTGTCTTCCTATTTCAAAGTGTACTGTGATAAAGATAGTGTGGTACCGGCATAGGATAGACATGTAGATTGTGGACCAGAACGAAGTATTCGTATAGACACCCTAGCATTTACCCTCAACTGATTTTTGACAGGTGCTCCGAGGCAACTCAAAGAAGAAAGAATCTTTTTCTCAACAGGTGGTGCTGGGACCACTGGGTCTCCACAGGCAAATATATCAGATTGGATTCCTATCTCACACCATATACCAAAATTAAGTCAAAATAGAACATAGGCCCAAATGCAAGTTATAAAAGTATTAAATTCTTGGACCAAAGCGCAAGTCTTCGTGACCTTGGGTTAAACAATGGGTTCTTAGATAAAATACCAAAAGCACAAATGATGAGAGAAAGAAACAAAGTGAATTGTATTAAAATTAGAAACTTTCTAGGGGCGCCTGGGTGGCGCAGTCAGTTAAGCGTCCGACTTCAGCCAGGCCACGATCTCGCGGTCCGTGAGTTCGAGCCCCGCGTCAGGCTCTGGGCTGATGGCTCAGAGCCTGGAGCCTGTTTCCGATTCTGTGTCTCCCTCTCTCTCTGCCCCTCCCCCGTTCATGCTCTGTCTCTCTCTGTCCCAAAAATAAGTAAACGTTGAAAAAAAAAAATTAAAGAAACTTTCTGGGCACCTGGTGGCTCAGTCGGTTAAGTATCCAACTTCAGCTCAGAACAGCAGTGAGATACCACACTCCCTGAGGCTGGCTCTAATCAACAAGACAGTTACAAGGGTCAGGGATAACGTGGGGGAGCTGGGATCGCGTTCGTTGCGGCTGGATGTGTAAAGTGGTGCCGTCCCTCTGTAGACAAGTTCGACAGTGTATCAAAACGTGCACCGTCATCCAGCAATTCTTCTGAGCCCTAGGTCTACACCCACGAGAAGTGGGAGTTTGCCCGCCGCAAACTCGTACACAGGTGTCTGCAGCATAGAGTGTGGACAACCCACGTGTTCGTCAACCGATAAATAAAGTGACGTATCCGTACTGTGGAGTCGCATGGGTCCACAGCAAGGAGTGAGGGGCTGATACAGAGTACGAGCTAGCACAGCAGAGTGAAAATAATACGCTAGCTGGAAAAAGCCCGTCCCCAGAGGCAACACAGTGCGTGATTGCCCTGATGTGCAAGGCCCAAGATACAGACAGAAAGCCACGAGCGGTTCCCTAGGGCTGAGGGTGAGGAGATACTCACTGCTAATGGGTATGGGTTTTGGGGGAGGTGATAAAATGTGCTACGTTTAGATTACGGTAATAGCTGCACCATTCTGTGAATATACTGAAAAAATTGAACTATATGCTTTAAATGGATGAGTTGTACCGGGGCACGGGGGTGAGGAGGGAATATTTAATTTCTCTGAACCTCAGGTTCATTATTGGCAGACTCCTTAGTTCACAGGTTTTTGTGGGAATGAGACGATGTGTGTCAACTGCCTGGAATGAGGGAGGACCTCACACTTGGGAAGTGCAAAGCAATATTTACTCTCCAAGGAGGTAATTTTTAGCCCATTTCCAACAGGGATTTTAGAGTAAACTCATGAACAGAATCGACTGTTTCCTTGACAAATGTACATGCAAGTTCAAGTTAATACATGGTATTTAATTTTTGAGGATTCAGAGCCCCTTGAAAAGCATCTACAGGTCCTCCAGGTAAGTATGTTTCAAAGGGGCATCACCGGAATCCATTACTGGAGAAATAAGTTAGGAATTCAGATTAAAAAAAATTTTTTTTAATGTTTATTTAGTTTTGAGACAGAGAGAGAGAGAGAGAGACAGAGCATGAGTGGGGAGAGAGAGAGAGGGAGACACAGAATCCGAAGCAGGCTCCAGGCTCTGAGCCATCAGCACAGAGCCCGACGCGGGGCTCGAACTCACGAACTGCAAGATCATGGACGGAGCTGAATCAGATGCTCCACTCACTGAGCATCCCCAGGCGCCCCAGGAATTCAGATTTTTGCACTGAGCCTCCACATGACACATTCTGGGCACGAGTACCGTCCTCTAAAGGTTAAACTTACCCCACCAGATGATCTGGGTGCGCTCACTGTCACCAAGGTCAAATTAAATGACCAAGTCAAAATGCCCTGCCTGACGTCCTGGGCTATTTGCAGGAATAAGAGAAGACAGACCACGTGCACTCAGCCTGTGACTCCAGGTGCTTGGCTTGTCTTTCCGGCTCGAGAGCAAGCTTCCATGCGGTAGCAACTCTGCCCAGTATCCTCCTTTGTACATCTGCACAGTAGAGTCTCTGACCAGTGGGATGCCTCCTAAAAGCACCCTGCCTGGAAGTACGGGAAAGTTCGCCTCATGTGATGGCTTCAATTAATGTCTAGCAGACGCTGTCTATTTTTTGAATTGCTAATGGATATTTTGCAATCCACTTCTCAGAAAAATGAAACTGGAGATTTCCTAAGTTCCTCTGTGAATATCAAAGAGTTCCATATTAAACTACAAAATCAGCACAGTTCAGTCCAGGGATGGATTTGACTCGATTCCACTTGACCAGAACCCTCAACAAATGTGTGTGTGTACCTTATTTGCCTAGGAAATGTCTTTAACGTATAACTTTTGAGGGTATATACATCCGTGTTCTAAGATCTCAAGGAAAAAGAATAATCCCACGTAATTCCAATGCCCTCTGCCTGGAGATCATCGTCTTGAAGTTTTCATGAATATCTGCTCACATCGAGATAGAGAGGCATTTAGATCCGGAAGGACGCAGGTGTGATGCCATTTTCTTGAGAAGCTCTTTCCTGATCTTCTATCCTGACGCGCTTCTACATTAAGTTCCTCTGTTACGCCAATTCCTAGCACCTGTACTTTTTCTTGGTATCCCTTATCAGAGAATACATTATTTGGTTAATCACTGTAGTTGTTTCCTGCTGTATATTTCCACCCTGAGATAGACCCGAGTGTCCATCTTATTCATTACTGTATCCCTAGAATTTAACCGAATTCCAGGGATATCGTTGGGTACCTACTCAATACGTAGCTG
The DNA here is from genome assembly GCF_018350155.1 of Leopardus geoffroyi. NCBI lineage: Eukaryota > Metazoa > Chordata > Mammalia > Carnivora > Felidae > Leopardus > Leopardus geoffroyi. Next base: position 8,516,883 of record NC_059334.1, on the reverse strand, counting down.
TCCCGTCCACAAGCTCTAATATTAAGGCTTGTGCTTCGAAAGCCAGTTAGTTGCCTCCTCAGTCATGATGTAAAGGGCAATCATGAAAGAATCCCGTGGAAACAAAGAACGCCACTTTAGCCCTCACTGGGAACCATCGCGCTTTGTAAACTTGAAACAGAGTGAAGAGTTCACGCACATGCGCATGTGTACACACACACACACACACACACACACACACAGAGTTGAAAAGCCATAGGAGGCCGAGAAGGTACCTGGCTGAACTGAGCCCAGTCCGGTCGCCTGTATTGTCAGTCGAGAACCTTCTCCAGGTAGGGGCAAGCACTTCTCACCTACTGCTAGATCTCCTGCCAGAGCCTTGTTGGCTCTCAGTGAAAGTTCACTAGGCTTCCAGTGAGTGCGTGACTAAGCATTCCTACGAGGACATTGCTCATTACTTAGGAATCTGTCTAGGGTAAAAAACTCAGTGTGAGTTTCAGCAGAAAGACGCATGAATGTTTACATACTTTGTCTTCTTGGAACCTTCTTCTTTCAAAGGGGGTAATGGCACCGGCCACGAAGTCTGAGAATAACATGCATCGATGAATAAAATTAAAATGGGTACTTGCATGGCCCAATGATAATACTCCGTAAGAGGGAAGAGTGAGAATCAGACCTCTGAGATCCTCTGTCCCATCCCATTTCCCCCACAGGAGACCATCTCCGTAAACTTCCCTTTTCAAACACTTGCTCTCAGAGCCAGGAGGGAGGAAATTGAGGTAGGGGTATGAGATGATGTAGCTAAGCCATTACTGTTGTCTTCTGAATTCTGGATCTTTATCCAAAGGAAACTAGCCCTGGGATACAGAAATCTGTCAGCATTACATATATTTCCCTTTCCTTATGTCACCCTCTGATGCTGAAGAGACCAGTAAGCCTTTTTTTCCTCTGACTATGCAGCGATTAAAATCTATGGCTTCGGGGCACCTGGGTGGCTCACTCGGTTTCGCATCTGACTCTCGATTTCAGCTCAGGTCATGATCTCACGGTGTGTAAGATCAAGCCCTGCCTCGGACTCTGTGCTGACATTGTAAAGTCTGCTTGGAATTCTCTCTCTCTCTCTCTCTCTCTCTCTCTTTCTCTCTCTCTGTCCCTCCCCCACTCATGCCGTCTCTGTCTCTCTCAAAATAAATAAATAAAACTTAAAAAATAAGACAATAAAACGTACAGCATCACTTGAATGCTTCTTGTGCTAAGCAGTGCGCTTTCATGAGAGAAGCCAGGCGTAATTGATCATATGAATTATCCGGGCTAGTCAAACCCTCAGAGACAGAAAGCACAGTGGTGGTTTCCAGAGGCTGGAGGAGGGGGGCAGTGAGCAGCGGGATCCGCGTGGCGCTGGGTGTTCTCGGGCGTGATGAGATGTTTTGGAACTAGAACGAGGTGGTGGTTGCACAACACTGTGAGTACATTAAATGCCACCGAACTGCACACTTCAACACAGGTCGTTGTATGCGATGTGAATTTCACCTCAATTAAAAACCAAAAGGTGGCGAGGGGGCGGTGGGAAGGAAGGAAGGGACTTTCCAAATTCCAAGCTGTGAAGAAAATCCTTTCTCAGTGAAAAGATGAGTAAGGTGTGATGCATGGGAAACGCTGAGCATCGCAGGAGTGGAGAAAATACCCCAGAGCAGAGGAAAACCTTCACAAGACAGCCATGGCGGGATGGGTGTGGACCGCGCCCCACTGAGGCCCCTTCCTGCACGGATTCAGGGTTCTGCCCATCTGGCAAACGGTCTCCGCGGGCCCCCCTAAGGGCAATCGAGTCCACAGCAGATTCTTTCTGGAGCATCTCCCTGGACCAGCCTCTCAGCTCGCCAACGGCAGTCTCAGGGTATCTCATTCACCTTTTAGTGAAAGGACTGGAAACGTGCCTGACTCAAAAGTCGTAGTCGTTCGGCAGCTATTTGCTGGAAAACCAAATCCTGTAGTTGGGCCGAACGCCGTCTTCTCTCCATCGGTGCGACGTTTGGACACAGTCCAAGTGAAGCAAGGCTCTGTAGCCGGTTCTGAACGCTGTGCTAACAGCCCTGTCTGCTCGTACCTAAGACGATAGGAAAACAGCCACCCCCGGGGGCCGTGGTTAGACAATCCGAGCTATTCCTCCCCGGCCATGGCCGAGGGGCCACACGGCATCCCTCTCCACTACGTTTCCACTTTGTTTGTTTTTAAATGATTGTTTATTTTTTGAGAGAGTGAGGGAGAACAAACAGGGAAGGGGCAGAGAGAGAGGAGGGGGGACAGGGGATCCAAAGCAGGCTCTGTCCCGAGAGCAGAGAGACCGATGTGGGGCTCAATCCCCTGAACTGTGAGATTATGACCTGAATCGAAGGCAGATGCTTAACCGACTGAGCCACCCGGGCACCCCTATATTCCCGCTTCGAATCAGACCTTCCCTGCGGGGCAACAGCCCAGGAGGGGTGCACCCTCTGGGGAGGGGGTGGGGACTGGGTCTTTGCTCAGGAATTGTGAACACCTTGCTGGTACCAGTCAAGGAATCCTGGGGGTCATCCAGAGCCACGGTGACGGACGACTCCCGGGAGTTATGGAATTTCATTGCTAAACTTGGAGCTGTGTCTGTAGGGTGAATGAAGCCATGATTCAGTCATTACCGGAAGACACTGGGTCATTTATCTGGAAGCGGAAATGAGCCTTTGGGGCTCCAAAGGCAAAACTCAAGACAACTCTATTGAGTTTGCCAAGTCCTGTCACCGAAATATACCAATAAATGGAGTAAAACCTCTGGGGATGCTCCACAGACCGTCCCAGGTCTAGCCACCACCACAGAAATATTTCAACTACTGGCTATGAACCATCAAAGAATGAACAAAATACAGATTCCTGCCCTCGCTAGTTAATCTGTGAGCAGTGGAGATTTTGTGGAACTTTTATTTAAAATAGAAAATCACACGGGCACCTGGTTGCTCAGTCGGTTAAGCGTCTGACTCTCGATTTCGGCTCAGGTCATGATCTCACGGTTCATGAGTTCAAGCCCCACATCGGGCTCTGCCCTGACAGCGTGGAGCCTGCTTGGGATTCTCGTTCTCTCTCCCTCTCTCTCTGCTCCTCCCCTGCACTCGCACGCGTGAACACGCACACACACGTGCTCTCTCTCAAAATAAGTAAACTTAAAAAAATAAAATAATAAATAAAATAGAAAATCACAAATGCTGTTATAAGGGAAGCGAAGAATAACTTCTGTGCCTGAGTCTCTCTCCTGTCACTGGTATGTATTTGCAAAGGACAGTTCCTTACATTGTGGTCCCTGGGCCTCCCAATGATCAAAGGTGCTTGGTAACATACAGATTCCCACACACAACACTGGACTTACTGAAACATCTCTAGGAGCGGAGCCTGCAAATATGCATGTAAACTTTTTCTCAGGCGATTCTTAAATTTTTTAAAAAATATATATTTCTTGATTTTGCTAGCAGGAGCAGAGAGAGAGGGTGACACAGACTCCAAAGCAGCCTCCAGGCTCTAAGCTGTCCGCATCAAGCCAGACTTGGGGCTCAAACTCATGAACCGTGAGATCATGATCTGAGCTGAAGTCGGACACTCAACTGACTGAGCCACCCAGGCGCCCCTCCTCAGACGATTCTTATGCACATTAATGGTTGAAATGTATTTTCTTCTTGTTCTTCATAATTATAAGGACAGGTGAGATGTGTCTTCATTTTAGAGATAAGGAAACAAACTCAAGAGATGTTAAATCCAAGGTGGTAACAGTTTGTGCTAGAAGAATTTGTGGCAGGGCTGAACTATGAACCGGAATTCGCCTGATTTCAGATCTCATCCTTGACTTGACCCATGCTGTGCTACTCTTCTCCTGGATAAAAAGAAAAGAATCAAACGACGACGGTCGGAGTATTATTTCCACAGAGATAACAAAATCTTCTACAGGCGCAGAGGCGAAGTGAGTACAGGGGAAACAGTGCCATCTTGTGGCCGCCCGGAAGCAAAGTGAACGAGGGAACAGTATTTTTTTTTTATTGAACGAGGGACCCTTTCCTCTCTCCCCCCGTGTAGCACCTTTCACTGATGCATTTGTGTTCGGCCGTCCTCACTCTCCACGGATGCGCCTGGAGGACCAGCTGACTGGTCTCCTGTCCTTTGGTTTTTGGAACTGAGAACTTCTCGTAGCTGAAGTTAATTTATCACCTAGGGCAGATACCGCAACGTCTTTCATGCCCGGTAACAACCAACAGACCCAAGGGACCCTGGTGACAAAGTTTATGGAGCCAACATATCCTAGATCTCTAGAGGCTTAGCCGTTTCACTTTTTAAAATTTTATCGAAAAGATTTTGGGGGCGCCTGGGTGGCAATGACACAGAGCCCAGGGTAGTGGGCGGAGCCCATGGCCCCCAATGGTTCTGTGATCCCCATTCTACAGATGAAGGCCAGTGAACTCATCCAAAGTCACACAGTCAGAGTCAGAACGTCCTCAAGAAATTGCCAGGCTGGTGTCAAGCAAAATTGCCATCTTTCACCATCTGGCTAGGACTGTGAGTGGGTCTGACCTCTCCCCACCTTGAACTTGGGGTTTGGGTAAACAGGGTTTAAGCAGCAACTTTGAGAGAGCTGGCACCCCACCAAGCAACCTCACAAAGTTACGGCTTGGGAGGTACGATCCGAAGGTGGGAAGGATCGGGTTGTGGCGGCAGGACGGGCCCGACTTTACGTCCCGTCTGTCCGTCAGTCGGTCAGTGAACGCTTTCGGTCCATCTGTCAGCCCATCAGTGAATGCTTCCCGCACTTGTAGTCTGTGCCAGGCACCGTGCGAGGCCGAGGCCTGTGAACGCCGTTCCCTCGAGGAGCCTGCGGTCTAAATGCAAACAGTAATGAGACAGTGGCACCACCAAATGCTCAACCACGTCTTTGACACACGCCGTTAGGAAAAAAGGAAGGGGGCCAGCATGGCCCGGTGGGTGAGGTCAGGAAAACGGCCCATGACCTGAAATCCACAAGTAGGAGGAGGATGTAAAAGGCTCCCGTGGCAGCAGTGAGCAGGAGTGGGGGCGGAAGGAACGAAGAGACTGGTGTGGAGCCCTGGGGGTGGGGGGGGGGCGGCACGAGACGCCCCTGTGGCCCTGCTGTGCGGCCACTTGGAAGTCTGCCATTGGAGGCAGGACTGGCATGTGTGAAGATTTCCAGAACTGAGCCCTGAGCGGCGCTTGAGACTTTGCACGGATGCCTGGGGCGACTTGAGCAGAGTTTTTGTTATCTTGGGGGCAAATGGTGGCCTGTCTCCTTGGCCAGGTAACACTGCCGTTTGGGGGGTTGTCTGGGTAGCTCCGTGGACGCATCTGCCCGATGGTAGTCCGCCTGGGTGATTTCTACGGGAGTTTGCAGGGATCGCTGTGCTGGAGCTGAAGGGGACAGAGGAGTCCTCATCTCTAAGTATTTTTTTATTTTTTAAATGTTTATTTTTGAGAGAAAGAGGGCAGAGCATCAACCCGAAGAAACTCACGTCCAGGTGGCCACAAGATTGTTTAATAGGACGCGGATGCATGTAGCTACACGTTTACTGCTAGGAACCAAAGCCTTGTGTGAAATCTTGAATTTCTGGGGAGGGTGGGAGGGTAAGGAAGGGGGTACCTATCTGTTCTGTCCCTAGTCCCCTGCCATCATTTCTGAAGTGCGGGAGATGAGCCCTTTCAGGCTGTAGTGAGTCCATCTCGGGCCAGTGTTTACTTGTTGGCTGATGTTTGCTGTACTGGGTACACGCTGACCCTTTCCCCTCTCTCTTTACCCTGGGAAAATGCAGTGAATACATAAAAAAGTATTGGTACTAAAAAAAATAAAATAAAATAAAATAAAATAAAGCAGAGCCATTGGAAGGAGTTGCCAGATAAGGTACCTTTAATCCTTCCCCATTACCTATGATGTGAGTGATACGTTGTTCCTTGATATCCCCTCACCAGGGTGAGGAAATTCCTTTCTACTTCCAGTTTCGTAGAAATTTCGTCTTCAACAGATGTTCAATTTCATCACTGCTTTTTGCAAATAAGCAGATAGCATGGCTCCCAGTAAGCACTCGGTAAAACTCATTTCCTTCCTCTATAGCTACGTTTTCTTTATTTTCCTCCTTCTAGTAACTTCCTCATTGGCTGGTTGGCCAGCATTGAGTGGCATGGAAAGAATCTCCTTCTGCTTGAGGCAGCTCCGGACCCTGCATCTTTGAACTTGGCTGAGGCTTGCATTGAAGGGTTGAGAGTTGGGGAGACCCAAAACTTAGCAGGGCAGACTGAAATGTGCCTCCTCGGAGATGACCATTTCTAGCACCCAGCTGCTCTCCTTTAGTCTTTGTCCCCGGGTGTCCTACTCCTCAGCCACCTGGAGGCACTCTGTTCACCTCTGGACCTGCTGCCTTAGCAGTGCCCAAGTTCTGGGTCACTGTCTCCCTGCACTTCCCCACCACGTCTTCAGTTCAAGGTTAAGTGAGACTCAAAGTACTAAATGCCCGTAGTGGCGACATGACGGTGACATTCCTAGGCTTGTATTTTAGCAAAATGAATGATAACACTTGTGTTTTAATAAAGCATGCTGCCTCAGGGGTAGAATACCGTGTACCCCAAGCGTATGTTATACTTTTAAAATATATTAAAAAGATTGTTTATATTTATTAATATGGAAAAGCAGCCATGGCCTACTGTTGAGAGAAAACCAGCTTAGAAGCATCTACGGTAGGTAGATCACTTTTATTTAACTCTGTGTGTGTGTAGATTCATCGGAGCGGTTATCCCTGGTCAGTGAGATTACATTGACGCGCACTTTCTTCCTTCAATTTTCCTGTATTACTTGAACTTCCTAAGTGACTATGTTGACCTCAAAATTAGGGGAAGGAAAACAATGGATGCATTTACTGACATGCACTTCAGAATCGTAATTACAAGAAAAAAAAACCCACAAGGAGTCATTTGCTCTCCCTTGTTACTTGAGGGATGAATTCGAGGTTGATTGGCTCACTAATTTAGGTGGTGGTTTGAACAACGAACTCTTCGTAGATGCTTGCATGTGGGAGATTAGTCAGACACAACTCCGCCCTTCCCGCTTTTATGGTGATAAGCTTCGTATTAATTTTGACGAGAGTGATAATTGCTTTTTTAAAGTTTTTTAAAAAAAGTTTATCTATTTATTTTGAGAGAGTGAGCGAGAGCACGGGGAGAGGCAGAGCGAGAAGGAGAGAGAGAATCCCAAGCAGGCTGTGAGTGCAGAGCCCAACTCGGGGCTCAAACTCATGAACAGCAAGGTCATGACCTGAGCCGAAATCAAGAGTCAGATGCTTGGGGCGCCCGGGTGGCTCAGTCGGCTAAGTGCCCAACTTCCACTCAGGTCATGATCTCACGGCTCACGGGTTGGAGTCCTGCGTCGGGCTCTGTGTGGACAGCTCGGAGCCTGGAGCCTGCTTCGGATTCTGTGTCTCCCTCTCTCTTTGCCCCACCCCCACTCACACTCTGTCTCTCTTCCTCTCAAAAATAAATAATAAACATTAAAAAAATATCGGCTGCTTGACTGACTGAGCCACCCGGGTGCCCCGATGAGAGTGACAATCGTAAAAATGGATTCCGTATTTGAGTGACCCAGATGCTGTTCTAGATCCTTTGCACCATCATCTCTAATCCTCTCTACAAAAGTAGAGAGGATTATGAGCTCTGATACGCAGATGGGGCCCAAGCCCTGAGAATGTGAGAGTCAGAAAAGCGTCTTCAGCCTGAGACCCCAGGGAGGGCTTCACTGGACACGTGGTCTTCACCAAAGCCTCGAAAGAAGGTGGCATTTGACCTTCCAAGGTGGAAGAGAGACATCCACATCCAACGCGGTCCGAGAGGAGGTACCTAGGAGGGGTAGTCATTGGGTCAGTTGCTTGGACCACTGAGTTTGTTAGCTTTGATGCGGAGACTTTGAGATGTCATCAGCTGGGCTGGGAGCAGACGCAGGGGGACCTGGGCGCCAGGTTTTGGGGACAGATCTAAGTCCCTGCCATGCAGAGTGGGTGCTGTACTCTCAGGGCAGTGGGCAGCAGGCGAAGGAAAAGAAAGACTTGGTTGCTTCTCCCGCTGGGGTGCCATTCGCTGGGTGGCCGGGATGGTGGCTAGGAGGCTCTGCTTGTCTGTCACACTTGCGACATCAATCAGCACGGAAAGGAGGTGGGAGGGGTAAAAGTTCCTGCCTGTGACTGCCGCGCACTTGTCACACGCTTTGCCTGCCTCCTAGTGGCCACTTCAGGGCATTCTCCTGCAGACTCCTGTATTTTCTCTTTCTTATGCGGTGGCCGCAAGAATCCTGTGGCATGACGGCCGATGCATAGCCCAACGTCCCTAGCATTTTGTGTGGTCTCCTCAAGCATCCGTTTCAAGGATCATGTGTCAACACTGTGCACGTGCTAGCGTTGGGCTTGGCCTTGGAACCCTGGAGGTGACATAATTACAGGAGGGCTGCGTTGACACCATTCCGGGAACTCGGTGGAATATCCCATCTAACCTCAGAGCAGCGCTGCGTGGCAGGTACTATTCTTCCAGTACCTGGAAGGAAACCAAGGCCTAGAGAGGGTAACTGACGTGTCCAAGGTGGCCGGGTCCCAAGAGAGGAATGACAGAGTCCAAAGCATTGTCTTCAGAGCCAGCCCTCTTAACCCCTTCCTTGTGGCTCCTCTCCTGCCCCGATGGACCTTACAGACACATGCATATTCCCAAGTCAAATGATACAGAGCACCTGCTGGGCGGGCAGGGGAGGTCCGGAAGGCGTCACATGATGACTTCAGGAGACTCGAGGCTTCTGGGAGCTGGTGACAGCCCCTTGGGGGAGCTCGTGCCTTCCCTGGACCTTTGAGGAAGGGTGGAACTTGGCAAGATGTGTCTTGGAGGCTGGGGCAGAGGTAGGGTGCAGGCAGTCAAGGGCGGCATTTTGAGTCTGTGCTGCAGTGAGAAGCAAGGCGTGGGGCGCTGAGGAGGCCGGGGCCGAAGAGGCTGGAACAACACAGGGAGGGAAGCGTCTCGAAGGGCCTTGGACACAGGTGATGATTTCATAAGATCATTTGTTTAAGACAAAAGGTCAGCCTCCTTGTCGAGCGAGGATCTTCCTCCAGAAAGGCGGTCACAAACCCACGAACCAACACGAATGGCTAAACTCACATTTATTCCTTTGTTAGCTGATTCAGTGAAAAAAAGTCGATCGCACGCATACCTGCTCTGCGTCAATCCCGATTTCTCCCCTCAGGTGCCTGGTGGCCCAGCGACGGAGAGACAAGCAGCCACCTGAAAGGCATTAGAGGGGCACCTGGGTGGTTCAGTCTGTTGGCATCTGACTCTTCATTTTGGACTCTGGTCATGATCTCACGGTCGTGAGTTTGAGCCCCACCTTGGGCTGGGGTTTAGGGATTCTCTCTGCCTCTCTCTCTCTCTCTCTTGCTCACACACTCTCTCAAAATAAATAAATAAACTTAAAAAAAATAAAAAATAGGGGCGCTTGGGTAGCTCAGTTGAACATCCGACTCTTATTTCGGCTCAGGTCATGATCTCACCGTTCATGAGTTCAAGCCTCACGTTGGGCTGTGCACACACTGGGCATAGCCTGCCTGGGATCCTCTCTCTCTCTCTCTCTGCCCCTCTCCTGCTCTCTCTGTCTCTCTCTCTCAAAATGAATAAGTACACTTTAAAAATCAAAAAAAAAAAAGGAGGGGGCATTGCATGGGAATACCTGAGAGCTGCATGGGTTAGAGAGCATCACGGGTGGGATTCCACAGCAGGTGGCACTCAAGCTGTGACCTGAGGGTTAAATTGTATGCAGCCGGACAAAAGGGGGGGGGGGGGAAGGAGCAAGAAGGCAAAAAACCTGGGGCCAGAGCAGCACAGCAGCTCTGAGGAACAAAAGTGGATTGGCCTGGCCAGGGCTTTACACTGGAGAGGGGAACGGGTCAAGAAAGGGTGCTAGAAAGGTGCACATGCCCACGACGGGCAGGACCCGTAACCCGAGTGTAGACTGTTCAAGAAGCAACGGGAGCCATGGAGGATTTTCAACAGGGAAGCAGCGGTGTCCGATTTGCCATCGAGGCGGCTGCGGTGGCTGCTGCTTGGACCGTGGGTCCGAGGGCCGAGAGAGAAAGCAAGACCCGTCAGGACGCCGTGGCAGGAATGCAAGAGACAAGGGTGGTCAGGGAGAGGGCGGGGCTCAGATGCTCAGTGCCTGGGCTGGATCCCAGGGCGGGAAGTCCCCCCAGCCCCCCAGGAACTGGTGCCACCCGCAGGACCTTGTGCCAGGCGGGCCGTGGGGCGGAGGAAAAGACAAGACCGTTGACGACTGCAAGCGTCTGTCTCTCGAGGGGGCTGACGTTACCGGCTGGATTTGTCCCTTTTCAATAAAACAAATACAAGTGATCACTGCTCGTCCCCAGAAGTCGATCCTTCCCTTTAAACTTCCCAGGGGAAGGAAGGAAGACAGAGATCGGCCTTAGCTTTCCTGGTGGGAAACGTCTCCAGCCTGAAGCTGAGCTTGGCGACTAGAAACGAAACGTAGGACTTTCAAGCTGGCAGCAAAATCTCCAAAAGGAGGTGTAACCAAGTGTGGTCACCTGGTTACAGTTTATGAGTCCGTTTCTTCTACTTAAAAAATGCAAAGTCGTCGGTATCTGAGCAAAGGAACTCCTCCCCCTAAGGGTCATATCGAGTGATGTCTTTGAGCCTCCAGACACTTAGGCCAATCAGTTTCTGTTCTGCTTCAGCATCTGAGCTGCGGGTTCCTTACTGTCTTTCAAGGTACAGAACCACACACTGTGGTATACTTCACATACACTTCATCTGATCCTCATAAAACTCAAAACCGTTGGAACATTTTTTCCATTTTATAGATGGCGACATTAAGGCTCAAAGAGATTAAGTCATTGGTTCCTACCGTTTTGGGGAAACTCAACATTGAATTTAACCCCAGATCTGTATGACTCTAGATTCGTCACTATAATAATCCTCAGGTCTACACAAAACCCCCACAGCCTCTGTTCTACTCTCCTGATTCCTGTCAAAGGGCCCGATGTAACTGAAATCAACTTGACATTCATAACTTAAGAATGTCAAACAGGGGCGCCTGGGTGACTCACACAGCTAGCAAGGTGTGGACCCGGGAGTCAGATCCTGGCAGCCTGGTTCCAGACTCTAGCCTTAAGAAGTACCTTAATATAGGGGTGCCGGGCGGCCCAGTCGGTTGAGCATCTGACTCTTGACTTTGGCTCAGGCCATGATCTCATGGTTCATGAGTTCAAGCCCCACATCGGGCTCTGTGCTGACAGTGCAGAGCCTGCTTGGGATTCTCTCTCTACTTTTCTCTCTGCCTCTCTCTCTCTCTCTCTCAAAAGTAAATAAATAAATTTTAAAAATATATTTAAAATCCTGTAGCACAAAATATTCTTTCTTCTCATCTAGTGACAAAATTGGGGCCTTATTATTAATACAGCATTGTAAGTTTACCTCTTGAGGGCCACTCCTTCCCCATCTCAATAAACAGCAATGATGCATAAAGCATTTAAAAAGGAAAGTAAAAAGGCAAAGCCAGGCTAAAGCATGAGATAAAGCCTTCCCTGCAAGATGGTGACCGCGGCACAAATGAAACCTCCCTGGGTCAGTGCCTGGAAGAAAAGTCTCTCCAGTGTGGGAGAGAGTATGTGTGTCCCTCTTGAGGGAGAATATGGGACCAGGCTCCCTTCTTAAACCCAGGGACTGAGGGAGAGCTTCCCCAATTCATGAAAGAGCTAAAATGAAGTTATTGCCAAACACTGTCTGGGATGGGGGCTTAACCCCCATGACCTTGGAAGCCTTGCCAAGCTGCCCCCAGATGCATGGCTGAATCTGCCAGAGCCCCAATGTCACCAGGGGGTGTGATTCCCAAAACAGCTCTATAAAATCCTGGCTCAGCACTGGGGACTCCGAAAGGCCTGGTAAAAGAGCCTCAAGGGTCCGACTTTAGCTCAGGTCATGATCTCACGGTTCGTGAGTTCAAGCCCCATGTTGGGCTCTGAAAAATAAATAAACATTAAAAAAAATTATAAATAGGGGCACCTGGGTGGCTCAGTCGGTTAAGCATCCGACTTCGGTTCAGGTCATGATCTCACACTCCGTGAGTTCAAGTCCCGTGTCGGGCTCTGTGCTGACAGCTTGGAGCCTGGAGCCCGCTTCGGATTCTGTGTCTCCCTCTCTCTGACGCTCCCCCGTTCATGCTCTGTCTCTCGCTGTCTCAAAAATAAATAAACATTAAAAAAAGAGAGAGAATTACAAAAAATAATAATAATAAATAAGATGCAAACCAGGTTTGGAAGGCTTTAGTATGAAAAATGAATGTGGAATGTAAACTATCTCATCAGAACTTTTTATATAGATTACAGCTTGAAATAAGAATATTTTGGGAAAAATGGGATTAAGTAAGATATATTATCAAAATCAAATTAAAAAAAAGAGATAATCCAGTGGTCACAAAGTAGCCAGAATGGAAAGTATGCAGGGTAGAACATTTTTCTTTTTTTTAATGTTTATTTATTTGGGGGGTGGGGCAGAGAGAGAGAGGGAGACCCAGAACCCAAAGCAGGCTCCAGGCTCTGGGCTGTCAGCGCAGAGCTCGACGTGGGGCTCCAACTCACAAACCGTGAGATCATGACCTGAGCTGAAGTTGGACGCTTAACTGACTGAGCCACCCAGGCATCCCTGAAATATTTACTTTCTTACCCACATTTCAGAGCCTCACATCCAATCCTCTTGTAATAACAATTATGTACTATTTGGGACAGGTCCTCTGGGTGGTTAACTACTAGGAGGACTTTAAAAAAAGGAAGTACTTTCTGAGAGATCCAAGAGAGAATTAGAGATTCATACACAGGCTACCTTTAGCAGTGGTCAGAGCACAGGAAAACCCAAACAGAAAGCAAGCCCTTAACCAAAAAAGAGACAACCAGAACTGCCCAAAACAGGATTTTAATGAAATATTTTATGTTTCCAAACATAAGAAAAAAAGATCTTTTGCCAATGGAAGCGTTTTAGGTGGTTGTAACTCTCTGCTTCGGTTTATCACTATCTTCGATTTACATCTACCTACATATAAATAGCGTTTATTAAAATTCATATTTAACACAAACTTTCAGAAGTGTTTACAGGTAAAAGGAAGGAGCAGCGGGGAGGGGGGCTTCTTTGTCTCAGAAGCTGCAGGGAGTAACAAGAGCCTTCCTAAAACCTGAGGATGATTTCACCCTTTTTCTGTGTCTGAGCTGCGTCTGTAGGTTTGTCGCCAGAGAGGACACGTGCAGCCTTACTGAGCATTTTTTGAGGAACAGGACAAGATAGGAATCTACATTGCCATCTTCGGTGGTAGACGTGGGTCCTTGAAAGACCACAACGCCACCTTCTGTAACAGCAGTTAGTCTCTCCAAAGCAGGCCAGAAGTTTCTATGGGCAGATAGATCATTAAGCGGCTTTTAGCGGATCATTAAGGGTTTCTTAGGCCGCACTTCTGGGTTGGAGAGCGTGTTGGCCAACAAGGCCAATCAGGCAGAGAATGGACAGGCAACAAAGCTCCAGTAGTCCTTCCTGGATGAAAACATTTCGACACCTGAGAAGTGAGTGAGTTATCCCGATCCAGAAAAATGGCGTACGGACGAATAGGAAATATCCAAGCGTTATCATCCAGTCTGCATTTTCTGTGTGAATTCAACATGGAAATACCTCACAAGGAAATGCCAGTCACCTGTACAAAGATATTTGAGATAGAAACATTCAGAGCACATGCAAACTTTCCTCAAATATTCTTCTTGGAGTGGAAAGTTTACAAAACAATAGGATCTCTAGAGTCAGTACGGAGATAAAGGTACAGGCGAAGTGGTCTTTTCAGTGATTGTGACATCGCAACAAACTCATAGCTTCTATTGATTTATGGAGGGGAATCAACCTAGGGATAGACATTTGCATTCACATGCACGGATGCTATTCACACCCACACCCTCGAGTTTAGACCCGAGAGTGTGTTCCCAATCTTTTCTCCTCTGCACACACACTTGTACACAAGCCATGCTACTATATTTACTTTGAACCGGCTCTGTCTTCCCAATGTCCTTCAAGTCAGAATCATGAGACCCTCCAAACCCGTAAATATATTAGCTCTAGAACCTAACGAATGAAAAAGTAAACACGCCCTGTAAACACGCAAACGGTGTGGATGGTCAACAGCGATTAAGAACTCATTCCGACTCTCATTTTGTTCTCTATGGATTAGTAGATACTCAGAACTGAGTTGTTTTTCACATTCAGCCAGGCTTTGTCTTTTATTTTCGTGTGTGCAGTTGCCATTCTCAAGTTAGCCCGCACTGTCCTTCTGGACCATATCTTCAATTTTCTCGGCAAGAGCGCAGAGATTGGCTTTCCTGAGACCTTTCATCAGAGCGTAATATGCGCCCTTCCTCCCGTGGAGCTGGTACCAATTCCGGAGCAGCTGGACTTTCTGTTCAGCTGTGTCTTGGAGGTTGTCGTTCTTGATCTCGTCTATTTTGGCTTCGTTGATACCGTTCTTCCGGACAAATTCTCTGACTTGAGTTATTTTCATTTGTTCGGCAATGCTACTGATGTATTTGCTCAAGTCGATGTCTGCAAAATAGAGGACAGTCTCTAAACATTGGTTTCTCTAAATGAAATGCTCGTAGAAAACCATGTTTACTTCTCCTCCAATAGTATTAAAGATACTCGTTAAGTCCTAGAGATCGAGAGAGCTGGTCGGAGGGGGTGGGCAGGAAGCAAAACCCAACCCCTCCCGTGACCCCAGTAATGCGCTCGATGACCCGGGCAAGTCACATAACATCTCGGTACATGTTCTTTTCTCAGCTATAAACTAAGAGCGTTGGGAGAGATCACCTCTGACGTTCCTATGGATTGGATGATCAATGACCCACAAAGTTCAATGGAGGCAAGACTCTATGATCTTCTCTCTGACTCACAGGCCAAGGAGCAGGACTGAACAGAATCATGAATATTATTACAGAACCAGAAATACACCACTAATAACAGAGTCTGCAATTCAGCTGATTTGGCCCCTAGGTCAACTTAAGCAGGCATTCTATAAAAACCAGTTTATGGAGGAAAATTCTCTTAAGCCTCAGAATATACTGTCTTCTTGCTACCCAATTCAGTTTTCACCGTGAGTATTAGTTATACATTCAAACACACTGTGGGATAAACACTTGACGGTGAGCAGGAAGGACTATGTTTAACGAGGAGTAAGACCTCGTGATATGTCACTGAAATTGGCCCGAAAACGCCTAAGGAAGCCATCTCCATGACATGAAAAGACAGAAGCCTTACCTGTGAAATTCATCGGCATACTCTCCTGAGGAGACAAGAAAAAGGGAGGGAAGGAGCAAGATAAATAAAAATATATTTGTATATAATATTCTACGTGTAACTGTCTAATTCTTCCTTAATACAAAGGAGGTACAATCAGTAGCTTGATGTATAAAATCAGCTAGACTACATGAATGAGAAGGATTCTCCCACCATCCAAAGTTTTATGCTGCCCGAAACTAAGGAATATTAGCTTATTTTTTAGGCAGGCAAGGAATCTAAGGATTCATGGAATGTGCTAAGATGATTTTTTCATATAGACTCGTGAGAATAAACATGACAAACATAATTATTCTTACGATTTTCTTTACAGTTACTATTCTTCTTTTTGACCTGAGAAAATGGTTTAAGTTGAAATTACTTAATAAACCCTTTCACCGAGCCCTGACCCCAAATGGAAATCATCATTCATCAAGTGAACTGTTTTCTCTCCCCACCGTATCTTTTGCTATCTGAAATGCTTTGATCCATGTTGATAAAAGATATGGTGAGAGAGAAGGTAACAAGTGGCTGGAGCGAGCTGAGTTGTGCCTTTGCGACAGGCTTTCAGAGTTTTCTCTGTCGGATAATGAGTCCCTGCTCTCGTAAAGAACGTCTGTCCGCCGTGCGTCTGCAAGGATAGCACCAACGCAGAACACAGAAGCTTGGCCACGTTCTCTCTCCAACTCACGCTGAGCACACTCTCATACTTACGTTATTTGTGTCGAGGCTTCTTATAAACTGGGCACCATATCTTAGTTCAGTTCTTTTTTAAACTTTATTATTTTGAGAGAGAGAGAGAGAGAGAGAGAAAATCCCAAGCAGGCTCCACACTCAGTGCGGTACCTGACGCAGGGCTCGATCCCACCAACCATGAGATCATGACCCGAGCTGAAATCCAGAGCCGGATGCTCAACCGATTGAGCCACCCAGGTGCCCCTTAGTTCATTTTTGATGCCCCTCTAGCCCACGCACACGCACACACCATAGGTGTTTGTTTTAAAAAAAAAGAACAAATAAAAAGCTGAATGACTACTTTCTCTGTTTTCTTAAGGAAGCCGATGCACGTTTCAACACCTACAGTAATTGAGACTGTAGATTCCCGGCGGCCATTCTTCGTATTCCTGTACTTTTTCAACACACCTGAAAGATAAAGAGATTTCTATCAGACTCGGTTCTCAGGCTTGCAGGAAGCCTGTGGGAACACACTCTCCCACGAAGAGAAGCGTGAGAAGGAGGGAGCAATTCCCTGAAACTTAACGTGACCAATACCCAAGAGGCAGCATTGTCCCGTTTCTGGAAATCCCAGCCCCCTCGGTCGAATGTTCTAGAGGTATGTCACATTTCACGTGAGTCATCCGTTCATCACACCCTGGCCTAGCCTGAGGCTGGCTTCTCACTTATCATGGGGCCCCGCCGCCCCCTTTCACCAGCTTGGAGTTGGGTGCGTGTCGATTGCAGAACACAGAAGCCAGAGGATGTGGAGTGTTGGCATCAGCTTGCCACGGGGTGACATTTCATGCCTGGCAGTTCAAGTGCATACTCACACAAATAGCTAAGTAGACACACTCAGTGTGCGTGTGCCTTCAAGTCAGTAGGAGATGCAAGAAAGGAGTGGGTACATCTCCAAGCACAGTTGGTGTCTATTTGGTCTCCAAAGGCAAAGCACCCTTTTCATCTTCACCTGAACCGGAGACAGTGATTTGTTCCAATGGGGAAGGAAAAACTGGATGCTTTAGAGTTCTCAAAACCTGACACCGTTCTGTGCCTTTATGAGCGATTTTCCTGCAGTAATTACGAATATACCCAATTGGGGCTTATGTGTTGACTTTCTCGGTAGCCCTGGCATAAACTACACTGCCAAAGTATTTTAAATTAAGGGGGAGAAATAAAAAATTAAAAGAAAAACCCATGGAGTTTGAAAAAGGAGAGGAGGCACAGAGAGGATGAATTTATTAAGTGTTCCCTGCAGGCTTGCCCAGGAAGAACCTTCTTGTTCTCTCTTTTTTTTTTTTTTTTTAATTTTTTCAATGTTTATTTATTATTGAGAGACAGAGAGAGACAGAGTGCGTGCAGGGGAGGGGCAGAGAGAGAGGGAGACACAGAATCCGAAACAGGCTCCAGGCTCTGAGCTGTCAGCCCAGAGCCTGACGCGGGGCTCGAACTCACGGACCGCGAGATCGTGACCTGAGCCGAAGCTGGACGTTTAACTGACTGAGCCACCCGGGCGCCCCACTCCTTGTTCTCTTAATGCATGGGACCATCTCAGTGAGCAGTAAAGGATGACTTCTCGTCCTTGGCCAACTCAGCTGGGGCCTGGATGAAAACATCCTTGTTCACAGGGAGGATGGGAATATCCATTCGGGACTCCAGAATAATTGTTTAAAAACAGTAGCTGAGGGATGGCCGTACCCCTCACTCTTATCAGATCTCAGGGGGGTGCATCTCGTGGCAGGAATTTCACAACACAACAAGGCTGCCTACCTGGCAGTTTTCTTATGGGTAGGAGACAGATGGGAATTCTTGTGAATTACTACTTCCCAAGTTATTTCATCCTGCAGTTTGAACACAGTAAGAACTTACAGCAACATACTAGTGCGGACGGTGGAATCAGGAGCAGGGCACAAAGCCACAGAAGTTTGGAGCTGGATCCTGTAGGGAGAAACATGGGGCACTGAACGTGAAACCAAGTCATCTTTAAGATTAAACAGAGTACTCCCAAAGAATCAGAAGGGATTGGCTTTTCGTCAGATTCTCCAGGGGGGACGAGAGAAAGGAGAATACAGTCCTAAAAAGAAATAGTCACCTTGTTTACATTTGGTGTTGCTGGTTGGTGTGCAATTCTCAAGGATTCCATGTTCACACCTAAAAATGAAAGAATACAGAGGAAATTCAAAATGCCTGGTGGACTGGCTCCTTGGTCATCTGCAACGACACACTAGACACGCAGGGCCATTTTATTTATCTTTGCATCTCTGACAAACATCTTCCCTCAAATGTTGCTAGATTAGCATCTAACGCTGGCACAAATTCATAACATGATTTATATGTTTGGGTGAGAAATATCCTACAGAGGGACTATGTTTTAAAAGACAAAGAGTTGGGGCGCCTGGGTGGCGCAGTCGGCTAAGCGCCCGACTTCAGCCAGGTCACGATCTCGCGGTCCGTGAGTTCGAGCCCCGCATCGGGCTCTGGGCTGATGGCTCAGAGCCTGGAGCCTGTTTCCGATTCTGTGTCTCCCTCTCTCTCTGCCCCTCCCCCGTTCATGCTCTGTCTCTCTCTGTCCCAAAAATAAATAAACGTTGGAAAAAAAAAAAAAAAAAAAAAGACAAAGAGTTGAGAGGCACCTGGGCGGCTCAGTCGGTTAAACAACCGACTTCGACTCAGGTCATGATCTCACAGTTTGTAAGTCCTTGATCTCGGTGTCACAGGTTTGAGCCCCACAGTGAGCGAAGGGATTACTTAAAAAAAAAAATCTTTACGCTGCCAAGAATTACGGAAAGGTAATAAAACATTGACAATTAGGAAAAAGGATGAAACGGACAAAGATCTTTTTTTTTTTTTTTTTTTTTTTTTTAAATTTTTTTTTTTTCAACGTTTTATTTATTTTTGGGACAGAGAGAGAGAGACAGAGCATGAACGGGGGAGGGGCAGAGAGAGAGGGAGACACAGAATCGGAAACAGGCTCCAGGCTCTGAGCCATCAGCCCAGAGCCTGACGCGGGGCTCGAACTCACGGACCGCGAGATCGTGACCTGGCTGAAGTCGGACGCTTAACCGACAGCGCCACCCAGGCGCCCCAAAACGGACAAAGATCTTAAAACTCGTAGGAAACAACTTGAAATCATAAACTGCCAAAAAACTATTTCAAAACAGTCCCACTGAATTATAAAAAGACCCGAGGACAAGCACTACCCAGGATACTGTTTAGAAATGCCACCCAGCTGGCCCAGTAGAGATGTCAGGGCATCCAGTGGTGATGAGGACACTCAAGAGGAAAATCCTTGGGGTTTTCTTCAGACAGCCGAACCCTGACGGTCAGATTGTCAGATTGCCTGAATGAGATCGGTTCAGCCGATTCCCTAAGTAAGCGAGCTAGGATAAGTTGCTTATCCACCATGAGCCTGTTTCCCCATCAATAACAAAGAGATAACATCTGCATCCAACAGTTGTGGTGAGAAGAAAATTGAATGGAGATTATGAGGTATTTAGAGCTATTATTACAGCTGACCCTCGAGGATATGGGGCTAGCGGCACTGACCGCCAGCCCCCCCAGTGCACAGCTGAAAATCCACATACGGCTTGTGACTCCCCTAAAACTTAACTACTAAATAGCCTACTGTTAACCAACAGCCTTACTGATAACATAAACAGTGGATCAACATATTTTGTATACTGGGGCCCCCGGGGGGCTCAGTGTGTTAAGCATCCGACTCTTGGTTTCTGCTCAGGTCATGATCTCATACTCGTGTGAGATAGAGCCCCACATGGGGCTCTGTCATAACAGTGCAGAGCCTGCTTGGGATTCTCTCTCCCTCTCTCTCTCTCTGCCTTCTCACACTCTTATCTCTTTCTCTCAAATAAATAAACTTAAGAATACATATTTTGTATACCGTATGCATTCTACACTGTATTTTTTCTTTTTTGAGAGAGAGAGAGAGTACAAATGAGCGAGGGGCAGAGAGAGACAATCCCAGGAGGGGCAGAGAGACAAAGAGAGAGAAGGAGAGAGAGAGAGAAGCGGGGCTCACCTAAAGAGGGGCTGGAGCTTACCTGATGTGGGACTCAAACTCACGAACCGTGAGATCATAACCTGAGTCGAAGTCAGATACTTAATGACTGAGCCACCCAGGCAACCCCTATACTGAATTCTTACAATCAAGTGAGCTAGAGAAAAGAAAATGACATTTAAAAATCATAAGGAAGAGAATATACATTTACAATGCTGCACTAGACTTCTTGAAAGAAACTCACACATGAGTGAACCCACACTATTATTCTTCTTATTTTCGTACATTAGTCCCTACCTATCCTATCGCCATGAGGCACTCGCAGACATGTGGGGCTAGAAGTAAGGGCTAGGTTGACTGCCCATAATTTAGAATTTTCTAGTAAGTAAGAGACATAAGGCATCATGTCCCTACTTGTCAAGCCAACGTTCCCAAGGTGAAATACAAGTTTAAGGCCAGGCACATGAACATAATGCTAAACGTTTCTATTTGCACAAAACAAGAACTTACAAAGCAAAAGCTAATATACAACACATATTACCCACCCTGACGTCACAGCAGTGAGGCTGACAGGAGAAGTGAGTATTATCTGCGTCCTCTGAGTGAGGGAACTGGGGGTCAGGGAGGCTAGCTGACTCTGCTCAAAATCCCCCAATTAATCAGAAGAAAAGTGAGAGGCACCATCAGGTTTTCTACCGTTGGGTCAAAACTAAGGTCTGTAGCATGAAAGACAACACCTTTTGTCATCTGGCCCTGGCTCCTTTTCACCACACCCCGGCCAGCTACTCTGCTCTCTGGAGTGTTCACCTGTCTCTCGGCAGATGCTGTTCCCTGCTCGAGATGTCCTATCCACCTGTGTACTCCTGGGAATGTTCTCTTGCCTCTTTCAAGCCTCTGGCCACGTGTCATATCTTCACACCCCGCCCCCCACCTCCCCAGGCCGAGGGGAAAGGTTCTCCCGTAGAACTCATAACACCCTGGGCGCAAGTCTCTTCTGCTGTTCAACACACGGTGTTGGCCCCATAACCATTGTTTTTCTTGACTCTCTCTGCCTCTGCCTCTCTCCTGAGACGTCTGATGCCAGGAACATGGCTTGCTCAGAACATCTGTTAGCTTACGCAGCTCGCGCCCTATCCAGCACACAGGAGATGTTCAATCAACGTTCGGAGACTGGATGTTTGAATGAACAAAGAGGCGAAGCAAGACGAGAACCCAAATTCTTGACTCCCAGCCAGTGTTGTTTCCCCTCTAGGAAGACATGGTCTGTCAAGGTAGATCTCTAGCATTTTGATCAAAGAAAGATGAAAACTTACATCATGCACGGGTTACAGTGTTCACACAGAGAGACGTTACAAAAAAAGTTTGATTTACATCTGCACTTGGTATTCTGGGTCCGGGTACAGGTTTTTTCCACTTCTAAGCCTAGAAAGCCAATTTTCAGACTATTAATTAGAGCAGCTGGTTATAAGTGGACCCTGCAAATGGTGAGCAGGGGCCACAAGACGTTTTGAGATCTACCGCTTAAATCGGCACATCTTCCGTAACACAGAGAGTATTTACATGGCAAACGGGTAACCCCGGGTGGAAACAGTCGAAATCATTTTAGCAGAGTTTTAAGTGGGCAGACAATCCAGCAACTAATGCCACCTCACTTTAGCTTAAATAGTCCCCCTGTCCTTCTGGAGCCTGGCTGCTCAGGGCCTGGGTTGTAGACCAGCAGCAATCAGCATCCCTTGGAAGCCTGTGAGAAATGCAGAGTATCAGGCCCTGCTCCAGACCCAGTCAGTCAGACCAAGGCCAAAGCCCTCACTCAGAGATCCTTATTTAATTGCTCTGAGGTGGGACCTGACAGTTGACATTTTTCATAGCTCCCTGGGTGACCCTAATGTACAGCCACAGTTGAGAAACATTGCTTTAGAGCCTGCGTGGGGCCAAGGAAAGCTTTATGTCCAGAGATTTCTTGATATCAAATGAAACTGGGAGTTATTTGTTACATTTGAATCTAGGTTCTCACAATAGATTGGGACAGTCGTAAAAATTCAGGTCCCCCGTTGGAATTATCAGGACAAAATCGATCCTCAAAGAAGGGGGAGCATCCCACGCACCTCTGGATTCCTCTGTCCTTGTATCAGAAGGCTTCTGAGCTCTTGAGGGCCACAACAAGAGCATAAATCAAGGTGGCGAAAAAATGTATGCAATTTTGATCGGGGCTGATGAACCCTGTTCACCAGGTTCGTAGTTAGTTATTCTGGGAGAATTGCCTGGATTTGACCCGCAGATGTGTAGACAGGTGATTAGCCTGGTACCTGGTCCTGCTTCACCCTGGCCAGCCCCTGCTGCCCTTTTCTGTGTGCGTACATAGTACGAGAGTAGGCCCCAATTTCAAATTGGATTATGCATGGTTCTACGTGGAGCCCCATGATTGGTCTTTTTGATTGCTTTTAAAGACGCCTACCATGCTCTCCATCACAAATTCTACATCTTCTGCATCTGGGAGAAAAATGGCTCCTGTCTGTGTAGTCCTTCCCTTCTTCACAGGGTATACAGGATGGTCTACCCCCATCTTCTTCACAGTCGGCAGCTTTTCGTGTGCCTGCCCAAGAGAGAGATGGAACCAGTGTTTGAACACAAGGTGGTCACGCAACAGCATGGGAGACATGCAGGTATGGCAACAAAATGGGGGTCCGGGTTGTTAGGCTAACGAAGTACAAATACAACGGGGGAGAAGGTTATTGTGAAAATCACGTCAACAGACAGGACGGCTCCCAAGACTAAACCTAAAAGAGCAACTGAAGGAATATGCCTACAGACATAGGATGATTAACAATAGGATTGTATATTTTAATTTTTTTATTGTTTATTTTTGAGAGAGAGAGAGACAGAGTATGAGCTGCGGAGGGGCAGAGAGAGAGAGGGAGACACAGAATCCGAAGCAGGCTCCAGGCTCCGAGCTGTCAGCACAGAGCCTGACACGGTGCTCGAACTCACGAACCATGAGTCAGACGCTCAACCGACTGAGCCGCCCAGGAGCCCCAGGAGTATATCTTTTTTAAAAGCTTACGATGACCAAATGCACTTGAAGAAATGCCTCTAGCAACTTTTTTTGCAAGGAGGTCAGAGGTTGGTATTCATTCAATTTCTTTCTGTTCCTTTGCCATTAAGGGATAGAGTATGTTTGGATGGGAAGGCATGAACGTATTTATAACATTTATCATCAGGTTTTTTTTTTTTTTATCTCAGTACACACAATCGTGAATAATATTCACATTTCCTTTACAAATAAAGTGAGTCACTGTATTGGTGTTAGTAAGCTTTATACAACCATGCTTTCTCCTGAAAATTCATTTATTTAACAAGTGTTTATTCAATGCCTATTGTGTGCCAGGCACTTTCTAGGAGCCAGAGATGCTGCAGGAAACAAGACAAAGCCTAGATCTTCAGGGGCTCCGTGTTTCCAGGGAAGAAGCAGAAAATGCACAAGTAAGTATATGATGTCAGGTGATGGTAAGTGTTCTGGGGAAAACATGGGGGTAAGTGCTATGTTGGGCAAGAGCTAGAGAAGGAAAATCTAAGAGGAAGCAGGACTCGTGACCCCAATCATTCATGGTATTAAAAGAATTAAAAAAATTAAAAGAATAAACAGAGTCTGTCTGCCACACACATGTGCACAGCAACAATAATTTAAGCTATTTTTCCTGGATACGTAACTTTCTTAGTAACACGATAGCATTCTTTCTGATAAAACAAAATACTACATACGCAAATGATACAATTTAAACATGGATGATATGATCATAAACTAAGACAATAGTGTGCCGATAGAAAAAAATAAACCAATTGTGAAAACCCAGAACCAACTTCAAATTCAAATACAGTGCTGTATAACATCACAGGGATGCTTAAGAAAACTGAGCCAAAGTTCAATTTCCCTCGCTTGCCAGTGGTAGTGTTATACTGGTTTCTAAACGAATCGGCCTCTCTAGCGGATTACCTTGCACAATATGCCCAGCCCAAGGTCTAGGGCATGACAGGCATACAAGAAACCCAGAGTTTTCTCTCCTCCGATGTATACAACCTAAATTCATCAAAGTATCAAAAGTGAGCGGTTGTTTTCTTGCAAATCAGATTTTAAAATACATGTGTTTCTGAATGTGATAGTATACCTGCTCACCGTAGAGACTTTGGAAAAGTTAGGGAAGTCTAAAAAGCACCTATATGTCAACCACTCCGAGAGATTCACTATCATTTTGGTGTGTTCTTAACGCATATGCACGCACACGTACATGCGAGTCTGTGTGCATGCGGTGTGTGTGTGTGTGTGTGTGTGTGTGTGATGTATTCAGTGTACCACAGAATCCTTCTTATCGGATATGGTGAAGGGATGGCTTTTTGATCAGTCAATCAAAAGTCAGTTCATGTAGAGAAACATTGAAAAAAATACTGTAAATATTTCAAATTATGAAACATAACTATATAATGACTTCCCAGTCTGATGGCACAGAAAAAGTTGTTATAATTCCAGATTCTTCCTCATGTAAGTGACATCCAAAATGCCTCCTTTCTTGTTTTTCTTCCCTTTCTTCCCTCCCTCCCTTTTTCTTTTCTTCCTCTTTTTGATGGAAATAAAGCCTTCCAGATACCAGTAATTTGTACGAAAAGCTTTCAAGGACTTTGTGATTTTTCCATTGACTTTGATCTCATCTCGTTCATCAACAATTCTGTCAGCGACTCGCCTTTACTGAAGTCCTGCAAACATGGAAATGGGTTTTCATAGGAATAAAATCTGCCTTTTCTCCGTATTCATATAGCATGGGTTTATATAATAGTTGATTAAATTACACATGAATATCACAGCACCCATGAGCATAAGAAGAGTTGGAAGCAATGTGAATAGCGATAAGCCTACAATTCAACAGGAGGGAGAAGGAAGGGCAGCAGATCAGGGTGCATTCGTCACCGCCCAGGATTCTTAGGGATGCAGCAGAGACAGTCGGGGAATCCAACCGACAGATCAGTGAGAAATCCCCTCAGGGAATTTACACCTTGAGGCTCATGTCAGAAATATATGAGAAAACATGATATATTTGCTTGAGACATTCTAACTTTTGAATACTCCCAGATTTACTTCACCGATCCCACAGCACAGGGTACCACAATGAACTGCCATGCATACAATATTTTCCTTTACATTTGACTACTTTTTAATTTTGTTTGATGTTTATTTATTTTTGAGAGAGACAGAGAGAGAGAGAGAGAGCACAAGCAGGGGAGGGGCAGAGAGAGAGACACACACACAGAATCTGAAGCAGGCTCCAGGCTCTGAGCTGTCAACACAGAGCCCAATGCGGGGCTTGAACTCACCAACCGCGGGATCATGACCTGAGCTGAAGTCGACGCTCAACTGACTGAGCCACCCAGGCGCCCCTATGTCTGATGATTTTTAAAGACCTTTTCCCCATAAATTTATTACGGTAACAGTAGGCATGAACGTTTTCAAGTTTTTGTTCCGTGTGTCCAAATTTCTTTCTTAAAAAGTTAGTAATAATTTACATTCCAGTCGTGGTTTCTGAGAGTTCTTATCTCACAAGCAAGCTCAGCGGGGCTGAAAGCACTTCTTCAGAGAAAATAAAACAAAGCAAATCAAACAAAAAAAGCAAACGCAAAAATTCTTGACAGTCTGATACGCAGAGCCTCTTATCCATGTTTGAATTTGCAACTTACGCTTTAAAGACATAAGGATCTCAACCCAGAGGCCCCATGGGTGATGTTTAACAAGGTATAAAAAAGCTAGGAAGCCATTCTTTATTCCCATTTGGAGAAGACGAAATAAATGTAAAAAGGATTAAGTCTAAGCGGGTGGGATTCTAAGGGAGATTTTCCATGAAGGTTATTAAAAACTGGACAGGAGCCCAAGGGAGGCTGGTAGGATCTTTAGACACAGGACCTAAGCCTGTTCAGCTGCTGGAGTTCTGGAAGCCTGCAGACCCACTACGAAACCTACCACGCTCGGTCCTTATTGGCTGTGTTAATCTACGGCAGCCCAGGTGCTCTTCCCCCTACCCTCCTGCCTCCCTTCACCGTGCAGCTGAGAGGGGTTCATGCCGGTAGGAACTAGCCCTCAACTCTACTCCATGTTGAAAACCAGGCTTGCCCCACAAGTGCGTTTTTGCTAAGCTTCGAATTTGGTCGTGTTCGAAGGATTTCTGATCTGAAATTGGTTTGCGTTTCAAAACCCTGGTGTTCTAAAATTGTTGGCCTCTGTCCACTGCTTTTCTCGCTCACCGAGTCGCAGCTGCAAAAACGCAAATGTATTTTGCAGGCTCCAGAGACCTTCCAACCGAAGGGAATTGCTAGACACATCTCTGAAGGGTGGAGGGTCCCTTGCTTTCGGAGCCCCACAATTACTATGATACACTATGATATATTTTAGTCGGGCCCATTGTGATGAGTTTTTTTTAAGTGTATTTTTATTTATTTTGAGAAAGAGATAGAGAGCAAGCAGGGGAGGGGCAGAGAGGGAGAGGGAGAGAGAGAATGCCAAGCAGGCTTCACGCCGTCAGCACAGAGGGCAGATGCGGGGCTCGAACTCACAAACTATGAGGTCATGACCTGAGCCGAAGTCAAACCAACTGAGCCACCCAGGCGCCCCTGTGATAAGCTTTAATATCCACACATGAGTCTTCTTTTGCTCCTGAAAAACAGCTGAAGAAATGCTCTCCCTCCAGCGGCACCTGCCATTTATAAATCGTATTTATTTGTACCCGCACCCAACAAGCAGGATACAGTTGAACTACATTAGCGTCCGGAAAGTAATTTCCCAGTTGTTTCTCTTTCCAGCAATGCTCTGATAGAGGAGAACCAAGCACCGCAACCATTTTTTCTCCATTATTACTCCGTGCTACGCCTCACCCTGACTTTCCAGCTAACGGCTGGATGTTTTGGGTCACATACCAGGAGGGCATGGCAGACAGCAGAACTTGCTCCCACGATGCAGACCTTCCTCGCATCCAGGCTCCCCTTCGGTAGCGTTCTTACTCAATTTCAACACCTTGGAGTTGACATCGGTGACCTGAGCACTGTCGCCTCTGAACAGTGATCCGGCAACAGAGGTAAGTATCTGAAAAAGGAAAGCATGAGCAAACACTGACTTGTCAACCAGGCAACGTGGTAAACAGGGGTGACCTGCCCCGAATGGTTACATTTGCTGTCGCACAGGCAAAATCCACGTGGGGCTGCCTCCTTCTGCTGACTCGCCTCCAGAAAAGGAGCACGCTGGTTGTGTGACAATCCAAACTACTCTATTAATGGCATCGGGGATGATAGGAGCCAGGATCCTGGGCTCAAGTGAACCCTGGCCCCCCAGTTACCGGCCCCATCACTGTGGGTAAAGTCCCTCAAATGTTCCCAGTCTCCATTGCGTTATCTATAGAGTGGAAATGATGTCCTTTTCATGAGTTTGTTGTGATAATTAAACGGAATACGCCCTTAAAACTCTTCACGCGATTTCTGGCACATAAGAAAGAGGTGCCCAGTAAATTGTATTATTACTGTTTTCTTAATTACCATTATGGTTGTTGTCACACAGCTCTAGTGAGGGACAACGTCGTGACGTAGGAAAACCAGTAAATTTCAAAATGACTGATTGCGGTGTGAATCCCGGCTTTTCTACCAACAGTGTGGCTTCAGGCAATTTATAAAACCACCCTGACCCTCAATTTCCTGACTCGTAGGTGACGACAGCACTTTGTGTCTTGGAGAGTTATTAGGAGGATAAGAAGTGATAGCTTCTCCCAAACCTGGCATTTAGTTTATAACAAGTTCTATTTCTTCGCTTTTTATACATAACCACAGAACAAACAGTTTTGATGAAGTCTTGTCTGGTTGTCCAACCATACAATGAATCCGATGGGATTTTCTTCACCTTTGTTCAGAAAAAAAAAAAAAAATGAACTTCTTTTAGTGGAGAACCAGTCTTTAATCTATTTTCAGTTCCCTTCTTCTGTAGATAAAAGTCCATCACTTTAAATGATATCGATGTCAAATTTATCTTAGTCAGTTACACACCAGAATTCCTTGGAAAAACTAGCCCCCCAAAATGTATGGAAGCATTTGGACATAATCTCTGGTTGGTTCCTTTCTCTGACTGCCTAAGTATTTTTGGTGTCTCTAACCATAAATATAAATAATTCCTTCTTTTCGGTGGAATATGTAAATTCTATTGCTAAGCATCCAAAAAATTTAAACTCTTAATTCTGAAGACTTTTTTTAAGGTCATTTTTCACCGTTTTCATGGCACATATTATTTTTTTCTACTTTATGGCATAGTAATAATACCGGCATCTTCTGAGTCAAGAGAGCTAAGTGTTCTTCACGTATAAGCCCCTGCACACAAGTTCCTACGTCTTCCCTTCTAGCCCCTCCCCCTATGTCACCAAAGCCTGTGTCCCCTTCAGGTCACAGGATACCACGGGACCTTACAGGAGATGAGGTTGCCCTCTTTTCCTCCTGGGATGGTTGTGCTTAAAAATGCATTTCTAAAATTCGGTCTTCTTCCAAGAGGGCGAATGACACCAAAATATCAAGAAAACATCTCACTTGACCGGGGTCTCTCGCCAGCAAAAGGTAGGACTTGTCTGAGTCTCCAAAGGCCTTTCATGATGGCGTTCTTTCCCTACACCCAAGAGACAGGGCCACTTACTATAGGCTATAGCCTATACATATGCTTTCTATATGAACACTTCCGCGTAAAGAACCACGAGAACTGGTACCCAGATCAGAGGAATAATGCCTAAATACACTGGCCTCACTGCCTCTTCAATCCCACAGACGTTCCTTGAGCACCTATTATACGTCAGGTTACAAGAATACAAAGTAACATTGATTGTAATAGACAATGAGTATTAAGTTTCCAAAAACAGATTTGCAGGCAGGTTGTTTGTGGTGCATTAATAATTTGGGGATGTTTTACACTTTATATTGGCATGCCTCTTACTTTTTAATTTTTTTTAAGTTTATTTATTCTGTGAGAGACAGAGAGTGAGCAGGGGAGGGCAGAGAGAGAGAGAGAGAGAGAGAGAGA
The DNA here is from genome assembly GCF_018350155.1 of Leopardus geoffroyi. Taxonomy (NCBI): domain Eukaryota; kingdom Metazoa; phylum Chordata; class Mammalia; order Carnivora; family Felidae; genus Leopardus; species Leopardus geoffroyi. The sequence continues at coordinate 8,487,694 of NC_059334.1, read as the reverse complement.
GAGAGAATCCCAAGCAGTCTCCACACTGTCAGCGCTGAACCTGATGCAGGGCTTGAACTCAACGAACTCTGAGATTGTGACCTGAGCCGAAATCAAGAGTTGACGCTTAAACCTACTGAGCCACCCAGGTACCCCGGGATGCCTCTTGGTTTTTTAAAAGACTTTTGAATCTATGAGCTTTATCTAAGCCAAAATGTGCAACTTTGAACAAAAGATCTTTATTAGCATCCAACTCTCTTTTCTGGGTGACTGTTCCCCACTTCTTACTTTATCTGTGGGTTATCCTGTCATCCGGTTAATATCATTCGCTCTTCTAGATCAGAGAATCAAAAGCTAATGCATAGTAACTGAATTGGGCATACTGGGAAAAATAACGTGACGGTAAGCATAGCAAAGTGTTGACTGCTGAGATGGGAAGGGCTTTCCAATGAAAATTTTCCAAATTTTTAGGATCCTTATTCCAAAACCGTCTGTCTGTTCTATAGGACGGTCAGGGATTAAACATAGTAGCATCTAACATTCCAGGCATCGCCAGCACGTACAAAGTCTCGGGCCAGTGTAAAAATCTCCCCACTGCCGGAAGTTACCAGGGAGTGCTGTTTGCAACAGATAACGCAAGACTGGATGTAAGCACCCCAAATTCTTTCCCGTCGTCAGGCACCTCCACGGCTGTGAAGACGGAGGTCACAGTGAGTAACACTCGCTCTCCTCTTTCAACTCAGGTTTCGCACCAGAAACTGAAGAAAATGGTACATATTTAAACTCAGAAGAGACGGATGGGGACTGAGCCAGCCCAAATTGACAAGTGAAAAGTACTGAGAGCTGATACCCAATCCTGTGTGCGTGGGGGTCTCCTAGGCCCAGGGGGCCCCATCCTCGTTGGTATTCTAATTCCATGCAGTATTGCTGAGACAATGTGACGAGCGGGTCCACGAGTCATTCTTGGTTTAGGCGATAAGTGCTCACATCTTACACTCACGGGTTGTGATACGAATGCGATTTCTGGAGAACTGTGCGTCTAGTCGACTTTCTAGAGCTGTCTAAAACCAATGTACTTTCTAACTCACGTTGTTTTTGTTTCAGTTTTTTTTTCTTTTTTAAGTTTATTTATCTATTTTGAGAGAAAGAGCGCACGAGCAGCGGAGGGGCAGAGAGAGACAGAGAGAGGGAGAGAGAGAATCCCAAGCAGGCTCCGTGCTGCCAGCACAGAGCCCAACGTGGGGCTCGAACTCATGAAACTGTGAGATCATGACCTGGGCCCAAGCCAAGAGTCAGACGCTCAACCGACGGAGCCGCCCAGACGCCCCAGTTTTGAAATTTTTCATTGGAAATCAAAATCCACTGTCCCAAATCCATCAAGACATTGAGGCATGTAAAACCCAGGGTAGAACATGGAAAGACACGACTATCACTGGCCACGAGCACAGACATCAGGCCCAACCTCATTTCACGTCTGATCACATCTGCTTCACAGAGTTGAGCTCAAGTGAGCCTCAGAGACTTACGTTAAATAAGAAAAAGAAAGCTGATCTGAAGGGCAGGCAGTGACTGGTACAAAATGTGATGTAGGCAGTGCCCCGTGCTCCGTACAGCTTGTATTTCCTTTTTGATGGTTGCATTAACTCAAGTTTGCAGTATGCAAAGATTTAACCCAAACTGTCCGGGCAGGAACTGAGGCATTTGGACTGTGACGAGGCAGGAAACCCACAAAGAACTAAATGATCTGAATGCTCAAAAAAAAAAAAAAAAAAAAAAAAAAAATGTTTGCAGAAAAGCTGAAAAGGCCCGAAAATGGGTTAAATTAAAGGTCTGAAATGTGAAGAAACTAAGTCAGATGATAACCAAATGGGAAACAATGAAAAAGAAAAATAGTTTTATGTCTCCATCATCCTAAAGATGAGAAAGTCAGAGAACCTCAGTTGTGTATTCTGCTGGGAATATTCTCTAACCCATTAATCCATTAATTAACTGAGCAAATACTTTGTTGGGTACCTACTATGTGCCAGACAGGTGCCTGGAACAGAGCCGTGAACACATAAAGACTCTATTCTCATACAGATTATATGTAAGTGAGCTGTGTTAGTCAGGGTTCTCCAGAGAAATAGGACTCAAAGAGAGAGAGAGGGTGTGTGTGTGTGTGTGCGGGGGGGAGAGACAGAGAGAGAGAGACGCGAGAGAGAGAGGCTTGGCCAAGTCCAAAATCTGATGGGAAGTCAAGAAGAGCTGACTCCAGTTCAAGTCTGGAGGCAGAATTTCTTCTTCCTCAAGGTCTGCAGTCTCTGTGCTGTTAAGGCCTTCAACTGATTGGATGAGGCCTGCCCACATGGGGGAGGAAAATCTCCTTTACTCAAAGTTTACCACTTTGTTTTTTTTTAATTCTGTTAATGTTCATTTATTTTGAGAGAGAGAGAGAAAGAGAGACAGAGCATGAGCGGGGGCGGGGGGAGCAGAGAGAGAGGGAGACACAGAATCTGAAGCAGGCTCCAGGCTCTGAGCTGTCAGCACAGGCCCAACACAGGGCTCAAGCTCACAGACCATGAGATCATGACCTCATGACCTGAGCTGAGTCAGATGCTTAACTGAGTGAGCCACCCGGGCACCCCAAAGTCTACCACTTTAAATGCTAATCTTGTTAAAAAATGGCAACAACAAAAAACAAACACAACACCAAAAATACACTGTCATCAAAACACCCAGAATAACATTTGAGCAGATATCTGAGCTCTGTGGTCCAGTCACGTTGGCACATACAATTCAGCATCCCATGCAAGGATATGACGTGAATACACACAGAGAAATACACACTATGCCAGGGAGGGGTAGGTGCTATGTAAAGCAATAAAGAAAGCTTAGGGGGTGTGGAGACTTTGAGGGGCGGGGCGGTGCTGTTTTAGAAAGCGTGGTCTGGGAAGGCCACCAAATAAGATGTTTGCGCAGTGAGTGGGTGGAAATGTGGCGAAGAGCCAACGGGTGGCTTTCTGGGCAGGTGGCACTCAGACCTGCCAAAGTAGGGAAGAGCCTGAGGTCCTCAGCGAAATCATCACTAACAACTAGCTGTTAAAATAAGTGAAGATCACGTCTCCCGAGCCACACAAGTCATTAGCACTTTGACTAGCAAGCCACAGCGGGATTCTATGGCCACCATAACCGTAGACACAGCAACCTCATGGACCCCTGGAATGTCAGAGCAGAGAGGGGCCACAAACACCTGTTCAGCTGCAAGACAGACTTTAAAAAGTGGATCTCCGTGAGTCGTTCCTTATCTACAGGATTTTAACATGAAACAAAATTTTTTTAATGTTTATTTATGTGTGCGTGTGTGTGTGTGAGTGAAAGAGAGAGAGAGAGAGAGAGAGAGAGAGACAGTGTGTGAGTCGGGAAGGGGCAGAGAGAGAGGAGGACACAGAATCCAAAGCAGGCTCCAGGACCTGAGCCCAATGTGGGGCTTGAACGCACCAAACTCGAGATCGTGACCTGAGCTGAAGTTGGACATTTAACCGACTGAGCCACCCGGGCGCCCTTGGATTTTAGTATTTTCTGCAAATCAGAATATTTGTTTCTCTCTCTCCTGAATTATCCATGAAAATGTGAAGTGGGAGCTCCGGTCCCTCGAAGGCCGTTTTCCCCGCTCCAGCATGACATTTGCCTGGCCCAGTACAAAGTTCAACAATATGTATCTCCTCGTGGTAGTTACAACAAACCTTTGCATGAGGAATTCTCACTGTCTTTTATTTATATTTTATTTTATTTTATTTTATTTTACTTTATTTTACTTTACTTTACTATTTTATTTTATTTTACTTTATTTTATTTTATTTTATTTTATTTTATTTATGTTTATTTATTGAGAGAGGGGGTCAGGGGAGGGCAGAGAGAAAGGAAGAGAGAATCCCAAGCAGGCTCCATGCTGTCAGCATGGAGTCCGACGTGGGGCTCGATCCTACAAACTGAAATCATCACCTGAGTGGAAACCAAGAGTTGGACGCTTAACTGACTGAGCCCCCAGGCGCCCCCTGCTGTCGTATTTTATAGCGCCCAGAACACATGAAATGACTTGTCCAATAATCTACGATTGGGAAGGGCCAAGGGAAAACCCAGCACTCCTGACCTAAACCTGGGCTCTGTTTTAGGTTTGTAAAATGGTTTCCTAACTACTTCTACTCCACTTAGGCACACAGACAACTCAGTGTGTTTTCAGACGCTTGTTGACAAGAAACAAAGAATCTGCAAAGGAAATGCATATTGAGGGTGGAAAGAGGGGGTCTGGCAGGAACTCCCTGAGAACCAGAGTCAGTCCCAAGTCTGAGAAAACTGAGGCAGGAAGTTTTCTTCCTGGCTGGGGTTCTGGCTGGCACAACAGGCAAAACTCCACATCCTGGTCTGCAACTTGGGAAGAAGTGGGGTTTACGTCTCCTTTCCTCCGATGTGGGAGCTGAGTTTCTGAGCACTGGCACGATGCTCACTGGGTCTGTGGTCTCTCGCAGGGGTGGGGGTCTGCAATGCACAAATAGGAACCCCAAGTCTCCCCCCCCCCCACTAGAATCTTTGCACTGGCTCCTTTTGAGACTCAGAAACAGGGCTGCATGAGAGTCTATTCCTTGTAGCAGGTGACGAGACACTGAGAGAGTAAGTGGACATTCATTAGTCCCCAGCATCAGTGATGGATCACCCTTCACAGCCCACCAGGTCCGTCGATACAAGAACTGAGGCGGGGACGGCCAGACCCAGAAATTGATCAGGGCCCCGCACCACGCACCACACCGCAGCGTGGCAAGCTGTCCACACGCTCCCCGGACTTGCAAACACTCAAGGTCCAACACGGTAGTTTCAGAGAGAGTGACGTCTCAGTGACTGAATTAAGCAAGCTGCTGGAAGACACTGGGACCACCCTTTGGATTATTCCAGAGAAATCTGTTGCCCTTGAGAGAGGAAATAGGATTTGAAATGGAAGTGGCAAAAAAAAAAAAAAAAAAAAAAAAAACAAAAAAACACTTTTTTAAACATTTTTTTATTCTTAGTGAAGTTGAAAGCAAACGGGAAAATAATGTTTGTGAGGTGGTGAAAAATGGCTGCCTTGTGAATGGCAAGAATGAGTAACAGCTGCATCGAAAGAGTGTGAACTTTTTCAGGACTTCGCCCTGTCCCCTGCTGCTGAGGACATAAATGGAACAAGAAATGATTCTGTTTCCCTGCTTGCTTTGTTTGATGTTTAGTTACTTCAAACAAAGGAGGAGAAAGACGTCTTAGGCCATGGCCAGTCCACCATTTCCAGTGATGAAAGGCATTTCTAATGTATTTGGGTAAAAAAAAAAATCAGGCAACAGCAATGTCCTTTTGTAATAGGTACATTACTGAAACATGGAGAGGCAGAGAAATAAAATAAATTTTTCTGCATGAAAGAGATAAGTGAAGATTCCACTCCTTCTTACTCTTTCAAAAGGTGTAATCTCTTTTCTTTCTTAAGGCCAGCTTCTGAAAAGACCAAGAGAGAGAGAAAGAGTTGAGGCAGTTGGGGGGCGGCGGGGGGGGGGCGGGGTGCGGTAAGGGACTGGCAAAATCTCTGAGTGATCAAGCAATGAACAAAATACAGTGAGGGAATCTAGAAAATTCTACCTGGGATTAGATTTTGACTAGAGTTAGAAAAACAGTTTTCAAAACTGTGATGGAGACCAGAATCATGTAGTGATGCATTAAAAAAATAATAATAATAACGTGCGGGTCCCGCCGCGGACCTAAAGAATCAGAGTCTCTGAGGACGAGGCCCTCCCTATGGCCACCTTCAGCAAGTTCTCAGTCCCGTGGGTGTTCACCGCGGCTGTCCTCCTAGAGCAAGATCTGAGGGGAGCCAGCCATGACCTTTACAAGTGACAAGTTGAGAGCTTTACAGACCAACAGCCTGTGTTCTGCCTTTGCAAACCAGAAGTTGACTTCTCCCAGAGAAACAATCACCCTTCCCAAAATAGGCCCGAAGGAAGGGAAGTCACCTTTGATGGAGGAAACACATAATGGGAGGGCTACAAAATTCTAAACAAGAACCTGGAGTCCTTAAATGCCCAGGGGCCAAAGAGGCAGCACAAGAGTACGTAACAGGCAATGGGGAAGGGAGTCGGGCATGCGGGCCTAGGTCTCCCACTTTTCAAGAGAAACCCAAATCCTCCACCATTTAGGTAGCAACTAATATTAAAAATACGTTCCTACAGGGACGCCTGGGTGGCTCAATCAGTTAAGCCTCCCACTCTTGATTTCGGCTCAGGTTATGATCCCAGCGCCGTGGGATCGAACCCTGAAACAGGCTCCATGCTGAGTGTGGAGCCTTCTTAAGATTCTGTCTTCCTCTCTCTCTCTCTCTGCCCCTCCCATGCACCCTCTCTCTGTGTCAAAAAAAAAAAATACACACTAACGTACATATATACTGTGTATGTCAATCCCATGTGGACCAAAAAAGAAAAACAACAAAAAACCAGTCTGGGACAGTGGCCTAAATCTGTTAAGACATCCATATGAAAAAACAGTCTACTTTGATCAAGGGTTCCTTGTGAGGATGGCAAAAAACCAAAGCTCAATCATCAGCACGGGGCAAGAGCATAATCCACACGCTCTGAGTACATATTCTCTCTCTCTGTCTGTCTGTCTCTGTCTCTCTCTTCCCAGATCTCTGCCCTCAGAAATCAAAAGCATCCATGTTCCCCACACCTTGTATTTTTACAGCCTCCCAGAGCACAGAGGCGAATACATCTGGAATCGTGCACGACGTGACCAGGGGACAGCCTGTCATTAATGACTCCATGGCCAAGTTTATTCCAATGTTGCAAGTTTATCCCAGCCCACAGTTCAACAAAACCTACAAGAGGCGCGCTTGCCTTGCTGGGCTCAGCATGTCTGCCCATTGACCTGTAGTCGGATTTGCTCATTTATAGGGCTGGTCTTGCTCCAAATGCCCAGGTCCATGCTGAATTCACGATCATGCTCACACCTGGTGGAACTCGGGCCAGTTGTCCAACACAGACGGCTGTTTCTAAATGCCCACAGACGGCTGCGGTGGTGCAAAGATCGTAGTTTGCGCAGAAGTTCATTCCAGAACAAGAAGGGAACAGATCAAAGGCAAGAAGGAGCGCGTTCCCTCGGGGGAAGGTGGGGTTACCGATGCTACCACGATCAGTTTCTTCCTAATTAGAGCTTTACGGTTTCCATCTCACTTCAAAGGAAAGAAAAGGGCGCAAGTGCATTGAGTTCTGTTCCTGTTCAGGACTGAGCTGAAGACACTTAGCTGGTGTTAGGAAGCTAAAGGCACTTTGTTTTTCTTTTTCAAAGCAAGGGCCTTCCGGAAATGAAAAGGACTTTTGAGGTAGTTAAATGCCATTTCCCCACATTTGGGAAAAGATACACACAGACAGCAAAAGGAACATAGTACTATATACACTAAGGTCCTGACAGCGATTTGCAAATCATTTTTTTTGGGGATGAGACATATAGAGATCGATCCCAGTACAATTAGAAATGTTTTCTTTATAATAAGAGATTATTACAAGGTAATAAATAAAATCGTAAGTGATGAGCATTATAGAAATCCAAGTGCACTGAATAAATGCCCTCTCTGTAAACACATCCAATAAAACCTGTGTACCCAAGAAGGGACAGAAAGCAGACTCTAAACACCACTGAGGAAACATGTAATTATGTGCAAGTGTAGATGAAACCAAGAGGCCATAAATAAAATAAAAACTGCTTGTATTTGGTGGTGAAAAAATGGGGCACCTGGGTGGCTCGGTCGGTTGAGCGGCCGACTTCGGCTCAGGTCATGATCTCACGGTCCGTGGGTTCGAGCCCCGCGTCGGGCTCTGTGCTGACGGCTCGGAGCCTGGAGCCTGTTTCCGATTCTGTGTCTCCCTCTCTCTCTGCCCCTCCCCTGTTCATGCTCTGTCTCTCTCTGTCTCAAAAATAAATAAATGTTAAAGAAAAAAAAAATAAAAAAAATATGTGGCTTTATTTTCTCAAGAATTACTTTTTGTTTCACATCATATAGGCAATTTCTCTCTCTCTACTGACTTAAAAGGAAGAAAGAGATTCACTGTCCTAAATTTGGTTTCGCCTTGCTTTTCATCTTATGGGTCCACTTTTTAAATATGCCCTTTTATGATTCTTCATCCTAAGGCAACGGTCTTTAGTACCTATTACAAAACATGTGCTCACGAGGGACTTTTGGGACCAAGATGATTTGCCAAAAGGCACTTCATTCACTAGGGGTTTTCAACTGGGGGATTTCCTTATTCAGGTTTTTAGACATCCCTTCAGCGTTGTTTTATTTTCTCTAACTGCTAGTTGTAATAACTGGAGACATCTGGCTTCGCTAGCCTTCCGAGAGATTTTTTTTCAAAATCCTGACAGTTCTATTCTAAGAGCTATTTAGAAATAAATTACTTGTCTAGTGTCCCAAAGAGACTTACATCCAAATCCTGGGTCCTCTTTCCTTCTTACTCTTTTTACCTTTCCCCCTCTAAACTTAGGGCAAGAACTAAAATTTCGTTTTCTAAAGTTTTAAACTCTGATTTGCCACTAGGGGTGGTAACCGTGTGCCAGAGAGGGAGGAGGGGACACTTGTTGATCTAACGGGAGCTGAGACTGGGGCCCTGATGGGCTCCGTGTAGCAATTTCATTTCTGCCTCCCAATCTTGCCACCGTTTAGACGTCTGTGTTTTTACATTCCGGTGGTTATTGTTTTAAATTACATTTCGTGGGGCGCCTGGGTGGCGCAGTCGGTTAAGCGTCCAACTTCAGCCAGGTCACGATCTCGCGGTCCGTGAGTTCGAGCCCCGCGTCGGGCTCTGGGCTGATGGCTCAGAGCCTGGAGCCTGTTTCCGATTCTGTGTCTCCCTCTCTCTCTGCCCCTCCCCCGTTCATGCTCTGTCTCTCTCTCTGTCCCAAAAATAAATAAACGTTGAAAAAAAAAAATTAAAAAAAAAAATGTTTGAGTCCATTGTGAGAGAAGTAAAACCCATTAAAAAACACATTGTGTCAAAAAAAAATAAAATAGGGATGCCTGGGCGGTTCAGTGCATTAAGCGTCTGACTCTTGATTTTGGCTCAGGTCATGATCTCACAGTTGGTGAGATCGAGCCCTCCAGTGGGCTCTACGCTGGCAGTGGGGAGCCTGCTTGGGATTTCTCGCTCTCTACCCCTCCCCTGGTCACGCTCTTTCTCTCTCTCTCTCAAAGTAAATAAACATTAAAAAGTTAAAAATAATAAAATAATGAACTAAACTAAATTCAATTAAAAATGCCAAAAGGGGGCGCCTAGGCGGCTCAGCAGGTTGAGCAGCTGACTCTTGATTTTGGCTGAGGTCATGATCCTAGGGTTATGGGATGGAGTCCCTCCTGGGGCTCTGTGCTGATAGCGTGGAGACTGCTTGGGATTCTCTCTCTGTCTCTGTCTCTCTCTCTCTCTCTCTCTCTCTCTGCCTCTCCCTTTACCCCTCTCCCCTGCTCACATACTCTCTCTCTCTAAAATAAAAAAATAATAAAATTTAAAAATTAAAAAAAACACACACACTACAACTCCTTTCATGTTTCTTAGGTTGGTTTAAAGGAAAATGACTAAATTATAAATTAAGCAATCGTTCTTAATTCTTCCACCAAAAATCTTCCATATGATTGCTTATAAATACACTGGTTTCTTTTCAACTGCCTTCTCCTTTCTCTTGACCATAATTTTAAGACAACTGCTCTAAGAAATGTAGAAAAAACTGTGTACCTAGTACTTGCCTGACCACAGACCTCAACAGTACAAGATAAAACCTACGAGAGTCATGTGCTAAAAAAAAAAGAAAAAAGAAAAAAAAAAAAAGAATAGAATAGAAAAGAAAAGAAGAAAGGAAGGAAACAAGCAAGACGTCCCCACAGCTCTTTCTCAGACACATTTCTACATGAGGTCTGACTCTTTTTTCTGTCTCCTTTAGACACTCGTGAATTGTTTGGGGACTTCAAACTTATTTCTTGTAGGTGCCACAGAAGCAGCAGCCAGAAGCTGGAGGAGAGAAGGCTCCAAGAAGGGAGAGAGAGACGTGCGGAGGTAAGAGGTGGGCACATCCCTGGACCACGGGCAGCAACAGAGACTAGAAGACTGGAAAAAACCGAGGGGAAGAATACATGAGGGCAAGCCCATTGCCAAGGTTAAACATCTGCTTCTGGGTTCCACTCTTCCCGCCATTTTCTCATTCTTGTTACAAGTAAGTCAGCACTGCTACCTGCAAAGGCACAAAAGCCAGCGTTGCTGGAAACACACGAGGTGACACGACAGACAGCGTGGAAACATCTTGAAGAATACAGGTGTGCTCTTGGGCGAGCAGTGGGCACGAGGCGGGATTCTGTGTAATTAAATTTAAGAGCCACGTTGGAGGGGCGAAACGGAACGCACACCACAAAATATAGACGGCGATTGCCTACGTGATGGGGTTGTGCCAGATTTTTTTCTTTATTGGTTTGCACTTACAAATTTTATTGAATAAACCTGAAACTTCTTAATCTGCTAGGCCATATATTATATGTAACTATAATAAACAAATATGTAACATTACAGATATCATCATAATAGGTATACACACACATTATTTGTGTGTGCATTCTTTCAGAAAAGCAAAAACTTCTGGCAAAGATGCAATAGTATACAAGTTAAAAAACGAAGCCCTTCTGGGTTTGGATAGTTTTGCTACACTCACTAGTGCTGCTGTCCCAAGAACTGGGAGAGATTTTGCAAAAGCAACCGGCCCTGCGATAAAGCAGTGGTTAAGGATAGGAAGAAGAGAGTGTAGTCTGATTTGTACAAATCAATTTTGAATCTTACATCTTGTCTAAGGGAGCTCCTAAAGGAAGCCAAATATTGCGCGTTACTTCCGAAAGGCCCAGTGAGTTGTTGTTGTTGGTTTCTCCCTTCCCCCCCCTTCCCCCCCCCCCCCCCCCCATATCATAAGATGGTTCCAGACATCCCTGCCCCTTCCCTTTCAACTTCTGGTGTGGTCTGGAAACCAGGTCTCGGCAACAAGTTACCTGGACTTTGGACCTAGGTCTAAATCAAGGCCCAGCTCTGCCCCTTACACGCGCTGTGCGATCTCGGGTGCATTTACGTGAGCTTTCTGGCCTCCACGTCGCCATCTGTGAAATGGAGCTGAAGGCATCTTCCGCGGCGCGCACCCGCGGTGAGCTGGGACTGGGGTGGCATTTATAGGCGGTCCCATCACGGCGCTGGGAGCTTGGGTGGGTCCCGATAGAACGAGAATCCGTGGACTCCCATGGAGCTCAAATGATCCAAGTCCCTTCGACGGGCCACCAGGCTGGCACTTCTGAGCTTGGGGACTCTCCCTGCTGCCCGGGATTCGAGGCCAAGGTCGGGCGCCCGGGTGCGGGCGCGCTGGGATCAGGTCCCACCTCCCGCCCCGGGGGGGAGAGACAGAAGCGGCAGGGGCGCCAGCGCAGCCAGGTTTCCAGAAGAAAAGGAAGGACAAAAAGAAACGAGACGAAAGAGAACACAAACCTGAGACGGTGACTTACAGTCTTAAGGAGAGGGATTCCCGGAAGGGAAATAAAACCAGTTTCTTTTTCTGTCCCCTGATAAGAAAGTCACAAGCTTCCAGAGGCGCATTCAGCCCCAAAATCACTTTCCCGAGCCAGAAACGGCTCGGGAAACCCCAGCCCGAGGTCCCCCACCGCCCGGAGGCCGCTTTCTGCCCCAAATCCCGGAGCGGCCGCGGAGCGCGCGGGGTCGGTCCCCGGGCCCGGCGCGCACAGCCCCCCGCCCCGGAGCCGGACGCGCAGCACCGATCCCGAACACTCCCCCCCCTCCGCCCCACCTCGTCCCCCATCCCCGGGGAGGGGGCGGCTGTCAGATCCCGGAGAGCTCCCCACCCCCACCCCGCACCACGCCGCCCCCGCCGTGCGCCCCAGGGCCGCGGACTCACCAGCCAACGGACGGCCCAGGGCCCCTTCATGGCTGCGGAGCGCCCCGCCGGCCCGCCAGAGCCTCCTCGAGCGCCAGCGCCGCCGCCCCGGGGCCCGGGAGGAGTGACCGCCGCCTGGCCCCTCCCCGGGCCCCGCCAGCCCGCGAAGGAGCTCCCCGCGCCCCGGAAGTCTCCCAGCACCTGCGCGCGCCCCGCCGCGGCTCCCCGAGACCGTCCCGGGGCCGGGGCGCAGGGGGAAGCCCGGCCGGGGAGCGCCCGGGGCAAGGGGAGACGGGGGGGGGGGGGGGAGGCGCCGCGCGGGGCGCAGGGAGCGGTCAGGCTCGGGTGCACAGACGGGCATTCCCCGCGCGGAGGCGTTTCCGCGAGCGGCCGGCGGGCGGGGTTTCAGGTGAGGACCCCGGGGGCCGGCTGGCCGTCCTGCTGCGACCCGGAGCCTCGGCCGATGGCTGGGAACGGTCCGACGAAGACCCGGCGCCCCTCCGCTCGCGGGCGGTGGCTGCGATCGAGGCTCCCGAGAGCCCCTGACCGCAGCGGTACCAGGTGACAGCTGTCTGGCCAAGGGTTCAGATGTTGTGCCCTGGGGATTCGCCTTTTTCGCTCAAGGAGAGGACGAAGCTAACGGGTTAGGACACATCACGCAGCTCCAGCAGCATTTCGTGTTCACGAGGACTTCCCCTCCTTGTTACTCATCATTTCCTGGCCAATTCTCTCTCTCTCTCTCTCTCTTTAAAATTGCAGTTCTTTAGTGATGGCGTTAACACAGTTCAAAGTCTTTACTGTTTTGGAGAAATTGGTCTGTCTGGTCAGAGAGTATTTTGCAAGAATTTTACAGAAGGGAAGTTTGTATGACGTCGTTGGGAGTGTGAATCTGAAAGCGGTTCCCAGGCGGGGCTCGAGTGAAGTACTCAGCATTTCTTCCCACCCTTCGTGGAGTTCTGAGCCTCAGTCTCCCCCGCCCCCGCCCCCGCCCCCCTTTCTGCTTCCTTCCCCTTGGCCGGCTTCGTCTTTGTAGACATTTTCTTCTGGAAGACTATTCAGGCCCCCAAAGCCTGGGGCAGGTGGCCCTCCTGGATGCCTTCGCTCACTTTGTGGTTCAGCCTGCACTTAAGGCCCTGACTTGTAGGTGTTGGTTTGATTCTGCCTCACCTTCCAGAAGGTTGTCAGCGAGCCCTGTGAAGACTGGCTGGCCAGCCCCCTTCAAGTGCCACTGTTCCCCCCAGAACAGACACAAAAGAAGTAAATGGGCGTGGGGGGTATCACACGGGGACTGTGCGTATTATCTTTGCGACTTTTCTATACATCTAAAACCATTCTTTAAAAAAAAGTTCATTGAAATAAAAAACAAAACCATAAGAAGAAGGAAGGAATGAGGCAACAGGAAGGAGAGAGAGAGAGGCCATGACAACATCGACATCTCCTGAGTGTGACTGATGAGCCAGCAACTTTCACAAATGGTTCCTACTGACGTGGTACCTACTATTGTAGGCCAGCAAGGTGGGTGATTATTAAGCTAACTTGACACATAAAGAACTGTAGCCAAAAACGGTTAAGCAACATTGGCAAAGTTGGTTAATCAATAGCAGAGCCAAGAATTAGCTTAGATATTTTTGCTCCTGGGCCCTGCTCCTGCTGTCCCGCACTCCCCCAATTACCCTCAGGTTCCGTGAGATGGTAATAGGTGTTTTGTGGGGGGGACGGGTGTTTCGTGAGGGGCCAAACGATTTTAGAATGTTCTAGATTTAAAAAATGTAAACAGGTCTTTTAATCCGAGACTTCTCGGAGCCTTTCACAGGCTAATATGCATTGTGACTGTCTACAAGGGGGCATGATATACACTGTGGCCCACGCTTGTGTGTCTTCTTTATGGGATCCTTTCAAGACCACGTATGGAGTGAACACCTCATGAATACATTGGCGTCCTAGGGAAAACAGTTTGGACATTTCTACAAGTTATTTTTATTTTTAACAACACGTTCCTAAGGGCCTCCAAGCCTTCAAGGGAAAATAACAATCTCAATAATAGAAATTCAGGCACTCTACCAGATAAACCTTGTGTCGAAGGTCATAAACCTTGTGACCTTTGCTGGAAACAGTAGGACACACTTTCTCTTTTCCACTGGATTTGAAGTGGGAAGACGTGAAATGCAGAACAGATGTGGCTGTTAAGAGAGCTTGTGGACCCGCCAGGGCTGAAGGAACAGTCAGCTCCTGGTGAGCAGAAACCACGCTGAGAGGCAGAGACGGGTAGTGTCGCTGAATCCTGGATTGATTTGGTCCCCATCCGGAACCTTGCACCACCCAGTTACCAAACTCGGTACATTCTCAGTGTTTGCTTAAGCCAGATTCTTGCAACTAAAAGAATCCTGAATGATATCTCATCAGAGCTTCTCATCAGCCTCAGAAGTCCTCTGGTACCAAAATTAGTTGTTACAAATTGACTGTTACATTTTCAGCTTCACGTAGGGGATGTTTGCCTGAGCAAGCCTGTCGAGATGGCTTCAAGATCGGGAGACATTACGTATGACGGAAGCGTTTCCTACCACTAGAGGGCGCCAAATACCACACCAGTCAAGTGATGAAGTTGAATGTTGTTTCCATCAATTAATGGAAATATATTTCGGTTCTTGGGAGAGGGAAGAAGGAGGAGAGAGAGCTTCGGTTTAGATAGGCAGTCTGCGAGCCTCATCACCTAGACATTTCATCTCCCTGACAACGTATTAGGTCTTACAGGGTTAGAGAAAAGACAATCGCCGAGCACCAGGCGCATTCCAAGAATACCAGTGAATGCTTTCGCACTGCTCCAGTCTTCGTGAATGTGGGGCCTTCCGGAGGCGGGTTGCTGATTTGGGGTCAAAGTTCAGATGGGAAGCCAGACAAGTTACAGGGCTTGCAGCTCCTTTCCTACACCACTTCCTGTATGAATGGGTTCACGTGCCTGAAGGTGCTGTCCAGGGAAAGGCGCTAGGAGCCCGACGGCCCGGAGCTGGAAAGCTCGGCCACGGAGGTGTGGAGCTTGTTATTCAAGCTCCCAGGTTCTCCCAGTGTGAAAAGTGCTTTACTAGCCTACTTCCTGGGCAAGAACCTGAAGACAGGGGATTAAGGAACATTAAGAGTGTGCTGGCCAGATTGCAGGGAACATGTGGGCAACCAGTGATGGGAGAAACAGGTCCTCCATAGGCCTGGGATCATGATGCCATTGAGTGGCCCTTCCCTGCTGCCTCCGGCCGCCTGTGGTGCGCTCTCCAAGCACGCGTGAGAAGTGTGATCACCTCCTGCTGTCCAAAACTGGCCCATGGGAAAATAGGGGCTGCTTCCCAAGAGGGGCGGGGGTGGGGGGGTGGGGAGGTGGGGGTGGGGGGAGGAGATCTAAGGCTTAGATTAAGACCACGCTCCTCAAGCCTCAGTCCCCTTTTGCCATTTGTGTGGCTCACTTGTACTTTTATTTAACTTTATATATTTTCAAATCAACTTACTTGGTTCCTTAGATGACTTTATTTTTAAAACAAAAAATTATATTGTCATATAGCCATAAATGGAAAATCAACATTCCTTACCAAACACAGAGGACATCCATAAAAATAAATATACAACTATTGAAACAAAATATTCGCCTGCATACCACTCGGAATTGTTTCCCAGCCCGCGGGTGGAAAGGCCAACAGGCTTCTGGAGAAGCTGACTTATTGCACAGAGGTGACTTCTGTCCAGTTTGGCCTTCCTGCCAGCCCTCAGGTGACTGCTGGAGAAAGACCGTCTTTCTGGTCTAACACCCAGACCCTCCCCAGGAGACTGGAAGGGGTGCTGTCATTACACTGGGGGGGGGGGGTGGGTACCTTCTGCCAGGCACCTGCCTTTCCCTGTTAGAACGGGCTGAGTCAGGGGCACCTGGGTGGCTCAGTGGGTTAAGCGTCCGACTTCGGCTCAGGTCGTGATCTCACAGTTGGTGAATTCGAGCCCCACATCTGGCTCTGTGCTGACAGCTCCGAGCCTGGAGCCTCCTTCGGATTCTGTCTCCGTCTGTCTCTGCCCCTCCCCCTGTCTCTCTCTGTCCGTCTGTCTCTCTCAAATACAAAGAAACATTCAAAAATAAAATAATAATAATGATAAAAAAGAACAGGCTGAGTCAGCTTAAGGGAGACAATGGTTGGGGGAGGAGGAAAGTGAGTCCCACAGAGCCAGGGGTTGGGGGGGGGGGTGGTTGGAGGCGGGTCCAGAGCACAGGTCTCTTCCACAGAGGGGATAAGTGGAAGGTTTTCCGCAGAAGGCAGCCCTAGTTCACTAATAGACTCGTGACAAGGTTGGGCCTGTGGATTTAAATCCTCATTACCTCGCCAGCTACGAGAAGCTTTGCATAATATTTAACCCCTCTCTCTCTCCGTCTCACTTTAAACATAAGCCCTTTGAATCGTGATGATTTGCCTGGGAATTGGTCTCGCATGGTATAATTTAATTTAATTTAATTTTTGCAATTTGCAAATGGTCACTTCAGACCCTACGGGGTCACCAACGTGTTTTATAGGTGACAACACATGGGGTCCCCGCCCACGGTGCCCAGCACCGGTGCCTTTCATTTCCTGAACTGCCTGCCTTCTCACGAGGTGAGAGAACACAGCATCGCCCGCAGCCTGTCAGCTCAGCCTCTCCACAGGGAAAATAGCTCGGTTGCATTTTTCTGGAAAAGAACTAAAATGGAATCATGGGATCAGACTCTTAGTTCCCATGACCGTCCGTCGTTGTCTCTGGTCAGGTGTGGCCTGAAGGAGAGGAGGTGCCCATCTCTCTCTGCCTCTCTTCATACAAATGTGATCGTTCAGACACGCCCAGGGTTTTCTCCAGAAGTTCACTGCAAGCCACATGCCCCCGGTCTGTGCTCTCTGGGTCATTTACTGGCTCAAGTCCACCAGATAGGTATCGGTGAAGAAAAGAACGAATATCTTTGTGACGTGCCTAGGTGATCATCATAAAATAGTTCAAAATGGTAAAGGAGAAACACCCCCGAGAGGGGGTGAGACATGGCTGTATGATTTAAAATAGTTTTAAATTTCTCAGCGTCTCCTTCCCCCCTATACACAGCGCCCTCTAGGAAGGATGGTTCTCTGGGAGACTTGGGACTTTGTGTGAGTCTGCTGGTTTGGGGGGCGCTGGCCTTGCACAAGAAAGGGGTGGGAGATTGCCAGGGAGGGTGAGGATCTTTGGGGGAAGTAGAGGTGGGTCAAGGCAGCAGTCAGGGAGGTAATGTCAACACGGGATCAGGAGGACTGACTTGGGGAAAGACCTGTCTGGTGAGGTTTCTTTTTTCCCCCAAAAAATGTTCTGTGTTGGGCCCTGTTTGATGGGTCCTCTCTTTGTGGACCATCACAATATATTTGGTTGGATTGGGTTTCTTATTAAAGGCTGAAGGGGCCAAGCAGAAGTGTGGATCGAGGGGACAATGGACCCCAGAGACTTAATGTCCACTTAGAAAAAGACCTACCGGGGCGCCTGGGTGGCTCAGCAGGTTAGGCGTCTGACTTCAGCTCAGGTCGTGATCTCATAGTCCGTGAGTTCGAGCCCTGCATCGGGGTCTGTGCTGACAGCCCCGAGCCTGGAGCCTGCTTTGGATTCTGTGCTCTGTCTCTTTCTCTCAAAAAATAAACATTAAAAAAAATTTAAAAAAAAAAGGGGGGGGGGGAACAACACCTGTCAGAGTTCAGGAGAGGTCCGGCTCATAGAAGTTGGGCCACATCTGCAGTTCCTTTGGAAGTTCTCCTGGTGCATTCAAGCCGGGAGAAAATCAGCGCAAATATCAACGTGGGTTGGCAAAAACTGTGAGGTCTCTTAAGTGCTTCCATGCAGCAGACTGATACTTTTAACACAAAACTGCAATGTAGAGTCTCATGTGGGGCTAGTGTCAAGAATCTAAACTTGAGGCCCTCGGTGGGGCATTCCTGACAGCTTCTGACCTGCGGTCACAGAGTCTCAAAGCGGGAGAGACCTTTGGGACCCCAGCTTGGCCCTTCCCGCTTGAATCCCACTAGGACAGCCTGGGGCGTGAAACCCCGGCCTGGGCTGCAGTCCTTCCTGCGCTGCCTCTCACTGCCTCCCGAGGTGGCTCATTCCATTTCAGAACTTTCCAGCGGTCAGAAATGCTCCCCGATGCTCCATGAAACACGGGCGATAGTAACCGTCCTTGAACTCGAGGTTAGAAGAGGTGTTTTTACCACCCAAACCCTCCTCACCAGCCCTTCACAGACCCACGTCTTGAGACGCTTCTTTCCAGATGCTTCCAGCCAGTCAGCCCGACTCCCTGATCGCAGCACATGAAGCGAGACGGATTTTTCTAGCGTCCACGCTGAGGAAGGATATGAAACAGATATTCCCCACCGCGCTGGCTTTGAAATCCCCGTGGAGTCTCCAGTTCATTCCAGGAGGTTACCAAAATTCTTTACGATCTTTCTTCAAAGCTATTTTTTTTTTTCCAATGTTTATTTACTTTTTGGGACAGAGAGAGACAGAGCATGAATGGGGGAGGGGCAGAGAGAGAGGGAGACACAGAATCGGAAACAGGCTCCAGGCTCTGAGCCATCAGCCCAGAGCCCGACGCGGGGCTCGAACTCACGGACCGCGAGATCGTGACCCGGCTGAAGTCGGACGCTTAACCGACTGCGCCACCCAGGCGCCCCTCTTCAAAGCTATTTTTACTTAAGCCAGGAAAACGTAAGGGGAGGAATTATTTAAGGAGCTAGGAATTATGCAATCAAACAAAAATAAGGAATCGCGACTAGCAGCATCTAATACTTATATAGTGCCAGGGACCTTGGCGTGTTTCTTGCGTACCTGTTCACTCATCCAAACCTCCCAGCTGCCGCCACGAACAGGGTCCTGTTACCATCCCATTTCAGGTGAGCAACTTGTAGCAACTTGCCCAGACTCGCGTGGCTCTAGGTGGCAGAGAACTAACTTCTGAAGTCCCTGCTGAATCTACTTCCTTTCCAAAACAGATACATCAATGGCCTTATGACTGAGACATAAACTCCCGAAGGAAGTATGAAACCTGATCGTGTTGCTGTTCTGTCGAACGCGTGGTTTCCTGTTGATTCATGCCACGCACATAGCGTTTTATTTTCTTCAATCGCAGGTTTTATTCACTCGGACCGTAATGCCGTGAGCTAACAATTCTATCAAGCAAGACGGTTTGCTGGGCTTGTATCCGTTTTCCCTTCTAAAAATTATAGCTCCTGGCTTCTGCAGATCGGGTTGAAATAAAGGACAACACGACTAAGCCTGTGTGGACGTAACTCCACGCTCTGACTCGGAGCCTTTCCAAACGTGAGTATGGATGTGACTCACCTGCTGATAGGATTAAATTTGGACTCTGATTCAGTAGGGCTGAAGAGGCGTGTGAAATTCTGTATTTCTCCCGAGCTCCCGTGTGAGGTCAACGGCACCATTCGGAAGGGGCGAAGGACCAGCCAGCTCAGAGCACCATCCATCAGTCCAGGGGTTTGATCTCATACAGATAAAAACTAGCTGAGTCTACCATTTTGGCCAGTTGCATTATTATTCAGGTGCCTCTTTTACGGAATTAGGCGGGGAATCTAGGAAGATCAACAAACTAACTCATGTCATAAAAAATTAATACATGCATTTCTACCCAGTTTCCATTTACCTTAATGTTATATACAGCTGAGGCCAAATTTTTACTTAGCAGAGACAAGTCTGCCTTGACTATATAAATAAGCTCTTCCTATCAAGAAAAAGAACAAACAAACTTAGTTCATTTTCAAACAGGCTGAGCTTTTATTTCCGTGAACAGTAAGAACCCTGGCCAGAAGCCTGCTGATTCTCTCAGCCAATCAGAATAATGTGACCATAAATGTCCGTAAATTCCCCCCTCAGTGAATCTCTGCCTTCCTTATTTCTGTCGTGGGGACATGTGTCTTACAGCTCTGTGCCTCATAGTCTGCCTTTTATGTCTTTCCTGTCCTGTCCTAAAAAAAGAAAGAACAGAGAAGGAAAGAAAGGAAGAAAGAAAGAAAGAAAGAAAGAAAGAAGAAAAACCCCAAACAAAAAACTAAGCTCTGTAGAATCTCTCATCTGAAAGCCCATTGTCTTTTATGTCAAAAGGTATTAATACACACACAGCTCTTGATTACTTTTAACAATATCTGACACATTTAGGGCACTTAAAAAGTGCTATTCTAAGGGCTTTATAAACATGTGTTCGCTTAATGCTCGTCCAAAGGCTGGAGGCAAGTCTTCTTACACCTGTTACAGAAGGGTAGCGAGTGAGGCCTTGAGCAGCTAAGGATCTGGTCGCACAGCAAGTAAGTTGCAGAGCTGGGGCTCGGCCCAGGACAAGGAATAGTTTCTTGCCCTTACCGATGGGCCCCCTCGTTCCTGAGCCAGCACGCGCCAACTAATTGAGCATCCACTGTGTCCCAAACCCTTTTCCGTGCATGACCTCACTGAGCCCTCAGATCCACACCTATGAGAGAAGGATCACTTTAGCTTATTCACGTGGACAGGTGCCTGGATCAAGTTCCCGGGGCAAGTGGGGACTCAGGTGTGTCTGTCTCTGACCCTGTGTTCTTTGCACCTTCTTAGTGATTGAGAGAGTTGGCCTCGTGCTTTTCTTTTTTTTTTTAATTTATTAAAAACTTTTTTTTAAATGTTTACTTAATTTTGAAAGAGAGAGACAGAGCGCGAGCGGGGGCGGCACAGAGAGACAGAGGGAGACGCAGAATCCAAAGCGGGCTCCAGGCTCCGAGCCGTCAGCACAGAGCCTGATGTGGGGCTCGAACCCACGAACCGCGGGATCGTGACCTGGGCCGAAGTCGGACGCCCAACCGACTGAGCCACCCAGGTGCCCCCCCACCCTTTTTTTTAATAGAGGGCCAATCTGAAACCTTTGCATACACCAAAGCACAACCTAGAATATTGCATATCCTATTGTCACTGGGACACTCTCCGGAAGCATCTAAAATGCCTTGCCTAACCGATTCTCCACTCTTTTCCCCAGCTGGCTTCCCTCGCCTGCCCCCAGTTCCCTCTTCCTGTGACATCATGTCTCCCCCCTGGGCCCATCTATCTCTTTGTGGTGCTATTTACAAAGCAGACATTGAATCAAATTGGAAAATGTCCCTTTCTTGCCTTCCCTTGGTGCTGTATCATGCCCTAGGATCTCATCCCTTGATTTTGCCTTTTCCCCCCGCTTAGATCCCAGTCTAGACCTCCCCTCAGATTAGAATGTACTATCTTCTTTTCCTGTTGTGAATATAGCATAGGTTCATAAGACGCGATGATGAAGGATAAAGCATTGGCCAATTCCTTCCAAAAAAAAAAAAAAAAGCCATTCGTCTTGCAACCCAATGATGAACCCATTGCTACCATTTGCCAGGGGGTCACTTGCACTAGAAAATGCTTCATGCGCATACCATCTTATTGGATCCTCACATTATCTTAATATTCAGTGTTATCCTCACTTTACAGATTAAGGATCTTGAGTAACTTGCCTGAGACTATGTGCCAGGTCATGGTAAAGCTGGGCTTGGAACACAGGTCTCCCGGCTCCTAATGTGCCCCTCTGTCAACAGAGTCCCCTTCCTCTTTGATGGCGTCTCGTCTTAGCCTTTGCTTCAGCTGACTTCCTTGTAGTCTACCTCCCCGCACCCTGTTCCCGTGCTGTCATCCAAACTGCCCCTCTGGAAGGACCTGCTTCCTCCACCTTGACCATCCAACCCCCACTTTTCATATGAAGCAAAATGAAACACTTGGAGCCTTCCCTGACTTGCTACCTCTCCCCCCCGCCCCCCGATGCCATTGCAACCCTTCCAAACTTAGAACTTTCTCTGCACTTTTGAGGAGTGAGGAGACCAATTTTCATATTTTGAGTCTCCAAAAAGTATCTTTCTTTTTAAAAACGGACACTTCAGATAAATCCATAGGGGCTTGGAAATGAACTACCCCGGTCTGACCGAGGTAGTTCACTGCTCCACAACTACACGTGACTTTCGATGGCGCGAGACACATTACTGATCAGGAAGTGATCAAGCAAGTTGCTTGAAAAGAAGGCATTATTTTCCACGGTCTTTGAATGGAGGCTTTGAGCTTAAGTCTGGATCTCAACAGTTTTCCTGAGTTAAGTAAAACATTATGAGTCCCTACTTCATGGCACGGACTGAGCCAGACTCTAGGAACAGTAGTGAGCAAGACGGGGATGGCCCCTACCTTCAGGGCTTTACAGACCAGGCAGACAACCCAGCAGAGGGTTAACAATAGTCAGCCCTGGCCTCTCCCCACCTTGAGGAATGTTTCTCTTCTTTGGTTCCCCGGACACTAGCTTTCGAGTTCTCTCCTCCCCTGCGCCTTCCCTCCGGTTATGCCTGATGCGTGACCTGCCTGCTTAGCGCTGTCCTCAGTGCCCTCTGCCCTCAGTTCCTCAAAGATGCCCTGAGGCTTCGACCATCACCTCTTCCCAGGTGACATTCAGATCTCTACCTCGCGCTCTGACTTAGGTTGACACTGTCCCTGCACCATTTTTCATTTTTGCCCATTTTCCACTTACCACCTCAAACTCTTTCTGGGCCTGAAACTGAGCTCTTCAATTTCCAACCTGACAAGAAGGGAGAGGAGATTGGAAGCAGCGAACAAAAGAAAAGATAAAATAAGAATCCAAGTGGAAAGAAGTCTCGAGAGTCTTTGGGTTCCGTCTGGCCATTCTCTGAAGCAACCGTGCCGTGCTCCTTCGGTGTCTGTCAATCTTCACGATTAGGCAGGAAGCTCCTTCAACGTAGGGAGGGTATCTTCTATCATCCCATGCTTGTGGGTCTACTCCAAAGTCTTACAGGGGCTTTGTACACCCGTGAGGACACAGGGGGTACACACAGGACACAGAGGGGGACAGGGATGCAGACGCTGGAAACGGCTTTTACTGTTGTTTCTGAATGGACTCGCCTGACATTGGATTGTGCAGTCGGGACTCGATGGCTGGCACGTTATAAGGTCAAACACCCTTAACTCTTCCTGATTGAATGAGGTTGGAGTTTTGTCCTGATTTTTGATAGAAAGATCAAAACAGTGCCATCCATCCAGGCCGTCCTTCCCCACCTCTCAGCGATTGTAGACGTGTTCAGAAAAGCGATGGTGTCATCGTCAATAATAGAAAGTCAGAGAGAGAGGGAGAGAGAGACGCAGAGACACAGAGACGGGGAGAGATTAGCCTCAGCTTGAGACCATCGTATTCTTTCTCGTGTTTTTATTAGGGTTATTGCCACCTACGCTAACCAGAGTTTAGTATCATCCTAACACGAGTAGCCTACGTTTTAAGCGTTCTTGACAATTATTTAGCTAGACTGTCAACCTTTCAGAGCGCTGGAATGTTGTAGTGAATTTCTGTCTTTGAAGTCCGCAGGCATCTGGTCCGCGATGAATCACAAGGCCTGGCTTCCTTCGGAGATGGGGCTGCCAGAGTCCTCTGTGCTGTGGAGCCTGGAAACTCGCTGACCCCATTTTTCCTCCCCCTCATCACAGCTCCTGCCTCCCTCCCTCCCTCCTCCACACCGGTGTAGCTCAGTAGAAGCGACTTAGTAGCAGCCAAAGACGCTAGAGTTTGGCCGGTGCTTGGCTTTTCAGTGTTTTAGACAGTGGACCACGTTCCTAAGCATAGAACGACATGGTGTTGATGCTTCTCACCAATGCCCATGTTTTGACACCCATCAGTTCTGAACTTGTTCTTTCTCTCTGCCTCTTGTCATCCTACTTATTCCTTCAGTAAACAGAGGTCACAGGGGATAGTGTACTTAGTGTGGGCCTAGATCAGGACAGGGAAGCACAGTGTGTTCACGTCTGCTCACGGAGATCGTCAGCGGCCAGGTCCTCACGGGACTGGACCTTCTGTCTGTGGGAGCCACGTTTCCCCCCACCGACCGCTTTCAAGGGTTCCTTCTGTTAAAGTCTTTGTCCACTCTTACCTTAGGATTCTGGGTGTAGACAGTGGGCTGGCCAGGTGAACGCTCAGTTGGCTTATTAAACTGGGTAAAGGAGAAGGGTTTTCCAGGTCACCCTGAAAATCAACCACAGTTGGATTCTCACTTGGTTTATAACTCTGAAGGTATATGGTATACGGAGACAACTTTTTCCATTTTGATTCTGTCCCCAAGTAGTTCACCGTGCCACATTCCTATTCCTCAGTGAGGGAGCCAGGATAAGCCAGTCTGTCCCGGTCCAGGCCTGGTCCAGCCTGAAGACCGATTCACTTCTGCACTTTCATTCCAACAAGATTTATTGACTTTTTGAAAAAACTGTTGATTTATTTTTGAGAGAGAGATTGTGGGGGAAGGGGCAGAGAAAGAGGGAGGCACAGAATCCGAAGCTGGCTCCAGGCTCCGAGCCATCAGCACAGAGCCCGACGCGGGGCTGGAACTCATGGGCTGCAAGATGGTGACCTGAGCCAGAAGTCAGATGCTTAACCGGCTGAGCCACCCAGGCGCCCCACTGTATTTACTGACTTTTGGACAAGGCACTATCTCTGCAGTGGCAGGAGAGAAGAAAGATTTAGGCCACAGAGATGAAGGGGATATGAGTCTCGTCGCCTAGAAGAGTGCAGGCAGGCCAGTAGGAGCTAGAGGACTCTGGAATCAACTTCTGGCCCCACACGCGTTAGTTAGGTGAGCACAGGGCCGTTATTTCGTTTTTCTGAGCTTTAGCTTTCTGTCTGGAAAAAGGTGGTAACAACAAGATGTACTTTATATTCTTGTGTGAGTGGACAGGTAATTCACGAAGAAGATGTCCCGTAGTGTCAGACGCATGGTTCCTACTCTGAGGGGCGGTATTGCTAAGAGGGCCAACAGCGTGACGATGGCTCCTGGTGTGTTTTTATGGAGACGCTGTCTCTCGGGGTAGAACACGTTAGCCTCTGCCAGCGGGAGAGAAGACTCACTTTGACACCCTGGCCCTCACAGGGTGCTCCCCGGCCTCCCTGGACGTCCCGAGCTCCCCGGCAGCAGGGCGACCCGGTGGTCTATGCAGCACAACGGAGTGTGCATGACCGATGACCGCGTGTCATTTCTTCTTTCCTTGGTGGTTGGGTCCCCACCGAACGGGACCTTTTCTGTCTCCTACTGCTTACAGAGGGCTGACAGGTCCCAGAAGATGTGACAGAAGCTCTCCCAGTGTCCACAGGGAAACAGGATCGTGCAGATTCGTAGAGTTCCGACAAACGTATTGCCATTACGTTTTCTCAGCTTCGTCTATTTATGTGACAGGAAGAGTAGGGGCTTCTAGCTTTTCAATAACTCAGCCCATAAAAGTACTCACTCATTAGGTGCCGAAGATGCAGGGAATACATTTTCTGCTTTGGGATGTGTGCGGATACATTTTGTGATTTATCCAAAAGGATCTGGGGGACACAGGCAAAGTGTCCTCAACCAGAGGTAAGCATCCCAAACAATGTAAACATCTCCCACAAACATTGCTATTGGCTTAAGCCTCTAAGAGGTTCTAACAATGTTTAATAAAAGAAATAATTATTTAACATTTAAACCCCAACTCTACCCTAGTACCTGGACGGTTGCATCTTGCCGTATTTTATGAAACATTTTCGGGGATTCTGTTCCAAATTTTCTTTCCATCATAGCTTCTTAATTATGAACACATATTTTGAAACGGCAATAGAATATAATTCCATTAATTTAAAAATTTAAAAATTTTTTTTTAACGTTTATTCATTTTAGAGACAGAGAGAGACAGAGCATGAATGGGAGAAGGTCAGAGAGAGAGGAAGACACAAATCTGAAACAGGCTCCAGGCTCTGAGCTATCAGCACAGAGCCCGACGCGGGGCTTGAACTCACGGACCGTGAGATCATGACCTGAGCCGAAGTCGGTCGTCCAACCGACTGAGCCACCCAGGCGCCCCTCCATTAATTTAAAATTACAGTCTCAGAGTGCCCGGGTGGCTCAGTCAGTTGAGCGTCGGACTCTTGATTTCGGTTCAAGTCATCATCCCAGAGTTCTGGGATCGAGCCCTATGTCAGGCTCTGCACTGAGTGTGCTTGGGCTCTCTCTCCCTCTGCCCCTCTACCCCACTCACGCTCGCTCTCTCTCAAATTAAAAAAAAGGTAAAAACAAAATAAAATTATAGTCTCAGTCCTTAGAGATATTTTTAAATATTTTAAATTTTTTTTTTCAACGTTTATTTATTTTGGGGACAGAGAGAGACAGAGCATGAACGGGGGAGGGGCAGAGAGAGAGGGAGACACAGAATCGGAAACAGGCTCCAGGCTCTGAGCCATCAGCCCAGAGCCTGACGCGGGGCTCGAACTCCCAGACCGCGAGATCGTGACCTGGCTGAAGTCGGACGCTTAACCGACTGCGCCACCCAGGCGCCCCAATATTTTAAATACAATATCACCCAATTGCTATTTAAGATGTTTACAGACATGTTAGTCGTTTCCAAGTCATTGAAGAAGTGAATTTTAGCTATAGAATTACAGAATTTGAGAGCCAAAAAGCTTGAATTAAAGCCAGTACAATGGAACAGATATTTAAATGTGAATAATATACTATGTTTCTCCATTTTGCGTGACTCTCAAAATGAACCAATACGTTGACCTCAACCCCATCAACCCCTTTAAGACTCAATATTGCCTTCCTGTCTTTACTCTAGCATACTAATAATATCACGAATTAATATATTAATTATTATCTATAATAAGTATATGATTAGCATCGTTAATGTATAATAATACCTAATAATAATCCGCGATAGAGTGTTAATGTAGAAAGGACGTAAGATTCTGTGGCTGGGCCATTTGGCCCTGGCCTCAAGCTTGAGAGAGATCTCAGACCTCAGCCACAGTTAATTTGAGAAGCTAATGAACAGGAGCCAGATGAAGCTTCTGTCATCAATACCGATTCCAAATTAAAGTCACTGAATTATGTTTGTTTCTCCTGTGGAGTAGTACCCCAGTATTGGTATTCTCTTGTTAGTACTGTGTGTTAATACCACAATAAACACTCCCCAAATCAAAGGGGAGAAGACACATCCGAGGACAGTGAGCCTCAACAGCTGTCAGTTGCCAAACTTACCGAGGCTCCGACTACCTTAACATTTTAGTACCTCTTCGTGTGTGGCCTTGCTTTTATTCTAGAATATTTACTGAGAGCCCACCAGGTGCCAGGCACTGTTTTAGGTCCTGGAGTGATGAAGAAAATTGGGGGGGCGGGGGGAAGGCCTACTCTCACGCAGTTGACAATCCAAGGGATAAGCAGACCTGGCCCCGGGTTCACGGAGCCTGGAACCCCCAGGCTGGGTCCCCCAAGGCTGCCTTCACTCTCTCCACGTGCTTTCACAGTCTCCTCCCTCTTTATGAACTTGAGCGATCTTCTTCACAGACCTTCCATACCCAGTGTTCGAAGATTTAGGAAATGTAGAGGCGTGGTTTTTTGCTCTTGCTTGATAGCTGTCTCTTTTTTTAAACTGATGACTCAAAACATGGTTTTACTTT
The DNA here is from genome assembly GCF_018350155.1 of Leopardus geoffroyi. Taxonomy (NCBI): domain Eukaryota; kingdom Metazoa; phylum Chordata; class Mammalia; order Carnivora; family Felidae; genus Leopardus; species Leopardus geoffroyi. The sequence goes on along the minus strand of NC_059334.1, from coordinate 8,460,261 downwards.
CACTTCAGTTGGTAATTTAATGTGATACTAATGCAATCCGTAATAATAGTTAAATGCACTGAATACTAATTGCATGGTACACATTGCACCAAGCAATTCGCATTATCTCATTTAATTGCAAAATAACCTTATTTTCCCCATTTTAAAGATGCAATTTTGAGAGGTGAATTGCCCGGGTTAACAAAGCCAGCAGATAACCGATCTAATTTTTTTTTTTTAATTTAATTTCTTTAATGTTTTATTTATTTTTGAAAGAGAGAGAGAGTGCGAGCAGGGGAGAAGCAGAGACAGGGAGATACAGAGCCCGAAGCAGGCTCCAGGCTCTGAGCGGTCAGCACAGAGCCCGACGTGGGGCTCGAACCTGTGAAGTGAGCCAAAGTCAGATGCTTAACTGACTGAGCCACCCGGGCGTTCCGCCAGTCTGGGGTTTAAAATGAGCTCAACTAACTCCGGAGACTGAGCCCTAGACAACTCTAACCCTTTGCTGTCTGTCCCAGAAAGTTACCCTGTTCATGACACTGACTGAGAACATTATTTCCAAGGGGAGCAACATTCCTCATATTTTTTGACCCTACAACATTAGAGCATTGGTCAGCTTCCCCCAAATGCTTCCTAATTAGAAAAAGAGAGATTCGTTTTACCAAACAGAGTCTTAAGTGAGCTGTGAATGCCAAGGTCAGTGGTCAGGTGGCATGCACAAAAACATTTTTATTACTTAATTACCTTTAGCTGATGTATCTGGCTACTAGAGGAATTCATTTTGAAAATAGACCACCGACATCTAATAAGTTGCATGCTATGTATTGGTTGGATAGGGGGTTAGTTTTCAGTTCACTTTTAACACATAAAGCATAAAGCAAGCGTCAGGTTCAAAGGGCAAATTCTTGGGGCTTCTATTTTGGGGGAAATGCCAGGAACATCTTTCTATTTGCGGAGGGTTTCCTAAATAGGGGCCTTGAGAGTCTATTTCTTCAGCAAAGATTCAAGTCAAATGAAATATCACTTTAGTCAGGCCGTATTTCCAGTTCATCTTGAGGCCTGGTTCAGTCCCCCTTGTAAAGTTTAACAAAAATCTGTAGCTCAGAAGGTCCCAGTTTATGGTAATATGCAAAACATACCGGTGATTAAGCATGTACGTGCAAATGTAATTGCTTACGTGCAGCCTGACAAAATCTAGGCTGCCAGATGACTTTGGTTCAGTTGCAAAAATGAATACAGGTTTTATTGAAATGTCTGCAAATCAATAGGGGCCATTTCAGGTTCTTTCAGGTGAAGCGCTTTGTACCTGGAGAGAGACTAGCCCCTGTTAGGGAGGCTTTTGGGGGGCAGAGGGAGTGGGAGGTTAAGCCCAGCAAGGTGCCCAGATCCGGCTGACAGAGCACACAGCCTGAGATCCGTGAGTACTTGGTAATTTGATGAGCCAGGATGAAACCATGGATTGTTCTTTAATTTTTTTAACTTTTATTTATTAAATTCTTAAAAAACATTTATTTATTTTTTGAGAGACAGAGAGAGACAGAGCATGAGTAAGGGAGGGGCAGAGAGAGGGAGACACAAGAATCTGAAGCAGGCTCCAGGCTCCGAGATGTCAGCACAGAGCCCGACGTGGGGCTTGAACCCATGAACTGTGGGATCGTGACCTGAGCTGAAGTCAGACGCTGAACTGACTGAGCTACCCAGGTGCCCCCATCGATTTTTCTTTAGAAAGCGGGAGGAAGACACAATTGCTAATAAGAAGGTGTTCTTTTTGTTGTGAACTCTGAAAGGATTTCACAATTCTCCCCTCCTTCCCCCCCCCCCCGACCCCGGGGCTGCCTTGTCTCTCCCCATTAAGACATTTCACTTCCTGTTTCCCTTGAACCTGCTCAGAGGGTGACCGCCTGGAGGTTCCCCGGGAGTAAGAATCTGGTAGATCCAGGCGGGAATCTCAAGGGTCACTCTTCATGGACTCTGTCTCCAAAGCAGTGCCAGGAATTATCCAGATAAGGAAATTCTGACTCAATGGGTCATGGGGAGCAAAGGGGGTGGGGGTGCGGAGAATGGAGGGAAGGTCCCAGCAAGATGCAAGTGGAAAAAAGAAACTTAGAAGTGAAAATTGATTTTTGGAAAAACTAAGGACTTACAAATTTAGCTATTAGAATAAAGCAACCAGAAGGGCCACCTGGGTCGTTCAGTCGGTTAAGTGCCCAGCTCTTGGTTTCCACTCAGGTCACGATGTCAGGGTCATGGAATGGAGCCCCACATCCCATCGGAATCTGCGCTGACACAGCAAAGCCTGCTTGGGATTCTCTCTCTTTGCCCTGCCCCTGCTCATGCTCTCTGTCTCTCTCAAAAGAAATAAACGTTAAAAAATAAAATAAAATAAAACAAACAACCACAAAGTCCGTATGGGTTCGATCTGCTTTAGTATTCTGCAGTGGCACTTTTTAATAGCTCAGCCCTCACGCACACACACCAAAACATTTGTACACACATGCACAGACACACGCACACCACAGACACACTCACACACACATACGTACACACACATATGTACCACAAACACATACGCACTCACACACACACAATCTTTGTACCTGCCACCTGCAATACCTAGAATGCTACAAAATTGCCTCTGAAGCTCTCGGTGAAAATGGATTTGGGGCGGATAGATCAGAAATAGATCAAAAAAAAAAAAAAAAAGAAATAGATCGAAAGATACATAGGATGTTCATTTTGACAACACATATGCTAACATAGAAATAATGCAGAGACTATTAAAGCAGAAATTATACCCCTGTGTGCATCGCATGTGCATCGTAACAGGCTGCGGAGGTAAATGTGCTTAGACACTTGTAAGGTTTCAACATTTCCCATGAAGTGGGACAGGATTAACTCTAAGTGGCTTGTGAGTGTTTAGGGATGTACGTTGTAAACCCTGAAGCAACTGCTTCGACATAATGCAAAAAGATATAGTTCAAGCAAAATAGATAAATTAAACTGACATTTAGGAAAAAAAATCAAATGATACGAAAGAAGGCAGGAGAGAAGAAATAGAACAACAACAAAAAAAAAAAAAAAAAAAAACAGAGGAAAGAAACAGAAAGAAGTCATAAAATAGTAGATCGAAACCCACCCATATCAAATATGGCATTAAATGTTAATGGCTTAAGGGCCCTGGGTGGCTCAGTCGGTTGGGCGTCCGACTTTGGCTCAGGTCATGATCTCACGGTTCATGAGTTCGAGCCCTGCATCGGGCTCTGGGCTGATGGTTCAGAGCCTGGAAGCCCGCTTCGGATTCTGTGTCTCCCTCTCTCTCTGCCCCTCCCCCGCTCGCACTCTATCTCTCTCTGTCTCAAAAATAAATAAACATTAAACAAAATGTTAATGACCTAAAAGAATAAATAGGGATTGATTGTTTTCCTAAGTGTTCTGTTTCTCAAACTCCTTTTGTGACATCAGTCACCATTAAAAATAATAGTAGTCAATCTCCTGTTTTCCTGCTGCCTGAAAACCGGCTGAATTTAAAGTCTTCCCCACCTAGTTATTAGCAATTGATGACTGTGTTTCATTTCATTAGAAATGGATAATTATCAGGTGGTTCCATTGGGCACCAGATACTTCAGTTCTCCAGAAATTATAAATCTGGCTGAAATACGCTATTGGAAAAGCTCCAGATCTCTATGTCAGCTCCACATCAGGGAGCCCCCGTCCCCCCCGCCCCCCCGCCGAACACCCATTCTTGGCTGTTTTCAATTAAAAAAAATTTTTTTAACGTTTACTTTTGAGAGAAAGAGCACGAGTGGCGAGCTCCATGCCCTGAGCTGTCAGCACAGAGCCGGACGCGGGGCTCGAACCCACGAACCGCGAGATCATGACCTGAGCCTAAGCCGGACGCTTCACTGACTGAGCCACCCAGGTGCCCCACTGGCCATTTTCTAAGGTAAAATGCAGCAAGAAGAAAGATACTTCACAAATGGCCAAAGCCGGGACATGCTGTGGTTCCCGTTTGCAGTTATGGTCCTAATTTTACAAACGTCAAAAACAAAATCAAAATGAACCACAAACAACTCTTCAAGCGGTTAGCATTGCTGCTTCCTTCTGCATCTGGCAAACCCATCAGGAAAAAAAAAAAAATCAAATCCAAATGGTCTAGAGAGGAAGGAGTTAGTCAGATAATGAGATTTGGAACTAAAACCTTTAGCAGATGGAACATAAGGAAATGCGTCTCCCACTCGTTCTGCGTTTATTCTGTTTACCCAAACACTCGGATCCTAACTTAAATTTTAATGCGCTGCCTTGACAAAATTGAAACAAAATCGTATGGTGCCATCCCACCGACGCCCTCTACAGAACACTCCACGTAAAGTTTGCTCATTTTGTGTTTGTATTTTTGTCCTTAGCTGGACTTGTTTCCTCCAGTGAGCCAGATGAAAAACAAATACACCGTCCATTATTCCGCACACTTGGAGGGACACCCACCCATTCAGACAGCTGACATTTTAAACTGTAGGACAAGGAAGGGTAGGGAAAATGTCTGCCCTCTCCAGCTACATAAGAGCGAAGAGTTTTCTTAAACATCCTAGCTGACGTCTGAACACTGACGTTGTGGATTGCCTGAATATTAGCAACAATGATCTGTCTCTGAAAACTCACCCACGTTACCGTTCTTTCCAGTTGTCAGCTCAGTGGCAGCTCGGGTCTGTCATCAGCTTATTTTTCAAAACACGTGTATTTTCTGAAGGATCGGAAGCATTCGTTCATCGTAAAAGCCCAGGTGGAGTTTATAATTTACCAACACCCACACGAGAAGCGTTTACCGAGCACCTGCTTGAGCCCAGGCATGGTAGTCGATGCTGGAGACGTGATGGTGAACCGTCAGAGTCCCTGCCCTGGCCCCGTGAGGAAGGTGGATAGGAATGAAACAATCGTACACAATCGTCACTGCTATAAACACCGAGAAGTACGACCAGGGGAAGGTCGGGTGCTATTACAGGATCCAACAAGATCTAGTTAGGAGGGTGTGAGGTGTTCAGGGAAGGCTTCCTGGAGAAATCCATCATCCCCGAGACCTGAAAAATCCGAGTAGGAGTAACCCCTCCCCCCACAGGTGATCCTTGACAGACGAAGCCCAAACCTCTGAAAGTCTCTGTTGCCCAAGAGACGATGTGCCATCCTGGGTATGTTTTCTTCCTTCCAAAAGCACGCTGGGGCAGAGTGACTCCTTAGTTTACAACCTAGGTTTAGGCCCCGCCGATGCCCCAAACATACTAGAATGTAGAAATATTCATTTCTTCCACAGTGGAGTGTGTGTGTGTGTGTGTGTGTGCGTGTTTGAGATGGAGTATTAACACTTCGGTCAGTGAAGTTTTGTGGGAGATGAGAGAAAAGGAAGGCCAACAGAGCATCAAAAAAGATCTATTTTAATCTTACGGAAACAACACTGTATTCCGACTTCGCCCACTCCTACCACTTAGGATTATACTTTTTGATTCAACAATCAAAATCCTACTTATCGAGTTGCCTTGAGTACTCTTCGGTGTGGGGGAACAAAAACCTAACTAAATAAATAAAGTCCTACTACAACACAGAGAATAGCTTCCCAAACCCTTAATGCTTTCTTTTACTGGGATGTTTGTTTCTCCTCATCCAGAAGCATCCTTTACCCAGACACATTTTCCATCTGTGTGTCGTCTGGGAAAAAATAAAATACTGCAATGCTTTGCCCCACATGCCACACCCATACAGAGTTCTGACGGACGGAAAGATTTCCTTCTCAAAGTCTGAGAAGTCTCCCTTCCATACGCCCCTCTCCCAGAAGAAGGCTTTCAAAGGCATGAGCAAGGTATAGGGACCTGCAGAACTTTGTACCATGTACACATTCTGTTACTAGAAAAGAGGACAGAAATTCCCAAATCAACAGTTGCCCGAAACATTTTTAGCAGAGCCTCATTCCGGGCCAGCCCGTGAGAAGGAAGCAGGAAGAGACTTTCTGTGACTCAGAAGCTGCCTTCCCTTATAAAGTCAAGGTTCTCTGGAGTGGTATTTTGACTACTTTGGGAGGAGGAGTTCTCCGAAGAAGCCAGAGGTTTCTGTCCCTCTCTACCAAAAAAGCACTCCATCGACAAATATGCGTGTGAAACGCCTACAATTCCTTCAGGTCAGTGGAGTGCCTGTGTTACTAATATCCACGGCGGGTTTTTGGATAAAGTTCTCATCATGGATTCAGGAAGACAAACGCGGTTTCAATTGTTCTATTGGCAATTTTAAAACTAAGGTGAGCAATTTTAAAACTAAGGTAACACGGTGCATACAGATTTGGCGGGTTCCCTCCCCGAAAGAAGTCACCTAAATCATATATTCTTGCTGTGAAATAAGAAAATCCAGTAAATGCACGCATCCGACCACACCAATATATAATTAGATACTGGGCTTGTCTGATATTCTGCATAAATGAGAGTCGTCAAATCTAATGGATGCGAATTAACCGTATTCAAAGACTTAAAATACAAGCTTTGCATACAATATGCAAGTTAAATACAAATAATTATATCTACAAAACTACTGAAGTGGACATTTGACTTCGGAGACCCTGTCGGACCGTGCTATGCCTTAAGGTCACAAGCGGAAAATCCCACTTATTGTTATATATACAGCCAAACAGCAGATGTTATCTGACATTATGGTTGTGTGAATTCTGGGAAAAATGTAAGCTTGCAGCGGGGAGAGGCGCCTGGGTGGCTCCGTCGGTGAAGCGTCTGACTCTTGATTTCGGCTCAGGCCATGACCTCACAGTTCGTGGGTTCGAGCCCCACATCGGGCTCTTTGCTGACAGAGCGGAGCCTGCTTGGGATTCTCTCTCCCTCTCTCTCCACCCCTCCCCTGCCCATGCACTCTCTTTCTGAAAATAAACAAACTTAAAAAATAAAAAAAACAAACCCAAACTCCAGTTTATGTATATTCCAAGTAGTGTCCCAAAGAAGGGGATGGGGGGAGAAGAAAACCTTATCAACCACCTTCCTGTTTTGTGACACCGAAAACGTGTTCAGCTGTGTGAACCTTCATTACTTCTGGGCTGAAGGGATTCACAGAGATTCAGCCCGCTTTCTTTTCTTGGCCTTTGACCCGGCGTGGCTTCCAGTAAGAAAATCATGAAATAAAATGGGCTACTCGACCTGTTCCCCGCCCCCCCCCCCCAGCTCTGAAGGCTGACGAGACAAGGGCTCTTATGCTTGCTTTTGCTTGTGTTCGACACCGCCAGGCAGTGCGGGCTGCGGGAAGAGGCAGGGGGGGACAGAGCGAGGCCGAGGGCCAGAAGACCGAAAGTGGCCAGCGTCTGCCGTTCCTCGTGACGACCCCGATGGAGTGATGGCACGTCGTCCCTGTTTTTCAGACGAGGAAACGGAGGAGCTGGGCTGCTGGATGGTTTGCCCAAAGACTTGAGATGAGTTACACAGCTGGTCTTTGAAGCCAACCGCGTTTCAAAGCCCGGGGGCTGGCCCCTATTTCATGATGCCTTTCATCATCGAGAACAAGAGTCCCGGCCTGTTCCGACAGTCTCAAATTCCAGCCAGCCTTTAAAGAAGAAGTGGGAGCTCGGCGGCATGAGATTACCCTATAGGGTCTCAATTTTGTTAGAAGAGGAAGTGGATGCCTCGAATTCCAAGTTGCAACTCTTGGAATTCTTGAAGCATCCAAAGATATCTCACAGGGTCCTTCCGGTTGGCTTTCTTTTCTAGGAGCTAAAGTATGTCTGATGCTAAAAACGGTGTTGGGTACGCTCCGGGGCCACCTTGGCACAGAGCCTGCCCTCCCTCAGCACCACCCGGGGCCACTTTCCTCCTTCTAGGTCTTCTCACATCAAGCCTCAGGATCTTCTAGTGGACACCCGAGTTCCAGTGCTCAATGGACAGTGACACTTTGAGCACTTCCTATCGCCTGATACTCACCTGAATCAATCCTAATTTAGGTGACAGCGGACGCTGTGCCCCTTGATTGCTACTTTATAGTTTTCAAAATACCGGAGGAGCGTATTTCTTTCTAGAAGAGCTCTCAGCTCAGGAGCCCCGTGAGATGGCTGAGCCGGAGTCACTGTCATTTTGCAAACGAGGAAACAGAGGTACAAGTCACGTGGACCGCCCACTGATGATAAGCCTCTGGCTCCTGGGGCAGAATTTCACCCGCCGTAACTGAGTCACATCATCCTTCTGCGAAAACGGTCGACCTCTCTGGCCTATTACTCCATGGGTGCCACCAGGAGAGTTTATATTTCTGTTTTAGAATTGAAGAAGTCAGGCTAGTTGAGGTAGAAACGGTCGTTAAAATATATAGGTCCACATCCTTATAGTTATGGGGGGACGAAGCCAAGGCTAGAAGCCACACGGACAATCAGTGGCAGCACCTAAAATAGAACACAGGTCTCCAGTCTTGCCCAGAGCTTACCTTCTCCATTCTGTGCGCCTACTGTCCATGCTGCTGTCTGAGGACGTATGTCTGGGACCTGTAATCCAAGGAGAGGTGATAGCGATGGTGATGACAAACGGATCCTCATTCTTTTCCTGCACTTTTGAGAGTTCAGTTCCAATTATCTCCTCCCACCCCTTCCCCGCCTCCCCCCCAGCCTCTGTTCCAGGGCTTCTGGGTGGCTCTGGACTCAATGCACATTTCAGGCCCCACACCAGGAAATCTGAGTCGGGGGAGCCCCGGGAGTGTACATTCTGACAAATTGCCCAAGTGATTCTGATGATAGTAGCTCTAGAAGATCGGGCCATGCTTTAAGAAAGTCTGTTCCAGGGGAATCTGGGTGGCTCAGTCAGTTGAGCATCTGACTTTGGCTCGGGTCGTGATCTCATGGTTCGTTGGTTTGAGCCCCGAGTCAGGCTCACTGCTCTCAGCACAGAGCCTACTTTGGATCCTCTGTCTCCCTCTCTCTCTGCCCCTCCTCTGCTCATGCTCACTCACTTTCTCTCTCTCTCTCTCTCTCTCTCTCTCTCTCTCTCTCTGTCTAACTTCCCAGGGCGGGAAAATCACTGGTCAGCCATGCTGAAGGAACAATGTACTTTTTGTAGGGCTCACTCAGAGACCAACCACAATGGCGATGGAGAACTGGTTAGCTGCAGATCAGCCAAACCAGTGGTGTATCATAAAACAGAGACTCATTCGAGGAGTCTGCTGCTCCCTTCCTAAGGGGTTCCTCCACCCAGCTGTCCCCAGGAAACACTGCCCTCTGTGCAAACACAAAGAGAAGCCTGACGGCTTCTTGCCTGTTTGACTAATGACCTGAGCTCCCAAACTGGTCCAGTTTGCTTGGCCAAGGGCTCTGTTCTGTGCCTTGTTAGGCAGTTGATGTACGTGGATTTGCCCAATGTGTTTGTTCTCCTAAGGTCGGGATCCTAGGCAGCCACCCTCTGTTTAAGGAAAAGAAGGCAAAGCTGTCATATTGCAATGACCCTGAAATGTGCTAAAGAAAACCTGGGGCCAGAGAACTGCCCTATCTGATGCGTCTTATCGCTTCTTTTCTTAAACTAAATTAGGAAAACTTTCTGAAAATAACCATGTCTGAGATGATCGTTGTGACTCTTTTAAGGTTTGGAGGAAACAGGCTGTTGCTTAACCGCATTCCTGAGATCCCACTCCGTGGGAAGGGCAGTGCGCCCTGAGGGAGTAACAGTAAGGGAGGCGGGCTGCCCCCAAACTCTAGCAGCCCAATGGTGAGGGCGCCCGTGAGAAAATACAAGAGCCGACGACAAGGAAGTCCGAGGACGGGATCCCTGGAACGACAGAGCGTCCTCCACGTGGAAACATTTAATCTAAGAAAGCTTTTGAAAAAAGGCAGGAACATGACTTAGCAGGATACAAAGTGAGAAGGTATCTCAGGCTCTGGAAATGGAAGGCCATGAAGGCTCCGAGGCTGGACTCTGAATCTGGGTGCTGTGGGGAAAGGGGAGAGTCAGGACATTCGGAATGGCTTCCACTGGTGACGGATGAGTTTCTGAAGTAGGTCTAACACCACAAACTCAGCAGTTCGTGTGCCCACACTCTGGCTGATGGTTTCCGCCTTGGGCCCGCCTCTCCTATATTGTGTCTCTGAAGTCAGTGACGCGAATAGGGGGACTTCCTTCTTCCGCCTTCTTGAGTGGGAATGTGGCTGCTTCCCTCCTTCCTTTACCTCCTCCGCATACCTTTGGGAATGTCCTGTGGCTCTAAGAATGCAAAGTCCTTTGCTTCCACAGACCCGAGTTTGAATCCTAAACCCATCGCTCAGTAAAGGTTACCCAAGTGAGCTTGGGTAAGTTACTGAAACTCAACTCCAGTGTCTTAAAGAATGGATAGGCTATTAGCACAATTGATGCCTAGAATGTACTAATGGCTGTAGGCATCTTTGTTATTGTTGTTCCTCACGCTACAGTAGCTCTGAAGTGCTTGAGATCACTCGTGTGCCACGGGACCCTCTTCCCACAGCCTCCTATATCCCAGGATCCTTTGCTCCTCCACAGCACCGATTGTCCAGTTGATTCTGATACTTTTTCTTTAGCTCCGCAATGTGTTTGACTCTGGCCCCACGCGCTGTATGTATATCCTCCCCGGTATGGCTTTCTTTCTTCTCCCAACATGCTGGGTTCCAATTCCAAAACACTCCGTGGTGGTAATATCAACAATTCTATATTTATTCACTGTTTGGTGTCTAGAGGATCTGCGACTTGGTTTCTAGACTAAATAAGTGACTGTCAGTTAGTCTCCCCTGGAGTCCAGCAAACCCACCCATTTGCATGCCATCCACGCTCAGAGAATCCAAGAGTTACCAAGTTGGACGGAACCCCAGGACATCATATGATTCTGTCCCTTTGGCCCAGTGATTCCCAATCACTGGCTTGGAATGAGAATCACTGAGATCCCTATCAAAAATACATTCCATCCTGGAAAATTCATGTAGATCCTCAGCTCTCAAGGAGGTGGAGTGTGGGTCCCCCATTAAGTGTGGGCTGTGCTTAGCGACTTCCTTCCAGAAGGTGTAGCATGGGAGGGGTTGGGAGGAGAGTGACTTGACAGCAGAGAAACCTGACAAACTCAGCCCCGTGATTATGACTAATAGCAGGGGGACCCGGGTGGTCCAGTCCGTGAAGCGTCGGACTCTTGATTTCGGCTCAGGTCACGATCTCATGCTTTGTGAGTTTGAGCCCCACGTTGGGCTCTGTGCCGACGGTGTGGAGGCTGCTTGGGAATCTCTCTCTCCACCTCTCTCTCTACCCCTTCCCCCCCCCCCCGCAAATAAATAAATAAACAAACTTTTTTTAAAAAGTAAGGGAAATCTAAGAAATAGCCAAGTGGTCACCTGGTGTGGAAAGAGGGCATTAGATGAAAACTAAGGAAATCTGAATAAAGCATTGACTTTAGTTAATAACAAGGGGTCCCTAATGGTTCATTAACTGTGACAAATGTTCCATACTCCTGTAAGATGTGAATAATAGGGGAAACTGGGTGTGGGCTATATGGGAACTCTCTGTACTACCCTCACAACTTTTCTGTAAACCTAAATGTACTCTAACGTGGAAAGCCTTTTTTTTTTTTTTTTACGTTTTATTCTGGGATCTTCTCTAGGGATTTTGACTTAGAAGATGTGTGTGAGCAGGAGGGGTGTCAGGTGTCTGTATTATTAACACACTGCCTGGACGATTTGGATGCAAGCAAATCATCCATCATTTGGATGCTCTGAGAACCCTGGGCTCTTCTGAAGGTTCTCATGTTGGTGGCACCCTGGATGCCGGTGTCCCTTCCCAGATGCTCTGATTTCATCCATCTGGGGTGTGGCCTGGGCATTTGAGATTTTTGAAAGCCCCTTAGGTGATTTTAGTTAAAAGTCAAGTTTAAAAATCACCTCCTAGGAGACACCTGGGTGGCTTGGTTCGTTCAGCATCTGACTCTTGATTTCAGGTCAGGTCATGATCCTAGGGTCACGGGATGGAGCCCCTCGTGAGGCCCTGTCCTGAGCATAGAGCCTGCTTGGGAGTCTGTCTCTCTCCTTCTTTAAATAAATAAATAAATAAATAAATAAATAAGATTTACTATCTGTGTGCTGTCTAATATGGTAGCCACATGTGGTTATTTAAATTTAATTAAATTTTTTTTTACACTTATTTATTTTTGAGAAACAAAGTGAGACGAAGCGCGAGCGGGGGAGGGGCAGAGAGAAGGAGACGCAGAATCCGAAGCAGGCTCCAGGCTCTGAGCAAGAGGTCAGCACGGAGCCCGAGGCGGGGCTCGAACCCACGAACTGCGAGGTCATGACCTGAGCCGAAGTCGGACGCTCAACCGACCGAGCCATCCGGGTGCCCCTAATTTAATGAAAAGAAAAGAAAAGAAGTTGAGATCTTCTCCAAGAGCCTCTGAGAGGAGGAAAGAGTCCCTCAAGACTTCCTGAGTCATACATGGGAAAGACCACACTTATCGTCAGTGAGGATCAGAATACCCGAGCTGTCCCGCTTCGCTCAGGAATTTCACAAGCACTGATAAAGTCCCACGTCCATGGCAAACCACGATAGTCACCTTAGCGATCCAAGCCTTCTGTGAAGAAAAGCTTCAGCCGGAGGACTCTGGGGAGTTCAAGTCTGGTGAGGACAGGAGGCACGAGCTGGTGTCGAGACGTTGTCTCTCACTCGAGCCAGCTGGTCCCCGCTTTGTCCCCCGTGCGCCCGGGGTTTCGCGAGGCAGGGATGGTGACTGGTGCAGTCGCCTGGTCGCCCGCCTTCGCATGATAATTCCACCTCTCGGTCCCCGCTGCCGTGCTAGATGCTGACCCCAGGCCACCACCCACACCTCTGTGTATGTGCTTGAACTCCAGCTGTGGTCAGACTCAGGTGTGTCCCTGGTCTAGCACTCGCTAGCGATGAAGGCTTTTGCAAGACATTTAGCTTCCCTGAGCCTCTGTGTCCCACCTACAAAGGGGGACGATGGCATCCCTATGGCTGCTATGTGCTTAGATGAACTCCGGTATGTAGAGAAAATAGCTCTTAGTGCTATCTGATAACAGCGCCATTCACCCTCTCAGAATACTCTTGACGCTTATTGTTTGAAAGCCAGTCGTTCAGCATTTTCTGTGCCTGATTCAGTTCCATGCCAGAAACACTGAGTGTTTCAGGCTCTAGGAATGCAAAGACGAAATCGGTTTAGTCTTTGCCCTCAGACACGTTACATCTAGCCCGGAAATGAAGTGTGTTATTATAGAACAGTGTGATGAGTCCGGCAAGGGAGGTGAGCAGAGTGTGGGATAGGCAGCCAGAGGAGGGACCCCTACCCCAAATGGGGGGGGTGGAGGTGGCCAGGGGAGGCTTACAGGGCCGGGACACCTACCTGAGCTGGGGAGGGTGCGTAGAACAGCACAAGAAGGGCCAGAGTTGGAGGCAGAGGTAGAGAGGTGAACGGGTAAAGGTTGCTGCAGGCAGAGAACAGCATGTGCAAAGGTCCTGAGCTGTGAGCTGGCCTGCTTTCTTACTGGAAAAGTCTTCTGTTCAGCATTACTGGGGCAATGTTGGAGCGCACTACTTCTAAAGGGATAGATAAGGCGGAAGAAGCAGGAAAGATGTAAGGGCAGCTGACAAAGAAACAATGGAGAGTGTCTTTCTCCGCCAGGGATTTAACTCAGCTTCCAATGCTCTCTGTTCTTCACGGTGAAGCCTCATCTCCCAAGCCATCTTTTGGTGACAACGGGAACGTTAAAGTTGTTCTGTCTCCAGAATCCAACAGGATGCCATTCTACAACCCAACCTGCATTTTGTTCTTTAACAAATGCGATGCCGTGAAACGAAATAAAATAAAATAAAGCGCTTGAGGGTGGTCTCTCAATCTTGAAACACATCCCATATTCTAGACACTCTGAAAAGCTCATGGGCGTACACAGGCTTCCTCTGCTTTCGTTGTTGGCCTTTCTGGGATCATGGAGACACAGCTTTACACTGTTCCGGTCCTCTCCTCAGGCAGGACTCGTGCACCATCTCTTAAGTGTCTATTAAGTGTTCGTAAGTGTATTTAATGTCAACACCGTTGGTAGAAATCTCCTCTTTTAAACTGAGAAACTGTTCCAAATGCCTTGACATGCGACAGGAAATATGTCGTGTGTGTGTGTGTGTGTGTGTGTGAGATGGGATGGGCCCCACCCTACGTGTTCCCATCCGGATCCCCAAAGCCTACGGACATGTTACCTGAGATGGACAAAACAAAGTGAATGATCTTAAAATGAGGAGACAATCCTGTTCCGTCCAGCAGGGCCCAAGGTAATCGTAGGAGTCCTTCGAGGAAGGAGGCAGGTGGTTAGAGTTAGAAAATGAGATCTGAAGATGCTTTATTGCCAGCTTTGAAGACGGAGGGGCCACGGGCCGAGGAATGCAGGCTGCCTCTAGAAACTAGAAAGGCAAGGAAACAGATTCTGCCCCAGAGCTTCCAGAAGATGCACAGCCACCCTGACGTTAGCCCGCCGAAACCTCGTTTGGACTTCTGACCTCACGAAACGGAAGGAAATAAATTCTGTTGTTGGAAGTCAGTTTGTTGTAGGTCCTGAAGCAGCAGCGGGAAACAAACACAGGGCGTCACGTTCTTCCGATCAGGTTTTCCTCTCTGCCTTGGTTGTCTGGAAAAGTGCCTTTCACACCTCTACATCCAAGCTCATCTTTTTTTTTTTTTAATTTTTATTCTTTAATGTTTATTTATTTTTGAGACAGAGAGAGACAGAGCACGAGCAGGGGAAGAGCAGAGAGAGAGGGACACGGAATCCGAAGCGGGCTCCAGGCTCTGAGCTGTCAGCACAGAGCCCGCCAGGGGGCTCGAACCCACGAACCATGAGATCATGACCTGAGCTGAAGCTGGACACTCAACCGACTGAGCCACCCCGACGCCCCCCAAGTTCCTCTTACAGAGCGTCCAAGGGTGAAGCGGTGTCCCAGGATCTGCTTGTTTATTAACTCTTCACCTCTCATTACCACCTTGTAATAATGTATTATTCACCAAATTTTTCATATAAGAAAGCTAAGGCAGGGGCGCCTGGGTGGCTCAGTCAGTTAAGTGTCTGACTCTTGGTTTCAGCTCAGGTCATGTCTCACGGATCATGGGTTTGAGGCCTTCGTGGGGCTCTGTGCTGACAGCCTGGAGCCTGCGTGAGTTTCTCTGTCTAAGCTCTCTCCCTCCGCCCCTCTCCCACTCACTCTCTGCCTCTCTCAAAAAAAATAAATAAACTTAAAAAAAAAACCCAGGGGCGCCTGGGCGGCTCAGTCGGTTGAACGTCCGACTTCGTCTCAGGTCATGATCTCACGGCTCGTGGGTTCCAGCCCCGCGTCGGGCTCTGTGCTGACAGCTTGGAGCCTGGAGCCTGCTTCGGATTCTGTGTCTCCCTCTCTCTCTGCCCCTCCCCTGCTTGTGCTCTGTCTCTCAAAAAACAAACTAAAAACATTAAACAAACAAACAAAACAAAACCAAAGCTAACTAAGGCAGAGAGAGGACACAGGACTGCTAGGCAGTAGGTCCAGAACTCGAACCCCGAGCCAAAATCCCTAGTGCTCCAAAAATGTTTGCCCTTGCACAAAGACAAGGTTACTGAATTCCTTCCTGATGTTGCATGTTATTTCTCTCACGTGCTAAGCGTCTTCTCTCACGGGAGACCCGTTGGGTTTCTCAGATTTCGAATTGATGGGAAGACCATGAACACTAAAACCATCTGCTGAGCATCAGCCTAGCCCCCAAATACCAGCCCTTACACCTCGAGAGGATGCGTCACGTCAGATTTGCCACGAAGGGCCTGGAAATGCTGAGGGACAGAGCACAGCAGAGCCAGGCCAAGCCCTGCCGGTGTGGTTAGAGGGGCGTGTGCAGTGGGAGCTGGGGGAGTTTGTCCGCTTGGGCCGTCTTAGGACAACTCAGCCTTTGGATCTGAGAATTCCAGGACCCGGAGAATTTCAAGAATGGGAGACAGGAGGGGTGCCTTGCTCTCACCGTGTCTTCTCAGACAAAATGAATTGTATGAGCTGAATAAAATAGCTAATGAGTGCGATCCGTCCAGAGGAAATAATTCGTATGGCCTAAATTTTTGACAGTGGCCAAAAAGTCACTTTCCTACCAGAATCCAGGTTGTATGGATGTTCGCCAGCATTGATGTGGCTCAATTTAAACCTACCAGGTGATGGGGACAGAGAATAACCAAGACGTTGGTAGGCAATTTTTTTTTTTTTAATTTTTTTTTCAACGTTTATTTATTTTTGGGACAGAGAGAGACAGAGCATGAACGGGGGAGGGGCAGAGAGAGAGGGAGACACAGAATCGGAAACAGGCTCCAGGCTCCGAGCCATCAGCCCAGAGCCTGACGCGGGGCTCAAACTCACGGACCGCGAGATCGTGACCTGGCTGAAGTCGGACGCTCAACCGACTGCGCCACCCAGGCGCCCCGGTAGGCAATTATTGAATACTCACTGCTGACTCAGCTCTGAACTGGGCCCCAGAGAGCATTACACTTGTCCCACGTCTTAAGGGATTTACACGAAATCATCACTGGATAAGGTTACCAAGATGGTGTGTGTGATGTTTGTAGAAGAGCATGTCTGGAGAAGATTCTTGACTATGTGCTTGTAGTTTGGAATTTATTTTATAGTTTTCCTGAATTGCAATCAAGTCATCAGGCACTTCTGTTTTCCTAATTGGCCCGTAACTCCTTGGATACGGAAGGTGTCTGGCTGCTTGGCTGGAGATTTCTTCGTGCACACACGCACTCATCCGATGCTGTTTTCTCTCAGTGGGGAGACTTGGATGGGGCACGACAGTATAAATCTCAAACCCAGACAGCGAGACCATTTAATCACTTGCTCGGAAGTTTATTTTAAGTTATAGGTCCTCCCTGGTTAGTATCATAGATGAAGAAAAGAGAGAAAGAGACGGGGGAGGGAGAGAGGGAAGGAGGGAAGGAGAAAGAAAAAAAAGGGGGGAAAAAAACATGGAGGAAAGACCAAATCTTGAGTTTCCTTGCGTATCTGTTTGTATCACAGTCTGGTTATTGCCAGAGCGGTGGATGTCCACGAGGAAGAAAATGACGTACGAATCATAAAGGTGAATACCCAGGCTCTTGTCCTTGGCGTTTAGAGGACCATTCACGTCACAAAGTTAACCGAGCACGACACAGATTGTGTTTGAGACAGGAACATGACCTCTACACTCAGATCGGCCCCCTAATCAGGAAAATAAGGAATTTTTGCTTCACATGATCTCTGTGATTAAAAACCATTGGCTTCGTCTCCCAAGCCCAATTTTACATTATATTGTGTAGTCTTCATAGTTGAACGTTCAGACGGTCGTGTTTTCTGGTTGTTAAAAACTAGACACAGTTGAGAAAGTCCTGAAAAACAGAGAGAAATCTATTACTATTTAGTCTTTAGCCGTTTGAAATTTTCTTTAAAAAAAATTTTTTTTTAAGTTTATTTATTTTGAGAGAGAGAGTGAGAGAGAGAGCAGGGAGAGAGAGAGAATCCCAAGCAGGCTCCACGCTGTCAGCGCAGAGCCCGATGAGGGGCTCAAACGCGCAAACCGTGGGATCACGACTTGAGTCGAAACCAGGAGTCGGGAGCTTAACGGACTGAGCCACTCAGGTGCCCCTGCCATTTGAAACCTTCTAACATTCAACAGTGCAGTTTCTCAGAGATGAATGTATGTGTACGCGTGTGCGTCCCACACGTCTAACGTGCCAGACGTGGTCACTGCACAGCTGGCCACAGCTGTAAAATAAAGCCATTCGTTCTGGGATTTTTCTCACGGATCAGCGGTCCAGAAATACCCGTGATATCCATCACAAATATTTCTATTATGGATTTAGTTAGAACCCTGGCTTGGCGGAGGGGAGCGGACAAACGAAAAGCCATGGAAGCTTATCCACTGACACTTGGGAACGAGAGCTTAAAGCCAGATTCCTGCCACAACGACACTACCTGTCTTTGAGAAATGAGTGGGCCACCTGATCTCTCTCTCTCTCACCTGTCAAACGGGTCAGCAGGTAGAGAGCAGGGTCAGAGAGACCCCTCCACTTGAACACACCCCTTTCTCTCCCAAACTGCATCTATGACAGGGCGCTGCGGCCAAGGAACAGCCCGTCATCATTCGGCTATGTTACTCAGGGACACGTCGATAGGCCTAGCTGATGTCCCCAAGTGGTGGAGGCCATGCCGACCCCCAAGCTCCTCTGTGAAGAATGTGGGCCCATCAACCCTGCCTGCGTGTCAATTCCTGCTCCCACGAATACCATGCTTGGGCTCTGTTTATCAACATAGCATGACTACCATTAAATCATGGCGCGCTCTCTCTCTATTTATGAACAGTTGAAACAATACCTTTCTTCATTGCAGGCCTCCTTTGTGGGAGAATGTTTTAAAAGTCCCTACTTCTCGAGGCCGCTCCTCTCTGTGCTCGGCTCTATTAGGAAATGCCCTGGAATGCCAGTGAGACCGCGGGCTGGCTTCTTCTGCGGAATGTGTAGACGGGGCGTGCACCTGCCCCACCGCTCGAGCCCAGGGCGTCCGGGCATCTCAGCAGTTGCTCTGAAGGCCCCGGGTGTTTATCTCCCCTCAGGCAGCTGACCTGCCTCCCGTTTCTTGAGCAGAGCAGTGGAATTTGGTGGAAGAGACCCAGACCTCCGGCCACCCAGATTAGAGAGTTTTGTGCTGAGGTCCCTATATGGTTGTGTTAGCCTGAACGCCAGGCCCAAGTCTGTCTTTGTTCCTTGTTTGGGAAGCAAAGGGGAGGGAAGCAGGCCAAGGGGCTATATAACCCTTCAGTGTTCAGCTTCCCTGAACACCACCCAGAGCGGAGAAGCCCAGCTGAGCGCTGTCAGGGTAAGTGGCTCGGACCCAGGGCTGTGACTTCCCCATCCCGGCGGCTTTGACATTACTCAGTGCACTCAGACGTCATCTGCAGAGATTTACTTGGGCTTGTGCCCTCTGCAATTTCTGAATGAACATTGTAGTACTAAGATGATTGTAGCTTTTAGCTTCCCATTATCTAATATTAAGAACAAAGTTAAGATGCTGTTTGGCGTGAGGGGAGGAGGAAAGGAAGACGGAACAGAATCTGTGTGTCCCCTGTACCATCTGTTTATGCTACATCCACAGCCCAGGTCTGGCTGTGCTCTTTCAGAGATGCAACCTAGCAATTTCCAGTGAGTTACGCGTTTATTTCTACTTAGGCACCAGGGATTCTGGTACTTTTTGTGGTTCGCTTTGGCGTGGGGATTTTTCATCGGATGGCATTTTCGGGGCCGCTGGAGGCGCCTGGAAATGCATTTGGGAAGTGAACAGAGTCTAGTGGCCTCGTCTTTGGTATTGGCTGTTTACGTGCTCGCATCAGGGTTCCTGTGGTTGCAGTTGGTAGTGTCTTCTGTAGCAAAGGCATGTCTGTGAACCTACACTCCAGGCTGTGCCTCGCACGCTCCACTGGTCATTTGCAGCAGGAAACAGGCTGTATCTTTCTCTGTGAATAAAGAGGGAGGGAGCGGCTGACAGCTGCTTGTGTGTCAGCCTAAGGGACGTCTGGTTTGCATTTCTCTCTCCCCGCAGCGAGGCGGCAGTCCCCGGGGCTGAACCTCGCTGGAAATCGGGGCTTGGCCGCTTCAGCCCGGACTAGAGTTTCCACGCTGAGATTTGCCTTCATTCTGTGATCCATGACTAAATATGGTTTGCATTTCAAGACGGATGAGCTGGGAACTGTAGTGTTCTTCCTCCCCCACTACCCTCCCCCCCCCCCCCCCCCCCCCCCCGCCTTCCCCACACTAACTACTCATTTTTGGCACAAGATGCAGGCAAAAGCAGTTGGAACAACCCCCCGACCAGGGTGCAGTTCCAAACGCAGACGCTCGCCTGTGTTTTACCTAATTAGGAAATGCTTTGCTCCAAACCCGGCTGCTCATTCAGGTCAGATAAGGCTTGGACACCACTGAGTCGGCTTCTTTCCGGGGACACAGCGACTTCTCCAATGACAGTGCTCATCCGAGAGATTAGAAAATCCCTCCTGGGCTTTTTTGTCTGTTTGTTTTGTTTATATACCAAATAAAAACACGTTTACTGACTTTTGAGATTTTTTAAATTTTCTGCATGTTTGCTGATGCTCTGGGGCAGCCTGCTTTTTCGGCAGTATATTCAAGCCCCAAGTCCTCCTGGCCAACAAAAGAGTTAGGGAAGGGGACGTGCACTCCTGGTGACCGTCCTGTCACATTCTCAGAGCGTCCTATATCCAAGTATGTCGTCCTGTTTTCAGCTCTTTGGGTTTGGAAAGTCTGCTTAGTCATCCACAGAGAGCCCACCGCTGGTGCTGGCCGCCTCTGACACACGCCTCCGACTCTCACTTCTTGTGCTGTCTTGTCTCCTCTACGTATCTCACTTCTCCACTCCCCTCGTCCTTCCGTAGGACGGAAGCCAATCACAGGAATGCCGAGCGGTATCCAGCATCTGGAAAGGGCAGGGAGGGGTGGGGAAGGAAAGAGCAAGCCATTGGCAAGTCTTGTTTTCCGTTCTTAGGAGTGGAATCCACAGGTCAAGGATCCCCATGCTACGCCTGGAGGCAGTGTGGAAAGAAAGCAAAAACTAGAAATAAAGAGGGCGGGATAATGATCATAGTGCTATCATGCTATCAATGATCATCCCTTTAAAACTAACATTTATGGGCATCCGTAATGTGTTTGCCACTACAAAGCATTTCAAATGCTTTTTAAAAATCCAACCCCCCATTGTAAGAGCTCTGTATAGCACTTACTGATATTATTGCTGTTTTACAGGGAAGGAAACTGATTTAGAGATGTTAAATACCTTACTAGGTCACAGCCCATAATCATCATACTCTGCCATCTCCGTGGTCCTAACTTTACCAGCATTGGGATCTTGCATAAGTCACTTCAATGCCTTGAGTCTTGATTTCCTTGTTTGTCAATGGGAGAGAATAGTACCCGTCCTGGATTTTAAAACGCATCGCCTCAGTTGAGATTCATGCTTTTGCGAAGGGTTACACAGCATTCCGAAAGAAACAGCACTGATTTCAGGGGAATGATCTGGCAGAGCTCCAGAACAAAAGCAAAAGTTGTGGGGTTTTTTTCTTCTTCTCCTACATCCCAGAAATTTCCTTTAAAGAATTGCATTTTATATCTGGGTCAGGGTGTGCAATGGGTTCACCATCTTAGAAGAATCTTCCTCAGCTTGAAATCCTAAGCTCTCAAAGTCGGGCAGACAACGGTGGGTGTCCCTCTTTTTATGGGATAATTCTGCTTGGAAAAACGGAAGGGAATCTGAATTGAAAGTCCAAGGGGTAGCCAAGGACATTTGGTCTCTGATTCAACTCTGCCTCCAGTGTCCTGTGTGCCCTTGAGCAAAACACTTCCTCTAGGTTTTCTCATTAGTAGAAATGAGGGCATTGCATGCAAATGGTCTCTCTAATGGACCTGTTCTCCAAAGCTGCTGCTTTGCTCCCACTTTTCAGATTTTGTTATAGGCTCGGAGTTTAAGAGTTGGATATTCAAAACATTGAATACACGCCCAATTTAGAAAATATTACAAAACCCAGGGTAGATCATTAAAAACACCTACAAAACCCACTGTCTCAAAATAATACTCATCAACATCTTGGCAAATACAATTGACCTGTTTTCAATGCATAAATGTACATTTTTAAATAGGATCATACAATGTTACTTTCTCTAATCTATTATTCTTACATAGAATATACCTTTTCCCTATCTCTTAATTTATCTTTCCTAATGGCAGCAAAATATTGTACTATGGTATGTGTAACTTACTAGACTCTCCCTCGCTTGGATTTTAGGTTAGCTGTGATTTTTATTAATGGAGAATAACTATGGCCCCTAAAATTTCAAGCACCTTCTTAGAAAGTTTCAATTGTTTTTAATGTTTCTCCAAAGGTAAAATAAAAGTTCTCAGGACCAAAAGAGATTTTTCTTCTTCTTTTTTTTAAATGTTTATTTATTTTTGAGTGAGAGACAGAGTGTAAGTAGGGGAGGGGCAGAGAGAGAGGGGGACACAGAATCCAAAGCAGGCTCCAGGCTCTGAGCTGTCAGCACAGAGCCTGATGTGGGGCTCAAACCCACAAACCATGAGATCATGACTTGAGCCAAAGTCAGACGCTTAACCAACCCAGGCGCCCGGAGATTTTTCTTTTAAACACCTTCCATTCAACATTTCCAAATATTCACATGCAGCCTGGCCCTTAAAACCTACCTTTTAAAGAAAATAGTTGAAAGTTATAACATATCTAGAAAAATGTGTTCGGGCCGATGCAGACAGCATATTCCAGAAACTTCTCCCGCACATGACACGTTAATCGGCTCTTCCTGTCTGCGCTCTGCGGTTGTTCATTTATTCACCTGCTTGGTTATTCTTTAAAGTGCCCAGGAGCACCTGTGATGTGCTGGCCACCGTGCTAGAGGTCAGTTGTATGAATGTGGAAGTCTGAGTTCTGGCGTCAGTCTAATTACGGTACGTTGAGATAAATGCTGTGTCGTATAAGGGTCAGCGGAGTGCGCTCCGGGAGTGCAGAGAAGGACCCCACATCCCTTCTGGAAGGTGGGAGTGGTCAGTGAAATGACATGGCTGCTGGATGACAGGGAGGGCGGCTTCCTTCCTGTTCCCCTAGGACCCTGTGAAGCAGCTCCAGCCGAGATGTGCGAAGAAGAAGACAGCACTGCCCTCGTGTGTGACAACGGTTCTGGGCTCTGTAAGGCCGGCTTTGCTGGGGACGATGCTCCCCGTGCCGTTTTCCCATCCATTGTGGGGCGCCCCAGGCATCAGGTGAGCAATATTGTACTGCGATTATGTAACGTGATGAATATCGCCACATCGACCATCGCATGACAAGACACAAATGCATCCAGAGAACAACCGTATACCTTAAAACCACACGATGTCGCACACCAGATTTATTCAAGAAAAGGAAGGTTGGATTGCAGTAGAGCGAAACAGGGCTACACATCAGGCCCCTCTGTGACGGGGTGCCCATGAGTACCCACAGTCTGTCTATTGCTTTCTGCCCAGAAATTATGTGACCTTGTTAAAAATACACCTCTGGTGATGGATGTGTACAAGTCAGTGTGAATTTCACATATGATATAGACAGATTGTCTGGTGGGTGCCTATCAGATATAAAGTTCACCTATCAGATATAAGCTCACCTTTTTGTCTCATGATCATTATCATCATCAGAAATACTATGAGGTACCTAATAATGTGTACCTCAGCTACTCTTTGGGAAGAAACTAAATTAAAGGCCGAGGGCACTCACTCTCAAAGATCTTGATATTAGATGAAAGTGAGCGTTGTTACTGAATGTAATTTTACATATTTTAGGTGTCGATGAAATATATGTAGACAGCCACATGTTAATTTTATAGAACATTACATATAAACAAAATATTGGGGGCAGCCATATGGTAAAAAACTGAGCCATATGGTAAAAAAAACACTCTCAGTTTTAGAAATTCTTCACGTCAGAAATATAGCTGCTCGTTGACCCTATCTGACTGATGTTCGTGGCTCTCAGTTTGGCATGCGGTCGCAAGAATGAATAATAGCCCCTTCCACTGAATGAAACCGGAGATGGTTCTTTGTTGAACTGTATGCATGGAGATATTTTGCCCAAGCCACTATTTATGGATCTCTAGCAGCCATGACTGTTCTGCAATTCTAAAACAATCACCCCAATGCAATTTAAAATCCCAGTAATGAGAATTCCCTTTCTTTTGTTTTTGTTTTTGGGTTTTTTGTTTTGTTTTGTTTTTTAAGCTTCTGTTTATTGCGTTAAAGGGCACTTGTTGGTGTGAGCGCTGGGTGTTATATGTAAGCGATGAATCATGGGACTCTATCCCCAAAACTAAGAGCACACTGTCCACACTGTATGTTAGCCAACTTGGCAATAAATTATATTAAAAAATAAAAAAATAATAAAAATACTTGGGACTAGTTTAGGCAAATGTCTTACTGTTGATTGGTATGGATTTATCCATTAGAAACGAAGCACTGAGTGGTCATTTGTAGATATGATGCTCGTTCACATACTCTTGGGTGGGTGACAATTTTAATAGCTTAAGGGATTTATAAGAGCACGGTGCCATTTAACTAATATGTAAAATTTCATACATTCATTTAGCAAGTAATTGTTGAGTGACACGTAAGTCCCTGGCAATTTGTTGTCGTGGTGAACAAGCCAACACAGCTTCTGTCCTAATAGAGCTTGCTAAGAAATACGGCAGACAAAAAAAAATGCAACGTAAAGTTGCTTCCCCCACAGGGCCCTCTGCTATTTGGAGACTGCTTCAGGCCTGTTGCCAATCAACCGAGGGATGTTGCTTCAGAGCATAGTGACCCTAAGACAGAATGTCATGTTCCTGATACCAAAAGAGGAACTTTCTACCGCAATGACTTAACCCTTTGTGACTGGATTGTCATCAGTCCACGAGTCCTGGGGGAGGCTGACTTGTGCCGTGTTGCATCTTTGCAGGGAGTAATGGTGGGCATGGGACAAAAGGACAGCTACGTGGGGGACGAAGCACAGAGCAAAAGAGGAATCCTGACCTTGAAGTACCCGATAGAACATGGCATCATCACCAACTGGGACGATATGGAAAAGGTACTGGAGGTTCTCTGTGCACGGAGCCCTCAGGATGCCTGGTTTCTGTGGCTCCTGGTTCATAGTATCTTGTTACTGTTGAAAAAAAAATCCTGAAATACGTCTTTAAAAACACGCACACACAAATCTCTTGCCTAACAGGGTTTCTACGCTAATCAGAGGGATAGTGTTGTGTGGATTCGAACAGTAGCCATTTGCCAGTGGTGGGAATTAAGAGCCTGTTGCACTGGATTACCTTCCTAAGGCCAGCAGGTGGGGGGGTGGGCAGGGAGGCAGGAACAACACTCCCACTCCGGCCCCCCACCGCTTACTGGAGGCAGGGAGGCAAGGACGCCCAGTGGAGGAGAGCTGGGTGAAGCCCCGCCCCACCCATGCTCTTTGGAAAGCTTTTCATTAACTCACCCTGAACGTTTTTTTGAAGTATTTTAGTTTTCACTCTAGAAGGAAGAGCCGTGACATTGCGGATTTGGGACATTCCTGAAAGTTCCCCAGCGCACTGAAGCGCAAGGAGCGGACAAACATTTTTAAATAAGTATTTGAGAAAGTGCCTCTCTGTGTTGTATGAAGAGAGTGCTTTAAAACCTCCCAGATTCATATAAAAGAGCTTCCGAGAAGAGTTAAATCCTAGGATTTTGATGTTTGGTATTAGGCATCATAGACACGCAAGCGATCGGAGAAAAAACAGAAAGACCAATGAGAACATGACACTAATTCTGTTAAGGTAGCAAAATATATTAGAACCACAATATCTGGACTTTTGTCAGCTCCCTACACACAGGCGCACACACAACTCACACATGCTCACACACATACACATACAGGCACGCACACGCATACCCACGTGCACGCTCATTCACACACACTCACGCACACTCACACAGACACACAGACTCACACACACACACACAGGCACACGCACACATATACGTGCGCACAGGCACACCCATGTACACACGCTCTCACCAGGTTAAAGGAAAGTGGTATTGCCAGCATTGATCAGCAATAATGCCGAAGCCTCTAGCTCTCTATAAAAACTGCATTTCCTTAGGTTTGCTTAGTCTGAGAGGCTGGGTTTGGTTAAGGCTGCAGTTTGAGCTGAGAGACGCTATTAACAGCAGTAGGAAATGGTCTTAAGAGCTTCCCCGTGGAGCTGGCAGCATCTCAGACTGCAGGCAGAGCACTGGGATGAAGAAAGCCATCATTTCTAAAATCTGAATTTAAAGCGTCTTCGGGAGAGAGAGAGGCGAGGGGGGTGGGCAGAGAGGTTTGTGGATGGGGCTGGGGGAGGGGGGATCAGCTGTATCGTCAGTGCTGTTCCAGAATAACCACAGTATGTAATATGACTGGCAAGATTTCTTGAGCTCTCTGCCGTTTCTACTCCCTCAGAGGGGTATAACTTTCAAGCTCCCTAGTTCTTTTCTAGAAACCGCAAATTCAACACCGGAGAGACTGGGACAAGATCAATCGAGCTTTCGTCAATTTGTCAATTTTCACGAGCTGTTCTTGTTTTGTTTTCATTCTGGATGAATCTAATACCCCTGGTGCCAGGGGAGCATTTCCAGGCCTTTAGAAATCGTTAATTTAGACTTCTTTGCAATGGTGTGTTCTCTTTGGCATCTGATGATTAAAGAGGATGCTCAACCATGAAGCAAACTCACGACCAGAGAACATCATACAAACACACTATGAATAGACGCAGGCTTTTTGGGAAGCACCTGAAGGTCAAGTACCTGACCACGAATGGGAGGTCCTGAGGGCACCACCGAAGGCAGGCTTCAGCCAGCCCTGGAGAGCAAGGAGGGGAGGGAGGAGGCGGGGAGACCTGTCCTCTTAGCATACATCGCAGAGGGAAATTTCCTGAAATGTATTAAAAAGGGCAACTAGATTTTTTTAGGTCAGCTTCATTCTCCCATTCACACTCACTCGTTTGTCCTCTTGCTTGCTAAACGAAACCATTTTGCTGTGAATATTCACTAAAGTGGAAGGAGGAGGAAAGACACGGTTTGCACCTGGCTGGCTCAGTCGGTAGAGCATGAGACGCCTGATCTCAGGGTTGTGAGTTCCAACTCCACATTGGGCACAGAGATTACTTTAAAAAAAGATATAGCTGACTAACAGGAATATTTATTCTGGGCCAGCCCCTGGACTAAATAGTAACCGTAGGGCTCTTGCAAAGACATACTAGTATTTTGATATTACCCATGGTGAGGTGAGCCGAGAAGGGTTAAAATTTGCCTAAGCTCACACAACCAAGAAATGGGGGTTGAGTTGGGATTTGAACCCGTTTTGACTTCAGATTCTGTGCCATCCTGGCCCATAGACCTGGGTTTGGGATTTTGCTCAGTCGCTTACGAGCTGTGAATCCTTGGGTAAGTTACGCACTAGTCTCTGGGCTGCGGTGCCCGCGTCAGTAAAGTTGTGGACATCTGATGAGTGCTTGTAACATCCTGCTTGATCCTGGTTTCACTTAGCTCATTCCAGCCCCTCTCTGGGGTCTGCAGCCTTCCGTGACGTTGCATCATTGTGTTTGTCCTCCGTCCCCCGCTAGATATGGCACCACTCTTTCTACAACGAGCTTCGTGTCGCCCCCGAAGAGCATCCAACTCTGCTCACCGAGGCGCCCCTGAACCCCAAGGCCAACCGGGAGAAAATGACCCAGGTGAGCATCCACTCCAGGATCCAGCATTTGGGGTTAGGGGACAGTCCTGTTGGAAAGGGGCGGGGCAGGGCAGCAGAGAGATGGTGCGCCCAGCGGCCCCCTCACAGACCAACAGCTTTCCAGGGACTCCGGGGAGGCCAGAGACAGTAGCGTGGCCATGGTAACTCACATCCTTACTGCAGAAACTGCCCCGTGACTCCAAAAGCAATAGGAAATGAAAATATTTCATTGTCAAAGGTGCTACGTTAGCTTAAAAACTTCCAAGGAGAAATCATTTCAAAGTACGGCAGGAAGTTGGTTCTTGAGTCAGAAAGAGGTTTGCAAACTGGATCTGTCACTCATCAGCTACGTGAGTTTAATGAAGCCACTTCATTTCTTTGAGTTTTAGTTTCCTTGTCTATCTATACATGGGGAATAATATTAGCGCTATCACTTTTCAAAGGGCTGACGTGAAGATCGAGGCAAAATGTTAAATGTGTTTCATGGTGCCTCATATAGTAAACATTCAACAAAGAATAGTTCATTTATTTATTTTTTTAAATTTGTTTTTGAGAGAGAAAGAGACAGTGTGAGCAGGGGAGGGGCAAAGAGAGGGAGACACAGAATCCAAAGCAGGCTCCAGGCTCTGAGCTGTCAACACAGAGCCCGATGTGGGGCTTGAACTTGTGAGCCACGAGATCATGACCTGAGCCGAAGTCAGATGCTTCACCGAATGGTTTTTATTGGCACTCTTGTGACTAGCCTGAAACTCAAAGATCTTATAGCAGGAGGCCATCCATTCCACCAGCCGGACAAGGTTTGCAGTTTGGATGAGCTATCCAATAAAAAATCTGATGTCAATTTAACGCTTGCTATAGTTAAGCTCTGGGTTAAACATTTTACATGCATGGTCTCTTTAAGTCTTAGCAATGCGAAGCATGTTATATTATATAAATGACTATATAATTATATATCTGATTATATAAATGAATCATTCAAGGATCCAATACATAAGACTGTCCCAAGGTCACACAGCTAGACGTGCCAGAGCCTGGAACTGACCTAGGATCTTTTGGCTTTGGAGAACAATCCATAGACATCAGAGAAATACTGTATGGCTTCTTCCCCAGAAGAGCTCTTGCTGATTACCCCAACACATGCATGGTCATTCTCTCCAGGGGACATCTGTGTGCCTGGGAGTCACTCCGTGAGGCAAGCGATGTCATTTCTGATGGGCGTGATCGTCCTTGTGAATGGTGCGGAGGCAGAAAAATATTTGGGAAGCATGGCTCTCTAGCAAACCATGTCAGACATTCTGGGGGATGGCCCAGGGGGGGCTTCGCCGATGGAGAAATGGAGGCCTGTGGGCACGTTTGTGGGTACACACTTCTCATGAGTGACCTGGAGGGGCTCCCATTCTGATCTTGTCCCCAGACCACATGAGTTGAGGCCCTGCCATTCACACGTGGCCCTCTGCTATCAGTGGGCAGATCTTGTCTTCCAGGAATCAAGGTCTCGTCCACAGCAGCCAAAGTGGCCTCAGAGTCTAGGGCTGGCATTGACTCAGCAGCTCCCTGGAAAGTGGAAGAGGTTAAAAGGAACTTCAGACAAATCACAGAACTGGGCTAATCCAAACCCATCTGAGCTTCTGGTTTAAAAGGTCTTCTCCTGTAGACTAGAGACGTCAAAACTGGAATGCTGTCTTTCCTTGGTCTTTTGGCTTTGATATCATGCGTGCGTCCTCAACTGCCCACACTCGAGCTCCCCTAGACCAAACTCCTCCGTTCACAGTTGAGACACCAGGAAGGGAGGCCACAGAAGTCAGCTGTTAGTCTGGCGAGCCCTCCCGGGTCACACTGGAGCCAGGGCCAGGGCCAGAGCCTGCACGGCCCCCGCCAGTCACATGTGCACTGCCCCCCTGCCCCAGTCTCCTCTGCCCAGAGCCAGGCGGGCCCATCTGTATTCTGAGCCCACCCGCAAGAGGTGCTCTCCTGAACATTCTTGCTGAGACTGGAGACATCACTAACTTAAGCTCTTTCGGTTGCTTTGCAGATTATGTTTGAGACGTTCAATGTCCCGGCCATGTATGTGGCTATTCAGGCGGTGCTGTCCCTCTACGCCTCTGGACGTACCACTGGTAGGTGGACGCGGTATTGGGAGCCCCGACTGGGAGCACCATCCGTTGTGAGCTTTGATGGTTATCGACATGGGGTTTGGATGGCCTGGGGTGGGGGGTAGTTAGAGCTGACAGGGCTAATCCCAGCCCTGAAAGGTCTTCTTTCCACCTTTAAAAACAAGCCCTGGAGGGGTGCCTGGGTGGCTCTGTTGGTTGAGCGGCTGGCTCTCGATTTCGGCTCAGGTCATGGCTCAGGTCAGGTCATGGCTCACGGTTGGTGAGATCAAGCCCCAAGTCAGGTTCTGTGCGGAGAGCGTGGAGCCTGCTTGGGATTCTCTCTCTGTCTTCTCTCTCTGCCTCTGCTCGCGCTGTCTCTCAAAATAAATAGGGGTGCCCAGGTGGCTAAGTCGGGAAGTGCCCCACTTTGACTCAGGTCATGATCTCATGGTCCGTGGGTTTGAGCCTCACGTCGGGCTCTGTGCTGACAGCTCAGAGCCTGGAGTCTGCTTCGGATTCTGTGTCTCCCTCTCTCTCTGCCCCTCCCCTGCTTGTGCTCTATCTCTGTCTCTCAAAACTGAATAAATGTTCAATAAACAAACAAATAAGTAAATAAGCTTAAAAGAAATAATGAAAATAAGCCCTCAAGCTCCTATTTCCAGCAGGACTTTTTCTCTCTTCCTGCTCTTTCTTTATGTTCCCCAAGCCTGTCCTGCCTCGTCTATGCTACCACATGCTTTCTCTCTTTTTCAAGTCAGAGGCTCAGAAACTCCCCTTCTCCTGGGCCAGCCAGGGACCACGCACCGGGGGCCGTGGTGACTTTTGTCGTGCGATTTATCCCCCAGGCATTGTGCTGGACTCGGGAGACGGGGTCACCCACAACGTGCCCATCTACGAGGGCTACGCCCTGCCCCACGCCATCATGCGTCTGGACCTGGCCGGCCGCGACCTCACCGACTACCTCATGAAGATCCTGACCGAGCGCGGCTACTCCTTCGTGACCACCGGTGAGTGAGGCCCGTGGGAGCGAGGGGCGGGGGTGCAGGGGCCGCGTCTTCTTCACGGGAACCTCGAGGACCCTGGCCGCCATCCAGGGACATGACGGGAGGGGACCGTGCAGCTGGCAAGGCCTGCCTCGGACGCTCAGAGCAAAGCACCTTCTTTCTTGAGAAGAACGGTGAGAACCTCCAGCGTAAGCTCGTCAGGGGCCTGTTACTTGGACACTTTTTAACCTCCTCTGTTCACAAATGGGAAGCTGAGCGTGCAGAGATGGAACGCAGTGAGTGTGGCACACTGGCTGGCGGGCTTGGTGACATCTAGGTAGGGCGTGGGTCCCAGTTCTGCCACGCACTAGTGGGGGTGACCCAACTCACCACCCTGCGGCCTCCTCATCCGTGAATAGGGTTTCGCCCCCGGCGTGATTGCCGGATTAAGTGATACCGACACTGAGTAGTTCGGTATTTGTAAGTCGGTAATTCAGCGATTGTTAGCTGGCACGAAGGCCAACCTGGCAGGAAGCTATCCGTGTCTTTGGCCTCTGTGTTGGTGGCCCCCAGTGCGAACTTACAAGAGGCGGAGTCCCACGGTGCTAGACACGTTGGGATGTCCTCGGTGTGCACGGCCCTAACCGCCTTCCCTCCACTCATCGATCGGGCACTGTCCAAATGTCTCAGTTTCTGGACATGCCTCAGGTTTATTATAGACTCTGAGCTTGAGCCCTGTGGAGGTCCAGGCTTCCTTCTGGGGTAGGGAGGTGAATTAATTCCTACACTCCTCTTCTCCCTGCAAAGAACCCCAGCATATCTCCCAAAGGTTCCAGGGGCCTGGATGGAACCCATAGCTTAGAAGTTCCAAGTGCAGGAGTCTGGAAGGGACTGGCCGTCTGCTTCCTCCACACCTCCTTCGATATGCATCACTGAGCCTTCTGGTCTAGGACCGGTCCTGAGCCAGGGCCTGCCTCCTTCTGGAAGGTAATGGATACACCAGTGGTGTAGCTACTGGGCCAAGCACCGTGGATCTGTGGAGCTTTTTGAAAACCGCGGGGCCCCAAAGCATGAGATTTCAGCATAAGACTTCCTGGTCAACCGAAAATCCAAATGACAAACTAGTATAAAACACTTATAACAGAGAGTGAATCGTTGCTCCCGAAAAAAAGAAAACATAAGGTCCAGAAGGCTGCCCTCCTCTGCGCCTTTCTCTGGCTCGCTCCTTTCACTCCTGCCCTGCATTTCCCAGACAATCTTTTCCACGAGCCCACCATTCTGCCAGGGACAGAGTGGTTCCCTCGGGGACTCTCTATAGTTTCATTACCATCGCGGATGTGGGGCTGCAGAATGGCGAACTTACACCCACACCGCGGGAGAGACTGATGTGAGGCAGGTGGGTTTTTAGCACAGGCGCAAACCCTCGTGTCTGTATCTTGACAGCCGAGCGTGAGATTGTCCGGGACATCAAGGAGAAGCTGTGCTATGTAGCTCTAGACTTTGAAAATGAGATGGCCACAGCCGCGTCCTCCTCCTCCCTTGAGAAGAGCTACGAGCTGCCCGACGGGCAGGTGATCACCATCGGGAACGAGCGCTTCCGCTGCCCAGAGACCCTGTTCCAGCCGTCCTTCATCGGTGCGTCCCAGCGTCCCGTCCCCGGGAAGGGGAAGGCACCCTAACCCCCTGCATCCCCCCAGCCCCTGGCCGTCAGCACCCTTCTGCATGGGGGGGCATGTGACAGGGGCCACAGGACCAAATGCTTGTCTAAACCAGGGCAAGGGAAAGAGTGTCACAGTTTTAGAGAGAGAAGGAGGCCAGGAAAGGAGTGTTTTTTCCTTATTTATTTTGAGAGAGAGACAGGAAGAGAAACTGCAAGCAGGGGAGGGGCAGAGAGAGGGAGAGAGAGAATCCCAAGCAGGCTGTGCTGTCAGCGCAGAGCCCAACGCAGGGCTTGAACTCATGCACCGTGAGATCAGGACCTGAGCTGAAACCAAAAGTCAGACACTCAACTGACTGAGCCACGCAGGTGCCCGAGGAATTTTCTTTCTAAGCAAACACTGTCCGTGTGTCTGGAGAATGGTGAGCAAATCAGATCTCGCCTGTGCTGAGGACACAGGGGAGCCATCGACAGATGGGGAGGATAACACTGAATGCTGAGACTGTGGGAGGAGTGGGGCGGGAGAGAGAAAAATGGAAGAGCCTGTTCCTACACGCGCACTGACCTCGGACAAAGGTTAGCGTTGTTGTTTACAGAGGGTGGGCTCTGGGAGGGGAGAGCCCGGGCTCAGTCCCAGTTCTACTTTCTTGATCTTGGGAAGGAAGGCCACTTAACGTCCCCAAGCCTCTGTGTCTTCATGTGTAGAATGAGGATTGTGGGGCCCCTGGGTGGCTCCGTCAATTAAACGTAGGACTCTTGATTTCAGCTCGGGTCATGATCTCACGGTTCTTGGGTTTAAGCCCCGCATCCGGCTCTGCGCCGACAGCTCGAAGCCTGCTTCAGATCCTCTGTCCCCCTCTCTCTGGCCCTCCCCCCTCTCAAAAATGAAGAAACATAAAAAAAGAAGAGAAAGGAGCCTTGTCCAGATCGGATGAAGCACCTCCCCGGAGAGTCAGTGCCCTTTAGCGTTGAGGGGTGTTCCCAAGGGAACAGGCCAAGAGACGCGTGGGGGGTCCTGAGCTACGGCAGGGGTGCTGGCTCTGCACGGGACCCTCCGTGGGGGGCCTGAAGGCTCTGCCCTTCCTTGCACCCCACCTAGAAGTGAGTCTGTTAAAGATCAGCGATGTGATGTTGTAACCCTCCGCCCCTACGGTGCCCCATCAGGGCCTCCTGGCTAGATCAGACATGGGAGCGCACGGAGCATAACAAGAACCTTCTGGTCTCTCGGATGGGCGGTTCTTACACTGTGGTTCCTGCTGAGCTTCAGCCCACTGTGAGACCCCCCCCCCCCCAGAGGCTCACGCGGGTCTTCTGCGTCCGACCTGGGTGTCGCCCACTACCCAAGGGTCATGGCTTGTGTCTCCTTTGCAGGGATGGAGTCTGCCGGCATCCACGAAACCACCTACAACAGCATCATGAAGTGCGACATTGACATCAGGAAGGACCTGTATGCCAACAACGTCCTCTCCGGGGGCACCACCATGTACCCGGGCATCGCCGACCGCATGCAGAAGGAGATCACCGCCCTGGCGCCCAGCACCATGAAGATCAAGGTACGGTTCGGGGTCAGATGCTACGGTTCTGCTGCTGGAGGTACCAACCCCGTCACCAGACGTGATGGGCTCTTCAGAGCAACACGTGTTACTCACGTGTGCCCGTGGGTTCCAGGACTAGGTGGTGGTGGGTCCATGTCCACACGTCCCACTCTTTATTATTATTGTTGATGTTTATTTGACTTTGAGAGACACAGAGAGAGAGAGCATGAGCAAGGGAGAGGCAGAGAGAGATAGAGAGAGAGAGATAGAGAGAGAGAGAGAGAGAGAGCATCCCAAGCAGGCTTTGTGCTGTCACTACAGAGCCTGCCGTGGGGCATCCATCTCACAAACCGTGAGATCATGACCTGAGCAGAAATCAAGGGTTGGACACTTAGCCAATGGAGCCACCCAGCTGCCCCCACAAATTCCACTCTTTATTGCCTATAAGTCAGTTCATAAGAGAAGCTAAGTTATTCTATACAAAATTTAATCTACAATTATCTTGTCTATCAGCTACTTTCAAGGGTAAAGGTCACCAGAGCTCCCGTGTGTGCGTATCCCTTTATTTTTTTTATGGAGATACAGCTCACGTATAACATCGGATTCATTTCAGGTGTACAACCTAATTCAGTATTTGTATATATTGTGAAGCGATCACCGGAAGTCTAGACGATTTCCGTCATTGCTCTTAAAAATACACGCGTGTCGGTTCTCCCCATCACAAAAATAGTGCATCCACGTCTCACAGAGACATTTAAAAAAAATCAGAGGAGCCACACATATTTCTGAAGAGGTTGAAAAGCCGTGGGTTCAATAGCATACGCTCCTCCTTCCACTACTAAAAGTGATCACCTGTCGGTGGCCGGGATTAGAGTTGTGTCTTCATCTCTGTCTGGTGCACCTTTTGATCCGGGCGCTCAGAAGCGCAGAATCACTCCAGGATGAGCCAGCTCAGTCCCCGAGCCACCAAAGACCCTTCTAATGTGTTCTGAGTCCCAGCGAAGCGAACTCAGAGATTAAACAGACACCGTTCTTTGGAGGCGAACTTAACATGTGCCCGGTGATTCCCGAAAGCTGTTATCACTCTCTGAAATCAGAAGGCCATGCTGGGACTCTCTGACCCCTGCCACAGGGAGCGGGAGAAAGGGCATTCCACGTGCAGATCACACACACGAGAAGTGTTCAGGCACCTTCTCTGTGATTTGCACTCCCTTCTCTTTCTTGGGAAGAGAGTTTGCAGATCACGTACACAGTTCCAGACCAGAGCTCTTGGCCTGCGTCCCGGGCTCTGAAAGACTGCATGGTGACAGGAGAGACAGGTTCCTGAGGTTGGTGTTTCTTGGATGCTCCTCTGAGGGGCTGTTTCCCCCCCCACCCCCGGCCCACGCCACACTGGAGGGAGAGACAGGAAACAAGCTCTGGACAAAGCCAGCTTAGGTGGGGGTGCATTAGAGCAGCTGCAGCCAGAGCTGGCTGGCTCCTGCTCCTCCAAACTCAGCTTCTGGAATGAAATGAATACGGAACTTTGGGCTCCGGTGCGGTGAGAGAAAACCGCTAAAAACCTGGGGCAGTAAAGGTTATGACATTCGGCGAAACTGAAACTGGAAGGGGGCTATAGAAACCCTGCACTGGCTTTAACCACTTTTCCGTAAATCTAAAATTACCCCCAACTGGAAAAGTTACTTCTAAAATGAAACGAAATGAAACAAACAAACAGACAGACAAAAAACCACCTGGGAGAGGTCGGGGTTTGAATCCTGGGTCTGACAGGCACACAGCCAGTGGGACCTATGCCTGTTGCTCCAACCTCTCTCGGGGACACCTGGCTGGCTTAGTCGGTAGAGCATGTGACTCTTGATCTTGGGGTTGTGAGTTTGAGCTCCACCTCGGGCGTGGAATCTGCTTAAAGACGACAACAGCAACAACAGCAACAACTCTCTCAGCCTCAGTTTCCCCACGTGTGGCAGGGCACTACTCAATACTCTTTAAAGGGGTTATGAGAATAATTCATGTAAAACGTTGAGCGTAGTAGGCACGTGGTAAGTACGCAGTGAAAAGCAGCTACTTGTATTCAAAAATAAATGTTCAAACGGAGCTTGGGGGATAAACAGAAATGAAACCTTTCCCCCAGGGTTTCAGAAATAGCTTGTCTTTTTGCCCAAATGTCCACATTTGTTTCTACCCAAGTATCTAAGTCTGGAGTGGATTTGGGAATGGCTTGACTGTAGCTATCTGTGTTTTGGGCGATAGCAGGCGGAGGGGACCCCTGGACCCCGATTCACTGCTCTCTGCGTCCAAACCATTCATTTAAGAAACGTTAGCATGGCCTGCGTGTCAGGCCTGTGCAGCGGGAAAGCCAGTCAGTACAGCTCAACTGGGAGCCACCCCAGGGAAGTGGTCATCCATCCGGGGGACCCCACGGTCTCAGTAGACATAATCAGTGGAGCAAGACTCGTCTCGTAAGTTCTGGCACAATCAAAGCCTCTCGTTGAGGATGCTGGTGTCGTGCTGAGTTCTGAGACACATCTCGTTTCTCATTTCATAGACCAACCCCCTTAGAGTTGTTACAGGTGCTTTGGAATAGATTGCGTGAAAGAAACCAGAGGAACAAATGCGCTCATTGGAGAGTCTCTAACTTCACAGCCTAGTCACATCTCTTGGGTTGGGGGTGGGGTTAGGCACCTGACAGCCAAGACTGTCCCACTGTCCGTGGAACCTGAGCTGTGTGGACCACGGTGGCATGTCCGGCCCTACCCTAATTCGCTAACCGTCCTCCTTTCTCCTCCCGGCCAACAGATCATTGCCCCTCCGGAGCGCAAATACTCTGTCTGGATCGGGGGTTCCATCCTGGCCTCTCTGTCCACCTTCCAGCAGATGTGGATCAGCAAACAGGAATACGACGAGGCCGGGCCATCCATCGTCCACCGCAAATGCTTCTAAAACACTTCCTTGCTCTCTTGTCTGTCTCTGGCACACAACTGTGAATGTTTTGTGGAGTAACGCCTTCGATTCTTTTCCAAATCATTCCTAGCCAAAGCTCTGACTTGTTACCTACGTGTTTTTTAATAAATCTGAAATACGTTACTGGTAACCTGCGGCCTTGGCCTCTGCCCCTCTCAGGTTTCTGTAGGGGGACCTTACCCGTTACATCGTGGCTCCCTCTGGTGGCACATCCCGGGACATGACAGGGCTGTGGACGTGGACGCTTCCCAGGAAAAGGTACACTCACACTAACCTGGGAAGTTCCAACTAAATGCTCTAAGTGGAAAGAATTTGAAAATACACAGGTACATGGAAACAGGGACGAAAGTGTATCAGTAGGATAACCCACAGCGACTTCACAACCTGCCGGGCCCTCATATCACTTTGCTGTCTTATGACCTCGGTACCGGTAGCCTTCTATGCGAATACAGAATAGTAACTTCGTGTATTACACACGCACAGATGTCTGATTATAATATATATTAAACACATACGAAACATAATAAATATACAGGTTTTCCTTGACCTACAACAAGGTTACAGCCCAACAAATTCAACCCGAGTTGAAAACATCGTAAGTTGAAATGCATTTTCCGTACTTAAACCTACCGAACGTTGGAAATTAGCCCAGGTGACCTTAAACGTGCTCAGAACACTTACAGTAACCTCCAGTTGGGCAGGATCATCTACCACAAAGCCTATTTCATATATTAAAAAGGTGTTGGGTGTCTCATATAATTTATGAAATACAGTAAAGTGAAAGACAGGATATGGGTACAGAGTGGCGGGAAGGGGTCTGTCGTTGACCCCACGAGCTGTATTCTCTGCTCCCGCCCAGCCTCGGGAGAGAGGGAACCACACAGAGCACTAGCCCCGGGGAAAGATCGAAATTCAGATTCAAAGTACAGTTTGTACTGAATGCCTTTTGCTTTCACACCATCCTTAAGTCGAACCATTGTGAGCTGGGACCATCCGTATGTTAGAAGAAAGTGTGACTTTTAAGTCTTTCAGAGGAAGCAGATTTTTTTTCAAAAACAAGAAACAGCACTCTAAACTCTCATTACACAACTGGAGCATCGGTTCCCCTCCCCCCGATCACTATCTGTGCCTGAAAAGGAGGCTCTGGATCTATTCACACGAGAAGGGAGGGGGCGTTAGCAATACTAGCCGAGGACCACTGTGTCCGTCATCATACAGGGGATTTTATAAATGTCCTCCCTCGTGTGTTCTTCAGAACGATGTGGGCACAGTCTTGTGATCGTGTCCATTTCACAGGTGAAGAAACAGACGTTCCCTTAATATCATCATTAGGAAGAGCTGCCAACTTCGACTTCTCTTTTACTGATTTGGCCTGGGAGGTGCCAAGGTGCACAGAGACATCTTCCCTACCCGTAAGGCCCTTCCTCTCAAGTGCTTTTCTGCCCAGGCTGCTTGGCATCCTCGGCGGATAATCCAGCTGGGGGCCGCTCGTCCTGTGTGTGAAAGTCCGAGTGGGATCAGCAACCACTGGGGGTCCTTCGAGTGAGGGGTCTCTGTCCATCGCGGCATCTTACCGCAGAGATTTACGCAAGATTTAATATCTGTTTGTGCCAGAAAGTCCCCGCTTCTCCGGCCCTGTCGCTTGAGCTAATGAAGACGAATACCACACATAAAAAGAGCTGACGTGTGCTGGGAACTGTCCTGAGCAGATTCTATACCAAACCTTTACACTAGGACCTCGTTTTATCCCACAAGAGCGCTGTGCACTTGGTATTCTTCTTGCCCTTTAACAGATGAAGCAACTGAAGCTGTGAGTGGTCCTGCCCCTGGCAGAGGGGCAACTTGACCTTGGTTCCAAGCCCGGTTCTTAGCTACTAGGCTGCTGTGTCTCAAGGAGTAGGCCATACAGGTCAACGTCATCGGGGGCTCCTTTTAAATGGGCACATTCTTGGGTCATAACCAAAGCGTACTGAGCTAGAATCTCTGGAACCGAGGCTAGGGGCTTGAGTTTTCGTCCGATTTCTCTGGTGAGAGGCCCCCGGGGGGCTCAGTCGGTTGAGCATCTAAATCTTGATTTCAACTCAGGTCATGATCTCACCGTCGTGGGTTTGAGCCCCACATCAGGCTCTGCGCTGACAGTGTGGAGCCTGCTTGGGATTCCCTCTCTCTCTTTCTCTGCCTTTCCCAGGCTCGTTCTCTCTCTCTCTCTCTCTCAAAATATTTAAAAAAGATTTCTCTGATGCCTCTTTTGCACATCAAAATTTGAGAAGCACTGTAACATGCTGTGACTGAAGGAAATTTCCCAGTGGCAGGATTACACTTACCGGGCAAGGGCGCTCCCTACGTCCTACACTTGAACTTAGGCATTAGTGCAGACACCTTGCAGCCAGATCGCTTTGGTAATTGAGGCAGAAATCACCAACCGTTCCCGTCATCACTGCAGAGTTTACATAAAGTAAAACAAATCCCCGCACTGTCCTCTTCGTATCCACCATCAGAGGATGCGGGCTCTCTGGTCAGCGATTGAGGGCTTGGAATAGTCCGAGGATCTGAAGGAGCCATGGCCAGAGGCCGTGACCAGGAGAGCCAGAACCACTCACTAAATGAGCCTAAGTGAGTCGCCCCTTCCTTGTGAGCACCCAGCTTCAGTGTCTCCGCACCGTGCACAGTCCTAGAGCAACACCTCCTCCCCTTGATTCCATAAGATGCCCCGTGATTCGAAGGGCTGGACAGAGTCTCGTGGATGAGCCCGAGATGAATCTCGAGGAGATAAAACCAGCAACATAAGTCTTTGTCGTCAGTGTGGCATCATTCCTGCAGCCAGGCTGAGCTCGAGGCTCTCCAGTAGGATTTCGGACACACAACGGCCTGGAGAAGAGTTCCTGACTGCGGTGAGGCAGGAGGCTGTCTGAGCCAATGCACACAGCTCCACCAGGAGCCATGGCTGCGACTAAGCCTATTCAAAAAGATTTGGAGGGAAAAAAAGAGATGGAGAAGAGGAGGAGGAGGAGGAGGAGGAGGGCAGCCCTAGATGTGGCTGTTCCTCATCAGCTCACGAAAACCAGAGTACAAGCACTGTTCATTCCTGGGAGACCCAGGTTAACTCAGGTACCGTCTCCAGAGCACCTGCCGTCAG
This sequence comes from Leopardus geoffroyi, assembly GCF_018350155.1. Classification (NCBI taxonomy): domain Eukaryota; kingdom Metazoa; phylum Chordata; class Mammalia; order Carnivora; family Felidae; genus Leopardus; species Leopardus geoffroyi. Next base: position 8,420,620 of record NC_059334.1, on the reverse strand, counting down.
CGAGGACTGGGGCAGGTGCGAGCGCCATGAAGACAAGAGGCAAGGTTCTGCCCGCATGGAACTTCCGGTCTACGAGGAAGATGGACGTTGAACAGGTGGCTGGGTGCCCTGTGAGGATTACAAAAGTGGACACATGCATGTGGGGTATCTTACAGCCAGGGGCTCAGGGGAGGCCTCCCTGGGGAGGTAATGCTTGAGAGAAGGCGTAAAGAATAAGCGTTAGCTGGGAAAAAAGGGTGGGGGAGGGAAGGGTGTTGAGGCTCGGGAAGGGGAAGTGGGGTGTCCGTGGCGTGGGTCCCCGGCAGAGGCCCAGAGAAGGGACAGTGTGCACCTGTGTGGAACAGAAAAGAGATCTCCCAAGAACTGAACCACGCACACACTCTAGAAGTTTGACTACGACCTGATTGTAATTTTCCAAAGCAGAGTTCACCACATTTTGCCCGTGAAATGTCTGGCCCGAAGTCAGACAGCAATTGTAAGAAATGAAGACCATTTTGAGTGAGAAAGTTGGTATCTGATTCATTTGCCATTCACAACCACCTCACCTGGAGGGGTAAATTCTTCTTCTCCTTTCCGGAAATGCATCTCGGAAATGAACACCCCGGCACTGTCACCTCTCTAATTTGTTTCCGGTGGTGACAGCTATTCTAGAATGTTCTTGTGATAACTTCATGGCCCCTTTGAAGACCGGAGGGAATACGAATGATTACAGCTTGCCTGGTTGCCTTTGTGACATAGGCTACATTTAAGCAAAACTGATGACAACAGAGGCTCTTACGTAGCGTAGTTAAGGGCAGTTTTTCGGAAGCCTGAAGTTCAGAAATCCTCAAGCAGATTTCCCATCCTTGGAGAAAAATATAGGGCACTGTAGACACACCAGTCAAAAGATGGTATTTTCATATTCTTCTTAGGTCACGTCTCTTTCTTTGCCTCCACATTTCGTTTTGAAGTTTATTCCTCTGTCTTGTCATTGGATTGATTCTTGCCTCCTCTTTTAGATCTCTCTGCATATGCCACAACCTGAAACACCTTAAGAAATGCCCTAAAATTGTTTAACATCAGACCTTCCTCTACAAAATGGCATCACCTGCCCTGGGGCGCCCGGGTGGCTCAGTCAGTTGAGCGTCCGACTTTGGTCATGATCAAAGGGTTCATGAGTTCGAGCCCCGCATCGGGCTCTGTGTTGACAGCTCAGAGCCCGGAGCCTGCTTCTGATTCTGTGTCTCCCTCTCTCTGCTCCTCCCCTGCTCACGTTCTTTCTCTCTCTCTCTCTCTCTCTCTCTCTCACAGAATAAACATTGAATTTTTTTTTTTTTAAAAAAGGAAAAGTTTGTGATTTCAGACGGACATCCCCAGGGAGCCCTCTTCCATGCGAAGGCATAAAACACTGACTCGCGCAAAGCCAAAGTAGGATTTAGATGCCATTAGCATGGCTGTTGTTGGTTGATCTCTCTTCTGTATTTCTAATCCTACCCACCCCAGAAGAGTTGACCATCCTTGATAAGATAAAATTCTTCTTCTGAACATGTTCTAGTGAACCTGACAAATGCCTGGGCCTGGGTGCCCCACAATAATAAGCATGTGATGACAGAAGGTTCTGGGAGCCTCGGGCATCTTGATCATCGGCTCTGATTTTATTATTAAAATTTGGCTTTCACAGAATTAAGTCAATAATGTACCGCTCCGTCAAAACCACTATGGGACACCACAAAACACACCTACCAGGATAGCGATTATAAGACAAAGTGTTGGCAAAGATGTGGAGAAACTGGAACCCTTGTACATTGCTGGTGGGCACGTAAAATGGTTCGGCTTCTGTTTTCTGTGGAATACAGTTTGGTGGTCCCTCAAAAAGGTAAACATAGAATTACCATACGACCCTGCAATTCAACTCCTATGTACAGACCCTCCAAAATGCAAACAGACACTCAAAAAGTACATGTTCATGGGAGCACTATTCACAATAGTCAAAAGGTGAAAACATGCCAATCATCCACCATTGGATGAACGGACAGTTGAACTGTGGCATACCCATACGATGGGATATTAGCCATAAAAAGGGAGAAAGCACTGATACGTGGTATGATGTGGATAGACCTTCAAAACTCACGTAAGGTGAAAGAAACCAGACGCAAAAGTTCACGTATTGTATGGTTCCAAGGATATGAAACACCCAGAGTAGATAAATTTATAGAGACCGCGGGCATCAACGGTTGCCAGAAGCTAGAGGGAAGGAAGTGGGAGGAACAGCTTAATGGGTCAGGGGTTTTACCTGGAGTGATGGGGATGTTTTGGAACTAGACAGAGGTAGGGTTGCACTATATACTGCATACGTACTAAATGTCACTGAATTAGTCGCTTTAAAATGATGAATATGGGGGTGGCTGGGTGGCTCTTGATTTCAGCTCAGGTCATGATCCCGGGGCTGTGGGATTGACCCCCGTCGGGGAGTCTGCTTGGGATTCTCTCTCCCTCCCTCTCCCACTCGTGCTCTCTCTCTCTCAGAAATAAATTACAATACATAAGTAAATTTAAAAATGATTAATTTTATGTTGCATGAATTTTACCTCCACAAATAGTTTTTTACAAAGAAAAAAATAAAAATAACGCGTGGCCCTGCAAAAACACTTCAGTAAGTGTGAAATTTTATTGCTGAAAGGAACCTGCTAAATCAGTAATTCATACACTTCACTGCCCGGCCAAACCGAACATATACTTTATTTCTGTAGGTAAGAAAACCCGGCTTGAAGACAGGAATACAGCAAATGTCTTCTACTTGTTTTGTTATGTTTTCCTGGTGCATCAGCCTCTTATTGAGAGAAAATGTTATGGAACTTTTTTTTTTTCGAACCATCTGTCAACACTTTTCTCTCTTGGAATAACTGCACAGGAGAATTTTAAACATCCCCTTCAGATTCGAGAGTATAGTGTCATCACTCAATCCCCTGGTACGTCCAGGACCCACGAGGACCGTGAGAACTGGAATAAACCATTTTCCATTTTCACAGTCACTGCAGGGGTATAGGTAATCTCCCTTGACAGAGGAGAAAAAGTACCTCCATGGTTTTAGACAGTCTTTTGGTCTAGATAACGCCCACGGTATTTGCTTCAAACAATTCAGCACAGCCAGTCTACAACACTCAGCCCGTCCCCGTTCCCCTTCCCCAGGCCCTTCTCTGTTATTCTGTTTTCTGTCCCTCATCCTCTGTACTGTCCCAAACAACTTCACCCTGAATGCTGGCTCGTTTCCTTTCTCAATAATGTTCTCTCCCCTAGATTTTTATCCCTTCCATTTCTCTAGCTCCCCTTCGATCATTCAAACTTGTACACGCATATGGATTTTATTAAATTCTTTTAAATATAAAAATATTATAAAATTATGGGGTGGCTCAGTTGTTAAGCATCTGACTTCAGCTCGGGTCATGATCAGGTTGGTGAGTCTGAGCCCCGTGTCGGGCTCTGTGCTGACAGCTCAGAGCCTGGAGCCTGCTTCGGATTCTGTGTCTCCCTCTCTCTCTGCCCCTCCCCTGCTCATGCTCTGTATCTCTCTCTCTCTCTCTCTCTCCTTCAAAAATAAATAAACATTAAAAATTTTTTTAATTGTTACAAAATTAAAAGCATAATTATAAATCATTATTAGTATAAAATATATTGCTTTAACTTAAAAAACCCTTTCTTTCAAGAAGTCTGTTCTTGAAATCTGAGACCTACTATGACTTAATCACCTGGCCATTCTTTTTGAAAACTATCTTCATAATGAGTAATTCTGTAAAACTATTCGAAGGCATTTTAACACCAGATCACAGGGAATAGAATAACAGCGATTCACACTCTCATGAATGGTACTATTTAATGTAATTATGGGATTTCGGGAGATGGACAGGACAGCTTCCATAACACATGGCAAATGGATAAACTATTAGCTATTTGGCGCTTTCCTTGCTACGGACTGAACGTTTGTACTCCCCTCCCCCCAAATCCATACACTGAAGTCTAATCCCTGGGGGGATGGTGTCTGGAGGTGGAGCCTTTGGGACGTGATTAAATCATGAGGGTAGAACCCTCATGATGAGCCCTTATAAGAAGAGACTCTAGAGGAGAGAGATGAGGTCTCTCCACCATATGAGGACATGGCAAGAAGGCAGCGGTCTGTAAACCTGCAAGAGAGCCCTCACTCAGAACCCAACCGCGCTGGCTTTCTCTCAGACTTGCGGCCGCCAGGGCTGTGAGAAATAAACGTTGGTTAAGCCACCCAGCTGATGGTATTTTCACGACAGCAACCCAGACGAAGACATGCCTTTCGATAATTCAAAAAAACGAGTCTTCTCGGACATCCGTATGATGGATCTCTAAAAGCCACTAACCAATGTTTTTGTCAGCTGTCCCCAAGGAAAGCACCTTCTTGCCTCATGAAAAGCCAAGACACTCAAAAAGGAAACATGTCGCTTACAGGAACAGAGAAGAGTGTTTCGTCTATTTGTTCTCTCAACAAATAACCAGCTAAATTCTTCTAAGAAGAACAAGGAGCTGAATGTTTGCCTCTCTTCCTTGATCTGTGCCAAACCCATCACATGTCTCAAGCGTCTTCTTCACAGAAGACATTCGCTTGCTACCTAATTCTGTAAGATGTGTCAGGTGAGAAACACCTGTTTCCCATGTTTTGAGGCCATGGTGGCTGGCTTCCCAATGAAAACCTCAGTCCCGGTCCAAGTGGTTGTGACAACGTATCCTCCAGTGTGACCTGTGTGGCTGCAGCATGGAATGGAGTGGGGAGAGACACGGACCACCCCTATGATACAACCTTAACTGACACCACACCTCAAATAGGATGCCAGTCGCTCCTCAAACAAAATACTTCTCGAGAGAATCCAGGAGCAATTTCAGGAGCGGAGAATAACCCACAGACATCCTGCCTTGCTTGTCTATAATTGACAAGGTCTGCGGACAAGAGAGTCATTTCTGCATGACAACAAAGAAAGTCATTTTCAATTCCGTCTGTGAGAAAAAAGAAAACAAACAACTTCAGTAAACATTTATCGAGTGCTGTATTAGTTTGCTTGACTGCCATAATAAAATACCACAGGTTGAGTAGTGTAAGGGACAGAAATTTATTTTCTCCCGGCTCTGGAGGCTGGAAGTTTAAGATCAGGGCGTTGGCACTTTTGGTTTCTTCGGAAGCATCCTTCCCTGTGGGGGGCTGTCTGGTCCCTGTGTCCTCCCCTGGTCTTCCCTCTGGGTCCCTGTCCTAATCTCTTCTTCACATCAGGACACATCCAGGACACATCAGGGTTAGGACCCTCTAGTGGCCCCATCTCACCTTAATTACCTCTTCAAATGTTCTACCTCTCAATAAGGTTACACTCTGTCTCCACAATTGTTTCCATTCTTAGGTTTTTCCCACTAATTCAATTTGCCTACATAGCACACAAACCTCCTATTCCTTGTATTTCATCCCTATCTTTTGATCCAGGTCAATGTTTTTATTATCTAGGTACCAGTCACAAATCCCAATCCAAGCCTGATTACACCATAACATCGTATTTGTTAACCTTATTCAGTTTAAAGAGATTTGTCTTCCAATTTCCCATGCCTTGATTTATATGCAGATACTTTTCATTGCAAGCGTGCTTTCCAAATTATTCTCTTATTTATTCTTTTCGGCTGAAAATTATCAGGTATTTCCTACACTTCATTTCTCCTCCCCATCACCCCCGTTGACTTTCACGGTAACAAGCCGTCCACTTTAATCTGATTCTTTTTTTCTATTCTTCTCTCAAGCGTTTCTGCGTTCAGTCACCTAAATCAAGTTAATGAATCGTCTGCTACCTCAAGCCCTCAGACACCTGCTCCCTGAGCTCACCGTTCTGGTCTCATCCATTGGGACCCCCGCAGACGGATCTCTGAGCCGGACTTGCTGACATTGAACGAAAGACGGCTCTACCACCTGCGGGCATGTTTCTTCTCGCACGTGAAAACTGCTCATCTTTTTCCACCGGGGGGAATGACTGCAGAACCAGATGGCCTGTCTTGCGGACTGCCTGGCACTCAGAATTTCTTATTTGGAATCACATGTTTCAGGAGCGAGTTAAAGAATACAGCGAAACAGCTAAAGATCTGAAAACATGCGCAGAGACCTCTAAAATACCGGACATATTGTTGTTTGCAGCACGATTTATTATCTGGTCATGGTATTTGAGTACATTCACAGGTACCGACGTAAAAGCACTGTGACCTCTCCGGAGACAGGGCAACTCAAAAAGAGAACTTCAAAATGTGCAGGAGCAATAAATATCAAACTTTCTGATCTAAAACGTATAAATATAAAATATCAGTCACTTCAGGAAACATCTTAAGAAAATTCGGCAACCACACGTCCATGGGTAGATGTCTGGTGTTGACGGTACTAATCTTCAGAACACGTCACCTTAGATCCAGCATGGTTATTTTTATGTCTTTTACCAACACGTGTTTGCATATCTAGGTAAGAAGAAATTGGTTTTACATCATAAGGTTTAATTAACACGGTTCTCGTCAGAGTGGGGATAGGAGTTCCCTGATATAAAAGTGTTCCCAATTTTGAAAAGGTTCCTGATCAGAACGGACAGAATCGTGTTCATTCATTTCTGGCACGAACGGATTTACAAAGGTTGCCAGGTAGTTTTCATTTTAAGTAGATTCTAATTTCAAAATAATGTTTCTCTGATGTTCCAGCCAGGGAACCAGCCCGCAAGCAGTTAGGAGGACAGATGGAGTCAAATAATATTTCTTTTGGGCTAAATCCAAGCCAATCAGCAGGTATGATTACGGGGGCCCCTGGGGGGCACGGTCGGTTAAGCGTCTGACTTGGGTTCCGGTCATGATCTCACAGTTCGTGGGTTCGAGCCCCACACTGGGCTCTGTGCTGACAGCTGAGAGACTGGAGCCTGCTTCAGAATCTGTCTCCCTCTCTCTCTGCACCTCCCCTGCTCGTGCTCTCTCTCTCTCAAAAGTAAACCAACATTAAAAAATTTTTTAAAAAAGAATTACGATTACAGTTTTCATTGAACCATTATGAAAAAATTAATGTGGCCACATCGAGCAGAAATAATTCATAAGACATTTAGCATCATTTTCTTTAATTGTAAGGAGTCTGAGGAAAACTCTATTTCCATGCACAAATGGAAAAGTAACTTTAGGCATATCAACTCTGCTATAGAAATACTGGCATTCTCTCGTAAATAAATTAATAGTGCAAAGAAACCAGAAGTACCTACAAAGATTAATTTTCGGGATAAGAAAACAACAAACTAAGTGTTTTATCCATATCATACTCTTACTGTTTCTCTCCTTAAAAAAAGAAAGGAAGAGGTGAAAAACAAGTATCTGTAAAAAATAGTCAACACAGGGGCGCCTGAGTGGCTCAGTTGGTTGAGCGTCTGACTTTGGCACAGGTCATGATCTCGCGGTTCATGAGTTCGAGCCTCGCGTCCGGCTCTGTGCGGACAGCTCGGAGCCTGGAGCCTGCTTCAGATTCTGTGTCTCTTTCCCTCTCTGCCCCTCCCCTGCTCACAGTTTCTCTCCCTCCCTCTCTCTCTCAAAAATAAAACATTAAAAAAATAGTCAACACAGCCTACTCACACTGAACAGCCTGGGGTCCTTGGTGTGTGGATGAAAGCCCTTCTTTTTACAGGCAGAAACCTCGAGCATGCCGGCGTTGGTCAGCCTGAAGATGCCCGTGCTGTTCCAGGGTGGGAACAAATGTACAAAAGTTAAGGATCATTTGGCTTTCCAGGGGCTTTGTTTGAATGGCCCAAGGATACATTTTCCTCAAAACGGGACGGAGACAGAAACCACAAAACTAGGAAGTCCACAGAGATAATTTGAGCCGATTTTGCAGTAACTGGCCCAGAGAGAAACCCCCAGGGGGCCAAAGCCAACTCCATGCACCTGCTGGGCTAGAATGGGGAACAGGCAGCTGAACTGTCGTGTGAGACCAGAGTGGAAAACTGAAGCCCCATGGGAGGAAATTACAGGTGGCGGATATTTCAACTTTTTCTAATAACGTGAATACTGTTTATAGAAACAGCAAATATTTGTCGAGCGCTAGCTACGGTGCCAGTCACTGTGCCAAGCCCTTTACGCCGACTGCCATGTAGCCGCTTCTTCACGTCAGTCCCGCTGGGCAGGGGTCGAGGATAAACAGACCAAGGCCCAGAGCGGTCACGTAATCCGCGAGACACACACCACGTGAGTGTGGAGCCGGGATTCCACTCGAAGTCTGTCTGACTCCTCTGCTCATAATCATTCGACAATAACCACTGTCTCCCAAACCTAGAAAGGCTTTGGAGGTAATTCAGCTAAGGCTGGAAATTGTCTTTCAACAGGAGACGATACAGTAGAAGTAAGATCTCACAAGGCAACCCGGAATAATGTCGTCACTAAATAGAGCCAGTGAATCTACTACGGAAAGGACCTTAGAAAGGAAGAGACAGCAGAGCTACAGGTATAAAGGGAGCTGGCTGGCACCAATCTCTTCTTCCCAAGGGCACGGTGCGCCTGCCTATCTAAGCGCCACCAGCAGCCCCAGGCAAAAGCCTTACTTGGACCCCAAGGATCGGCACACTTACTCTTTATGCTTCGGTGAGCAAACAATGGCGATGGCCTCTGGCAACATGAGCTGGTAGGAACAGTGAGTGTGAAGGTCAACACTGGACAAGAACGCAGTTTGGGTCGGATGTGTCTATAAAAAGAAAAGAGGACAATCACACTGGAGCAGTGGAGTCTTAGCCAAGACCACAGCCCGTGCTCAGAGAAAACTCCAGTGATTAATCCATCGTTAATTAAATAAGGATTTTAGAAAATGGGTCACTGACATCACCCTTCCTTTTGTGCATCTTTGGGATGACCAAGACTTGCAGAAGAGGCTTTTGGAAGTGTTCATGTACTTTCTGCTTATTGGAAAAGACAGAACCGGAAACTAATGTGTATATATATATATATATGTATATATATATACACACACACAACTCCACACACCTGCTGGCCTACAATGGGGAAGAGGCAGCTGAACTGTCGTGTGAGACCAGGGTGGAAAACGGAGGCTCCACGGGAGGAAATTACAGGTTGCAAATATTTCTACTTTTATAGAAATATATATATATATATATATATATAGTAGTCTCTCTCTATATATGGTATATACACCCACTCAGACACACACACACACACACACACACACACACACACACTGGAATACTACTCGGTGATGAAAAAGAACGAAGTCTTGCCATTTGCAACAACATGGAAGGAACTAGAATGTATTACACTAAATGAAATAAGACAGAAAGATAAATATCATATGACTTCACCCATATGTGGAATTTGAGAAACACGACAGATGAACACAGGGGAAAGGAAGGAAAAATAAGATAAAAACAGAGAGGGAGGCAAACCATAAGAGACTCACATAGAACAAACTGAAGGTTGATGGGGGGTGGGGGTTGGGGAGGTGGGGAAAGTGGGGGATGGGCATTGAGGAGGGCACTTGTTGGGATGAGCACTGGGAGTTTTATGTAAGTGATGAATCACGGGAATCTACTCCTGAAGCCAAGACTACAGTGTGTGTTAGCTAACACAGTATGTATAAAAACAAAAAAAAAAGAGGGGCGCCTGGGTGGCGCAGTCGGTTAGGCGTCCGACTTCAGCCAGGTCACGATCTCGTGGTCCGTGAGTTCGAGCCCCGCGTCAGGCTCTGGGCCGATGGCTCAGAGCCTGGAGCCTGTTTCCGATTCTGTGTCTCCCTCTCTCTCTGCCCCACCCCCGTTCATGCTCTGTCGCTCTCTGTCCCAAAAATAAATAAACGTTGAAAATAAAAATTAAAAAAAAAAAAAAATAAATAAATAAAAACAAAAAAAAGAGAGAGAGAGAGAGAGAGAGAGAGAGAGAGATTCTCATTAAATCATGACAATGAAGCTAGGGATAGTTTTATTATTATCTCAATTTTACACACAGGGATCCCAAATCTCCTTTAAGTAACTTGCCCGTGGTCACACAGCTGGTCAGGAACAGAGCTGTGATTGGAAACTCACAGATACTTTATGCAAAACTATGGACACAAAAGCAAGTTTTCAATGAATTTCCCACATTTTGCTGTGTATCTTTTCGTGGATGCATCATTCCCTACAAATGGGAGAACGGAACTCTCCAAGTTGTTGAAGGGGTTTGGAACTAATCTTTCACAGCAAGTAAATACCCATATGATAAGAAGGAAGGGGAGGTTATAAACCCAAAGAAGTATCTTGCAGGTTTGGGGCTCTATACAAACGTGTGTTTAGGAGAGACAAATCAGAGGTTCACAGTTGAGTATGAGAATACATGCACCTGTATTGATGTTGGCTCAGGCCATGGGTGATGCACAGTCAACCCCAATTCCCCTTGAAAAAGGAAAGTGACCACTTTTAATCAGGAAACCGAGGTCCCTGGCATGGACTGCCTGGGTCCTGGTCCCAACCCTCACTGCCTATATGACACTGAGAAGATTACTTAACCCCCCGTGCCCCCTTCTCTAGCTGTAAAATGAGAACAATAATCATTTTCTTCTTGGGGCTGCTACATTAAAATTAAATGCGACAATCCATGTAAAGTTCTTAGAACAGTGCCTACCGCATGGAAAGGAATCAAAATCATTAGCTGTTTTTGTTGCCGTATTATCGCTGTTGTTGTTTCTTTTAATATTGTCATCGTTAACTGAAGGCCATGGGCCGATAAAAATCGCTTCATGGCCTTTCCACGTAACCACGGTCCGCTAAGGAAATGCAAAATTTTACAACTCATTCCCACTTCACTCTATAGAATTAATAGAATGAAGGTAGAATCCATTGAAATCTATTTACAGAAGATACGTGTTCTGCGAGGAAAAAGTTAGCCTTGGTTTCAGTCTATAAAGACGTAGGTCAACAGAAGACTGGCAATTATCCTGGTTTTTAAAACCCAAATCTTTAGGGAGGGTCTGAGTAGAGGGGGTCTAACTGCCTGTTAATCTGATTCAGTGCAAACCTCCTGTCACTGCGCAGAACCGTCCATGCCTTGGCGAGGGAGCAAGAGTCACTCAGAGGGACTCTAGTGCTGCAGAGAAGCAAACAGAGTGTCAAACAGACAAATCACGCAGCCTGTCCATTTATTTGCACACTCAACGCACACCACGAGCGTCCTGAGCCCCTCATTTCTGCCAAGAGAATCACTTCTACTCTGATAACAGCAGCTCTCCCACGGGAGACTGGTGCTCCCACCCCACCCCCTCTATGGAAATCAAAATGACCATGACCATGATCGTGATGATGATGGCTGCCGATGCCATTCACTGCAACTCGACAACGTGCCAGGCACTGAACGAACCACTTCCCACATATTATCTCCTTCGACTCTTACAACAACATGGGACAAGTGCTGTGATTATCCCCATTTTACAGATGAGGAGACTGAGCTAAGAAGAAGAGTGAATAACATGCAGAAGTTCACAGAGCCAGTAAAGGTGGGAAGGCTACATTTGAACCCAGCCCTATCTCATTCTGATTCAGGCCTTCTTTCCCATGACTAGCTCTGGAACCTGTTGCCACTATTAGGTCAATAAAAACCACAAAACGTCATTTCCGGCCATTACAACTTAGGAATAGGTTTTAAACACGTTTTCATGGAACTTCAATGACTTGACGTGGAGAAATAAATAAACAAAAAGCAAAATCCTGGATTTCTAAAATTTGGACAAATCCATAATCTAAATGATGTAACTTCCTTATTGCCTATACTATACACAAAGGTCATACAGGGAAAACCGGTCTTTTAATTTGGCAAATGTTTTGTAAGAGTAACTAACATTGACTCTTCAATGTAAGTATAATATAATGGACTGTCATTCCTTCTCAGTTTATGTTAGAATTTCTTTGCTACAATTTATTTTGCTTGAAAATGCATTCCTGTCGCAGAAAATCACATTAAACTGAACAGCGCCTTGAAAATTCAGCAATTTCTAGGGGCACCTGCAAGACTCGGTCAGTTAAGCGTCTGACTTTGGCTCAGGTCATGGTCTCATGGTTAGTGAATTTGAACCCCTCACCCCACCCCCATCGGGCTCTGTGCTGACAGTGGGGACCCCGCTTCGGACCCTCTGTCCCCCTCTCTCTCTGCCCCTCCTCCCCTCTCAAAGATAAATGAACATTTTTTTAAAATTCAGCAATTTCTAAGCACACAGTAAGGCACCTTACTTACTGCTAAATCAAACAAATAGACATATTTGGGAAAGTTTTGCAAACTCTTCATTAGAAATAATTTCTTTCATTTGGGAGGCGGTTGTATTTTTCAAAGGGCTCTCACACTTGATGTCTTACTTATGGCTCGCACGAATCCAGTGAGGGAGACAGGGCACTCACTAGCCCTGCCTGGTCATTGAGGGTCCCTAGAAGCAAGGAGGAGACTAAGAGAACGTAGTAACCTCCAGGCAGAGCTGGGACTAAAGTCTCCTGTACCCTCTGAAATTCCATAGCACCAAGTGCTTGGTGATTTTGTGTGTGTGTGTGGTGAGGGATCTAAGTATGTGTCCTGCCCCTACTCAGCGCATCCTTGTAGGTCAAGTAAAATAAAAAATGGTCACTAATTGGGGCGCCTGGGTGGCTCAGTCGGTTAAGTGTCCGACTTCAGTTCGGGTCATGATCTCCTGGTTGGTGGGTTCGAGCCCCGAGTTGGGCTCTGAGCCTGTTTCAGATTCTGCGTCTCCCTCTCTTTCTGCCCCTCCCCCCTCCTCTCTCTCTCTCTCTGCCTCTTAAAAATAAATAAAAATGTTGAAAAATTTGTACAAAGAGGTCATTAATATCTCTTTAAGGGCTCTTGGATGTGCCCTGAAAATCTTGGCCATATCTCATTCCCACTATCACGGGATGAGTTGTCCTTACCCCAGGTCCAAATGTATAAGACTGAATGGAAAAGTGTCCCCCCAGACAGATTAAACCATGGAGAGGAAAAGTAGAGCACTGTCACCAAAACCCACGGCTACAATTATCTGAATTCCTAGAAACATGTGCTTCAAAATTCATTGATGTTATCTCATTCTAATGCAGACAATTATTATGAAGTCAATTATTATGACATCTGTTCTATGGATGATAAAAGCTGATGTCCAGATTGCTTCATTTGCCAACATTTCTGTCAAGAATTCTTAGCAGAGCCGAGATGTACACTCAAATCTTTTCATTCGTAAGCCCTTTCTTGATTCTATGATGGCCTGGTGGAGGTTCGAACCCAATATATTCGGCCCCACCATGGCTGTTCATGCAGCGATAAATTCATCCTTGGCCTGTAAGGGAGATGCGGAAGAATGTACGGTCCCTATCGGACATTTACAAACATCTGTTTGAAAGAAATATTTAAAAAAAAATTTTTTTTTCAACGTTTATTTATTTTGGGGACAGAGAGAGACAGAGCATGAACGGGGGAGGGGCAGAGAGAGAGGGAGACACAGAATCGGAAACAGGCTCCAGGCTCTGAGCCATCAGCCCAGAGCCCGACGCGGGGCTCGAACTCACGGACCCGCAAGATCGTGACCTGGCTGAAGTCGGACGCTTAACCGACTGCGCCACCCAGGCGCCCCTGAAAGAAATATTTTTTAGGAATCTTCTTAAAATAATCTACTTTTGACCAGTGGCATAGGCAGAGAGAACAATAACAGTGTAGTCAAGATTAATTAAAACTCTGACTAGGTCTCCATTAGGCCATACAAAAATCATCAAAGCAAGTCATTTATTACAGGACATTTGTTACACTTGAAAAAAATTACAAATAAGAAACTATTTGAAGGAAGGTACGTGCCCTCAAGTAGGCAAGCAGCACCCCACAGAAAACTGAGCAGAAACTGCCGCTGAAAAAAGGTCACACACAAAGGGGCGCCTGGGTGGCGCAGTCGGTTGAGCGTCCGACTTCAGCCAGGTCACGATCTCGCGGTCCGTGAGTTCGAGCCCCGCGTCAGGCTCTGGGCTGACGCTCAGAGCCTGGAGCCTGTTTCTGATTCTGTGTCTCCCTCTCTCTCTGCCCCTCCCCCGTTCATGCTCTGTCTCTCTCTGTCCCAAAAATAAATAAACGTTGAAAAAAAAAAAATTAAAAAAGAAAAAAAAAAAAAAAAAGGTCACACGTACGTGGATCCATCCGAGCGTGAGGAGGCCGTGTTGGTCCTGAACACTGAATAATTCTTCTACGTTCTCCACGTCACAGTAGTCCGGCCCCGCAGACTGCTTTGGCACAATCACATGGGTGATAGTAAATTCATTATGCGTCTAGAAAACAATTGGCACAAAGGATAACAAGCATCTGAAAGGGAAAAACAAAAACAAAAACAAAAAACAAAAACCCACAACCTGAAATGGAAATACAATGATTTGCTGTAAGACTAGAGAGCGTCCGGGCCACCCGGTTGGCTCAGTCGGTTAAGCGTCCAACTTTGGCTCAGGTCATGGTCTCACGGCTCATGACTTCAAGCCCCACGTCGGGCTGTGTGCTGACAGCTCAGAGCCTGGAGCCTGCTTTGGATTCTGTGTCTCCCTCTCTCTCTGCCCCTCTCCCATTCACGCTCGGTCTCTCTCAAAAACAAATAAAAATATTTAAAAAAAAAAGAAAAAGACCAGAGAGCATCCGTCCCACCACCTGCAACCTCCCAACCCATCGACACTCAAAATCAAAGCCTCACTCTTAAAAATGGATTCTTTGCCAAAAAACTTGAGAATCAGCTCTCTGGAACTCAAAACCTATGTTCACAATGGAAGATGTATAATAAATAGGAGTTCTTAGCATCCCAGGCTGGTCCACGATAGCTCAGTTAA